>NC_057399.1:71665096-72340457 GCF_019320065.1 Cervus canadensis | reverse complement strand
AGCCTGAAAAGGTGTGAAAAATACGAGGAGCCTGAAAAGGCCTGAAAAATCGAGGAGCCTGAAAAGGTGTGAAAAATAAGAGGAGCCTTAAAAGGCCTGCAGAATAAGAGGAGCCTGAAAGGCCTGAAAAATACGAGGAGCCTGAAAAGGCCTGAAAAAGACGAGGAGCCTGAAAAGGTGTGAAAAACCCGAGGAGCCTGAAAAGGCCTGAAAAATACGAGGAGCCTGAAAAGGTGTGAAAAATCCGAGGAACCTGAAAAGGCCTGCAGAATACGAGGAGCCTGAAAAGGCCTGAAAAATACGAGGAGCCTGAAAAGGTGTGAAAAATACGAGGAGCCTGAAAAGGCCTGAAAAATACGAGGAGCCTGAAAAGGCCTAAAAAATATGAGGAGCCTGAAAAGACGTGAAAAATACGAGGAGCCTGAAAAGGCCTGAAAAATACCAGGAGCCTGAAAAGGTGTGAAAAATACGAGGAGCCTGAAAAGTTGTGAAAAATATGAGGAGCATGAAAAGGCCTGAAAAATACGAGGCGCCTGAAGAGGTGTGATAAATATGAGGAGCCTGAAAAGGCCTGAAAAATACGTGGAGCCTGAAAATTCCTGAAAAATACGAGTAGCCTGAAAAGGTGTGAGTAATCCAAGGAGCCTGAAAAGGTGTGAAAAATGCGAGGAGCCTGAAAAGGTGTGAATAATCCGAGGAGCCTGAAAAGGTGTGAAAAATACGAGGAGCCTGAAAAGGTGTGAAAAATACGAGGAGCCTGAAAAGGCCTGAAAAATACGAGGATCTTGAAAAGGTGTGAAAAATACGAGGAGCCTGGAAAGGCCCGAAAAATACGAGGAGCCTGAAACGGTCTGAAAAATACGAGGAGCCTAAAAAGGTGTGAAAAATACGCGGAGCCTGAAAAGGTGTGAAAAATACGTGGAGCCTGAAAAGGTGTGAAAAATACGAGGAGCCTGAAAAGGTGTGAAAAATACGAGGAGCCTGAAAAGGCCTGAAAAATACGAGGATCCTGAAAAGGTGTGAAAAATACGAGGAGGCTGGAAAGGCCTGAAAAATACGAGGAGCCTGAAACGGCCTGAAAAATATGAGGAGCCTAAAAAGGTGTGAAAAATACGCGGAGCCTGAAAAGGTGTGAAAAATACGAGGGGCCTGAAAAGGTGTGAAAAATACGAGGAGCCTGAAAAGGCGTGAAAAATACGAGGAGCCTGAAAGGGCTGAAAAACACGGGAGCCAGAAAAGGCCTGAAAAATATGAGGGGCCTGAAAAGGTGTGAAAAATACGAGGAGTCTGAAAAGGCCTGAAAAATATGAGGAGCCTGAAAAGGCCTGAAAAATACGAAGAGCCTGAAAATGCCTGAAAAATACGAGGAGCCTGAAAAGGCCTGAAAAATACGAGGAGCCTGAAAAGGTGTGAAAAATACGCGGAGCCTGAAAAGGTGAGAAAAATACGAGGAGCCTGAAAAGGTGTGAAAATTCGAGGAGCCTGAAAAGGTGTGAAAAATACGAGGAGCCTGAAAAGGCGTGAAAAATACGAGGAGCCTGAAAAGGTCTGAAAAATACGAGGAGCCTGAAAAGGTGTGAAAAATACGAGCAGCCTGAAAATGTGTGAAAAATACGAGGAGCCTGAAGAGGTGTGAAAAATACGAGGAGCCTGAAAAGTCGTGAAAAATACGAGGAGCCTGAAGAGGTGTGAAAAATATGAGGAGCCTGAAGAGGTGTGAAAAATAGGGGAGCCTGAAAAGGCCTGAAAAATACGAGGAGCCTGAAAAGGTGTTAAAAATAAAAGGAGCCTGAAAAGACCTGAAAAATCCGAGGAGCCTGAAAAGGCCTGAAAAATACGAGGAGCCTGAAAAGGTGTGAAAAATACGAGGAGCCTGAAAAGGTGTGAAAAATACGAGGTGCCTGAAAAGGTGTGAAAAATTCGAGGAGCCTGAAAAGGTGTGGAAAATACGAGGAGCCTGAAAAGGTGTGTAAAATACGAGGAGCCTGAGAAGGCGTGAAAAATCCAAGGAGCCCGAAAATGCGTGAAAAATACGAGGAGCCTGGAACGGTGTGTAAAATACGAGGAGCCTGAAAAGGCCTTTAAAATACGGGAAGCCTGAAAAGGTGTGAAAAATACGTGGAGCCTGAAAAGGCCTGAAAACTATGAGGAGCTGAAAAGGTGTGAAAAATACGAGGAGCCTGAAAGGCCTGAAAAACACGAGAGCCAGAAAAGGCCTGAAAAATATGAGGGGCCTGAAAAGTTGTGAAAAATACGAGGAGCCTGAAAAGGCCTGAAAAATCCGAGGAGCCTGAAAAGGCCTGAAAAATACGAGGAGCCTGAAAAGGTGTGAAAAATACTAGGAGCCTGAAAAGGCCTGAAAAATACGAGGAGCCTGAAAGGCGTGAAAAATACGAGGAGCCTGAAAAGGTGTGAAAAATACGAGGAGCCTGAAAAGGCCTGAAAAATACGAGGAGCCTGAAAAGGTGTGAAAAATAAGAGGAGCCTGAAAAGGCCTGCAGAATAAGAGAGCCTGAAAAGGCCTGAAAAATACGAGGAGCCTGAAAAGGCCTGAAAAAGACGAGGAGCCTGAAAAGGTGTGAAAAACCCGAGGAGCCTGAAAAGGCCTGAAAAATATGAGGAGCCTGAAAAGGTGTGAAAAATCCGAGGAGCCTGAAAAGGCCTGCAGAATACGAGGAGCCTGAAAAGGCCTGACAAATACGAGGAGCCTGAAAAGGTGTGAAAAATACTAGGAGCCTGAAAAGGCCTGAAAAATACGAGGAGCCTGAAAGGCGTGAAAAATACGAGGAGCCTGAAAAGGTGTGAAAAATACGAGGAGCCTGAAAAGGCCTGAAAAATACGAGGAGCCTGAAAAGGTGTGAAAAATAAGAGGAGCCTGAAAAGGCCTGCAGAATAAGAGGAGCCTGAAAAGGCCTGAAAAATACGAGGAGCCTGAAAAGGCCTGAAAAAGACGAGGAGCCTGAAAAGGTGTGAAAAACCCAAGGAGCCTGAAAAGGCCTGAAAAATACGAGGAGCCTGAAAAGGTGTGAAAAATCCGAGGAGCCTGAAAAGGCCTGCAGAATACGAGGAGCCTGAAAAGGCCTGACAAATACGAGGAGCCTGAAAAGGTGTGAAAAATACGAGGAGCCTGAAAAGGCCTGAAAAATACGAGGAGCCTGAAAAGGCCTAAAAAATACGAGGAGCCTGAAAAGGCGTGAAAAATACGAGGAGCCTGAAAAGGCCTGAAAAATAGCAGGAGCCTGAAAAGGTGTGAAAAATACGAGGAGCCTGAAAAGTTGTGAAAAATATGAGGAGCATGAAAAGGCCTGAAAAATACGAGGCGCCTGAAGAGGTGTGATAAATATGAGTAGCCTGAAAAGGCCTGAAAAATACGTGGAGCCTGAAAATTCCTGAAAAATACGAGTAGCCTGAAAAGGTGTGAATAATCCAAGGAGCCTGAAAAGGTGTGAAAAATGCGAGGAGCCTGAAAAGGTGTGAATAATATGAGGAGCCTGAAAAGGCCTGAAAAATACGAGGAGCCTGAAAAGGTGTGAAAAACATGAGGAGTCTGAAAAGGCCTGAAAAGTACGAGGAGCCTGAAAAGGTGTGAAAAATCCGAGGAGCCTGAAAAGGCCTGCAGAATACGAGGAGCCTGAAAAGGCCTGAAAAATAGGAGGAGCCTGAAAAGGTGTGAAAAATACGAGGAGCCTGAAAAGGCCTGAAAAATACGAGGAGCCTGAAAAGGCCTGAAAAATACGAGGAGCCTGAAAAGGTGTGAAAAATACGAGGAGCCTGAAAAGGTCTGAAAAATACGAGGAGCCTGAAAAGGTGTGAAAAATACGAGGAGCCTGAAAAGACGTGAAAACTACGAGGAGCCTGAAAAGGTGTGAAAAATACGAGGAGCCTGAAAAGGTGTGTAAAATACGAGGAGCCTGAGAATGCGTGAAAAATACAAGGAGCCCGAAAATGCGTGAAAAATACGAGGAGCCTGGAAAGGTGTGTAAAATACGAGGAGCCTGAAAAGGCCTTTAAAATACGGGAAGCCTGTAAAGGTGTGAAAAATACGAGGAGCCTGAAAAGGCCTGAAAACTATGAGGAGCCTGAAAAGGTGTGAAAAATACGAGGAGCCTGAAAAGGCCTGAAAAATATAAGGGGCGTGAAAAGATGTGAAAGATACGAGGAGCCTGAAAAGGCCTGAAAAATACGGGAAGCCTGAAAAGGTGTGAAAAATACGAGGAGCCTGAAAAGGCCTGAAAACTATGAGGAGCCTGAAAAGGTGTGAAAAATACGAGGAGCCTGAAAAGGCCTGAAAAATACGAGGAGCCTGAAAAGGTGTGAAAAATACGAGAGCCTGAAAAGATGTCAAAAATTAGAGGAGCCTGAAAAGGCCTGAACAATACGAGGAGCATGAAAGTTGTGAAAAATACGAGGAGCCTGAAAAAGGCCGAAAAATTTATCACACCTCTTCAGGCGCCTCGTATTTTTCAGGCCTTTTCATGCTCCTCATATTTTTCACAACTTTTCAGGCTCCTCGTATTTTTCACACCTTTCAGGCTCCTGGTATTTTTCAGGCCTTTTCAGGCTCCTCGTATTTTTCACGCCTTTTCAGGCTCCTCGTATTTTTTAGGCCTTTCAGGCTCCTCGTATTTTTCACACCTTTTCAGGCTCCTCGTATTTTTCACACCTTTTCAGGCTCCTCGTATTTTTCACACCTTTTCAAGCTCCTCGAACTTTTCACACCTTTTCAGGTTCCTCGTATTTTTCACACCTTTTCAGGCTCCTCGTATTTTTCAGGCCTTTTCAGGCTCCTCGTATCTTTCACATCTTTTCACGCCCCTTATATTTTTCAGGCCTTTTCAGGCTCCTCGTATTTTTCACACCTTTTCAGGCTCCTCATAGTTTTCAGGCCTTTTCAGGCTCCTCGTATTTTTCACACCTTTTCAGGCTTCCCGTATTTTAAAGGCCTTTTCAGGCTCCTCGTATTTTACACACCTTTCCAGGCTCCTCGTATTTTTCACGCATTTTCGGTCTCCTTGTATTTTTCACGCCTTCTCAGGCTCCTCGTATTTTACACACCTTTTCAGGCTCCTAGTATTTTTCACACCTTTTCAGGCTCCTCGTAGTTTTCACGTCTTTTCAGGCTCCTCGTATTTTTCACACCTTTTCAGGCTCCTCGAATTTTTCACACCTTTTCAGGCTCCTCGTATTTTTCACAGCTTTTCAGGCTCCACCTATTTTTCAGGCCTTTTCAGGCTCCTCGTATTTTTCAGGCCTTTTCAGGCTCCTCGTATTTTTCACACCTTTTCAGGCTCCTCATATTTTTCAGGCCTTTTCAGGCTCCTCATATTCTGCAGGCCTTTTCAGGCTCCTCGGATTTTTCACACCTTTTCAGGCTCCTCGTACTTTTCAGGCCTTTTCAGACTCCTCAGGTTTTGCACACCTTTTCAGGCTCCTCGTATTTTTCAGGCCTTTTCAGGCTCCTCGGATTTTTCACACCTTTTCAGGCTCCTCGCATTTTTCACACCTTTTCAGGCTCCTTGGATTATTCACACCTTTTCATGCTATTCGTATTTTTCAGGAATTTTCAGGCTCCACGTATTTTTCAGGCCTTTTCAGGCTACTCATATTTATCACACCTCTTCAGGCGCCTCGTATTTTTCAGGCCTTTTAATGCTCCTCATATTTTTCACAACTTTTCAGGCTCCTCGTATTTTTCACACCTTTTCAGGCTCCTGCTATTTTTCAGGCCTTTTCAGGCTCCTCGTATTTTTCACGCCTTTTCAGGCTCCTCGTATTTTTTAGGCCTTTTCAGGCTCCTCGTATTTTTCAGGCATTTTCAGGCTCCTCGTATTTTTCACGCCTTTTCAGGCTCCTCGTATTTGTCAGGCCTTTTCAGGCTCCTCGTATTCTGCAGGCCTTTTCAGGCTCCTCGGATTTTTCACACCTTTTCAAGCTCCTCGTATTTTTCAGGCCTTTTCAGGCTCCTCGGGTTTTTCACACCTTTTCAGGCTCCTCGTCTTTTTTAGGCCTTTTCAGGCTCCTCGTATTTTTCAGGCCTTTTCAGGCTCCTCTTATTCTGCAGGCCTTTTCAGGGTCCTCTTATTTTTCACACCTTTTCAGGCTCCTCGTATTTTTCAGGCCTTTTCAGGCTCCTCGTATTTTTCACACCTTTTCAGGCTCCTCGTATTTTTCACGCCTTTCAGGCTCCTCGTATTTTTCAGGCCTTTTCAGGCTCCTAGTATTTTTCACACCTTTTCAGGCTCCTCGTATTTTTCAGGCCTTTTCAGGCTCCTCAGATTTTTCAGGCCTTTTCAGGCTCCTCGTATTTTTCACAACTTTTCAGGCCCCTCATATTTTTCAGGCCTTTTCTGGCTCTCGTGTTTTTCAGGCCTTTCAGGCTCCTCGTATTTTTCACACCTTTTCAGGCTCCTCATAGTTTTCAGGCCTTTTCAGGCTCCACGTATTTTTCACACCTTTTCAGGCTTCCCGTATTTTAAAGGCCTTTTCAGGCTCCTCGTATTTTACACACCGTTCCAGGCTCCTCGTATTTTTCACGCATTTTCGGGCTCCTTGGATTTTTCACGCCTTCTCAGGCTCCTCGTATTTTACACACCTTTTCAGGCTCCTCGTATTTTTCACACCTTTTCAGGCTCCTCGGATTTTTCACACCTTTTCAGGCTCCTCGTACTTTTCAGGCCTTTTCAGACTCCTCAGGTTTTTCACACCTTTTCAGGCTCCTCGTATTTTTCACGCCTTTCAGGCTCCTCGTATTTTTCACGCCTTTTCAAGCTCCAAGTATTTTTCACACCTTTTCAGGCTCCTCGTATTTTTCAGGCCTTTTCAGGCTCCTCGGATTTTTCAGGCCTTTTCAGGCTCCTTTTATTTTTAACACCTTTTCAGGCTCCTCGTATTTTTCAGGCCTTTTCAGGCTCCTCGTATTTTTCACACCTCTTCAGGCTCCTCATATTTTTCACGCCTCTTCAGGCTCCTCGTATTTTTCACGACTTTTCAGGCTCCTCGTATTTTTCACACCTTTTTAGGCTCCTCGTATTTTTCACACCTTTTCAGGCTCCTCATATTTTTCACGCCTTTTCAAGCTCCTCGTATTTTCACACCCTTTCAGGCTCCTCATATTTTTCTCACCTTTTCAGGCTCCGCGTACGAGGAGCCTGAAAAGGTGTGAAAAATCCGAGGAGCCTGAAAAGGTGTGAAAAATACGAGGAGCCTGTAAAGGTGTGTAAAATACCAGGAGCCTGAGAAGGCGTGAAAAATCCAAGGAGCCCGAAAATGCGTGAAAAATACGAGGAGCCTGGAACGGTGTGTAAAATACGAGGAGCCTGAAAAGGCCTTTAAAATACGGGAAGCCTGAAAAGGTGTGAAAAATACTTGGAGCCTGAAAAGGCCTGAAGACTATGAGGAGCCTGAAAAGGTGTGAAAAATACGAGGAGCCTGAAAGGCCTGAAAAACACGAGAGCCAGAAAAGGCCTGAAAAATATGAGGGGCCTGAAAAGTTGTGAAAAATACGAGGAGCCTGAAAAGGCCTGAAAAATCCGAGGAGCCTGAAAAGGCCTGAAAAATACGAGGAGCCTGAAAGGTGTGAAAAATACTAGGAGCCTGAAAAGGCCTGAAAAATACGAGGAGCCTGAAAGGCGTGAAAAATACGAGGAGCCTGAAGAGGTGTGAAAAATACGAGGAGCCTGAAAAGGCCTGAAAAATACGAGGAGCCTGAAAAGGTGTGAAAAATAAGAGGAGCCTGAAAAGGCCTGCAGAATAAGAGGAGCCTGAAAAGGCCTGAAAAATACGAGGAGCCTGAAAAGACCTGAAAAAGACGAGGAGCCTGAAGAGGTGTGAAAAACCCGAGGAGCCTGAAAAGGCCTGAAAAATACGAGGAGCCTGAAAAGGTGTGAAAAATCCGAGGAGCCTGAAAAGGCCTGCAGAATACGAGGAGCCTGAAAAGGCCTGACAAATACGAGGAGCCTGAAAAGGTGTGAAAAATACGAGGAGCCTGAAAAGGCCTGAAAAATACGAGGAGCCTGAAAAGGCCTAAAAAATATGAGGAGCCTGAAAAGGCGTGAAAAATACGAAGAGCCTGAAAAGGCCTGAAAAATATGAGGAGCATGAAAAGGCCTGAAAAATACGAGGCGCCTGAAGAGGTGTGATAAATATGAGTAGCCTGAAAAGGCCTGAAAAATACGTGGAGCCTGAAAATTCGTGAAAAATACGAGTAGCCTGAAAAGGTGTGAATAATCCAAGGAGCCTGAAAAGGTGTGAAAAATTCGAGGAGCCTGAAAAGGTGTGAATAATATGAGGAGCCTGAAAAGGCCTGAAAAATACGAGGAGCCTGAAAAGGTGTGAAAAACCTGAGGAGTCTGAAAAGGCCTGAAAAGTACGAGGAGCCTGAAAAGGTGTGAAAAATCCGAGGAGCCTGAAAAGGCCTGCAGAATACGAGGAGCCTGAAAAGGCCTGAAAAACATGAGGAGCCTGAAAAGGTGTGAAAAATACGAGGAGCCGGAAAAGGCCTGAAAAATACGAGGAGCCTGAAAAGGCCTGAAAAATAGGTGGAGCCTGAAAAGCTGTGAAAAATACGAGGAGCCTGAAAAGGTGTGAAAAATACGAGGAGCCTGAAAAGGTCTGAAAAATACGAGGAGCCTGAAAAGATCTCTGTATTTTTCATACCTTTTCATGTTCCTTGTATTTTTCAGACCTTTTCATGCTCCTCGTATTTTTTCTGTCCTATTCATGCTCCTCGTATTTTTCTCACCTTTTCAGAATCTTCGTATTTTTCACACCTTTTCATGTACTTCATATTTTTCACACCTTTTCACGCTCCACGTATTTTTCACACATTTTTATGCTCCTCATATTTTTCACACCTTTTCGTGATCCTGTTATATTTCACACCTTTAGGTGCTCTTCGTATTTTTCAGACCTTTGCATGCTCCTCCTATGTTTCACACCTTTTCGTGCTCTTCATATTTTTCAGTTCTTTTCATGCTCTTCATGTTTTTCACACCATTTCAGGCTCCTCATATTTTTCAGGCCTTTTCAGGCTCCTCGTACTTTTAACACCTTTTCATGCTCCTTGTATTTCTCACACCTTTTCAGGCTCCTCCCACTTTTCACACCTTTCCAGACTCCTCGTATTTTTCAGTCCTTTTCACGCTCCTTGTATTTTTCACACCTTTTCAGCCTCCTCGTATTTTTCACACCTTTTCAGGCTCCTCCCATTTTTCACACATTTCCAGGCTCCTCGTATTTTTCAGGCCTTTTCAGGCACCTCATATTTTTCAGGCCTTTTAATGCTCATCGTATTTGTCAGGCCTTTTCATGCTCCTCGTATTTTTCACACATTTTCAGGCTCCTCCTAATTTTCACACCTTTTCAGGCTCCTCCTATTTTTCACAACTTTTCAGGCTCCTCCTATTTTTCACACTTTTCCGGTTCCGCGTATTTTTCAGGCCTTTTCAGCCTCCTCGAATTTTTCACACATTTTCAGGCTCCTCGTATTTTTCACAACTTTTCAGGCTCCTCGCACTTTTCACACCTTTTCAGGCTCCTCGTATTTTTCATGCTTTTTCAAGCTCCTCGTATTTTTCAGGCATTTTCAGGCTCCTCGTATTTTTCACACCTTTTCAGGCTCCTCATATTTTTCACAGGTTTCAGGATTCTCGTAATTATCAGGCCTTTTCAAGCTCCTCGTATTTTCCACACCTTTTCAGGCTCCTCGTATTTTTCACACATTTTAGGCTCCTCTTATTTTTCAAACGTTTTCAGGCTCCTCGCATTTTTCAGGCCTTTTCAAGCTCCTCGTATTTTTCACACCTTTTCATGCTCCTCGTATTTTTCAGGCCTTTTCATGTTCCTCGTATTTTTCACACCTTTTCAGGCTCCTCGTATTTTTCACACCTTTTCAGGCTACTGGTATTTTTCACACCTTTTCAGGCTCCTCATATTTTTCAAAACTTTTCAGGCTCCTCGTATTTTTCAGGCATTTTCAGGCACCTCGTATTTTTCAGGCCTTTTCATGCTCCTCGTATTTTTCAGGCCTTTTCTGGCTCCTTGTATTTTTCACACCTTTTCTGGCTCCTCATATTTTTCACACCTTTTCAGGCTCCTCGTATTTTTCAGGTCTTTTCAGGCTCCTCGTATTTTTCACACCTTTTCAGGCTCCTCGTATTTTTCACAGGTTTTCAGGATTCTCGTATTTTTCAGGCCTTTTTAGGCTCCTCGTATTTTTCACACCTTTTCAGCCTCCTCGTATTTTTCACACCTTTTCATTCTCCTCGCAGTTTTCACACATTTTCAGGCTCCTCGTATTTTCCCACATTTTCAGGCTCCTGGTATTTTTCACACCTTTTCAGGCTCCTAGTATTTTTCACGCTTTTCAGGCTCCTCTATTTTTCACGCCTTTTAATGCTCATCGTATTTTTCACACCTTTTCAGGCTCCTCGTATTTTTCAGGAGTTTTCAGGCTCCGCATATTTTTCACACCTTTTCAGGCTCCTCGTATTTTTCAGGCCTTTTCATGCCCCTCATATTTTTCACACCTTTTCAGGCTCCTCCCTTTTTTCACACCTTTCCAGGCTCCTCGTATTTTTCAGGCGTTTTCAGGCACCTCATATTTTTCAGGCCTTTTAATGCTCCTCGTATTTTTCAGGCCTTTTCATGCTCCTCGTATTTTTCATACCTTTTCAGGCTCCTCCTATTTTTCACACCTTTTCAGACTCTTTCTATTTTTCACACCTTTTCAGGCTCCTCGTATTTTTCACACCTTTTCAGGCTCCTCGTATTTTTCAGGCCTTTTCAGGCTCCTCGTAATTTTCACGCCTTTTCTGGCTCCTCGTATTTTTCATACCTTTTCAGGCTCCTCGAATTTTTCACTCATTTTCAGCCTCCTCGTATTTTTCACACCTTTTCATGCTCCTCATATATTTCACTCCTTTTTATGCTCCTCCTTTTTTTCACACCTTTTCATGCTCCTTGTATATTTCACTCCTTTTCATGCTCCTCCTTTTTTTTCACACCTTTTCATGCTCCGTGTATTTTTCACACCTTTTCATGCTCCTCGTATTTTTCACACTTTTTCATGTCCCTCGTATTTTTCAGACCTTTTCATGCTCCTCGTATATTGCACAACTTTTCATGCTCCTCGTATTTTTCACACCTTTTCATGTTCCTCGTATTTTCACACCTTTCATGCTCCTCATTTTTTTCAGAACTTTTCATGCTCCTCGTATTTTTAAGTCCTTTTCATGCTCCTTGTATTTTTCAAACCTTTTCATGATCTCCGTATTTTTCATACCTTTTCATGTTCCTCATATTTTTCAGACCTTTTCATGCTCCTCGTTTTTTTCTGTCCTTTTCATGCTCCTCGTATTTTTCTCACCTTTTCATGATCTTCGTATTTTTCACACCTTTTCATGTACTTCGTATTTTTCACACCTTTTCTCGCTTCACGTATTTTTCACACATTTTTATGCTCCTCATATTTTTCACACCTTTTCATGCTCCTGTTATATTTCACACCTTTAGGTGCTCTTCGTATTTTTCAGACCTTTGCATGCTCCTCCTATGTTTCACACCTTTTCATGCTCTTCATATTTTTCAGTCCTTTTCATGCTCTTCATATTTTTCCCACCTTTTCCTGCTTTTCATATTTTTCAGACCTCTTCATGCTACTCGTATTTTTCACACCTTTTTGTACTACTCCTATTTTTCACACCTTCTCGTGCTCTTCATATATTTTGAGACCTTTTCATGCTCTTCATATTTTTCACACCTTTCTGTGCTCCTCATATTTTTCAGACCTTTTCATGCTCCTCATATTTTTCAGACCTTTTCATGCTCCTTGTATTTTTTGGACCTTTTTATGCTCGTCCTATTTTTCAGGCCTTTTCCTGCTCCTGTTATTTTTCAGACCTTTTCATGTTCCTCGAATTTTCTAACATTTTCATGCTCCTCGTATTTTTCAGACTTTTTCATGCTCCTCCTATTTTTCACACCATTTCATGCTCCTCGTATATTTCACACCTTTTCGTGCTCCTCGTTTTTGTCACACCTTTTCATGGTGCTCCTATTTTTCACACCTCTTCGTGCTCTTCGTAATTTCAGACTTTTTCATGCTCCTCGTATTTTTCAGAGCTTTTCATGCTCCTTGTATTTTTTATACCTTTTCATGCTCCTCGTATTTTTCACACCTTTACATGCTCCTCGATTTTTCACACCTTTTCATCCTCTTCGTATTTTCACACCTTTTCATGCTCCTCGATTTTTCACACCTTTTCATGATCCTCATATTTTTCACATCCTTTCATGCTCCTCCTAATTTTCACACCTTTTCATGCTCCTCATATTTTTGAGACATTTTCATGCTCCTCCTATTTTTCACAACTTTTTGTTGTCTTTGTATTTTTCAGACTTTTTCATTCTCCTGATATTTTTCAGACCTTTTCATGCTCCTAGTATTTTTCAGACCTTTTCATGCTCTTCATATTTTTCACATCTTTTCCTGGTCTTCATATTTTTAAGTCCTTTTCATGCTCATCATATTTTTTACACATTTTCAGGCTCTTCTTTTTTTTGAATCTTTTCATGCTCCTCGTATTTTTGCGACCTTTTTATGCTCCTCTTATTTTACACACCTTTTCATGCTCCTTGTATTTTTCACACCTTTTCGTGCTCCTCGTATTTTTCAGCCCTTTTCATGCTCCTCCTATTTTTCACACCTGTTCGTGCTCTTCATATTTTTCAAACTTTTTCATGCTCTTCATATTTTTCACACCTTTTCAGACCCCTCCTTTATTTCAGGCCTTTTCATGCTCCTCGTATTTTTCACACCTATTCATGCTCCTTGTATTTTTCACACATTTCATGCTCCCCGATTTTTCACACCTTTTCATGCTCCTCATATATTTCACTCCTTTTCATGCTCCTCCTTTTTTTCACACCTTTTCATGCTCCTTGTATATTTCACTCCTTTCATGCTCCTCCTTTTTTTTCACACCTTTTCATGCTCCGTGTATTTTTCACACCTTTTCACGCTCCTCGTATTTTTCACACTTTTTCATGTCCCTCGTATTTTTCAGACCTTTTCATGCTCCTCGTATATTTCACAACTTTTCATGCTCCTCGTATTTTTCACACCTTTTCATGCTCCTCGTATTTTCACACCTTTCATGCTCCTCATTTTTTTCAGAACTTTTCATGCTCCTCGTATTTTTAAGTCCTTTTCATGCTCCTTGTATTTTTCACACCTTTTCATGATCTCCGTATTTTTCATACCTTTTCATGTTCCTCATATTTTTCAGACCTTTTCATGCTCCTCGTTTTGTTCTGTCCTTTTCATGCTCCTCGTATTTTTCTCACCTTTTCATGATCTTCATATTTTTCACACCTTTTCATGTACTTCGTATTTTTCACACCTTTTCTCGCTTCACGTATTTTTCACACATTTTTATGCTCCTCATATTTTTCACACCTTTTCATGCTCCTGTTATATTTCACACCTTTTGGTGCTCTTCGTATTTTTCAGACCTTTGCATGCCCCTCCTATGTTTCACACCTTTTCGTGCTCTTCATATTTTTCAGTCCTTTTCATGCTCTTCATGTTTTTCACACCTTTGCAGGCTCTTCATATTTTTCACACCTGTTGGTGCTCTTCATTTTTTTCAGACCGTTTCATGCTCCTCATATTTTTCACACCTTTTCAGGCTCCTCGTATTTTTCAGGCCTTTTCAGGCTCCTCTTATTTTTAACACCTTTTCAGGCTCCTCTTATTTTTAACACCTTTTCAGGCTCCTCGTATTTTTCACACCTTTTCAGGCTCCTCGTATTTTTCACACCTTTTCAGGCTCCTCGTATTTTTCGGACCTTTTCAGGCTCCTCGTGTTTTTCACACCTTTTCAGGCTCCTCGGATTATTCACACCTTTTCAGGCTGCTCATATTTTTCAGGCCTTTTCAGGCTCCTCATATTTATCACACCTCTTCAGGCGCCTCGTATTTTTCAGGCCTTTTCATGCTCCTCATATTTTTCACAACTTCTCAGGCTCCTCGTATTTTTCACACCTTTTCAGGCTCCTCGTATTTTTCACACCTTTTCAGGCTCCTCATATTTATCACACCTCTTCAGGCTCCTCATATTTTTCACGCCTCTTCAGGCTCCTCGTATTTTCACACCTTTTCAGGCTCCTCGTATTTTTCTCACCTTTTCAGACTCCGCGTATTTTTCACACCTTTTCAGGCTCCTCGTATTTTTCAGGCCTTTTCAGGCTCCTCGTATTTTTCAGGCATTTTCAGGCTCCTCGTATTTTTCAGGCCTTTTCAGGCTCCTCATATTTTTCAGGCCTTTTCAGACTCCTCGTATTTTTCACACCTTTTCAGGCCCCTCATATTTTTCAGGCCTTTTCTGGCTCCCGTGTTTTTCAGGCCTTTCAGGCTCTTCGTATTTTTCACGCCTTTTCAGGCTCCTCAGATTTTTCACACCTTTTCAGGCCCCTCGTATTTTTCACACCTTTTCAGGCTCCGCGTATTTTTCACACCTTTTAAGGCTCCTCGTATTTTTCAGGCCGTTTCAGGCTCCTCGTATTTTTCAGGCCTTTCCAGGCTCCTCGTATTTTTCACACCTTTTCAGGATCCTTGTATTTTTCAGGCCTTTTCAGGCTCCTCGTATTTTTCACACATTTTCAGGCTGCTCGTATTTTTCACACCTTTTCAGGCTCCACGTATTTTTCACACCTTTCAGGCTCCTCGTATTTTTCACACCTTTTCAGGCTCCTCGTATTTTTCACACCTTTTCAGGCTGCTCGTATTTTTCACACCTTTTCAGGCTCCTCGTATTTTTCACACCTTTTCAAGCTCCTTGAACTTTTCACACCTTTTCAGGCTCCTCGTATTTTTCACACCTTTTCAGGCTCCTCGTATTTTTCAGGCCTTTTCAGGCTCCTCGTATCTTTCACATCTTTTCACACCCCTTATATTTTTCAGGCCTTTTCAGGCTCCTCGTATTTTTCACACCTTTTCAGGCTCCTCATAGTTTTCAGGCCTTTTCAGGCTCCTCGTATTTTTCACACCTTTTCAGGCTTCCCGTATTTTAAAGGCCTTTTCAGGCTCCTCGTATTTTACACACCTTTCCTGGCTCCTCGTATTTTTCACGCATTTTCGGGCTCCTTGTATTTTTCACGCCTTCTCAGGCTCCTCATATTTTACACACCTTTTCAGGCTCCTCGTATTTTTCACACCTTTTCAGGCTCCTCGTAGTTTTCACGTCTTTTCAGGCTCCTCGTATTTTTCACACCTTTTCAGGCTCCTCGAATTTTTCACACCTTTTCAGGCTCCTCGTATTTTTCACACCTTTTCAGGCGCCTCGTATTTTTCACACCTTTTCAGGCTCCTCGTATTTTTCAGACCTTTTCAGGCTCCTCGTATTTTTCACACCTTTTCAGGCTCCTCGTATTTTTCACACCTTTTCAGGCTCCTCGGATTATTCACACCTTTTCAGGCTCCTCGCATTTTTCACACCTTTTCAGGCTCCTTGGATTACTCACACCTTTTCAGGCTACTCGTATTTTTCAGGAATTTTCAGGCTCCACGTATTTTTCAGGCCTTTTGAGGCTCCTCATATTTATCACACCTCTTCAGGCGCCTCGTATTTTTCAGGCCTTTTCATGCTCCTCATATTTTTCACAACTTTTCAGGCTCCTCGTATTTTTCACACCTTTTCAGGCTCCTGCTATTTTTCAGGCCTTTTCAGGCTCCTCGTATTTTTCACGCCTTTTCAGGCTCCTCGTATTTTTTAGGCCTTTTCAGGCTCCTCGTATTTTTCAGGCCTTTTCAGGCTCCTCGTATTTTTCACACCTTTTCAGGCTCCTCGTATTTGTCAGGCCTTTTCAGGCTCCTCGTATTCTGCAGGCCTTTTCAGGCTCCTCGTATTTTTCACACCTTTTCAGGCTCCTCGTATTTTTCAGGCCTTTTCAGGCTCCTCGGGTTTTTCACACCTTTTCAGGCTCCTCGAGCCTGAAAAGGTGTGAAAAATACGAGGAGCCAGAAAAGTTGTGAAAAATATGAGGAGCATGAAAAGGCCTGAAAAATACGAGGCGCCTGAAGAGGTGTGATAAATATGAGTAGCCTGAAAAGGCCTGAAAAATACGTGAAGCCTGAAAATTCCTGAAAAATACGAGTAGCCTGAAAAGGTGTGAATAATCCAAGAAGCCTGAAAAGGTGTGAAAAATGCGAGGAGCCTGAAAAGATGTGAATAATCCGAGGAGCCTGAAAAGGCCTGAAAAATACGAGGAGCCTGAAAAGGTGTGAAAAATACGAGGAGCCTGAAAAGGCCTGAAAAACACGAGGAGCCTGAAAAGGCGTGAAAAATACGAGGAGCCTGAAAAGGTGTGAAAAATACGAGGAGCCTGAAAGGTGTGAAAAATACGAGGAGCCTGAAAAGGCCTGAAAAATACGAGGAGCCTGAAAAGGTGTGAAAAATACGAGGAGCCTGAAAAGGTGTGAAAAATACGAGGAGCCTGAAAAGATGTGAAAAATACGAGGAGCCTGAAAAGGTGTGAAAAATTCGAGGAGCCTGAAAAGGTGTGAAAAATACGAGGAGCCTGAAAAGACGTGAAAACTACGAGGAGCCTGAAAAGGTGTGAAAAATACGAGGAGCCTGAAAAGGTGTGTAAAATACGAGGAGCCTGAGAAGGCGTGAAAAATACAAGGAGCCCGAAAATGCGTGAAAAATACGAGGAGCATGGAAAGGTGTGTAAAATACGAGGAGCCTGAAAAGGCCTTTAAAATACGGGAAGCCTGAAAAGGTGTGAAAAATACGAGGAGCCTGAAAAGGCCTGAAAACTATGAGGAGCCTGAAAAGGTGTGAAAAATACGAGGAGCCTGAAAAGGCCTGAAAAATATAAGGGGCGTGAAAAGATGTGAAAGATACGAGGAGCCTGAAAAGGCCTGAAAAATACGAGGAGCCTGAAAAGGTGTGAAAAATACGAGGATCCTGAAAAGGTGTGAAAAGTTCAAGGAGCTTGAAAAGGTGTGAAAAATACGAGGAGCCTGAAAAGGTGTGAGAAATACGAGGAGCCTGAAAAGGTGTGAAAAATACGAGGAGCCTGAAAAGGTGTAAAAAATACGAGGAGCCTGAAAAGGTGTGAAAAATACGAGCAGCCTGAAAAGGTGTGAAAAATACGAGGAGACTGAAAAGGCCTGAAAAATACGAGAATCCTGAAAAGGTGTGAAAAATACGAGGAGCCTGAAAAGGCCTGAAAAATACGAGGAGCCTAAAAAGGTGTGAAATATACGAGGAGCCTGAAAAGGTGTGAAAAATACATGGAGCCTGAAAAGGTGTGAAAAATACGAGCAGCCTGAAAAGGTGTGAAAAATACGAGGAGCCTGAAAAGGCCTGAAAAATACGAGGATCCTGAAATGGTGTGAAAAATACGAGGAGCCTGGAAAGGCCTGAAAAATACGAGGAGCCTGAAACGGCCTGAAAAATACGAGGAGCCTAAAAAGGTGTGAAAAATATGCGGAGCCTGAAAAGGTGTGAAAAATACGAGGGGCCTGAAAAGGTGTGAAAAATACGAGGAGCCTGAAAAGGTGTGAAAAATACAAGGAGCCTGAAAGGCCTGAAAAACACGAGAGCCAGAAAAGGCCTGAAAAATATGAGGGGCCTGAAAAGGTGTGAAAAATACGAGAGTCTGAAAAGCCTGAAAAATATGAGGAGCCTGGATAAAGGCCTGACAAAAATACGAGAGAGCTGAAAATGCCTGAAAAAATACAGAGGGAGCCTGAAAAGGCTCTGGAAAAATACGAGGAGCCGAAAGAGGTGTGAAAAATAGTGGAGCTGAAATTAGGTTGAGAAAAATACGGAGGAGCTGAAAGGCCTGAAAAATACGAGGAGCCTGAAAAGGTGTGAAAAATACGCGGAGCCTGAAAAGGTGAGAAAAATACGAGGAGCCTGAAAAGGTGTGAAAATACGAGGAGCCTGAAAAGGCATGAAAAATATGAGGAGCCTGAAAAGGTGTGAAAAATACGAGAAGGCTAAAAAGATGTGAAAAATACGAGGAGCCTGAAAAGTCGTTAAAAATACGAGGAGTCTGAAGAGGTGTGAAAAATATGAGGAGCCTGAAGAGGTGTGAAAAATACGAGGAGCCTGAAAAGGCCTGAAAAATACGAGGAGCCTGAAAAGGTGTTAAAAATAAAAGGAGCCTGAAAAGACCTGAAAAATCCGAGGAGCCTGAAAAGGCCTGAAAAATACGAGGAGCCTGAAAAGGTGTGAAAAATACTTGGAGCTTTGAAAAACGCTGGAAAAATATGATTAGCTGAAAGGCATTTGAAAATAGAGGAGCCTGAAAAGGTTGTGAAAATACGGGAGCCTGAAAAGGCACTAAAAATACGAGGAGCCTGAAAAGGTGTGTGAAAAATAAGAGGAGCCTGCAAAAGGCCTGCACAATAAGAGGAGCCTGAAAAGGTGTGAAAAAGACGAGGAGCCTGAAAAGGCCTGAAAAATATGAGGAGCCTGAAAAGGTGTGAAAAATCGGAGGAGCCTGAAAAGGCCTGAAAAATACAAGGAGCCTGAAAAGGTGTGAAAAAACCGAGGAGCCTGAAAAGGCCTGCAGAATACGAGGAGCCTGAAAAGGCTTGAAAAATACGAGGAGCCTGAAAAGGTGTGAAAAATACGAGGAGCCTGAAAAGGCCTGAAAAATACGAGGAGCCTGAAAAGGCCTAAAAAATACGAGGAGCCTGAAAAGGCCTGAAAAATACGAGGAGCCTGAAAAGGCCTGAAAAATACCAGGAGCCTGAAAAGGTGTGAAAAATACGAGGAGCCTGAAAAGTTGTGAAAAATATGAGGAGCATGAAAAGGCCTGAAAAATCGAGGCGCCTGAAGAGGTGTGATAAATATGAGGAGCCTGAAAAGGCCTGAAAAATACGTGGAGCCTGAAAATTCCTGAAAAATACGAGGAGCCTGAAAAGGTGTGAGTAATCCGAGGAGCCTGAAAAGGTGTGAAAAATGCGAGGAGCCTGAAAAGGTGTGAATAATCCGAGGAGCCTGAAAAGGTGTGAAAAATACGAGGAGCCTGAAAAGGTGTGAAAAATACGAGGAGCCTGAAAAGGCCTGAAAAATACGAGGATCCTGAAAAGGTGTGAAAAATAAGAGAAGCCTGAAAAGGCCTGCAGAATAAGAGGAGCCTGAAAAGGCCTGAAAAATACGAGGAGCCTGAAAAGACCTGAAAAAGACGAGGAGCCTGAAGAGGTGTGAAAAACCCGAGGAGCCTGAAAAGGCCTGAAAAATACGAGGAGCCTGAAAAGGTGTGAAAAACTCGAGGAGCCTGAAAAGGCCTGAAAAATACGAGGAGGCTGAAAAGGTGTGAAAAATACTAGGAGCCTGAAAAGGCCTGAAAAATACGAGGAGCCTGAAAGGCTTGAAAAATACGAGGAGCCTGAAAAGGTGTGAAAAATACGAGGAGCCTGAAAAGTCCTGAAAAATACGAGGAGGCTGAAAAGGTGTGAAAAATAAGAGTAGCCTGAAAAGACCTGCAGAATAAGAGGAGCCTGAAAAGGCCTGAAAAATACGAGGAGCCTGAAAAGGCCTGAAAAAGACGAGGAGCCTGAAAAGGTGTGAAAAACTCGAGGAGCCTGAAAAGGCCTGAAAAATACGAGGAGGCTGAAAAGGTGTGAAAAATAAGAGTAGCCTGAAAAGACCTGCAGAATAAGAGGAGCCTGAAAAGGCCTGAAAAATACGAGGAGCCTGAAAAGGCCTGAAAAAGACGAGGAGCCTGAAAAGGTGTGAAAAACTCGAGGAGCCTGAAAAGGCCTGAAAAATACGAGGAGCCTGAAAAGGTGTGAAAAATCCGAGGAGCCTGAAAAGGCCTGCAGAATACGAGGAGCCTGAAAAGGCCTGACAAATACGAGGAGCCTGAAAAGGTGTGAAAAATACGAGGAGCCTGAAAAGGCCTGAAAAATACGAGGAGCCTGAAAAGGCCTAAAAAATACGAGGAGCCTGAAAAGGCGTGAAAAATACGAGGAGCCTGAAAAGGCCTGAAAAATACCAGGAGACTGAAAAGGTGTGAAAAATACGAGGAGAGTGAAAAGTTGTGAAAAATATGAGGAGCATGAAAAGGCCTGAAAAATACGAGGCGCCTGAAGAGGTGTGATAAATATGAGTAGCCTGAAAAGGCCTGAAAAATACGTGGAGCCTGAAAATTCCTGAAAAATACGAGTAGTCTGAAAAGGTGTGAATAATCCAAGGAGCCTCAAAAGGTGTGAAAAATGCGAGGAGCCTGAAAAGGTGTGAATAATCCGAGGAGCCTGAAAAGGCCTGAAAAATACGAGGAGCCTGAAAAGGTGTGAAAAACCTGAGGAGTCTGAAAAGGCCTGAAAAATACGAGGAGCCTGAAAAGGTGTGAAAAATCGAGGAGCCTGAAAAGCCTGCAGGGAATACGAAGGAAGCTGAAAAGGCCTTGAGAAACATGAGGAGTCCTGAAAAGTGGTGAAAAATACGAGCGGAGCCTGACAAAGGCTGAAAATATACGAGGATGGCCAGACAAAGCCTGAAAAAAATACGAGGAGCCTGAAAAGGTGTGAAAAATACGAGGAGCCTGAAAAGGTGTGAAAAAAACGAGGTGCCTGAAACGGTGTGAAAAATACGAGGAGCCTGAAAAGCCTTGAAAAATACGAGGAGCCTGAAAAGGCCTGAAAAATACGAGGAGCCTGAAAAGGTGTGAAAAATACTAGGAGCTTGAAAAGGCGTGAAAAATACGAGGAGCCTGAAAGGCGTGAAAAATACGAGGAGCCTGAAAAGGTGTGAAAAATACGAGGAGCCTGAAAAGGCCTCAAAAATACGAGGAGCCTGAAAAGGCCTGAAAAATACGAGGAGCCTGAAAAGGCCTGAAAAATACGAGGAGCCTGAAAAGGTGTGAAAAATACGAGGAGCCTGAAAAGGAGTTAAAAATGCGAGGAGCCTGAAAAGGTCTGAAACATCCAGAGAGGACCTAGAAAGGCCTGGTGCAGGAATAGCGGAGCCTGACAAAGATCAACTGCAAATACGAGGAGCCTGAGAAAGTGAAAAATACAGGGAGCCTGAAAAGCCTGAAAAATACGAGGAGCCTGAAAGGCCTGAAAAAATCCGAGGAGCCTGAAAAGGTGTGAAAAATACGAGGAGCCTGAAAAGTTGTGAAAAATATGAGGAGCATGAAAAGGCCTGAAAAATACGAGGCGCCTGAAGAGGTGTGATAAATATGAGGAGCCTGAAAAGGCCTGAAAAATACGTGGAGCCTGAAAATTCCTGAAAAATACGAGTAGCCTGAAAAGGTGTGAGTAATCCAAGGAGCCTGAAAAGGTGTGAAAAATGCGAGGAGCCTGAAAAGGTGTGAATAATCCGAGGAGCCTGAAAAGGTGTGAAAAATACGAGGTGCCTGAAAAGGTGTGAAAAATACGAGGAGCCTGAAAAGGTGTGAAAAATACGAGGAGCCTGAAAAGGTGTAAAAAATACGAGGAGCCTGAAAAGGTGTGAAAAATACGAGGAGCCTGAAAAGGTGTGAAAAATTCGAGGAGCCTGAAAAGGTGTGAAAAATACGAGGAGCCTGAAAAGACGTGAAAACTACGAGGAGCCTGAAAAGGTGTGAAAAATACGAGGAGCCTGAAAAGGTGTGTAAAATACGAGGAGCCTGAGAAGGCGTGAAAAATACAAGGAGCACGAAAATGCGTGAAAATACGAGGAGCCTGGAAAGGTGTGTAAAATACGAGGAGCCTGAAAAGGCCTGAAAATAACGGAGGCGCCTAAGTAGGGATGTTGAAATAAATATGAGGAGATCCTGAAAATCTTGTGAAAAATACGAGGAGCCTGAAAAGGAGGAGCCTGAAAAGGTGTGAAAAATACCAGGAGCCTGAAAAGACGTGAAAACTACAAGGAGCCTGAAAAGGTGTGAAAAATACGAGGAGCCTGAAAAGGTGTGTAAAATACGAGGAGCCTGAGAAGGCGTGAAAAATACAAGGAGCACGAAAATGCGTGAAAAATATGAGGAGCCTGGAAAGGCCTGCAGAATAAGAGGAGCCTGAAAAGGCCTGAAAAATACGAGGAGCCTGAAAAGGCCTGAAAAAGACGAGGAGCCTGAAAAGGTGTGAAAAACACGAGGAGCCTGAAAAGGCCTGAAAAATACGAGGAGCCTGAAAAGGTGTGAAAAATCCGAGGAGCCTGAAAAGGCCTGCAGAATACGAGGAGCCTGAAAAGGCTTGACAAAGACGAGGAGCCTGAAAAGGTGTGAAAAATACGAGGAGCCTGAAAAGGCCTGAAAAATACGAGGAGGCTGAAAAGGCGTGAAAAATACTAGGAGCCTGAAAAGGCCTGAAAAATACAGGAGCCTGAAGGCTTGAAAAATACGAGGAGCCTGAAAAGGTGTGAAAAAAATACGAGAGCCTGAAAGGCTGAAAAATACGAGGAGCTGAAAGTGTGAAAATAAGAAGTAGCCTGAAGACCTGCAGAAAAAGGAGGCCTGAAAAAGCTGAAAAAATACGAGGAGCCTGAAAAGGCCTGAAAAAGACGAGAGCCTGAAAAGGTGTGAAAACTCGAGAGCCCTGAAAAAGGCCTGAAAAATACGAGGAGGATGAAAAAGGTGTGAAAAATTAAGAGTAGCCTGAAAAGACCTTGCAGAATAAGAGGGAGCCTGAAAAGGCCTGAAAAATTAACGAGGAGCCTGAAAAGGCGTGAAAAATACGAGGAGCCTGAAAAGGTGTGAAAAATACGAGGAGCCTGAAAAGGTGTGAAAAATACGTGGAGCCTGAAAAGGTGTGAAAAATAAGAGCAGCCTGAAAAGGTGTGAAAAATACGAGGAGCCTGAAAAGGCCTGAAAAATACGAGGAGCCTGAAAAGGCGTGAAAAATACGAGGAGCCTGAAAATGCCTGAAAAATACGAGGAGCCTGAAAAGGCCTAAAAAATACGAGGAGCCTGAAAAGGCGTGAAAAATACGAGGAGAGTGAAAAGTTGTGAAAAATATGAGGAGCATGAAAAGGCCTGAAAAATACGAGGCGCCTGAAGGGGTGTGATAAATATGAGTAGCCTGAAAAGGCCTGAAAAATACGTGGAGCCTGAAAATTCCTGAAAAATACGAGTAGCCTGAAAAGGTGTGAATAATCCAAGGAGCCTGAAAAGGTGTGAAAAATGCGAGGAGCCTGAAAAGGTGTGAATAATCCGAGGAGCCTGAAAAGGTGTGAAAAATACGAGGAGCCTGAAAAGGTGTGAAAAATACGAGGAGCCTGAAAAGGTGTGAAAAATACGAGGAGCCTGAAAAGGTGGAAAAAATACGAGGAGCCTGAAAAGGTGTGAAAAATACAAGCAGCCTGAAAAGGTGTGAAAAATACGAGGAGCTTGAAAAGGCCTGAAAAATACGAGGCCCTGAAAAAGGCCCTGAAAAATACGAGGAAAGCCAGAAAGGCCTGAAAAAATACGAGGAGCCTGAAAGCTGTGAAAAAATACGAGGAGCCTAAAAGGTTGTGAACAATACGAGGAGCCTGAAAAGGTGTGAAATATAAGAGGAGCCTGAAAAGGCATGAAAAAATACGAGGAGAGCTGAAAAGGTGTGAAAAAATCTAAGGGAGCCTGAAAAGGCCTGAAAAATACGAGGAGCCTGAATGGCTTGAAAAAATACGAGGAAAGACTGAAAAGGTGTGAAAAAATACGAGGAGCCTGAAAAGGCCTGAAAAAATACGAAAAGGAGCTGAAAAGGTGTGAAAAATAAGAGTAGCCTGAAAAAAACCTGCAAGAATAAGAGGAGCCTGAAAAGGCCTGAAAAATAACGAGGAGCCCTGAAAAAAGGCCTGAAAATACGAGGAGCCTGAAAAGGTGTAAAAATCCGAGGAGCCTGAAAAGGCCTGCAGAAATACGAGGAGCCTGAAAAGGCCTGACAAATACGAGGAGCCTGAAAAGGTGTGAAAAATACGAGGAGCCTGAAAAGGCCTGAAAAATACGAGGAGCCTGAAAAGGCCTAAAAAATATGAGGAGCCTGAAAAGGAGTGAAAAATACGAGGAGCCTGAAAAGGCCTGAAAAATACCAGGAGCCTGAAAAGGTGTGAAAAATACGAGGAGCCTGAAAAGGTGTGAAAAATACGAGGAGCCTGAAAAGGCCTGAAAAATACGAGGCGCCTGAAGAGGTGTGATAAATATGAGGAGCCTGAAAAGGCCTGAAAAATACGTGGAGCCTGAAAATTCCTGAAAAATACGAGTAGCCTGAAAAGGCGTGAATAATCCAAGGAGCCTGAAAAGGTGTGAAAAATGCGAGGAGCCTGAAAAGGTGTGAATAATCCGAGGAGCCTGAAAAGGTGTGAAAAATACGAGGAGCCTGAAAAGGTGTGAGAAATACGAGGAGCCTGAAAAGGCCTGAAAAATACGAGGATCCTGAAAAGGTGTGAAAAATAAGAGGAGCCTGAAAAGGCCTGCAGAATAAGAGGAGCCTGAAAAGGCCTGAAAAATACGAGGAGCCTGAAAAGACCTGAAAAAGACTAGGAGCCTGAAGAGGTCTGAAAAACCCGAGGAGCCTGAAAAGGCCTGAAAAATACGAGGAGCCTGAAAAGGTGTGAAAAATCCGAGGAGCCTGAAAAGGCCTGCAGAATACGAGGAGCCTGAAAAGGCCTGACAAATACGAGGAGCCTGAAAAGGTGTGAAAAATATGAGGAGCATGAAAAGGCCTGAAAAATACGAGGCGCCTGAAGAGGTGTGATAAATATGAGGAGCCTGAAAAGGTGTGAAAAATACGAGGAGCCTGAAAAGGTGTGAAAAATTCGAGGAGCCTGAAAAGGTGTGAAAAATACCAGGAGCCTGAAAAGACGTGAAAACTACAAGGAGCCTGAAAAGGTGTGAAAAATACGAGGAGCCTGAAAAGGTGTGTAAAATACGAGGAGCCTGAGAAGGCGTGAAAAATACAAGGAGCCCGAAAATGCGTGAAAAATACGAGGAGCCTGGAAAGGTGTGTAAAATACGAGGAGCCTGAAAAGGCCTTAAAAATACGGGAAGCCTGAAAAGGTGTGAAAAATACGAGGAGCCTGAAAAGGCCTGAAAACTATGAGGAGCCTGAAAAGGTGTGAAAAATATGAGGAGCCTGAAAGGCCTGAAAAACACGAGAGCCAGAAAAGGCCTGAAAAATATGAGGGGCCTGAAAAGGTGTGAAAAATACGAGGAGCCTGAAAAGGCCTGAAAAATCCGAGGAGCCTGAAAAGGCCTGAAAAATACGAGGAGCCTGAAAAGGTGTGAAAAATACTAGGAGCCTGAAAAGGCCTGAAAAATACGAGTAGCCTGAAAAGGTGTGAGTAATCCAAGGAGCCTGAAAAGGTGTGAAAAATGCGAGGAGCCTGAAAAGGTGTGAATAATCCGAGGAGCCTGAAAAGGTGTGAAAAATACGAGGAGCCTGAAAAGGTGTGAAAAATACGAGGAGCCTGAAAAGGCCTGAAAAATACGAGGATCCTGAAAAGGTGTGAAAAATAAGAGGAGCCTGAAAAGGCGTGAAGAATAAGAGGAGCCTGAAAAGGCCTGAAAAATACGAGGAGCCTGAAAAGACCTGAAAAAGACTAGGAGCCTGAAGAGGTGTGAAAAACCCGAGGAGCCTGAAAAGGCGTGAAAAATACGAGGAGCCTGAAAAGTTGTGAAAAATACGAGGAGCCTGAAAAGGCCTGAAAAATACGAGGAGCCTGAAGAAGAGGAGCCTGAAAAGGTGTGAAAAATATGAGGAGCATGAAAAGGCCTGAGCCCTGAAGAGGTGTGATAAATACGAGGAGCCTGAAAAGGTGTGAAAAATACGAGGAGCCTGAAAAGGCCTGAAAAATACGAGGAGCCTGAAAAGGTGTGAAAAATACGAGGAGCCTGAAAAGGTGTGTAAAATACGAGGAGCCTGAGAAGGCGTGAAAAATACAAGGAGCCCGAAAATGCGTGAAAAATACGAGGAGCCTGGAAAGGTGTGTAAAATACGAGGAGCCTGAAAAGGCCTTGAAAATACGGGAAGCCTGAAAAGGTGTGAAAAATACGAGGAGCCTGAAAAGGCCTGAAACCTATGAGGAGCCTGAAAAGGTGTGAAAAATACGAGGAGCCTGAAAAGGCCTGAAAAATATAAGGGGCGTGAAAAGATGTGAAAGATACGAGGAGCCTGAAAAGGCCTGAAAAATACGAGGAGCCTGAAAAGGTGTGAAAAATACAAGGAGCCTGAAAAGGTGTTAAAAGTACAAGGAGCTTGAAAAGGTGTGAAAAATACGAGGAGCCTGAAAAGGTGTGAAAAATACGAGGAGCTTGAAAAGGTGTGAAAAATACGAGGAGCCTGAAAAGGTGTAAAAAATACGAGGAGCCTGAAAAGGTGTGAAAAATACGAGCAGCCTGAAAAGGTGTGAAAAATACGAGGAGACTGAAAAGGCCTGAAAAATACGAGAATCCTGAAAAGGTGTGAAAAATACGAGGAGCCTGAAAAGGCCTGAAAAATACGAGGAGCCTGAAAAGGTGTGAAAAATACGAGGAGCCTGAAAAGGTGTGAAAAATACATGGAGCCTGAAAAGGTGTGAAAAATACGAGCAGCCTGAAAAGGTGTGAAAAATACGAGGATCCTGAAAAGGCCTGAAAAATACGAGGATCCTGAAAAGGTGTGAAAAATACGAGGAGCCTGGAAAGGCCTGAAAAATACGAGGAGCCTGAAATGGCCTGAAAAATACGAGGAGCCTAAAAAGGTGTGAAAAATACGCGGAGCCTGAAAAGGTGTGAAAAATACGAGGGGCCTGAAAAGGTGTGAAAAATACGAGGAGCCTGAAAAGGCGTGAAAAATACAAGGAGCCTGAAAGGCCTGAAAAACACGAGAGCCAGAAAAGGCCTGAAAAATATGAGGGGCCTGAAAAGGTGTGAAAAATACGAGGAGTCTGAAAAGGCCTGAAAAATATGAGGAGCCTGAAAAGGCCTGAAAAATACGAGGAGCCTGAAAATGCCTGAAAAATACGAGGAGCCTGAAAAGGCCTGAAAAATATGAGGAGCCTGAAAAGGTGTGAAAAATACGTGGAGCCTGAAAAGGTGAGAAAAATACGAGGAGCCTGAAAAGGTGTGAAAATACGAGGAGCCTGAAAAGGTGTGAAAAATACGAGGAGCCTGAAAAGGTGTGAAAAATACGAGGAGCCTGAAAAGGTCTGAAAAATACGAGGAGCCTGAAAAGGTGTGAAAAATACGAGCAGCCTGAAAATGTGTGAAAAATACGAGGAGCCTGAAGAGGTGTGAAAAATACGAGGAGCCTGAAAAGTCGTGAAAAATACGAGGAGCCTGAAGAGGTGTGAAAAATATGAGGAGCCTGAAGAGGTGTGAAAAATACGAGGAGCCTGAAAAGGCCTGAAAAATACGAGGAGCCTGAAAAGGTGTTAAAAATAAAAGGAGCCTGAAAAGGCCTGAAAAATCCGAGGAGCCTGAAAAGGCCTGAAAAATACGAGGAGCCTGAAAAGGTGTGAAAAATACTTGGAGCTTGAAAACGCGTGAAAAATATGATTAGCCTGAAAGGCGTGAAAAATACGAGGAGCCTGAAAAGGTGTGAAAAATACGAGGAGCCTGAAAAGGTGTGAAAAATACGAGGAGCCTGAAAAGGCCTGAAAAATACGAGGATCCTGAAAAGGTGTGAAAAATAAGAGGAGCCTGAAAAGGCCTGCAGAACAAGAGGAGCCTGAAAAGGCCTGAAAAATACGAGGAGCCTGAAAAGACCTGAAAAAGACTAGGAGCCTGAAGAGGTGTGAAAAACTCGAGGAAAACCTGAAAAGGAGCCTGAAAAGGCCTGAAAAATACGAGGAGCCTGAAAAGGCCTGAAAAATACGAGGAGCCTGAAAAGGTCGAGGAGCCTGAAAAGGCCTGAAAAATACGAGGAGCCTGAAAAGGCCTGACAAATACGAGGAGCCTGAAAAGGTGTGAAAAATACGAGGAGCCTGAAAAGGTGTGAAAAATTCGAGGAGCCTGAAAAGGTGTGAAAAATACCAGGAGCCTGAAAAGACGTGAAAACTACAAGGAGCCTGAAAAGGTGTGAAAAATACGAGGAGCCTGAAAAGGTGTGTAAAATACGAGGAGCCTGAGAAGGCGTGAAAAATACAAGGAGCACGAAAAGGCGTGAAAAATATGAGGAGCCTGGAAAGGCCTGCAGAATAAGAGGAGCCTGAAAAGGCCTGAAAAATACGAGGAGCCTGAAAAGGCCTGAAAAAGACGAGGAGCCTGAAAAGGTGTGAAAAACCCGAGGAGCCTGAAAAGGCCTGAAAAATACGAGGAGCCTAAAAAGGTGTGAAAAATCCGAGGAGCCTGAAAAGGCCTGCAGAATACGAGGAGCCTGAAAAGGCTTGACAAAGACGAGGAGCCTGAAAAGGTGTGAAAAATACGAGGAGCCTGAAAAGGCCTGAAAAATACGAGGAGGCTGAAAAGGTGTGAAAAATACTAGGAGCCTGAAAAGGCCTGAAAAATACGAGGAGCCTGAAAGGCTTGAAAAATACGAGGAGCCTGAAAAGGTGTGAAAAATACGAGGAGCCTGAAAAGGCCTGAAAAATACGAGGAGGCTGAAAAGGTGTGAAAAATAAGAGTAGCCTGAAAAGACCTGCAGAATAAGAGGAGCCTGAAAAGGCCTGAAAAATACGAGGAGCCTGAAAAGGCCTGAAAAAGACGAGGAGCCTGAAAAGGTGTGAAAAACTCGAGGAGCCTGAAAAGGCCTGAAAAATACGAGGAGGCTGAAAAGGTGTGAAAAATAAGAGTAGCCTGAAAAGACCTGCAGAATAAGAGGAGCCTGAAAAGGCCTGAAAAATACGAGGAGCCTGAAAAGGCCTGAAAAAGACGAGGAGCCTGAAAAGGTGTGAAAAACTCGAGGAGCCTGAAAAGGCCTGAAAAATACGAGGAGCCTGAAAAGGTGTGAAAAATCTGAGGAGCCTGAAAAGGCCTGCAGAATACGAGGAGCCTGAAAAGGCCTGACAAATACGAGGAGCCTGAAAAGGTGTGAAAAATACGAGGAGCCTGAAAAGGCCTGAAAAATACGAGGAGCCTGAAAAGGCCTAAAAAATACGAGGAGCCTGAAAAGGCGTGAAAAATACGAGGAGAGTGAAAAGTTGTGAAAAATATGAGGAGCATGAAAAGGCCTGAAAAATACGAGGCGCCTGAAGGGGTGTGATAAATATGAGTAGCCTGAAAAGGCCTGAAAAATACGTGGAGCCTGAAAATTCCTGAAAAATACGAGTAGCCTGAAAAGGTGTGAATAATCCAAGGAGTCTCAAAAGGTGTGAAAAATGCGAGGAGCCTGAAAAGGTGTGAATAATCCGAGGAGCCTGAAAAGGCCTGAAAAATACGAGGAGCCTGAAAAGGTGTGAAAAACCTGAGGAGTCTGAAAAGGCCTGTAAAGTACGAGGAGCCTGAAAAGGTGTGAAAAATCCGAGGAGCCTGAAAAGGCCTGCAGAATACGAGGAGCCTGAAAAGGCCTGAAAAACATGAGGAGCCTGAAAAGGTGTGAAAAATACGAGGAGCCTGAAAAGGCCTGAAAAATACGAGGAGCCAGAAAAGGCCTGAAAAATACGAGGAGCCTGAAAAGCTGTGAAAAATACGAGGAGCCTGAAAAGGTGTGAACAATACGAGGAGCCTGAAAAGGTGTGAAATATACGAGGAGCCTGAAAAGGCCTGAAAAATACGAGGAGGCTGAAAAGGTGTGAAAAATACTAGGAGCCTGAAAAGGCCTGAAAAATACGAGGAGCCTGAATGGCTTGAAAAATACGAGGAGCCTGAAAAGGTGTGAAAAATACGAGGAGCCTGAAAAGGCCTGAAAAATACGAGGAGGCTGAAAAGGTGTGAAAAATAAGAGTAGCCTGAAAAGACCTGCAGAATAAGAGGAGCCTGAAAAGGCCTGAAAAATACGAGGAGCCTGAAAAGGCCTGAAAAATACGAGGAGCCTGAAAAGGTGTGAAAAATCCGAGGAGCCTGAAAAGGCCTGCAGAATACGAGGAGCCTGAAAAGGCCTGACAAATACGAGGAGCCTGAAAAGGTGTGAAAAATACGAGGAGCCTGAAAAGGCCTGAAAAATACGAGGAGCCTGAAAAGGCCTAAAAAATATGAGGAGCCTGAAAAGGCGTGAAAAATACGAGGAGCCTGAAAAGGCCTGAAAAATACCAGGAGCCTGAAAAGGTGTGAAAAATACGAGGAGCCTGAAAAGTTGTGAAAAATATGAGGAGCATGAAAAGGCCTGAAAAATACGAGGCGCCTGAAGAGGTGTGATAAATATGAGTAGCCTGAAAAGGCCTGAAAAATACGTGGAGCCTGAAAATTCCTGAAAAATACGAGTAGCCTGAAAAGGTGTGAGTAATCCAAGGAGCCTGAAAAGGTGTGAAAAATGCGAGGAGCCTGAAAAGGTGTGAATAATCCGAGGAGCCTGAAAAGGTGTGAAAAATACGAGGAGCCTGAAAAGGTGTGAGAAATACGAGGAGCCTGAAAAGGCCTGAAAAATACGAGGATCCTGAAAAGGTGTGAAAAATAAGAGGAGCCTGAAAAGGCCTGCAGAATAAGAGGAGCCTGAAAAGGCCTGAAAAATACGAGGAGCCTGAAAAGACCTGAAAAAGACTAGGAGCCTGAAGAGGTCTGAAAAACCCGAGGAGCCTGAAAAGACCTGAAAAATACGAGGAGCCTGAAAAGGTGTGAAAAATCCGAGGAGCCTGAAAAGGCCTGCAGAATACGAGGAGCCTGAAAAGGCCTGACAAATACGAGGAGCCTGAAAAGGTGTGAAAAATATGAGGAGCATGAAAAGGCCTGAAAAATACGAGGCGCCTGAAGAGGTGTGATAAATATGAGGAGCCTGAAAAGGTGTGAAAAATACGAGGAGCCTGAAAAGGTGTGAAAAATACGAGGAGCCTGAAAAGGTGTGAAAAATACCAGGAGCCTGAAAAGACGTGAAAACTACAAGGAGCCTGAAAAGGTGTGAAAAATACGAGGAGCCTGAAAAGGTGTGTAAAATACGAGGAGCCTGAGAAGGCGTGAAAAATACAAGGAGCCCGAAAATGCGTGAAAAATATGAGGAGCCAGGAAAGGTGTGTAAAATACGAGGAGCCTGAAAAGGCCTTTAAAATACGGGAAGCCTGAAAAGGTGTGAAAAATACGAGGAGCCTGAAAAGGCCTGAAAACTATGAGGAGCCTGAAAAGCTGTGAAAAATACGAGGAGCCTGAAAGGCCTGAAAAACACGAGAGCCAGAAAAGGCCTGAAAAATATGAGGGGCCTGAAAAGTTGTGAAAAATACGAGGAGCCTGAAAAGGCCTGAAAAATCCGAGGAGCCTGAAAAGGCCTGAAAAATACGAGGAGCCTGAAAATGCCTGAAAAATACGAGTAGCCTGAAAAGGTGTGAATAATACGAGGACCTTGAAAAGGTGTGAAAAATACGAGGAGCCTGAAAAGGTGTGAAAAATAAGAGGAGCCCGAAAAGGTGTGAAAAATACGAGGAGCCTGAAAAGGTGTGAAAAATACGAGGAGCCTGAAAAGGCCTGAAAAAAAATACGAGGATCCTGAAAAGGTGTGAAAAATAAGAGGAGCCTGAAAAGGCCTGCAGAATAAGAGGAGCCTGAAAAGGCCTGAAAAATACGAGGAGCCTGAAAAGACCTGAAAAAGACTAGGAGCCTGAAGAGGTCTGAAAAACCCGAGGAGCCTGAAAAGACCTGAAAAATACGAGGAGCCTGAAAAGGTGTGAAAAATCCGAGGAGCCTGAAAAGGCCTGCAGAATACGAGGAGCCTGAAAAGGCCTGACAAATACGAGGAGCCTGAAAAGGTGTGAAAAATATGAGGAGCATGAAAAGGCCTGAAAAATACGAGGCGCCTGAAGAGGTGTGATAAATATGAGGAGCCTGAAAAGGTGTGAAAAATACGAGGAGCCTGAAAAGGTGTGAAAAATTCGAGGAGCCTGAAAAGGTGTGAAAAATACCAGGAGCCTGAAAAGACGTGAAAACTACAAGGAGCCTGAAAAGGTGTGAAAAATACGAGGAGCCTGAAAAGGTGTGTAAAATACGAGGAGCCTGAGAAGGCGTGAAAAATACAAGGAGCCCGAAAATGCGTGAAAAATATGAGGAGCCTGGAAAGGTGTGTAAAAAACGAGGAGCCTGAAAAGGCCTTTAAAATACGGGAAGCCTGAAAAGGTGTGAAAAATACGAGGAGCCTGAAAAGGCCTGAAAACTATGAGGAGCCTGAAAAGCTGTGAAAAATACGAGGAGCCTGAAAGGCCTGAAAAACACGAGAGCCAGAAAAGGCCTGAAAAATATGAGGGGCCTGAAAAGGTGTGAAAAATACGAGGAGCCTGAAAAGGCCTGAAAAATCCGAGGAGCCTGAAAAGGCCTGAAAAATACGAGGAGCCTGAAAAGGTGTGAAAAATACTAGGAGCCTGAAAATTCCTGAAAAATACGAGTAGCCTGAAAAGGTGTGAGTAATCCAAGGAGCCTGAAAAGGTGTGAAAAATGCGAGGAGCCTGAAAAGGCGTGAATAATCCGAGGAGCCTGAAAAGGTGTGAAAAATACGAGGAGCCTGAAAAGGTGTGAAAAATACGAGGAGCCTGAAAAGGCCTGAAAAATACGAGGATCCTGAAAAGGTGTGAAAAATAAGAGGAGCCTGAAAAGGCGTGCAGAATAAGAGGAGCCTGAAAAGGCCTGAAAAATACGAGGAGCCTGAAAAGACCTGAAAAAGACTAGGAGCCTGAAGAGGTGTGAAAAACCCGAGGAGCCTGAAAAGGCCTGAAAAATACGAGGAGCCTGAAAAGGTGTGAAAAATCCGAGGAGCCTGAAAAGGCCTGCAAAATACGAGGAGCCTGAAAAGGCCTGACAAATACGAGGAGCCTGAAAAGGTGTGAAAAATATGAGGAGCATGAAAAGGCCTGAAAAATACGAGGCGCCTGAAGAGGTGTGATAAATATGAGGAGCCTGAAAAGGTGTGAAAAATACGAGGAGCCTGAAAAGGTGTGAAAAATTCGAGGAGCCTGAAAAGGTGTGAAAAATACCTGGAACCTGAAAAGACGTGAAAACTACAAGGAGCCTGAAAAGGTGTGAAAAATACGAGGAGCCTGAAAAGGTGTGTAAAATACGAGGAGCCTGAGAAGGCGTGAAAAATACAAGGAGCCCGAAAATGCATGAAAAAACGAGGAGCCTGGAAAGGTGTGTAAAATACGAGGAGCCTGAAAAGGCCTTTGAAATACGGGAAGCCTGAAAAGGTGTGAAAAATACGTGGAGCCTGAAAAGGCCTGAAAACTATGAGGAGCCTGAAAAGGTGTGAAAAATACGAGGAGCCTGAAAGGCCTGAAAAACACGAGAGCCAGAAAAGGCCTGAAAAATATGAGGGGCCTGAAAAGTTGTGAAAAATACGAGGAGCCTGAAAAGGTCCTGAAAAATCCGAGGAGCCTGAAAAGGCCTGAAAAATACGAGGAGCCTGAAAAGGTGTGAAAAATACTAGGAGCCTGAAAAGGCCTGAAAAATACGAGGAGCCTGAAAAGCGTGAAAAATACGAGGAGCCTGAAAAGGTGTGAAAAATACGAGGAGCCTGAAAAGGCCTGAAAAATACGAGGAGCCTGAAAAGGTGTGAAAAATACGAGGAGCCTGAAAAGGCCAGAGGAGGTGTGAAAAATACGAGGAGCCTGAAAAGGCCTGAAAAATACGAGGAGCCTGAAAAGGCCTGAAAAACACGAGGAGCCTGAAAAGGCGTGAAAAATACGAGGAGACTGAAAAGGCCTGAAAAATACCAGGAGCCTGAAAAGGCCTGAAAAATACGAGGAGCCTGAAAAGGCCTGAAAAATACGAGGAGCCAGAAAAGGTGTGAAAAACACGAGGAGCCTGAAAAGGCCTGAAAAATACGAGGAGCCTGAAAATGCCTGAAAAATACGAGGAGCCTGAAAAGGCCTGAAAAATACGAGGAGCCTGAAAAGGTGTGAAAAATACGCGGAGCCTGAAAAGGTGAGAAAAATATGAGGAGCCTGAAAGGGTGTGAAAATACGAGGAGCTTGAAAAGGTGTGAAAAATATGAGGAGCCTGAAAAGGTGTGAAAAGTACGAGGAGCCTAAAAAGGTGTGAAAAATACGAGGAGCCTGAAAAGTCGTGAAAAATACAGGAGCCTGAAGAGGTGTGAAAAATATGAGGAGCCTGAAGAGGTGTGAAAAATACGAGGAGCCTGAAAAGGCCTGAAAAATACGAGGAGCCTGAAAAGGTGTTAAAAATAAAAGGAGCCCGAAAAGGCCCTAAAAATCCAAGGAGCCTGAAAAGGCCTGAAAAATACGAGGAGCCTGAAAAGATGTGAAAAATACTAGGATCTTGAAAAGGCGTGAAAAATACCAGGAGCCTGAAAGGCGTGAAAAATACGAGGAGCCTGAAAAGGTGTGAAAAATACGAGGAGCCTGAAAAGGCCTGAAAAATACGAGGAGCCTGAAAAGGTGTGAAAAATAAGAGGAGCCTGAAAAGGCCTGCAGAATAAGAAGAGCCTGAAAAGGCCTGAAAAATACGAGGAGCCTGAAAAGGCCTGAAAAAGACGAGGAGCCTGAAAAGGTGTGAAAAACCCGAGGAGCCTGAAAAGGCCTGAAAAATACGAGGAGCCTGAAAAGGTGTGAAAAATCCGAGGAGCCTGAAAAGGCCTGAAGAATACGAGGAGCCTGAAAAGGCCTGACAAATACGAGGAGCCTGAAAAGGTGTGAAAAATACGAGGAGCCTGAAAAGGCCTGAAAAATACGAGGAGCCTGAAAAGGCCTAAAAAATACCAGGAGCCTGAAAAGGTGTGAAAAATACGAGGAGCCTGAAAAGTTGTGAAAAAATGAGGAGCATGAAAAGGCCTGAAAAATACGAGGCGCCTGAAGAGGTGTGATAAATATGAGTAGCCTGAAAAGGCCTGAAAAATACGTGAAGCCTGAAAATTCCTGAAAAATACGAGTAGCCTGAAAAGGTGTGAATAATCCAAGAAGCCTGAAAAGGTGTGAAAAATGCGAGGAGCCTGAAAAGGTGTGAATAATCCGAGGAGCCTGAAAAGGCCTGAAAAATACGAGGAGCCTGAAAAGGTGTGACAAACCTGAGGAGTCTGAAAAGGGCTGAAAAGTACGAGGAGCCTGAAAAGGTGTGAAAAATCCGAGGAGCCTGAAAAGGCCTGCAGAATACGAGGAGCCTGAAAAGCCTGAAAAATATGAGGAGCCTGAAAAGGTGTGAAAAATACGAGGAGCCTGAAAAGGCCTGAAAAATACGAGGAGCCTGACAAGGCCTGAAAAATACGAGGAGCCTGAAAAGCTGTGAAAAATACGAGGAGCCTGAAAAGGTGTGAAAAATACGAGGAGCCTGAAAAGGTGTGAAAAATACGAGGAGCCTGAAAAGGTTGAAAAATACGAGGAGCCTGAAAAGGTGTGAAAAATACGAGGAGCCTGAAAAGGTGTGAAAATACGAGGAGCCTGAAAAGGTGTGAAAAATACGAGGAGCCTGAAAAGACGTGAAAACTACGAGGAGCCTGAAAAGGTGTGAAAAATACGAGGAGCCTGAAAAGGTGTGTAAAATACGAGGAGCCTGAGAAGGCGTGAAAAATACAAGGAGCCCAAAAATGCGTGAAAAATACGAGGAGCCTGGAAAGGTGTGTAAAATACGAGGAGCCTGAAAAGGCCTTTAAAATACGGGAAGCCTGAAAAGGTGTGAAAAATACGAGGAGCCTGAAAAGGCCTGAAAACTATGAGGAGCCTGAAAAGGTGTGAAAAATACGAGGAGCCTGAAAAGGCCTGAAAAATATAAGGGGCGTGAAAAGATGTGAAAGATACGAGGAGCCTGAAAAGGCCTGAAAAATACGAGGAGCCTGAAAAGGTGTGAAAAATACGAGGAGCCTGAAAAGGTGTGAAAAGTTCAAGGAGCTTGAAAAGGTGTGAAAAATACGAGGAGCCTGAAAAGGTGTGAAAAATACGAGGAGCCTGAAAAGGTGTGAAAAATACGAGGAGCCTGAAAAGGTGAAAAATACGAGGAGCCTGAAAAGGTGTGAAAAATACGAGCAGCCTGAAAAGGTGTGAAAAATACGAGGAGACTGAAAAGGTGTTAAAATACGAGGAGCCTGAAAAGGCCTGAAAAATACGAGGAGCCTGAAAAGGTGTGAAAAATACGAGGAGCCTGAAAAGGCCTGAAAAATACGAGGAGCCTGAAAAGGTGTGAAAAATACGAGGAGCCTGAAAAGGCCTGAAAAATACGAGGATCCTGAAAAGGTGTACGAGGAAAAAGGTGTGAAAAATACGAGGAGCCTGGAAAGGCCTGAAAAATACGAGGAGCCTGAAATATCCTGAAAAATACGAGGAGCCTAAAAAGGTGTGAAAAATACGCGGAGCCTGAAAAGGTGTGAAAAATACGAGGGGCCTGAAAAGGTGTGAAAAATACGAGGAGCCTGAAAAGGCGTGAAAAATACGAGGAGCCTGAAAGGCCTGAAAAACACGGGAGCCAGAAAAGGCCTGAAAAATATGAGGGGCCTGAAAAGGTGTGAAAAATACGAGGAGTCTGAAAAGGCCTGAAAAATATGAGGAGCCTGAAAAGGCCTGAAAAATACGAAGAGCCTGAAAATGCCTGAAAAATACGAGGAGCCTGAAAAGGCCTGAAAAATACGAGGAGCCTGAAAAGGTGTGAAAAATACGAGGAGCCTGAAAAGGTGAGAAAAATACGAGGAGCCTGAAAAGGTGTGAAAATACGAGGAGCCTGAAAAGGTGTGAAAAATACGAGGAGCCTGAAAAGGTGTGAAAAATACGAGGAGCCTGAAAAGGTCTGAAAAATACGAGGAGCCTGAAAGGGTGTGAAAATACGAGGAGCCTGAAAAGGTGTGAAAAATATGAGGAGCCTGAAAAGGTGTGAAAAATACGAGGAGCCTGAAAAGGTGTGAAAAATACGAGGAGCCTGAAGAGGTGTGAAAAATATGAGGAGCCTGAAGAGGTGTGAAAAATACGAGGAGCCTGAAAAGGCCTGAAAAATACGAGGAGCCTGAAAAGGTGTTAAAAATAAAAGGAGCCTGAAAAGGCCTGAAAAATCCGAGGAGCCTGAAAAGGCCTGAAAAATACGAGGAGCCTGAAAAGGTGTGAAAAATACTTGGAGCTTGAAAAGGCGTGAAAAATACGAGGAGCCTGAAAGGCGTGAAAAATACGAGGAGCCTGAAAAGGTGTGAAAAATACGAGGAGCCTGAAAAGGCCTGAAAAATACGAGGAGCCTGAAAAGGTGTGAAAAATAAGAGGAGCCTGAAAAGGCCTGCAGAATAAGAGGAGCCTGAAAAGGCCTGAAAAATACGAGGAGCCTGAAAAGGCCTGAAAAAGACGAGGAGCCTGAAAAGGTGTGAAAAACCCGAGGAGCCTGAAAAGGCCTGAAAAATATGAGGAGCCTGAAAAGGTGTGAAAAATCCGAGGAGCCTGAAAAGGCCTGCAGAATACGAGGAGCCTGAAAAGGCCTGACAAATACGAGGAGCCTGAAAAGGTGTGAAAAATACAAGGAGCCTGAAAAGGCCTGAAAAATACGAGGAGCCTGAAAAGGCCTAAAAAATATGAGGAGCCTGAAAAGGCGTGAAAAATACGAGGAGCCTGAAAAGGCCTGAAAAATACCAGGAGCCTGAAAAGTTGTGAAAAATACGAGGAGCCTGAAAAGTTGTGAAAAATATGAGGAGCATGAAAAGGCCTGAAAAATACGAGGCGCCTGAAGAGGTGTGATAAATATGAGGAGCCTGAAAAGGCCTGAAAAATACGTGGAGCCTGAAAATTCCTGAAAAATACGAGTAGCCTGAAAAGGTGTGAATAATCCAAGGAGCCTGAAAAGGTGTGGAAAATACGAGGAGCCTGAAAAGGTGTGAATAATCCGAGGGGACTGAAACGGCCTGAAAAATCCGAGGAGCCTGAAAAGGTGTGAAAAATACGAGGTGCCTGAAAAGGTGTGAAAAATTCGAGGAGCCTGAAAAGGTGTGAAAAATACGAGGCGCCTGAAAAGACGTGAAAACTACGAGGAGCCTGAAAAGGTGTGAAAAATACGAGGAGCCTGAAAAGGTGTGAAAAATACGAGGAGCCTGAAAAGACGTGAAAACTACGAGGAGCCTGAAAAGGTGTGAAAAATACGAGGAGCCTGAAAAGGTGTGTAAAATACGAGGAGCCTGAGAAGTCTTGAAAAATACAAGGAGCCCGAAAATGCGTGAAAAATACGAGGAGCCTGGAAAGGTGTGTAAAATACGAGGAGCCTGAAAAGGCCTTTAAAATACGGGAAGCCTGAAAAGGTGTGAAAAATACGAGGAGCCTGAAAAGGCCTGAAAACTATGAGGAGCCTGAAAATGTGTGAAAAATACGTGGAGCCTGAAAAGGCCTGAAAAATATGAAGAGCACGAAAAGGTGTGAAACATAGGAGGGGCATGCAAAGGTCTGAAAAATACAAGGAACATGAAAAGGTATGAAAAATACAGAGATCATGGAAAGGTTTGAAAAATACAAGAAGCATGAAAAGGAAATAAAAATATGAGGACTATGACAAGTTCTGAAAAATACGAGGGGCCCTAAAAGTTGTGAAATATACGAGGAGATGAAAAGGTCTGAAAAATACGAGTGGCATGAAAAGGTGTGAAAAATACGAGGAGCCTGAAAAGTTGTGAAAAATATGAGGAGCATGAAAAGGTGTGAAAAATACGAGGAGCCTGAAAACGTGTGAAAAATACGAGGAGCCTGAAAATGTCTGAAAAATATGAGGAGCATGAAACGGTCTGAAAAAAATGAAGAGCACCAAAAGGTGTGAAAAATATGAAGAGCCTGCAAAGGTGTGAAAAACATGAAGAGCATGAAAAGGACTGAAAAATATGAAGAGCACGAAAAGGTGTGAAACATAGGAGGGGCATGCAAAGGTCTGAAAAATACGAAGAGCACCTAAAGGTGTGAAATATAACAGGAGCATGAAAAGGTGTGAAAAATATGAGGAGCATAAAAATGTGTGAAAAATACGTGAAGCGAGAAAAGGTGTGAAAAATACGAAGTACATGAAAAGGTGTGAAAAATACGAAGATCATGAAAAGGTGAGAAAAATACGAGGAGCATGAAAAGGACAGAACAAAACGAGGAGCATGAAAAGGTCTGAAAAATATGAGGAACATGAAAAGGTATGAAAAATACGGAGATCATGAAAAGGTTTGAAAAATACAAGGAGCATGAAAAGGACTTAAAAATACGAGGAGCATGAAAAGTTCTGAAAAAAATGAGGAGCATGAAAGGTGTGAAAATACGAGGAACATGAAAAGGTGTGAAAAATACGAGGAGCATGAAAAGGCCTGAAAACTATGAGGAGCCTGAAAAGCTGTGAAAAATACGAGGAGCCTGAAAGGCCTGAAAAACACGAGAGCCAGAAAAGGCCTGAAAAATATGAGGGGCCTGAAAAGGTGTGAAAAATACGAGGAGCCTGAAAAGGTGAAAAATCCGAGGAGCCTGAAAAGGCCTGAAAAATACGAGGAGCCTGAAAAGGTGTGAAAAATACTAGGAGCCTGAAAAGGCCTGAAAAATACGAGGAGCCTGAAAAGGTGTGAAAAATCGGAGGAGCCTGAAAAGGCCTGTAAATACAAGGAGCCTGAAAAGGTGTGAAAAATCCGAGGAGCCTGAAAAGGCCTGCAGAATACGAGGAGCCTGAAAAGGCCTGAAAAATACGAGGAGCCTGAAAAGGTTTGAAAAATACGAGGAGCCTGAAAAGGCCTGAAAAATACGAGGAAAAAGGCGAGGAGCCTGAAAAGGCCTGAAAAATACGAGGAGACTGAAAAGGCTTGAAACGAGGAGCCTGAAAAGGCCTGAAAAATACGAGGAGACTGAAAAGGCCTGAAAAATACGAGGAGCCTGAAAAGGCGTGAAAAATACGAGGAGCCTGAAAAGGTGTGAAAAATACGAGGAGCCTGAAAAGGTGTGAAAAATACGAGGAGCCTGAAAAGGTGAGAAAAATACGAGGAGCCTGAAAAGGTGTGAAAAATACGAGGAGCCTGAAAAGTGTGAAAAATACGAGGAGCCTGAAAAGGCGTGAAAAATACGAGGAGCCTGAAAAGGCGTGAAAAATACGAGGAGCCTGAAAAGGCGTGAAAAATACGAGGAGCCTGAAGAGGTGTGAAAAATAGGAGGAGGCTGAAAAGTCGTGAAAAATACGAGGAGCCTGAAAAGGTGTGAAAAAAACGAGGAGCCTGAAAAGGTGTGAAAAATACGAGGAGCCTGAAAAGGCCTGAAAAATACGAGGAGCCTGAAAAGGTGTTAAAAATAAAAGGAGCCCGAAAAGGCCCTAAAAATCCAAGGAGCCTGAAAAGGCCTGAAAAATACGAGGAGCCTGAAAAGATGTGAAAAATACTAGGATCTTGAAAAGGCGTGAAAAATACCAGGAGCCTGAAAGGCGTGAAAAATACGAGGAGCCTGAAAAGGTGTGAAAAATACGAGGAGCCTGAAAAGGCCTGAAAAATACGAGGAGCCTGAAAAGGTGTGAAAAATAAGAGGAGCCTGAAAAGGCCTGCAAAATAAGAGGAGCCTGAAAAGGCCTGAAAAATACGAGGAGCCTGAAAAGGCCTGAAAAAGACGAGGAGCCTGAAAAGGTGTGAAAAACCCGAGGAGCCTGAAAAGGCCTGAAAAATATGAGGAGCCTGAAAAGGTGTGAAAAATCCGAGGAGCCTGAAAAGGCCTGCAGAATACGAGGAGCCTGAAAAGGCCTGACAAATACGAGGAGCCTGAAAAGGTGTGAAAAATACGAGGAGCCTGAAAAGGCCTGAAAAATACGAGGAGCCTGAAAAGGCCTAAAAAATACCAGGAGCCTGAAAAGGTGTGAAAAATACGAGGAGCCTGAAAAGTTGTGAAAAAATGAGGAGCATGAAAAGGCCTGAAAAACACGAGGCGCCTGAAGAGGTGTGATAAATATGAGTAGCCTGAAAAGGCCTGAAAAATACGTGAAGCCTGAAAATTCCTGAAAAATACGAGTAGCCTGAAAAGGTGTGAATAATCCAAGAAGCCTGAAAAGGTGTGAAAAATGCGAGGAGCCTGAAAAGGTGTGAATAATCCGAGGAGCCTGAAAAGGCCTGAAAAATACGAGGAGCCTGAAAAGGTGTGACAAACCTGAGGAGTCTGAAAAGGGCTGAAAAGTACGAGGAGCCTGAAAAGGTGTGAAAAATCCGAGGAGCCTGAAAAGGCCTGCAGAATACGAGGAGCCTGAAAACGCCTGAAAAATATGAGGAGCCTGAAAAGGTGTGAAAAATACGAGGAGCCTGAAAAGGCCTGAAAAATACGAGGAGCCTGACAAGGCCTGAAAAATACGAGGAGCCTGAAAAGCTGTGAAAAATACGAGGAGCCTGAAAAGGTGTGAAAAATACGAGGAGCCTGAAAAGGTGTGAAAAATACGAGGAGCCTGAAAAGGTCTGAAAAATACGAGGAGCCTGAAAAGGTGTGAAAAATACGAGGAGCCTGAAAAGGTGTGATAAATACGAGGAGCCTGAAAAGGTGTGAAAAATACGAGGAGCCTGAAAAGACGTGAAAACTACGAGGAGCCTGAAAAGGTGTGAAAAATACGAGGAGCCTGAAAAGGTGTGTAAAATACGAGGAGCCTGAGAAGGCGTGAAAAATACAAGGAGCCCGAAAATGCGTGAAAAATACGAGGAGCCTGGAAAGGTCGGTAAAATACGAGGAGCCTGAAAAGGCCTTTAAAATACGGGAAGCCTGAAAAGGTGTGAAAAATACGAGGAGCCTGAAAAGGCCTGAAAACTATGAGGAGCCTGAAAAGGTGTTAAAAATACGAGGACCCTGAAAAGGCCTGAAAAATATAAGGGGCGTGAAAAGATGTGAAAGATACGAGGAGCCTGAAAAGGCCTGAAAAATACGAGCAGCCTGAAAAGGTGTGAAAAATACGAGGAGCCTGAAAAGGTGTGAAAAGTTCAAGGAGCTTGAAAAGGTGTGAAAAATACGAGGAGCCTGAAAAGGTGTGAAAAATACGAGGAGCCTTAAAAGGTGTGAAAAATACAGGGGCCTGAAAAGGCCTGAAAAATACGAGGAGCCTGAAAAGGCCTGAAAAAAATAAAGACCCTGAAAAAAAGTGAAAAATACGAGGAGCCTGAAAGGCGTGAAAAATACGAGGAGCCTGAAAAGGTGTGAAAAATACGAGGAGCCTGAAAAGGCCTGAAAAATACGAGGAGCCTGAAAAGGTGTGAAAAATAAGAGGAGCCTGAAAAGGCCTGCAGAATAAGAGGAGCCTGAAAGGCCTGAAAAATACGAGGAGCCTGAAAAGGCCTGAAAAAGACGAGGAGCCTGAAAAGGTGTGAAAAACCCGAGGAGCCTGAAAAGGCCTGAAAAATACGAGGAGCCTGAAAAGGTGTGAAAAATCCGAGGAGCCTGAAAAGGCCTGCAGAATACGAGGAGCCTGAAAAGGCCTGACAAATACGAGGAGCCTGAAAAGGTGTGAAAAATACAAGGAGCCTGAAAAGGCCTGAAAAATACGAGGAGCCTGAAAAGGCCTAAAAAATACCAGGAGCCTGAAAAGGTGTGAAAAATACGAGGAGCCTGAAAAGTTGTGAAAAAATGAGGAGCATGAAAAGGCCTGAAAAATACGAGGCGCCTGGAGAGGTGTGATAAATATGAGTAGCCTGAAAAGGCCTGAAAAATACGTGAAGCCTGAAAATTCCTGAAAAATACGAGTAGCCTGAAAAGGTGTGAATAATCCAAGAAGCCTGAAAAGGTGTGAAAAATGCGAGGAGCCTGAAAAGATGTGAATAATCCGAGGAGCCTGAAAAGGCCTGAAAAATACGAGGAGCCTGAAAAGGTGTGACAAACCTGAGGAGTCTGAAAAGGGCTGAAAAGTACGAGGAGCCTGAAAAGGTGTGAAAAATCCGAGGAGCCTGAAAAGGCCTGCAGAATACGAGGAGCCTGAAAACGCCTGAAAAATATGAGGAGCCTGAAAAGGTGTGAAAAATACGAGGAGCCTGAAAAGACATGAAAACTACGAGGAGCCTGAAAAGGTGTGAAAAATACGAGGAGCCTGAAAAGGTGTGTAAAATACGAGGAGCCTGAGAAGGCGTGAAAAATACAAGGAGCCCGAAAATGCGTGAATAATACGAGGAGCCTGGAAAGGTGTGTAAAATACAAGGAGCATGAAAAGGCCTTTAAAATACGGGAAGCCTGAAAAGGTGTGAAAAATACGAGGAGCCTGAAAAGGCCTGAAAACTATGAGGAGCCTGAAAAGGTGTGAAAAATATGAGGAGCCTGAAAGGCCTGAAAAACACGAGAGCCAGAAAAGGCCTGAAAAATATGAGGGGCCTGAAAAGGTGTGAAAAATACGAGGAGCCTGAAAAGGCCTGAAAAATCCGAGGAGCCTGAAAAGGCCTGAAAAATACGAGGAGCCTGAAAAGGTGTGAAAAATACTAGGAGCCTGAAAAGGCCTGAAAAATACGAGGAGCCTGAAAAGGTGTGAAAAATCGGAGGAGCCTGAAAAGGCCTGTAAATACAAGGAGCCTGAAAAGGTGTGAAAAATCCGAGGAGCCTGAAAAGGCCTGAGAATACGAGGAGCTTGAAAAGGCCCGAGGAGCATGAAAAGGCATGAAAAATATGAGGAGCCCGAAAAGGCGTGAAAAATACGAGGAGCCTGAAAAGGCGTGAAAAATACGAGGAGCCTGAAAAGGCCTGAAAAATCCGAGGAGCCTGAAAAGGCCTGAAAAATCCGAGGAGCCTGAAAAGGTGTGAAAAATACGAGGAGCATGAAAAGGCGTGAAAAATACGAGGAGCCTGAAAGGCATGAAAAACACGAGGAGCCTGAAAAGGTGTGAAGAATACCAGGAGACTAAAAAGGCCTGAAAAATACGAGGAGCCGGAAAAGGTGTGAAAAATACGAGGAGCATTAAAAAGGCCTGAAAAATACGAGGAGGCTGAAAAGGTGTGAGAAATACGAGGAGCATGAAAAGGTGTGAAAAGTACGAGGAGTCTAAAAAGGTGTGAAAAACACGAGGCGCCTGAAAAGGTGTGAAAAATACGAGGAGCCTGAAAAGGCCTGAAAAATCCGAGGAGACTGAAAAGGTGTGAAAAATACGCGGAGCCAGAAAAGGCCTGCAGAATAAGAGGAGCCTGAAAAGGTGAGAAAAATACGAGGAGCCTGAAAAGGCCTGAAAAATACGAGGAGCCTGAAAAGGTGTGAAAAATCGGAGGAGCCTGAAAAGGCCTGTAAATACAAGGAGCCTGAAAAGGTGTGAAAAATCCGAGGAGCCTGAAAAGGCCTGCAGAATACGAGGAGCCTGAAAAGGCCTGAAAAATACGAGGATCCTGAAAAGGTGTGAAAAATACGAGGAGCCTGAAAAGGCCTGAAAAATACGAGGAGCTGAAAAGGCCGGAAAAATACGAGGAGCCTGAAAAGGTGTGAAAAATACGAGGAGCCTGAAAAGGCGTGAAAAATAAGAGGAGCCTGACAAAGCCTGAAAAATACGAGGAGCCCTGAAAAGGTGGTGAAAAAATATCAGGAGCCGAAAGGCGTGGAAAAATACGAGGAGCCCTGAATAGGTGTGAAAAATACGAGGAGCCTGAACAGGTGTGAAAAATACGAGGAGCCTGAAAAGGTGTGAAAAATACGAGGAGCCTGAAAAGGTGTGAAAAATTCGAGAAGCCTGAAAAGGTGTGAAAAATACGAGGAGCCTGAAAAGACGTGAAAACTACGCGGAGCCTGAAAAGGTGTGAAAAATACGAGGAGCCTGAAAAGGTGTGTAAAATACGAGGAGCCTGAGAAGGCGTGAAAAATACAAGGAGCCCGAAAATGCGTGAAAAATACGAGGAGCCTGGAAAGGTGTGTAAAATACGAGGAGCCTGAAAAGGCCTTAAAAATACGGGGAGCCTGAAAAGGTGTGAAAAATACGAGGAGCCTGAAAAGGCCTGAAAGCTATGAGGAGCCTGAAAAGGTGTGAAAAATACGAGGAGCCTGAAAAGGCCTGAAAAATATAAGGGGCGTGAAAAGATGTGAAAGATACGAGGAGCCTGAAAAGGCCTGAAAAAAACGAGGAGCCTGAAAAGTTGTGAAAAATACGAGGAGCCTGAAAAGGTGTGAAAAGTTCAAGGAGCTTGAAAAGGTGTGAAAAATACGAGGAGCCTGAAAAGGTGTGAAAAATACGAGGAGCATGAAAAGGTGTGAAAAATACGAGGAGCCTGAAAAGGTGTAAAAAATACGAGGAGCCTGAAAAGGTGTGAAAAATACGAGCAGCCTGAAAAGGTGTGAAAAATACGAGGAGCCTGAAAAGGCCTGAAAAATATAAGGGGCGTGGAAAGATGTGAAAGATATGAGGAGCCTGAAAAGGCCTGAAAAAAACGAGGAGCCTGAAAAGTTGTGAAAAATACGAGGAGCCTGAAAAGGTGTGAAAAGTTCAAGGAGCTTGAAAAGGTGTGAAAAATACGAGGAGCCTGAAAAGGTGTGAAAAATACGAGGAGCCTGAAAAGGTGTGAAAAATACGAGGAGCCTGAAAAGGTTTAAAAAATACGAGGAGCCTGAAAAGGTGTGAAAAATACGAGGAGCCGGAAAAGGCCTGAAAAATACGAAGAGCCTTAAAATGCCTGAAAAATACGAGGAACCTGAAAAGGCCTGAAAAATACGAGGAGCCTGAAAAGGTGTGAAAAATACGAGGAGCCTGAAAAGGTGTGAAAAATACGTGGAGCCTGAAAAGGTGTGAAAAATACGAGCACCCTGAAAAGGTGTGAAAAATACGAGGAGCCTGAAAAGGCCTGAAAAATACGAGGATCCTGAAAAGGTGTGAAAAATACGAGGAGCCTGGAAAGGCCTGAAAAATACGAGGAGCCTGAAATGGCCTGAAAAATACGAGGAGCCTAAAAAAGTGTGAAAAATACGCGGAGCCTGAAAAGGTGTGAAAAATACGAGGGGCCTGAAAAGGTGTGAAAAATACGAGGAGCCTGAAAAGGCGTGAAAAATACAAGGAGCCTGAAAGGCCTGAAAAACACGAGAGCCAGAAAAGGCCTGAAAAATATGAGGGGATGAAAAGGTGTGAAAAATACTAGGAGCCTGAAAATGCCTGAAAAATTCGAGGAGCCTGAAAAGGCCTGAAAAATACGAGGAGCCTGAAAAGGTGTGAAAAATACGCGGAGCCTGAAAAGGTGAGAAAAATACGAGGAGCCTGAAAGGGTGTGAAAATACGAGGAGCCTGAAAAGGCGTGAAAAATATGAGGAGCCTGAAAAGGTGTGAAAAATACGAGAAGCCTGAAAAGGTGTGAAAAATACGAGGAGCCTGAAAAGTCTTGAAAAATACGAGGAGCCTGAAGAGGTGTGAAAAATATGAGGAGCCTGAAGAGGTGTGAAAAATACGAGGAGCCTGAAAAGGCCTGAAAAATACGAGGAGCCTGAAAAGGTGTTAAAAATAAAAGGAGACTGAAATGACCTGAAAAATCTGAGGAGCCTGAAAAGGCCTGAAAAATACGAGGAGCCTGAAAAGGTGTGAAAAATACTAGGAGCTTGAAAAGGCGTGAAAAATACGAGGAGCCTGAAAGGCGTGAAAAAAACGAGGAGCCTGAAAAGGTGTGAAAAATACGAGGAGCCTGAAAAGGCCTGAAAAATACGAGGAGCCTGAAAAGGTGTGAAAAATACGAGGAGCCTGAAAAGGCCTGCAGAATAAGAGGAGCCTGAAAAGGCCTGAAAGATACAAGGAGCCTGAAAAGGCCTGAAAAATACGAGGAGCCTGAAAATGTGTGAAAAACCCGAGGAGCCTGAAAAGGCCTGAAAAATACGAGGAGCCTGAAAAGGTGTGAAAAATCCGAGGAGCCTGAAAAGACCTGCAGAATACGAGGAGCCTGAAAAGGCCTGAAAAATACGAGGAGCCTGAAAAGGTGTGAAAAATACGAGGAGCCTGAAAAGGCGTGAAAAATACGAGGAGCCTGAAAAGGCCTGAAAAATACTAGGAGCCTGAAAAGGCGTGAAAAATACGAGGAGCCTGAAAAGGCCTGAAAAATACCAGGAGCCTGAAAAGGTGTGAAAAATACGAGGAGCCTGAAAAGGTGTGAAAAATATGAGAAGCATGAAAAGGCCTGAAAAATACGAGGCGCCTGAAGAGGTGTGATAAATATGAGTAGCCTGAAAAGGCCTGAAAAATACGTGGAGCCTGAAAATTCCTGAAAAATACGAGTAGCCTGAAAAGGTGTGAATAATCCAAGGAGCCAGAAAAGGTGTGAAAAATTCGAGGAGCCTGAAAAGGGGTGAATAATCCGAGGAGCCTGAAAAGGCCTGAAAAATACGAGGAGCCTGAAAAGGTGTGAAAAACCTGAGGAGTCTGAAAAGGCCTGAAAAATACGAGGAGCCTGAAAAGGTGTGAAAAATCCGAGGAGCCTGAAAAGGCCTGCAGAATACGAGGAGCCTGAAAAGGCCTGAAAAATATGAGGAGCCTGAAAAGGTGTGAAAAATACGAGGAGCTTGAAAAGGCCTGAAAAATACAAGGAGCCTGAAAAGAAGGTGATGAAAAATACGCGGAGCCTAAAAAGGTGTGAAAAATACGAGGAGCCTGAAAAGTCGTGAAAAATACGAGGAGCCTGAAGAGGTGTGAAAAATATGAGGAGCCTGAAGAGGTGTGAAAAATATGAGGAGCCTGAAAAGGCCTGAAAATTACGAGGATCCTGAAAAGGTGTTAAAAATAAAAGGAGACTGAAAAGGCCTGAAAAATCCGAGGAGCCTGAAAAGGCCTGAAAAATACGAGGAGCCTGAAAAGGTGTGAAAAATACTAGGAGCTTGATAAGGCGTGAAAAATACGAGGAGCCTGAAAAGGCCTGAAAAATACGAGGAGCCTGAAAAGGTGTGAAAAATACGAGGAGCCTGAAAAGGCCTGCAGAGTAAGAGGAGCGTGAAAAGGCCTGAAAGATACAAGGAGCCTGAAAAGGCCTGAAAAATACGAGGAGCCTGAAAAGGTGTGAAAAATACGAGGAGCCTGAAAAGGCCTGCAGAATAAGAGGAGCCTGAAAAGGCCTGAAAGATACAAGGAGCCTGAAAAGGCCTGAAAAATACGAGGAGCCTGAAAAGGTGTGAAAAACCCGAGGAGCCTGAAAAGGCCTGAAAAATACGAGGAGCCTGAAAAGGTGTGAAAAATACGAGGAGCCTGAAAAAGCCTGCAGAATAAGAGGAGCCTGAAAAGGCCTGAAAGATACAAGGAGCCTGAAAAGGCCTGAAAAATACGAGGAGCCTGAAAAGGTGTGAAAAACCCGAGGACCCTGAAAAGGCCTGAAAAATACGAGGAGCCTGAAAAGGTGTGAAAAATCCGAGGAGCCTGAAAAGACCTGAAAAATACCAGGAGCCTGAAAAGGTGTGAAAAATACGAGGAGCCTGAAAAGTTGTGAAAAATATGAGGAGCATGAAAAGGCCTGAAAAATCGAGGCGCCTGAAGAGGTGTGATAAATATGAGGAGTCTGAAAAGGCCTGAAAAATACGTGGAGCCTGAAAATTCCTGAAAAATACGAGTAGCCTGAAAAGGTGTGAATAATCCAAGGAGCCTGAAAAGGTGTGAAAAATTCGAGGAGCCTGAAAAGGGGTGAATAATCCGAGGAGCCTGAAAAGGCCTGAAAAATACGAGGAGCCTGAAAAGGTGTGAAAAACCTGAGGAATCTGAAAAGGCCTGAAAAATACGAGGAGCCTGAAAAGGCCTGCAGAATACGAGGAGCCTGAAAAGGCCTGAAAAATATGAGGGGCCTGAAAAGGTGTGAAAAATACGAGGAGCTGGAAAAGGTGAGAAAAATACGAGGAGAATGAAAAGGTGTGAAAATACGAGGAGCCTGAAAAGTTGTGAAAAATATGAGGAGCATGAAAAGGCCTGAAAAATCGAGGCGCCTGAAGAGGTGTGATAAATATGAGGAGCCTGAAAAGGCCTGAAAAATACGAGGAGCCTGAAAAGGCCTAAAAAATACGAGGAGCCTGAAAAGGCGTGAAAAAAATGAGGAGCCTGAAAAGGCCTGAAAAATACGAGGAGCCTGAAAAGGCCTAAAAAATACGAGGAGCCTGAAAAGGCGTGAAAAAAATGAGGAGCCTGAAAAGGCCTGAAAAATACCAGGAGCCTGAAAAGGTGTGAAAAATACGAGGAGCCTGAAAAGTTGTGAAAATATGAGGAGCATGAAAAGGCCTGAAAAATCGAGGCGCCTGAAGAGGTGTGATAAATATGAGGAGCCTGAAAAGGCCTGAAAAATACGTGGAGCCTGAAAATTCCTGAAAAATACGAGTAGCCTGAAAAGGTGTGAATAATCCAAGGAGCCTGAAAAGGTGTGAAAAATTCGAGGAGCCTGAAAAGGGGTGAATAATCCGAGGAGCCTGAAAAGGCCTGAAAAATACGAGGAGCCTGAAAAGGGGTGAAAAACCTGAGGAGTCTGAAAAGGCCTGAAAAATACGAGGAGCCTGAAAAGGTGTGAAAAATACGAGGAGCCTGAAAAGGCCTGAAAATATGAGGACCCTGAAAAGGTGTGAAAAATACGAGGAGCCTGAAAAGTGTGAAAAATACGAGGAGCCTGAAAAGGTGTGAAAAATACGAGGAGCCTGAAAAGGTGTGAAAAATACGAGGAGCCTGAAAAGGTGTGAAAAAATACGAGGAGCCTGAAAAGGTGTGAAAAATACGAGGAGCCTGAAAAGGTCTGAAAAATACGAGGAGCCTGAAAGGTGTGAAAAATACGAGGAGCCTGAAAAGGTGTGAAAAATTCGAGGAGCCTGAAAAGGTGTGAAAAATACGAGGAGCCTGAAAAGACGTGAAAACTACGAGGAGCCTGAAAAGGTGTGAAAACTACGAGGAGCCTGAAAAGGTGTGAAAAATACGAGGAGCCTGAAAAGGTGTGAAAATACGAGGAGCCTGAAAAGACGTGAAAAATACGAGGAGCCTGAAAAGCTGTGAAAATACGAGGAGCCTGAAAAGGCGTGAAAAATATGAGGAGCCTGAAAAGGCCTGAAAAATACGAGGAGCATGAAAAGGCATGAAAAATATGAGGAGCCCGAAAAGGTGTGAAAAATACGAGGAGCCTGAAAAGGCGTGAAAAATATGAGGAGCATGAAAAAGCCTGAAAAATCCGAGGAGCCTGAAAAGGTGTGAAAAATACAAGGAGCATGAAAAGGCGTGAAAAATACGAGGAGCCTGAAAGGCATGAAAAACACGAGGACCTGAAAAGGTGTGAAGAATACCAGGAGACTAAAAAGGCCTGGAAAATACGAGGAGCCAGAAAAGGTGTGAAAAATACGAGGAGCATTAAAAGGCCTGCAGAATACGAGGAGCCTGAAAAGGCCTGAAAAATACGAGGATCCTGAAAAGGTGTGAAAAATACGAGGAGCCTGAAAAGGCCTGAAAAATACGAGGAGCCTGAAAAGGCCTAAAAATACGAGGAGCCTTGAAAGGTGTGAGAAAAATACGAGGACATGAAAAGTGTGAAAAGTAGAGGGCCTGAAAAAGTGTAAAAACACGAGGAGCCTGAAAAGTTGTGAAAAATACGAGGAGCCTGAAAAAAGCCTGAAAAATACGAGGAGACTGAAAAGGTTGTGAAAAATACGCCCGGAGCGGAAAAACCCTGCAGAATAAGGAGGAGCCCTGAAAAGGTGTGAAAAATTACGAGGAGCCCCTAAAAGGCCTGAAAAAATACGAGGAGCCTGAAAAGGGGTGAAAAATCCGAGGAGCCTGAAAAGGCCTGAAAAATACGAGGAGCCTGAAAAGGTGTGAAAAATCCGAGGAGCCTGAAAAGGCCTGCAGAATACGAGGAGCCTGAAAAGGCCTGAAAAATACGAGGATCCTGAAAAGGTGTGAAAAGTACGAGGAGCCTGAAAAGGCCTGAAAAATACGAGGAGCCTGAAAAGGCGTGAAAAATACGAGGAGCCTGAAAAGGCCTGAAAAATACCAGGAGCCTGAAAAGGTGTGAAAAATCCGAGGAGCCTGAAAAGGTGTGAAAACTACGAGGAGCCTGAAAAGGCCTGAAAAATACGAGGAGCCTGAAAAGGTGTGTAAAATAAGAGGAGCCTGAGAAGGCGTGAAAAATACAAGGAGCCCGAAAATGCATGAAAAATACGAGGAGCCTGGAAAGGTGTATAAATACGAGGAGCCTGAAAAGTCCTTTAAAATACGGGAAGCCTGAAAAGGTGTGAAAAATACGAGGAGCCTGAAAAGGCCTGAACAATACGAGGAGCCTGAAAAGGTGTGAAAAATCCGAGGAGCCTGAAAAGGCCTGCAGAATACGAGGAGCCTGAAAAGGCCTGAAAAATACGAGGAGCCTGAAAAGGTGTGAAAAATACGAGGAGCCTGAAAAGGCCTGAAAAATACGAGGAGCCTGAAAAGGTGTGAAAAATACGAGGACCCTGAAAAGGCCTGAAATTTACGAGGAGCCTGAAAAGGCCTGAAAATTACGAGGAGCCTGAAAATGCCTGAAAAATATGAGGGGCCTGAAGAGGTGTGAAAAATACGAGGAGCCTGAAAAGTGTGAAAAACACGAGGAGCCTGAAAAGGTGTGAAAAATACGAGGAGCCTGAAAAGCCTGAAAAGGTGTGAAAAATATGAGGAGCCTGAAAAGGCGTGAAAAATACGAGGAGCCTGAAAAGGTGTGAAAACTACGAGGAGCCTGAAAAGGCCTGAAAAATACGAGGAGCCTGAAAAGGTGTGTAAAATAGGAGGAGCCTGAGAAGGCGTGAAAAATACAAGGAGCCCGAAAATGCATGAAAAATACGAGGAGCCTGGAAAGGTGTGTAAAATACGAGGAGCCTGAAAAGGCCTTTAAAATACGGGAAGCCTGAAAAGGTGTGAAAATACGAGGAGCCTGAAAAGTTGTGAAAAATATGAGGAGCATGAAAAGGCCTGAAAAATCGAGGCGCCTTAAGAGGTGTGATAAATATGAGGAGCCTGAAAAGGCCTGAAAAATACGAGGAGCCTGAAAAGGCCTAAAAAATACGAGGAGCCTGAAAAGGCGTGAAAAAAATGGGGAGCCTGAAAAGGCCTGAAAAATACGAGGAGCCTGAAAAGGCCTAAAAAATACGAGGAGCCTGAAAAGGCGTGAAAAAAATGAGGAGCCTGAAAAGGCCTGAAAAATACCAGGAGCCTGAAAAGGTGTGAAAAATACGAGGAGCCTGAAAAGTTGTGAAAATATGAGGAGCATGAAAAGGCCTGAAAAATCGAGGCGCCTGAAGAGGTGTGATAAATATGAGGAGCCTGAAAAGGCCTGAAAAATACGTGGAGCCTGAAAATTCCTGAAAAATACGAGTAGCCTGAAAAGGTGTGAATAATCCAAGGAGCCTGAAAAGGTGTGAAAAATTCGAGGAGCCTGAAAAGGGGTGAATAATCCAAGGAGCCTGAAAAGGTGTGAAAAATTCGAAGAACGTGAAAAGGGGTGAATAATCCAAGGAGCCTGAAAAGGTGTGAAAAATACGAGGAGCCTGAAAAGGGGTGAATAATCCGAGGAGCCTGAAAAGGCCTGAAAAATACGAGGGCCTGAAAGGCCTGCAGAATACGAGGAGCCTGAAAGGCTGAAAATATGAGGAGCTTAAAGTGTGTGAAAAATCGAGGAGCCTGAAAGGCCTGAAAAAATACGAGGAGCCTGAAAGGCCTGAAAATACGAAGGAGCGTCTGAAAAGCTGTGAAAAATACGAGGAGGCCTGAAAAGGTGTGAAAAATTAACGAGGAGCCTGAAAAGGTGTGAAAATTCGAGGAGCCTGAAAAGGTGTGAAAAATACGAGGAGCCTGAAAAGACGTGAAAACTACGAGGAGCCTGAAAAGGTGTGAAAAATACGAGGAGCCTGAAAAGGTGTGAAAAATACGAGGAGCCTGAAAAGGTGTGAAAAATACGAGGAGCCTGTAAAGGCGTGAAAACTACGAGGAGCCTGAAAAGGTGTGAAAATACGAGGAGCCTGAAAAGGCGTGAAAAATATGAGGAGCCTGAAAAGGCCTGAAAAATACGAGGAGCATGAAAAGGCATGAAAAATATGAGGAGCCCGAAAAGGTGTGAAAAATACGAGGAGCCTGAAAAGGCGTGAAAAATATGAGGAGCATGAAAAGGCCTGAAAAATCCGAGGAGACTGAAAAGGTGTGAAAAATACAAGGAGCATGAAAAGGCGTGAAAAATACGAGGAGCCTGAAAGGCATGAAAAACACGAGGAGCCTGAAAAGGTGTGAAGAATACCAGGAGACTAAAAAGGCCTGGAAAATACGAGGAGCCGGAAAAGGTGTGAAAAATACGAGGAGCCTGAAAAGGTGTAAAAAATACGAGGAGCCTGAAAAGGTGTGAAAAATACGAGCAGCCTGAAAAGGTGTGAAAAATACGAGGAGCCGGAAAAGGCCTGAAAAATACGAAGAGCCTTAAAATGCCTGAAAAATACGAGGACCCTGAAAAGGCCTGAAAAATACGAGGAGCCTGAAAAGGTGTGAAAAATACGAGGAGCCTGAAAAGGTGTGAAAAATACGTGGAGCCTGAAAAGGTGTGAAAAATACGAGCACCCTGAAAAGGTGTGAAAAATACGAGGAGCCTGAATAGGCCTGAAAAATACGAGGATCCTGAAAAGGTGTGAAAAATACGAGGAGCCTGGAAAGGCCTGAAAAATACGAGGAGCCTGAAATGGCCTGAAAAATACGAGGAGCCTGAAAAGGTGTGAAAAATACGAGGAGCCTGAAAAGGTGTGAAAAATACGAGGAGCCTGAAAAGGTGTGAAAAATACGAGGAGCCTGAAAAGGTGTGAAAAATACGAGGAGCCTGAAAAGGCCTGAAAAATACGAGGAGCCTGAAAAGGTGTTAAAAATAAAAGGAGCCTGAAATGACCTGAAAAATCCGAGGAGCCTGAAAAGGCCTGAAAAATACGAGGAGCCTGAAAAGGTGTGAAAAATACGAGGAGCCTGAAAAGGGCTGAAAAATACGATGAGCCTGAAAACGTGTTAAAAATAAAAGGAGCCTGAAAAGGTGTGAAAAATACGAGGAGCCTGAAAAGGCCTGAAAAATACGAGGAGCCTGAAAAGGAGTGAAAAATACTAGGAGCTTGAAAAGGCGTGAAAAATACCAGGAGCCTGAAAAGGTGTGAAAAATACGAGGAGCCTGAAAAGGCCTGAAAAATACGAGGAGCCTGAAAAGGTGTGAAAAATACGAGGAGCCTGAAAAGGCCTGCAGAATAAGAGGAGCCTGAAAAGGCCTGAAAGATACAAGGAGCCTGAAAAGGCCTGAAAAATACGAGGAGCCTGAAAAGGTGTGAAAAACCCGAGGAGCCTGAAAAGGCCTGAAAAATACGAGGAGCCTGAAAAGGTGTGAAAAATCCGAGGAGCCTGAAAAGACCTGCAGAATACGAGGAGCCTGAGAAGGCCTGAAAAATACGAGGAGCCTGAAAAGGTGTGAAAAATACGAGGAGCCTGAAAAGGCCTGAAAAATACGAGGAGCCTGAAAAGGCCTAAAAAATACGAGGAGCCTGAAAAGGCGTGAAAAAAATGAGGAGCCTGAAAAGGCCTGAAAAATACCAGGAGCCTGAAAAGGTGTGAAAAATACGAGGAGCCTGAAAAGTTGTGAAAATATGAGGAGCATGAAAAGGCCTGAAAAATCGAGGCGCCTGAAGAGGTGTGATAAATATGAGGAGCCTGAAAAGGCCTGAAAAATACGTGGAGCCTGAAAATTCCTGAAAAATACGAGTAGCCTGAAAAGGTGTGAATAATCCAAGGAGCCTGAAAAGGTGTGAAAAATTCGAGGAGCCTGAAAAGGTGTGAAAAACCTGAGGAGTCTGAAAAGGCCTGAAAAATACGAGGAGCCTGAAAAGGCCTGCAGAATACGAGGAGCCTGAAAAGGCCTGAAAAATATGAGGAGCCTGAAAAGGTGTGAAAAATACGAGGAGCCTGAAAAGGCCTGAAAAATACGAGGAGCCTGAAAAGGCGTGAAAAATACGAGGAGCCTGAAAAGGTGTGAAAAATACGAGGAGAAAATACGAGGAGCCTGAAAAGGCGTGAAAAATATGAGGAGCCTGAAAAGGCCTGAAAAATACGAGGAGCATGAAAAGGCATGAAAAATATGAAGAGCCCGAAAAGGTGTGAAAAATACGAGGAGCCTGAAAAGGCGTGAAAAATATGAGGAGCATGAAAAGGCCTGAAAAATCCGAGGAGCCTGAAAAGGTGTGAAAAATACAAGGAGCATGAAAAGGCGTGAAAAATACGAGGAGCCTGAAAGGCATGAAAAACACGAGGAGCCTGAAAAGGTGTGAAGAATACCAGGAGACTAAAAAGGCCTGGAAAATACGAGGAGCCGGAAAAGGTGTGAAAAATACGAGGAGCATTAAAAGGCCTGCAGAATACGAGGAGCCTGAAAAGGCCTGAAAAATACGAGGATCCTGAAAAGGTGTGAAAAATACGAGGAGCCTGAAAAGGCCTGAAAAATACGAGGAGCCTGAAAAGGCCTGAAAAATACGAGGAGCCTGAAAAGCTGTGAGAAATACGAGGAGCCTGAAAAGGTGTGAAAAATACGAGGAGCCTGAAAAGGCCTGAAAAATACGAGGAGCCTGAAAAGGCCTAAAAAATACGAGGAGCCTGAAAAGGCGTGAAAAATACGAGGAGCCTGAAAAGGCCTGAAAAATACCAGGAGCCTGAAAAGGTGTGAAAAATACGAAGAGCCTGAAAAGTTGTGAAAAATATGAGGAGCATGTAAAGGCCTGAAAAATACGAGGCGCCTGAAGAGGTGTGATAAATATGAGGAGCCTGAAAAGGCCTGAAAAATACGTGGAGCCTGAAAATTCCTGAAAAATACGAGTAGCCTGAAAAGGTGTGAATAATCCAAGGAGCCTGAAAAGGTGTGAAAAATGCGAGGAGCCTGAAATGGTGTGAATAATCCGAGGAGCCTGAAAAGGCCTGAAAAATACGAGGAGCCTGAAAAGGTGTGAAAAACCTGAGGAGTCTGAAAAGGCCTGAAAAATACGAGGAGCCTGAAAAGGTGTGAAAAATCCGAGGAGCCTGAAAAGGCCTGCAGAATACGAGGAGCCTGAAAAGGCCTGAAAAAGATGAGGAGCCTGAAAAGGCCTGCAGAATACGAGGAGCCTGAAAAGGCCTGAAAAAGATGAGGAGCCTGAAAAGGTGTGAAAAATACGAGGAGCCTGAAAAGGCCTGAAAAATCCGAGGAGCCTGAAAAGGCCTGCAGAATACGAGGAGCCTGAAAAGGCCTGAAAAAGATGAGGAGCCTGAAAAGGTGTGAAAAATTTTCAGGAATTTTCAGGCTCCTTGTATTTTTCAGGCGTTTTCAGACGTCTTTTATTTTTCAGGCCTTTTCAGGCTCCTCGTATTTTTTCACACCTTTTCAGGCTCCTCGTATTTTTCACACCTTTTCAGGGTCCTCATATTTTTCACACCTTTTCTGGCTCCTCGTATTTTTCACACCTTTTCAGGCTCCTCGTATTTTTCACACCTTTTCAGGCTCCTCGTATTTTTCAGGCCTTTTCAGGCTAATCGTATTTTTCAAGGCTTTTCAGGCTCCTCGTATTTTTCACACCTTTTCAGGCTCCTCGTATTTTTCACACCTTTTCAGGCTTCCCGTATTTTTCAGGCCTTTTCAGGCTCCTCGTATTTTTCACACCTTTTCAGGCTCCTCGTATTTTTCAGGCCTTTTCAGGCTCCTCGTATTTTTCACACCGTTTCAGGCTGCTCGTATTTTTCACACCTTTTCAGGCTCCCTCGTAATTTTTCACACCTTTTCAGGCTCCTCGTATTTTCACACCTTTTCAGGCTCCTCGTATTTTTCTCACCTTTTCAGGCTCCGCGTATTTTTCACACCTTTTCAGGCTCTTCGTATTTTTCAGGCCTTTTCAGGCTCCTCGTATTTTTCAGGCATTTTCAGGCTCTTCGTATTTTTTAGGCCTTTTCAGGCTCCTCATATTTTTCAGGCCTTTTCAGACTCCTTGTATTTTTCATACCTTTTCAGGCCCCTCATATTTTTCAGGCCTTTTCTGGCTCCCGTGTTTTTCAGGACTTTCAGGCTCCTCGTATTTTTCACGCCTTTTCAGGCTCCTCGTGTTTTTCACACCTTTTCAGGCCCCTCGTATTTTTCACACCTTTTCAGGCTCTGCGTATTTTTCACACCTTTTTAGGCTCCTCGTATTTTTCAGGCCATTTCAGGCTCCTCGTATTTTTCAGGCCTTTTCAGGCTCCTCTTATTTTTCACACCTTTTCAGGCTGCTCGTATTTTTCACACCTTTTCAGGCTCCGCGTATTTTTCACACCTTTTCAGGCTCCTCGTTTTTTTCACACCTTTTCAGGCTCCTCGTATTTTTCAGGCCTTTTCAGGCTCTTCGTATTTTTCACACCTTTTCAGGCTGCTCGTATTTTTCACACCTTTTCAGGCTCCTCGTATTTTTTACAACTTTTCAGGCTCCTCGTATTTTTCACACCTTTTCAGGCTCCTCGTATTTTTCACACCTTTTCAGGCTCCTCGTATTTTTCACACCTTTTCAAGCTCCTTGAACTTTTCACACCTTTTCAGGCTGCTCGTATTTTTCACACCTTTTCAGGCTCCACGTATTTTTCACACCTTTTCAGGCTCCTCGTATTTTTCACATCTTTTCAGGATTCTCGTATTTTTCAGGCCTTTTCAGGCTCCTCGTATTTTTCACACCTTTTCAGGCTGCTCGTATTTTTCACACCTTTTCAGGCTCCTCGTCTTTTTACACCCTTTTCAGCTCCTCGAATTTCACACCATTTTCAGGTCTCCTCGTATTTTACACCTTTTCAGGCTCCTCGATTTTCAACCTTTTCAAGCTCCTTGAACTTTTCACACCTTTTCAGGATCCTCGTATTTTTCACACCTTTTCAGGCTCCTCGTATTTTTCACGCCTTTTCAGGCTCCTCGTATCTTTCACACCTTTTCACGCCCCTTATATTTTTCAGGACTTTTCAGGCTCCTCGTATTTTTCACACCTTTTCAGGCTCCTAATAGTTTTCAGGCCTTTTCAGGCTCCTCGTATTTTTCACAGCTTTTCAGGCTCCTCGTATTTTTCAGGCCTTTTCAGGCTCCTCGTATTTTTCAGGCCTTTTCAGGCTCCTCGTATTTTTCACACCTTTTCAGGCTCCTCATATTTTTCAGGCCTTTTCAGGCTCCTCGTATTCTTCAGGCCTTTTCAGGCTCCTCGGATTTTTAACACCTTTTCAGGCTCCTCGTACTTTTCAGGCCTTTTCAGACTCCTCAGGTTTTTCACACCTTTTCAGGCTCCTCGTATTTTTCAGGCCTTTTCAGGCTCCTCGGATTATTCACACCTTTTCAGGCTCCTCGATTTTTTCACACCTTTTCAGGCTCCTTGGATTATTCACACCTTTTCAGGCTACTCGTATTTTTCAGGAATTTTCAGGCTCCACGTATTTTTCAGGCCTTTTCAGGCTCCTCATATTTATCACACCTCTTCAGGCGCCTCGTATTTTTCAGGCCTTTTCATGCTCCTCATATTTTTCACAACTTTTCAGGCTCCTCGTATTTTTCACACCTTTCAGGCTCCTAGTATTTTTCAGGCCTTTTCAGGCTCCTCGTATTTTTCACGCCTTTTCAGGCTCCTCGTATTTTTTAGGCCTTTTCAGGCTCCTCGTATTTTTCAGGCCTTTTCAGGCTCCTCGCATTTTTCAGGCCTTTTCAGGCTCCTCTTATTCTGCAGGCCTTTTCAGGCTCCTCGTATTTTTCACACCTTTTCAGGCTCCTTGTATTTTTCACGCCTTTCAGGCTCCTCGTATTTTTCACGCCTTTTCAAGCTCCTCGTATTTTTCACACCTTTTCAGGCTCCTCGTATTTTTCAGGCCTTTTCAGGCTCCTCGGATTTTTCAGGTCTTTTCAGGCTCCTTTTATTTTTAACACCTTTTCAGGCTCCTCGTATTTTTCAGGCCTTTTCAGGCTCCTCGTATTTTTCACACCTCTTCAGGCTCCTCATATTTTTCACACCTCTTCAGACTCCTCGTATTTTTAACGACTTTTCAGGCTCCTCGTATTTTTCACACCTTTTTAGGCTCCTCGTATTTTTCACACCTTTTCAGGCTCCTCATATTTTTCACGCCTTTTCAGGCTCCTCGTATTTTCACACCTTTTCAGGCTTCTCGTATTTTTCTCACCTTTTCAGGCTCCGCGTATTTTTCACACCTTTTCAGGCTCCTCGTATTTTTCAGGCCTTTTCAGGCTCCTCGTATTTTTCACACCTTTTCAGGCTCCTCGGATTTTTCACACCTTTTCAGGCTGCTCGTATTTTTCACACCTTTTCAGGCTCCACGTATTTTTCACACCTTTTCAGGCTCCTCGTATTTTTCACACCTTTTCAGGCTCCTCGTATTTTTCACGCCTTTTCAGGCTCCTCGTATTTTTCACACCTTTTCAGGCTCCTCGTATTTTTCACGCCTTTTCAGGCTCCTCGTATTTTTCACACCTTTTCTGGCTCCTCATTTTCTCAGGCCTTTTCCGTCCCCTCGTATTTTTCACACCTTTCGAGGCCCCTCATATTTTTCACGCCTTTTCAGGCTCCTCGTATTTTTCAGGCCTTTTTAGGCTCCTCGTATTTTTCACGCCTTTTCAGGCTCCTCGTATATTTCACAGCTTTTCAAGCTCCTCGTATTTTTCACACTTTTTCAGGCTCATCGTATATTTCACACTTTTTCAGGCTCCTGGTATTTTTCACGCCTTTTCAGGCTCCTCGTATTTTTCACACCTTTTCAGGCTCCTCGTAATTTTCACACCTTTTCAGGCTCCTCGTATTTTTCACACCTTTTCAGGCTCCTCGTATTTTTCACACTTTTTCAGGCTCCTCATTTTTTCAGGCCTTTTCAGGCCCCTCCTATTTTTCACACCTTTTCAGGCCCCACCTATTTCTCACGCATTTTCAGGCTCCTCGTATTTTTCAGGCCTCTTTAGGCGCCTCGTACTTTTCACGCCTTTTCAGGCTCCTCGTATTTTTCACACCTTTTCAGGTTCCTCGTATTTTTCACACCTTTTCAGGCTCCTCGTATTTTTCACACCTTTTCAGGCTCCTCGTATTTTTCACGCCTTTTCAGGCTCCTCGTATTTTTCAGGCCTTTTCAGGCTCCTCATATTTTTCAGGCCTTTTCAGACTCCTCGTATTTTTCACACCTTTTCAAGCCCCTCATATTTTTCAGGCCTTTTCTGGCTCCCGTGTTTTTCAGGCCTTTCAGGCTCCTCGTATTTTTCACGCCTTTTCAGGCTCCTCGTATTTTTCACACCTTTTCAGGCCCCTCGTATTTTTCACACCTTTTCAGGCTCCGCGTATTTTTCACCCCTTTTTAGGCTCCTCGTATTTTTCAGGCCGTTTCAGGCTCCTCGTATTTTTCAGGCCTTTCCAGGCTCCTCGTATTTTTCACACCTTTTCCGGATCCTCGTATTTTTCAGGCCTTTTCAGGCTCCTCGTATTTTTCACACCTTTACAGGCTCCTCGTATTTGTCAGGCCTTTTCAGGCTCCTCGTATTCTGCAGGCCTTTTCAGGCTACTCGGATTTTTCACACCTTTTCAGGCTCCTCGTATTTTTCAGGCCTTTTCAGGCTCCTCCGGTTTTTCACACCTTTTCAGGCTCCTTGTCTTTTTCAGGCCTTTTCAGGCTCCTCGTATTTTTCAGGCCTTTTCAGGCTCCTCTTATTCTGCAGGCTTTTTCAGGCTCCTCTTATTTTTCACACCTTTTCAGGCTCCTCGTATTTTTCACACCTTTTTAGGCTCCTCGTATTTTTCACACCTTTTCAGGCTCCTCATAATTTTCACGCCTTTTCAGGCTTCTCGTATTTTCACACCCTTTCAGGCTCCTCGTATTTTTCTCACCTTTTCAGGCTCCGCGTATTTTTCACACCTTTTCAGGCTCCTCATATTTTTCAGGCCTTTTCAGGCTCCTCGTATTTTTCAGGCATTTTCAGGCTCCTCGTATTTTTTCAGGCCTTTTCAGGCTCCTCATATTTTCAGGCCTTTCAGACTCCTCGTAATTTTCACAAACCTTTTCAGGCCCCTCATATTTTTCAGGCCTTTTCTGGCTACCGTGTTTTTCAGTCCTTTCAGGCTCCTCGTATTTTTCACGCCTTTTCAGGCTCCTCGTATTTTTCACACCTTTTCAGGCCCCTCGTATTTTTCACACCTTTTCAGGCTCCGCGTATTTTTCACACCTTTTTAGGCTCCTCGTATTTTTCAGGCCGTTTCAGGCTCCTCGTATTTTTCAGGCCGTTCCAGGCTCCTCGTATTTTTCACACCTTTTCAGGATCCTCGTATTTTTCAGGCCTTTTCAGGCTCCTCGTATTTTTCACACCTTTTCAGGCTGCTCGTATTTTTCACACCTTTTCAGGCTCCACGTATTTTTCACACCTTTTCAGGCTCCTCGTAATTTCTTCACCACCTTCATCCTCCTCGTATTTTACACCTTTTCAGCTCCTCGTATTTTTCCCACCTTTTCAGGCTCCTCGTATTTTTCACACCTTTTCAGGCTCCTCGTATTTTTCACACCTTTTCAGGCTCCTCGTATTTTTCACTCCTTTTCAGGCCCTCGTATTTTTCAGGCCTTTTCAGGCTCCTCGTATTTTTCAGGCCTTTTCAGGCTCCTCGTATTTTTCACACCTTTTCAGGCTCTCGTATTTTTCAGGCCTTTTCAAGCTCCTCGTATTCTTCAGGCCTTTTCAGGCTCCTCGTATTTTTCAGGCCTTTTCAGGCTCCTCGTATTTTTCACAACTTTCATGCTCCTCGTATTGTTCAGGCCTTTTCAGGCTCCTCTAATTTTTGACATCTTTTCAGGCTCCTCGTATTTTTCCACCTTTTCAGGCTCCTCGTATTTTTCACACCTTTTCAGGATACTCGTATTTTTCACACCTTTTCAGGCTCCTCGTATTTTTCAGGCCTTTTCAGGCTCCTCGTATTTTTCACGTCTTTTCAGGCTCCTCGTATTTTTCACACCTTTTCAGGCTCCTGGAATTTTTCACACCTTTTCAGGCTCGAGGAAGCCTGAAAAGGTGTGAAAATAACGAGGAGCCTGAAAAGGCCTGAAAAATACGAGGAGACTGAAAAGGTGTGAAAAATACGCGGAGCAGGAAAAGACCTGCAGAATAAGAGGAGCCTGAAAAGGTGTGAGAAATACGAGGAGCCTGAAAAGGCCTGCAGAATACGAGGAGCCTGAAAAGGTGTGAGAAATACGAGGAGCATGAAAAGGTGTGAAAAGTACGAGGAGCCTGAAAAGGTGTGAAAAATACGAGGAGCCTGAAAAGGCGTGAAAAATACGAGGAGCCTGAAGAGGTGTGAAAAATATGAGGAGCCTGAAGAGGTGTGAAAAATACGAGGAGCCTGAAAAGGCCTGAAAAATACGAGGAGCCTGAAAAGGTGTTAAAAATAAAAGCAGACTGAAAAGGCCTGAAAAATCCGAGGAGCCTGAAAAGGTGTGAAAAATACGAGGAGCATGAAAAGGCCTGAAAAATACGAGGAGACTGAAAAGGTGTGAAAAATACGCGGAGCCGGAAAAGGCATGAAAAATACGAGGAGCCTGAAAGGCATGAAAAACACGAGGAGCCTGAAAAGGTGTGAAGAATACCAGGAGACTAAAAAGGCCTGAAAAATACGAGGAGCCGGAAAAGGTGTGAAAAATACGAGGAGCATTAAAAGGCCTGAAAAATACGAGGAGCCTAAAAAGGTGTGAGAAATACGAGGAGCATGAAAAGGTGTGAAAAGTACGAGGAGCATGAAAAGGTGTGAAAAACACGAGGAGCCTGTAAAGTTGTGAAAAATACGAGGAGCCTGAAAAGGCCTGAAAAATACGAGGAGACTGAAAAGGTGTGAAAAATACGCGGAGCCGGAAAAGGCCTGCAGAATAAGAGGAGCCTGAAAAGGTGTGAAAAATAGAGGAGCCTGAAAAGGCCTGAAAAATACGAGGAGCCTGAAAAGGTGTGAAAAATACGAGGAGCCTGGAAAGGCCTGAAAAATACGAGGAGCCTGAAATGGCCTGAAAAATACGAGGAGCCTGAAAAGGTGTGTAAAATACGAGGAGCCTGAGAAGTATTGAAAAATACAAGGAGCCCGAAAATGCGTGAAAAATACGAGGAGCCTGGAAAGGTGTGTAAAATACGAGGAGCCTGAAAAGGCCTTTAAAATACGGGAAGCCTGAAAAGGTGTGAAAAATACGAGGAGCCTGAAAAGGCCTGAAAACTATGAGGAGCCTGAAAAGGTGTGAAAAATACGAGGAGCCTGAAAAGGTGTGAAAAGTTCAAGGAGCTTGAAAAGGTGTGAAAAATACGAGGAGCCTGAAAAGGTGTGAAAAATACGAGGAGCCTGAAAAGGTGTGAAAAATACGAGGAGCCTGAAAAGGGGTGAAAAATACGAGGAGCCTGAAAAGGTGGAAAAAATACGAGGAGCCTGAAAAGGTGTGAAAAATACAAGCAGCCTGAAAAGGTGTGAAAAATACGAGGAGCCGGAAAAGGCCTGAAAAATACGAGGAGCCTTAAAATGCCTGAAAAATACGAGGAGCCTGAAACGGCCTGAAAAATACGAGGAGCCTGAAAAGGTGTGAAAAATACGAGGAGCCTGAAAAGGTGTGAAAAATACGTGGAGCCTGAAAAGGTGTGAAAAATACGAGCAGCCTGAAAAGGTGTGAAAAATACGAGGAGCCTGAAAAGGCCTGAAAAATACGAGGATCCTGAAAAGGTGTGAAAAATACGAGGAGCCTGGAAAGGCCTGAAAAATACGAGGAGCCTATAACGGCCTGAAAAATAGGAGGAGCCTAAAAAGGTGTGAAAAATACGCGGAGCCTGAAAAGGTGTGAAAAATACGAGGGGCCTGAAAAGGTGTGAAAAATACGAAGAGCCTGAAAAGGCGTGAAAAATACGAGGAGCCTGAAAGGCCTGAAAAACACGAGAGCCAGAAAAGGCCTGAAAAATATGAGGGGCCTGAAAAGGTGTGAAAAATACGAAGAGCCTGAAAAGGCGTGAAAAATACGAGGAGCCTGAAAGGCCTGAAAAACACGGGAGCCAGAAAAGGCCTGAAAAATACGAGGAGCCTGAAAAGGTGAGAAAAAAACGAGGAGCCTGAAAAGGTGTGAAAATACGAGGAGCCTGAAAAGGTGTGAAAAATATGAGGAGCCTGAAAAGGTGTGAAAAATACGAGGAGCCTAAAAAGGTGTGAAAAATACGAGGAGCCTGAAAAGTCGTTAAAAATACGAGGAGCCTGAAGAGGTGTGAAAAATATGAGGAGCCTGAAGAGGTGTGAAACATACGAGGAGCCTGAAAAGGAATGAAAAATACGAGGAGCCTGAAAAGGTGTTAAAAATAAAAGGAGCCTGAAATGACCTGAAAAATCCGAGGAGCCTGAAAAGGCCTGAAAAATACGAGGAGCCTGAAAAGGTGTGAAAAATACTAGGAGCTTGATAAGGCGTGAAAAATACGAGGAGCCTGAAAAGGCCTGAAAAATACGAGGAGCCTGAAAAGGTGTGAAAAATACGAGGAGCCTGAAAAGGCCTGCAGAGTAAGAGGAGCCTGAAAAGGCCTGAAAGATACAAGGAGCCTGAAAAGGCCTGAAAAATACGAGGAGCCTGAAAAGGTGTGAAAAATACGAGGAGCCTGAAAAGGCCTGCAGAATAAGAGGAGCCTGAAAAGGCCTGAAAGATACAAGGAGCCTGAAAAGGCCTGAAAAATACGAGGAGCCTGAAAAGGCGTGAAAAACCCGAGGAGCCTGAAAAGGCCTGAAAAATACGAGGAGCCTGAAAAGGTGTGAAAAATACGAGGAGCCTGAAAAGGCCTGCAGAATAAGAGGAGCCTGAAAAGGCCTGAAAGATACAAGGAGCCTGAAAAGGCCTGAAAAATACGAGGAGCCTGAAAAGGTGTGAAAAACCCGAGGACCCTGAAAAGGCCTGAAAAATACGAGGAGCCTGAAAAGGTGTGAAAAATCCGAGGAGCCTGAAAAGACCTGAAAAATACCAGGAGCCTGAAAAGGTGTGAAAAATACGAGGAGCCTGAAAAGTTGTGAAAAATATGAGGAGCATGAAAAGGCCTGAAAAATCGAGGCGCCTGAAGAGGTGTGATAAATATGAGGAGTCTGAAAAGGCCTGAAAAATACGTGGAGCCTGAAAATTCCTGAAAAATACGAGTAGCCTGAAAAGGTGTGAATAATCCAAGGAGCCTGAAAAGGTGTGAAAAATTCGAGGAGCCTGAAAAGGGGTGAATAATCCGAGGAGCCTGAAAAGGCCTGAAAAATACGAGGAGCCTGAAAAGTTGTGAAAAACCTGAGGAGTCTGAAAAGGCCTGAAAAATACGAGGAGCCTGAAAAGGCCTGCAGAATACGAGGAGCCTGAAAAGGCCTGAAAAATATGAGGGGCCTGAAAAGGTGTGAAAAATACGAGGAGCTGGAAAAGGTGAGAAAAATACGAGGAGCCTGAAAAGGTGTGAAAATACGAGGAGCCTGAAAAGTTGTGAAAAATATGAGGAGCATGAAAAGGCCTGAAAAATCGAGGCGCCTGAAGAGGTGTGATAAATATGAGGAGCCTGAAAAGGTGTGAAAAATTCGAGGAGCCTGAAAAGGTGTGAAAAATACGAGGAGCCTGAAAAGACGTGAAAACTACGAGGAGCCTGAAAAGGTGTGAAAATTACGAGGAGCCTGAAAAGGTGTGAAAAATACGAGGAGCCTGAAAAGGTGTGAAAATACGAGGAGCCTGAAAAGACGTGAAAACTACGAGGAGCCTGAAAAGGTGTGAAAATACGAGGAGCCTGAAAAGGCGTGAAAAATATGAGGAGCCTGAAAAGGCCTGAAAAATACGAGGAGCATGAAAAGGCATGAAAAATATGAGGAGCCCGAAAAGGTGTGAAAAATACGAGGAGCCTGAAAAGGCGTGAAAAATATGAGGAGCATGAAAAGGCCTGAAAAATCCGAGGAGCCTGAAAAGGTGTGAAAAATACAAGGAGCATGAAAAGGCGTGAAAAATACGAGGAGCCTGAAAGGCATGAAAAACACGAGGAGCCTGAAAAGGTGTGAAGAATACCAGGAGACTAAAAAGGCCTGGAAAATACGAGGAGCCGGAAAAGGTGTGAAAAATACGAGGAGCATTAAAAGGCCTGCAGAATACGAGGAGCCTGAAAAGGCCTGAAAAATACGAGGATCCTGAAAAGGTGTGAAAAATACGAGGAGCCTGAAAAGGCCTGAAAAATACGAGGAGCCTGAAAAGGTCTGAAAAATACGAGGAGCCTGAAAAGGTGTGAGAAATACGAGGAGCATGAAAAGGTGTGAAAAGTACGAGGAGCCTGAAAAGGTGTGAAAAACACGAGGAGCCTGAAAAGGTGTGAAAAATACGAGGAGCCTGAAAAGGCCTGAAAAATACGAGGAGACTGAAAAGGTGTGAAAAATACGCGGAGCCGGAAAAGACCTGCAGAATAAGAGGAGCCAGAAAAGGGGTGAGGCATCCTCGTATTTTTCACACCTTTTCAGGCTCCTCATATTTTTCAGGCCTTTTCAGGCTCCTCGTATTCTGCAGGCCTTTTCAGGCTCCTCGGATTTTTCACACCTTTTCAGGCTCCTCGTACTTTTCAGGCCTTTTCAGACTCCTCAGGTTTTTCACACCTTTTCAGGCTCCTCGTATTTTACAGGCCTTTTCAGGCTCCTCGGATTATTCACCCCTTTTCAGGCTCCTCGAATTTTTCACACCTTTTCAGGCTCCTTGGATTATTCACACCTTTTCAGGCTACTCGTATTTTTCAGGAATTTTCAGGTTCCACGTATTTTTCAGGCCTTTTCAGGCTCCTCATATTTATCACACCTCTTCAGGCGCCTCGATTTTTCAGGCCTTTTCATGCTCCTCATATTTTTCACAACTTTTCAGGCTCCTCGTATTTTTCACACCTTTTCAGGCTCCTGGTATTTTTCAGGCCTTTTCAGGCTCCTCATTTTTTTCACGCCTTTTCAGGCTCCTCGTATTTTTTAGGCCTTTTCAGGCTCCTCGTATTTTTCAGGCCTTTTCAGGCTCCTCATTTTTTTCACGCCTTTTCAGGCTCCTCGTATTTTTTAGGCCTTTTCAGGCTCCTCGTATTTTTCAGGCCTTTTCAGGCTCCTCATATTTATCACACCTCTTCAGGCGCCTCGATTTTTCAGGCCTTTGCATGCTCCTCATATTTTTCACAACTTTTCAGGCTCCTCGTATTTTCACACCTTTTCAGGCTCCTCGTATTTTTCTCACCTTTTCAGGCTCCGCGTATTTTTCACACCTTTTCAGGCTCCTCGTATTCTGCAGGCCTTTTCAGGCTCCTCGTATTTTTCAGGCCTTTTCAGACTCCTCAGGTTTTTCACACCTTTTCAGGCTCCTCGTATTTTTCAGGCCTTTTCAGGCTCCTCGGATTATTCACCCCTTTTCAGGCTCCACGAATTTTTCACACCTTTTCAGGCTCCTCGGATTTTTCACCCCTTTTCAGGCTCCTCAAATTTTTCACACCTTTTCAGGCTCCTTGGATTATTCACACATTTGCAGGCTCCTCGTACTTTTCAGGCCTTTTCAGACTCCTCAGGTTTTTCACACCTTTTCAGGCTCCTCGTATTTTTCAGGCCTTTTCAGGCTCCTCGGATTATTCACGCCTTTTCAGGCTCCTCGAATTTTTCACACCTTTTCAGGCTCCTTGGATTATTCACACCTTTTCAGGCTACTCGTATTTTTCAGGAATTTTCAGGCTCCACGTATTTTTCAGGCCTTTTCAGGCTCCTCATATTTATCACACCTCTTCAGGCGCCTCGATTTTTCAGGCCTTTTCATGCTCCTCATATTTTTCACAACTTTTCAGGCTCCTCGTATTTTTCACACCTTTTCAGGCTCCTGGTATTTTTCAGGTCTTTTCAGGCTCCTCGGATTTTTCACACCTTTTCAGGCTCCTCGTATTTTTCAGGACTTTTCAGGCTCCTCGGGTTTTTCACACCTTTTCAGGCTCCTCGTATTTTTCAGGCCTTTTCAGGCTCCTTGTATCTTTCAGGCCTTTTCAGGCTCCTCTTATTCTGCAGGCCTTTTCAGGCTCCTCGTATTTTTCACACCTTTTCAGGCTCCTCGTATTTTTCAGGCCTTTTCAGGCTCCTCGGGTTTTTCACACCTTTTCAGGCTCCTAGTCTTTTTCAGGTCTTTTCAGGCTCCTCGTATTTTTCAGGCCTTTTCAGGCTCCTCTTATTCTTCAGGCCTTTTCAGGCTCCTCTTATTTTTCACACCTTTTCAGGCTCCTCGTATTTTTCAGGCCTTTTCAGGCTCCTTGTATCTTTCAGGCCTTTTCAGGCTCCTCTTATTCTGCAGGCCTTTTCAAGCTCCTCGTGTTTTTCACACCTTTTCAGGCTCCTCGTATTTTTCAGGCCTTTTCAGGCTCCTCGTATTTTTCACGCCTTATCAAGCTCCTAGTATTTTTCACACCTTTTCAGGCTCCTCGTATATTTCAGGCCTTTTCAGGCTCCTTGTATCTCTTTCAGTGGCCTTTTCAGGCTCCTCGTATTTTTCAGGCCTTTTCAGGCTCCTCGTATTTTTCACACCTTTTCAGGCTCCTCGTATTTTTCACGCCTTTCAGGCTCCTCGTATTTTTCACGCCTTTTCAAGCTCCTAGTATTTTTCACACCTTTTCAGGCTCCTCGTATTTTTCAGGCCTTTTCAGGCTCCTCGGATTTTTCAGGTCATTTCAGGCTCCTTTTATTTTTAACACCTTTTCAGGCTCCTCGTATTTTTCAGGCCTTTTCAGGCTCCTCGTATTTTTCACACCTCTTCAGGCTCCTCATATTTTTCACACCTCTTCAGGCTCCTCGTATTTTTAACGACTTTTCAGGCTCCTCGTATTTTTCACACCTTTTTAGGCTCCTCGTATTTTTCACACCTTTTCAGGCTCCTCATATTTTTCACGCCTTTTCAGGCTCCTCGTATTTTCACACCTTTTCAGGCTCCTCGTATTTTTCACACCTTTTCAGGGTCCTCATATTTTTCAGGCCTTTTCAGGCTCCTCGTATTTTTCAGGCCTTTTCAGGCTCCTCGTATTTTTCAGGCCTTTTCAGGCTCCTCGTATTTTTCACACCTTTTCAGGCCCCTCATATTTTTCAGGCCTTTTCTGGCTCTCGTGTTTTTCAGGCCTTTCAGGCTCCTTGTATTTTTCACGCCTTTTCAGGATCCTCGTATTTATCACACCTTTTCAGGCCCCTCGTATTTTTCACACCTTTTCAGGCTCCGCGTATTTTTCACACCTTTTTAGGCTCCTCGTATTTTTCAGGCCATTTCAGGCTCCTCGTATTTTTCAGGCCTTTCCAGGCTCCTCGTATTTTTCACACCTTTTCAGGATCCTCGTATTTTTCAGGCCTTTTCAGGCTCCTCGTATTTTTCACACCTTTTCAGGGTGCTCGTATTTTTCACACCATTTCAGGCTCCACGTATTTTTCACACCTTTTCAGACTCCTCGTATTTTTCACACCTTTTCAGGCTCCTCGTATTTTTCAGGCCTTTTCAGGGTCCTCGTATTTTTCAGGCATTTTAAGGCTCTTCGTATTTGTCAGGCCTTTTCCGGCTCCTCGTATTTTTCACACCTTTTCAGGCTGCTCGTATTTTTCACACCTTTTCAGGCTCCTCGTATTTTTTACACCTTTTCAGGCTCCTCGTATTTTTCACACCTTTTCCGGCTCCTCGTATTATCCAGGCCTTTTTAGTCTCCTGGTATTCTTCACACCTTTTCAGGCTCCTCGTGTTTTTCATGCCTTTCAGGCTCCTCGTATTTTTCACGCCTTTTCATGCTCCTTGTATTTTTCACACCTTTTCAGGCTCCTCGGATTTTTCAGGCCTTTTCATGCTCCGGCTCCTTGTATTTTTCACGCCGTCTCAGGCTCCTCGTATTTTACACGCCTTTTCAGGCTCCTCGTATTTTTCAGGCCTTTTCAGGCTCCTCGTAGTTTTCACGTCTTTTCAGGCTCCTCGTATTTTTCACACCTTTTCAGGCTCCTGGAATTTTTCACACCTTTTCAGGCTCCTCGTATTTTTCACACCTTTTCAGGCTCCTCGTATTTTTCACACCTTTTCAGGCTCCTCGTATTTTTCACACCTTTTCAGGCTCCTCGTATTTTTCACGCCTTTTCAGGCTCCTCGTATTTTTCACGCCTTTTCAGGCTCCTCGTATTTTTCAGGCCTTTTCAGGCTCCTCGTATTTTTCACGCCTTTTCAGGCTCCTCGTATTTTTCAGGCCTTTTCAGGCTCCTCGTATTTTTCACACCTTTTCAGGATCCTCGTATTTTTCAGGCCTTTTCAGGCTCCTCGTATTCTGCAGGCCTTTTCAGGCTCCTCGGATTTTTCACACCTTTTCAGGCTCCTTGTATTTTCAGGCCTTTTCAGGCTCCTCCGATTTTTCACACCTTTTCAGGCTCCTCGTATTTTTCAGGCCTTTTCAGGCTCCTCGTATTTTTCACACCTTTTCAGGCTCCTCTTATTCTGCAGGCCTTTTCCGGCTCCGCGTATTTTTCACACATTTTCATTCTCCTCGTATTTTTCAGGCCTTTTCAGGCTCCTCGTATTTTTCACAACCTTTTCAGGCTCCTCGTGTTTTTTACACCTTTTCAGGCTCCTGGTACTTTTCACAACTTTTCATGCTCCTCGTATTTCTCACACCTTTTCAGGCTCCTCGTATTTTTCAGGCCTTTTAATGATCCTCGTATTTTTCACACCTTTTCCGGCTCCTCGTATTTTTCAGGCCTTTTTAGTCTCCTGGTTTTCTTCACACCTTTTCAGGCTCCTCGTGTTTTTCATGCCTTTCAGGTCCTCGTATTTTTCACGCCTTTTCATGCTCCTCGTATTTATCACACCTTTTCAGGCTTCTCGGATTTTTCAGGCCTTTTCAGGCTCCTCGGTTTTTTCAGGCATTTTCAGGCTCCTCGTATTTTTCACGCCTTTTCAGGCTCCTCGTATATTTCACACCTTTTCAGGCTCCTCGTATTTTTCAGGCCTTTTCAGGCTCCTCGGATTTTTCAGGTCTTTCAGGCGCCTTTTATTTTTAACACCTTTTCAGGCTCCTCGTATTTCTCAGACCTTGTCAGGCTCCTCGTATTTTTCAGGCCTTTTCATGCTCCTCGTATTTTTCACACTTTTCCGGCTCCTCGTATTTTTCAGGCCTTTTTAGTCTCCTGGTATTCTTCACACCTTTTCAGGCTCCTCGTGTTTTTCACGCCTTTCAGGCTCCTCGTATTTTTCACGCCTTTTCATGCTCCTCGTATTTTTCACACCTTTTCAGGCTCCTCGGATTTTTCAGGCCTTTTCATGCTCCTCATATTTCACGCCTTTTCAGGCTCCTCGTATTTTTCACACCTTTTCGGGCTCCTCATATTTTTCATGCCTTTTCATGCTCCTCGTATTTTTCAGGCCTTTTCAGGCTCCTCATATTTTTCACGCCTTTTCAGGCTCCTCGTATTTTCACGCCTTTTCAGGCTCCTCGTAGTTTTCACGTCTTTTCAGGCTCCTCGTATTTTTCACACCTTTTCAGGCTCCTCGTATTTTTCTCACCTTTTCAGGCTCCACGTATTTTTCACACCTTTTCAGGCTCCTCGTATTTTTCAGGCCTTTTCAGGCTCCTCGAATTTTTCAGGCATTTTCAGGCTCCTCGTATTTTTCACACCTTTTCAGGCCCCTCATATTTTTCAGGCCTTTTCTGGCTCTCGTGTTTTTCAGGCCTTTCAGGCTCCTTGTATTTTTAACGCCTTTTCAGGCTCCTCGTATTTTTCACACCTTTTCAGGCCCCTCGTATTTTTCACACCTTTTCAGGCTCCGCGTATTTTTCACACCTTTTTAGGCTCCTCGTATTTTTCAGGATATTTCAGGCTCCTCGTATTTTTCAGGCCTTTCCAGGCTCCTCGTATTTTTCACACCTTTTCAGGATCCTCGTATTTTTCAGGCCTTTTCAGGCTCCTCGTATTTTTCACACCTTTTCAGGGTGCTCGTATTTTTCACACCTTTTCAGGCTCCACGTATTTTTCACACCTTTTCAGGCTCCTCGTATTTTTCACACCTTTTCAGGCTCCTCGTATTTTTCAGGCCTTTTCAGGGTCCTCGTATTTTTCAGGAATTTTAAGGCTCTTCGTATTTTTCAGGCCTTTTCCGGCTCCTCGTATTTTTCACAACTTTTCAGGCTGCTCGTATTTTTCACACCTTTTCAGGCTCCTCGTATTTTTTACACCTTTTCAGGCTCCTCGTATTTTTCACACCTTTTCAGGCTCCTCATATTTTTCACACATTTTCAGGCTCCTCGGATTATTCACACCTTTTCAGGCTCCTGGTATTTTTCAGGCCTTTTCAGACTCCTCCTATTTTTCACACCTTTTCAGGCTCCTCGTATTTTTCAGGCCTTTTCAGGCTCCTCGAATTTTTCAGGCCTTTTCAGGCTCCTCGTATTTTTCACACCTTTTCAGGATCCTCTTATTTTTCAGGCCTTTTCAGGCTCCTCGTATTCTGCAGGCCTTTTCAGGCTCCTCGGATTTTTCACACCTTTTCAGGCTCCTTGTATTTTTCAGGCCTTTTCAGGCTCCTCCGATTTTTCACACCTTTTCAGGCTACTCGTATTTTTCAGGCCTTTTCAGGCTCCTCCTATTTTTCTCACCTTTTCAGGCTCCTCTTATTCTGCAGGCCTTTTCTGGCTCCGCGTATTTTTCACACCTTTTCAGTCTCCTCGGATTTTTCAGGCCTTTTCAGGCTCCTCGTATTTTTCACACCTTTTCAGGCGCCTCGTGTTTTTCACACCTTTTTAGACTCCTCGTACTTTTCACACCTTTTCATGCTCCTCGTATTTCTCACACCTTTTCAGCCTCCTCGTATTTTTCAGGCCTTTTAATGCTCCTCGTATTTTTCACACCTTTTCCGGCTCCTCGTATTTTTCAGGCCTTTTTAGTCTCCTGGTATTCTTCACACCTTTTCAGGCTCCTCGTGTTTTTCATGCCTTTCAGGCTCCTCGTATTTTTCATGCCTTTTCCGGCTCCGCGTATTTTTCACACCTTTTCAGGCTCCTCGTATTTTTCAGGCCTTTTCAGGCTCCTCGTATTTTTCAGGCCTTTTCAGGCTCCTCGTATTTTTCACGCCTTTTCAGGCTCCTCGTATTTTTCAGGCCTTTTCAGGCTCCTCGTATTTTTCACACCTTTTCAGGCTCCTCGTATTTTTCACACCTTTTCAGGCTCCTCGTATTTTTCACACCTTTTCAGGCTCCTCGTATTTTTCAGGCCTTTTTAGTCTCCTGGTATTCTTCACACCTTTTCAGGCTCCTCGTGTTTTTCACACCTTTCAGGCTCCTCGTATTTTTCACGCCTTTTCATGCTCCTCGTATTTTCAGGCCTTTTCAGGCTCCTCGTATTTTTCACAACTCTTCAGGCTCCTCGTGATTTTCAGGCCTTTTCAGGCTCATCGTATTTTTCACACCTCTTCAGGCTCCTCGTATTTTTCACGCCTTTTCAGGCTCCTCGTATTTTTCACGCCTTTTCAGGCTCCTCGTATTTTTCAGGCCTTTTCAGGCTCCTCGGATTTTTCAGGTCTTTTCAGGCTCCTTTTATTTTTAACACCTTTTCAGGCTCCTCGTATTTTTCAGGCCTTTTCAGGCTCCTCGTATGTTTCACACCTCTTCAGGCTCCTCATATTTTTCACACCTCTTCAGGCTCCTCGTATTTTTCACACCTTTTTAGGCTCCTCGTATTTTTCACACCTTTTCAGGCTCCTCATATTTTTCACACCTTTTCAGGCTCCTCGTATTTTCACACCTTTTCAGGTCCTCGTATTTTTCTCACCTTTTCAGGCTCCTCGTATTTTTCACACCTTTTCAGGCTCCTCTTATTTTTCAGGCCTTTTCAGGCTCCTCGAATTTTTCAGGCATTTTCAGGCTCCTCGTATTTTTCACACCTTTTCAGGCCCCTCATATTTTTCAGGCCTTTTCTGGCTCTCGTGTTTTTCAGGCCTTTCAGGCTCCTTGTATTTTTCACGCCTTTTCAGGCTCCTCGTATTTTTCACACCTTTTCAGGCCCCTCGTATTTTTCACACCTTTTCAGGCTCTGCGTATTTTTCACACCTTTTTAGGCTCCTTGTATTTTTCAGGCCGTTTCAGGCTCCTCGTATTTTTCAGGCCTTTCCAGGCTCCTCGTATTTTTCACACCTTTTCAGGATCCTCGTATTTTTCAGGCCTTTTCAGGCTCCTCGTATTTTCCACACCTTTTCAGGGTGCTCGTATTTTTCACACCTTTTCAGGCTCCACGTATTTTTCACACCTTTTCAGGCTCCTCGTATTTTTCACACCTTTTCAGGCTCCTCGTATTTTTCAGGCCTTTTCAGGGTCCTCGTATTTTTCAGGCATTTTCAGGCTCTTCGTATTTTTCAGGCCTTTTCCGGCTCCTCGTATTTTTCACACCTTTTCAGGCTGCTCGTATTTTTCACACCTTTTCAGGCTCCTCGTATTTTTTACACCTTTTCAGGCTCCTCGTATTTTTCACACCTTTTCAGGCTCCTCGTATTTTTCACACCTTTTCAGGCTCTTCGTATTTTTCACCCCTTTTCAAGCTCCTTGAACTTTTCACACCTTTTCAGGCTCCTCGTATTTTTCACACCTTTTCAGGCTCCTCATAGTTTTCAGGCCTTTTCAGGCTCCTCGTATTTTTCACACCTTTTCAGGCTTCCCGTATTTTACAGGCCTTTTCAGGCTCCTCGTATTTTACACACCTTTCCAGGCTCCTCGTATTCTTCACGCATTTTCGGGCTCCTTGTATTTTTCATGCCGTCTCAGGCTCCTCGTATTTTACACACCTTTTCAGGCTCCTCGTATTTTTCACACCTTTTCAGGCTCCTCGTAGTTTTCACGTGTTTTCAGGCTCCTCGTATTTTTCACACCTTTTCAGGCTCCTCGAATTTTTCACACCTTTTCAGGCTCCTCGTATTTTTCACACCTTTTCAGGCTCCTCGTATTTTTCACAACTTTTCAGACTCCTCGTATTTTTCACGCCTTTTCAGGCTCCTCGTATTTTTCAGGCCTTTTCAGGCTCCTCTGATTTTTCACACCTTTTCAGGCTCCTCGTATTTTTCAGGCCTTTTCAGGCTCCTCGTATTTTTCACACCTTTTCAGGCTCCTCTTATTCTGCAGGCCTTTTCCGGCTCCGCGTATTTTTCACACCTTTTCAGTCTCCTCGTATTTTTCAGGCCTTTTCAGGCTCCTCGTATTTTTCACAACTTTACAGGCTCCTCGTGTTTTTCACACCTTTTCAGGCTCCTCGTACTTTTCACACCTTTTCATGCTCCTCGTATTTCTCACACCTTTTCAGGCTCCTCGTATTTTTCAGGCCTTTTAATGCTCCTCGTATTTTTCACACCTTTTCCGGCTCCTCGTATTTTTCAGGCCTTTTTAGTCTCCTGGTATTCTTCACACCTTTTCAGGCTCCTCGTGTTTTTCATGCCTTTCAGGCTCCTCGTATTTTCATGCCTTTTCCGGCTCCGCGTATTTTTCACACCTTTTCAGTCTCCTTGTATTTTTCAGGCCTTTTCATGCTCCTCGTATTTTTCACACCTTTTCAGGCTCCTCGGATTTTTCAGGCCTTTTCAGTCTGCTTTTATTTTTAACACCTTTTCAGGCTCCTCGTATTTTTCAGGCCTTTTCAGGCTCCTCGTATTTTTCACACCTCTTCAGGCTCCTCATATTTTTCACACCTCTTCAGGCTCCTCGTATTTTTCACGACTTTTCAGGCTCCTCGTATTTTTCACACCTTTTTAGGCTCCTCGTATTTTTCACACCTTTTCAGGCTCCTCATATTTTTCACACCTTTTCAGGCTCCTCGTATTTTCACACCTTTTCAGGCTCCTCGTATTTTTCTCACCTTTTCAGGCTCCGCGTATTTTTCACACCTTTTCAGGCTCCTCGTACTTTTCAGGCCTTTTCAGGCTCCTCGTATTTTTCACACCTTTTCAGGCTCCTGGTATTTTTCAGGCCTTTTCAGGCTCCTCGTATTTTTCACGCCTTTTCAGGCTCCTCGTATTTTTCACGCCTTTTCAGGCTTCTCGTATTTTTCACACCTTTTCAGGCTCCTCGTATTTTTCAGGCCTTTTCAGGCTCCTCCTATTTTTCAGGCCTTTTCAGGCTCTCGTATTTCTCAGGCTTTCTCAGGCTCCTCGTATTTTTCACACCTTTTCTGGCTCCTCGTATTTTTCACGCCTTTTCAGGCTCCTCGTATTTTTCACGCCTTTTTAGGCTCCTCGTATTTTTCACACCTTTTCAGGCTCCTCGTGTTTTTTCAACCTTTTCAGGCTCTCGTACTTTCACACTTTTCTGCTCCTCGTTTTCTCACACCTTTTCGATGGCTCCTCGTATTTTTCAAAGGCCTTTTCAGCTCTCGTAGTTTTCAGGCCTTTTTCAGGCTCCTCGTATTTTTCTCACCTTTTCAGGCTCCTCGTATTTTTCAGGCCTTTTCAGGCTCCTCGTATTCTGCAGGCCTTTTCATGCTCCTCGTATTTTTCACACCTTTTCCGGCTCCTCGTATTTTCCAGGCCTTTTTAGTCTCCTGGTATTCTTCACACCTTTTCAGGCTCCTCGTGTTTTTCATTCCTTTCAGGCTCCTCGTATTTTTCACGCCTTTTCATGCTCCTTGTATTTTTCACACCTTTTCAGGCTCCTCGGATTTTTCAGGCCTTTTCATGCTCCTCATATTTTTCACGCCTTTTCAGGCTCCTCGTATTTTTCACACCTTTTCGGGCTCCTCATATTTTTCATGCCTTTTCATGCTCCTCGTATTTTTCAGGCCTTTTCAGGCTCCTCATATTTTTCACGCCTTTTCAGGCTCCTCGTATTTTCACACCTTTTCAGGCTCCTCGTAGTTTTCACGTCTTTTCAGGCTCCTCGTATTTTCACACCTTTTCAGGCTCCTCGTATTTTTCACACCTTTTCAGGCTCCTCGTAGTTTTCACACCTTTTCAGGCTCCTCGTAGTTTTCACGTCTTTTCAGGCTCCTCGTATTTTTCACACCTTTTCAGGCTCCTCGAATTTTTCACACCTTTTCAGGCTCCTCGTATTTTTCACACCTTTTCAGGCTCCTCGTATTTTTCACACCTTTTCAGGCTCCTCGTAGTTTTCACGTCTTTTCAGGCTCCCTCGTATTTTTCACACCTTTTCAGGCTCCTCGAATTTTTCACACCTTTTCAGGCACCTCGTATTTTTCACACCTTTTCAGGCTCCTCGTATTTTTCACACCTTTTCAGCTCCTCGTATTTTTCAGGCCTTTTCAGGCTCCTCGTATTTTTCAGGCCTTTTCAAGCTCCTCGTATTTTTCACACCTCTTCAGGCTCCTCATATTTTTCAGGCCTTTTCAGGCTCCTCGTATTCTGCAGGCCTTTTCAGGCTCCTCGGATTTTTCACACCTTTTCAGGCTCCTCGTATTTTTCAGGCCTTTTCAGACTCCTCAGGTTTTTCACACCTTTTCAGGCTCCTCGTATTTTTCAGGCCTTTTCAGGCTCCTCGGATTATTCACACCTTTTCAGGCTCCTCGCATTTTCCACACCTTTTCAGGCTCCTTGGATTATTCACACCTTTTCAGGCTACTCGTATTTTTCAGGAATTTTCAGGCTCCACGTATTTTTCAGGCCTTTTCAGGCTCCTCGTATTTTTCACACCTCTTCAGGCGCCTCGTTCAGGCTCCTCGTATTTTGCACACCTTTTCAGGCTCCTGGTATTTTTCAGGCCTTTTCAGGCTCCTCATTTTTTTCACGCCTTTTCAGGCTCCTCGTATTTTTTAGGCCTTTTCAGGCTCCTCGTATTTTTCAGGCCTCTCAGGCTCCTCATTTTTTTCACGCCTTTTCAGGCTCCTCGTATTTTTCACACCTTTTCAGGCTCCTCGTATTTTTCAGGCCTTTTCAGGCTCCTCATATTTATCACACCTCTTCAGGCGCCTCGATTTTTCAGGCCTTTTCATGCTCCTCATATTTTTCACAACTTTTCAGGCTCCTCGTATTTTCACACCTTTTCAGGCTCCTCGTATTTTTCTCACCTTTTCAGGCTCCGCGTATTTTTCACACCTTTTCAGGCTCCTCGTATTCTGCAGGCCTTTTCAGGCTCCTCGTATTTTTCAGGCCTTTTCAGACTCCTCAGGTTTTTCACACCTTTTCAGGCTCCTCGTATTTTTCAGGCCTTTTCAGGCTCCTCGGATTATTCACCCCTTTTCAGGCTCCTCGAATTTTTCACACCTTTTCAGGCTCCTTGGATTATTCACCCCTTTTCAGGCTCCTCGAATTTTTCACACCTTTTCAGGCTCCTTGGATTATTCACACATTTGCAGGCTCCACGTATTTTTCAGGCCTTTTCAGACTCCTCAGGTTTTTCACACCTTTTCAGGCTCCTCGTATTTTTCAGGCCTTTTCAGGCTCCTCGTATTTTTCAGGCATTTTAAGGCTCTTCGTATTTTTCAGGCCTTTTCCGGCTCCTCGTATTTTTCACACCTTTTCAGGCTGCTTGTATTTTTCACACCTTTTCAGGCTCCTCGTATTTTTTACACCTTTTGAGGCTCCTCGTATTTTTCACACCTTTTCCGGCTCCTCGTATTTTCCAGGCCTTTTTAGTCTCCTGGTATTCTTCACACCTTTTCAGGCTCCTCGTGTTTTTCATGCCTTTCAGGCTCCTCGTATTTTTCACGCCTTTTCATGCTCCTTGTATTTTTCATACCTTTTCAGGCTCCTCGGATTTTTCAGGCCTTTTCATGCTCCTCATATTTTTCACGCCTTTTCAGGCTCCTCGTATTTTTCACACCTTTTCGGGCTCCTCATATTTTTCATGCCTTTTCATGCTCCTCGTATTTTTCAGGCCTTTTCAGGCTCCTCATATTTTTCACGCCTTTTCAGGCTCCTCATATTTTCACACCTTTTCAGGCTCCTCGTAGTTTTCACGTCTTTTCAGGCTCCTCGTATTTTTCACACCTTTTCAGGCTCCTCGAATATTTCACACCTTTTCAGGCTCCTCGTATTTTTCACACCATTTCAGGCTCCTCGTATTTTTCACAACTTTTCAGGCTCCTCGTATTTTTCAGACCTTTTCAGGCTCCTCGTATTTTTCACACCTTTTCAGGCTCCTCGTATTTTTCAGGCCTTTTCAGGCTCCTCGTATCTTTCACATCTTTTCACGCCCCTTATATTTTTCAGGCCTTTTCAGGCTCCTCGTATTCTGCAGGCCTTTTCAGGCTCCTCGGATTTTTCACACCTTTTCAGGCTCCTCGTACATTTCAGGCCTTTTCAGACGCCTCAGATTTTTCACACCTTTTCAGGCTCCTCGCATTTTTCACACCTTTTCAGGCTCCTTGGATTATTCACACCTTTTCAGGCTACTCGTATTTTTCAGGAATTTTCAGGCTCCACGTATTTTTCCGGCCTTTTCAGGCTACTCATATTTATCACACCTCTTCAGGCGCCTCGTATTTTTCAGGCCTTTTCATGCTCCTCATATTTTTCACAACTTTTCAGGCTCCTCGTATTTTTCACACCTTTTCAGGCTCCTGGTATTTTTCAGGCCTTTTCAGGCTCCTCGTATTTTTCACGCCTTTTCAGGCTCCTCGTATTTTTTAGGTCTTTTCAGGCTCCTCGTATTTTTCAGGCCTTTTCAGGCTCCTCATTTTTTTCACGCCTTTTCAGGCTCCTCGTATTTTTTAGGCCTTTTCAGGCTCCTCGTATTTTTCAGGCCTTTTCAGGCTCCTCATATTTATCACACCTCTTCAGGCGCCTCGATTTTTCAGGCCTTTTCATGCTACTCATATTTTTCACAACTTTTCAGGCTCCTCGTATTTTCACACCTTTTCAGGCTTCCCGTATTTTAAAGGCCTTTTCAGGCTCCTCGTATTTTACACACCTTTCCAGGCTCCTCGTATTTTTCATGCATTTTCGGGCTCCTTGTATTTTTCACGCCTTCTCAGGCTCCTCTTATTTTACACACCTTTTCAGGCTCCTCGTATTTTTCAGGCCTTTTCAGGCTCCTCGTAGTTTTCACACCTTTTCAGGCTCCTCGGATTTTTCACACCTTTTCAGGCTCCTGGTATTTTTCAGGCCTTTTCAGGCTCCTCGTATTTTTCACGCCTTTTCAGGCTCCTCGTATTTTTCAGGCCTTTTCAGGCTCCTCGTATTTTTCACACCTTTTCAGGATCCTCGTATTTTTCAGGACTTTTCAGGCTCCTCGTATTCTGCAGGCCTTTTCAGGCTCCTCGGATTTTTCACACCTTTTCAGGCTCCTTGTATTTTTCAGGCCTTTTCAGGCTCCTCCGATTTTTCACACCTTTTCAGGCTCCTCGTATTTTTCAGGCCTTTTCAGGCTCCTCGTATTTCTCACCCCTTTTCAGGCTCCTCTTATTCTGCAGGTCTTTTCCGGCTCCGCGTATTTTTCACACCTTTTCAGTCTCCTCGTATTTTTCAGGCCTTTTCAGGCTCCTCGTATTTTTCACACCTTTTCAGGCTCCTCGTGTTTTTCACACCTTTTCAGGCTCCTCGTACTTTTCACACCTTTTCATGCTCCTCGTATTTCTCACACCTTTTCAGGCTCCTCGTATTTTTCAGACCTTTTCAGGCTCCTCGTATTTTTCAGGCCTTTTCAGGCTCCTCGTATTTTTCACACCTTTTCAGGATCCTCGTATTTTTCAGGCCTTTTCAGGCTCCTCGTATTCTGCAGGCCTTTTAATGCTCCTCGTATTTTTCACACCTTTTCCGGCTCCTCGTATTTTCCAGGCCTTTTTAGTCTCCTGGTATTCTTCACACCTTTTCAGGCTCCTCGTGTTTTTCATGCCTTTCAGGCTCCTCGTATTTTTCACGCCTTTTCATGCTCCTTGTATTTTTCACACCTTTTCAGGCTCCTCGGATTTTTCAGGCCTTTTCATGCTCCTCATATTTTTCACGCCTTTTCAGGCTCCTCGTATTTTTCACACCTTTTCAGGCTCCTCGTATTTTTCATGCCTTTTCAGGCTCCTCGTATTTTTCAGGCCTTTTCAGGCTCCTCATATTTTTCACGCCTTTTCAGGCTCCTCGTATTTTCACACCTTTTCAGGCTCCTCGTAGTTTTCACGTCTTTTCAGGCTCCTCGTATTTTCACACCTTTTCAGGCTCCTCGTATTTTTCACACCTTTTCAGGCTCCTCGTAATTTTCACACCTTTTCAGGCTCCTCGTAGTTTTCACGTCTTTTCAGGCTCCTCGTATTTTTCACACCTTTTCAGGCTCCTCGAATTTTTCACACCTTTTCAGGCTCCTCATATTTATCACACCTCTTCAGGCGCCTCGATTTTTCAGGCCTTTTCATGCTCCTCATATTTTTCACAACTTTTCAGGCTCCTCGTATTTTCACACCTTTTCAGGCTCCTCGTATTTTTCTCACCTTTTCCAGCTCCTCGTATTTTTCACACCTTTTCAGGCCCCTCATATTTTTCAGGCCTTTTCAGGCTCCTCGTATTCTGCAGGCCTTTTCAGGCTCCTCGTATTTTTCAGGCCTTTTCAGACTCCTCAGGTTTTTCACAACTTTTCAGGCTCCTCGTATTTTTCAGGCCTTTTCAGGCTCCTCGGATTATTCACCCCTTTTCAGGCTCCTCGAATTTTTCACACCTTTTCAGGCTCCTTGGATTATTCACACCTTTTCAGGCTACTCGTATTTTTCAGGAATTTTCAGGCTCCACGTATTTTTCAGGCCTTTTCAGGCTCCTCATATTTATCACACCTCTTCAGGCGCCTCGTATTTTTCAGGCCTTTTCATGCTCCTCATATTTTTCACAACTTTTCAGGCTCCTCGTATTTTTCACACCTTTTCAGGCTCCTGGTATTTTTCAGGTCTTTTCAGGCTCCTCGGATTTTTCACACCTTTTCAGGCTCCTCGTATTTTTCAGGCCTTTTCAGGGTCCTCGGGTTTTTCACACCTTTTCAGGCTCCTCGTATTTTTCAGGCCTTTTCAGGCTCCTTGTATCTTTCAGGCCTTTTCAGGCTCCTCTTATTCTGCAGGCCTTTTCAGGCTCCTCGTATTTTTCACACCTTTTCAGGCTCCTCGTATTTTTCAGGCCTTTTCAGGCTCCTCGGGTTTTTCACGCCTTTTCAGGCTCCTCGTATTTTTCAGGCCTTTTCAGGCTCCTTGTATCTTTCAGGCCTTTTCAGGCTCCTCTTATTCTGCAGGCCTTTTCAGGCTCCTCGTATTTTTCACACCTTTTCAGGCTCCTCGTATTTTTCAGGCCTTTTCAAGCTCCTTGTATCTTTCAGGCCTTTTCAGGCTCCTCTTACTCTGCAGGCCTTTTCAGGCTCCTTGTATTTTTCACACCTTTTCAGGCTCCTCGTATTTTTCAGGCCTTTTCAGGCTCCTCGTATTTTTCACGCCTTATCAAGCTCCTAGTATTTTTCACACCTTTTCAGGCTCCTCGTATTTTTCAGGCCTTTTCAGGCTCCTCGGATTTTTCAGGTCATTTCAGGCTCCTTTTATTTTTAACACCTTTTCAGGCTCCTCGTATTTTTCAGGCCTTTTCAGGCTCCTCGTATGTTTCACACCTCTTCAGGCTCCTCATATTTTTCACACCTCTTCAGGCTCCTCGTATTTTTAACGACTTTTCAGGCTCCTCGTATTTTTCACACCTTTTTAGGCTCCTCGTATTTTTCACACCTTTTCAGGCTCCTCATATTTTTCACACCTTTTCAGGCTCCTCGTATTTTCACACCTTTTCAGGCTCCTCGTATTTTTCTCACCTTTTCAGGCTCCGCGTATTTTTCACACCTTTTCAGGCTCCTCGTATTTTTCAGGCCTTTTCAGGCTCCTCGAATTTTTCAGGCATTTTCAGGCTTCTCGTATTTTTCACACCTTTTCAGGCCCCTCATATTTTTCAGGCCTTTTCTGGCTCTCGTGTTTTTCAGGCCTTTCAGGCTCCTTGTATTTTTCACGCCTTTTCAGGCTCCTCGTATTTTTCACACCTTTTCAGGCCCCTCGTATTTTTCACACCTTTTCAGGCTCCGCGTATTTTTCACACCTTTTTAGGCTCCTCGTATTTTTCAGGCCATTTCAGGCTCCTCGTATTTTTCAGGCCTTTCCAGGCTCCTCGTATTTTTCACACCTTTTCAGGATCCTCGTATTTTTCAGGACTTTCAGGCTCCTCGTATTTTTCACACCTTTTCAGGGTGCTCGTATTTTTCACACCTTTTCAGGCTCCACGTATTTTTCACACCTTTTCAGGCTCCTCGTATTTTTCACACCTTTTCAGGCTCCTCGTATTTTTCAGGCCTTTTCAGGGTCCTCGTATTTTTCAGGCATTTTAAGGCTCTTCGTATTTTTCAGGCCTTTTCCGGCTCCTCGTATTTTTCACACCTTTTCAGGCTCCTCGTATTTTTTAAACTTTTTCAGGCTCCTCGTATTTCACACCTGTTTCAGGCTCCTCGTATTTTTCACACCTTTTCAGGCTCCTCGTATTTTTCACACCTTTTCAAGCTCCTTGACTTTTCAAACCACCCTTTTCAGGCTCCTCGTATTTTTCACACCTTTTCAGGCTCCTCGTAGTTTTCAGGCCTTTTCAGGCTCCACGTATTTTTCACACCTTTTCAGGCTTCCCGTATTTTAAAGGCCTTTTCAGGCTCCTCGTATTTTACACACCTTTCCAGGCTCCTCGTATTTTTCACGCATTTTCGGGCTCCTTGTATTTTTCAAGACTTCTCAGGCTCCTCGTATTTTACACACCTTTTCAGGCTCCTCGTATTTTTCACACCTTTTCAGGCTCCTCGTAGTTTTCACGTCTTTTCAGGCTCCTCGTATTTTTCACACCTTTTCAGGCTCCTCGAATTTTTCACACCTTTTCAGGCTCCTCGTGTTTTTCACACCTTTTCAGGCTCCTCGTATTTTTCACACCTTTTCAGGCTCCTCGTATTTTTCACGCCTTTTCAGGCTCCTCATATTTTTCACACCTTTTCAGGCTCCTCGGATTATTCACACCTTTTCAGGCTCCTGGTATTTTTCAGGCCTTTTCAGGCTCCTCGTATTTTTCACGCCTTTTCAGGCTCCTCGTATTTTTCAGGCCTTTTCAGGCTCCTCGTATTTTTCAGGCCTTTACAGGCTCCTCGTACTTTTCACACCTTTTCAGGATCCTCGTATTTTTCAGGCCTTTTCAGGCTCCTCGTATTCTGCAGGCCTTTTCAGGCTCCTCGGATTTTTCACACCTTTTCAGGCTCCTTGTATTTTTCAGGCCTTTTCAGGCTCCTCGGATTTTTCACACCTTTTCAGGCTCCTTGTATTTTTCAGGCCTTTTCAGGCTCCTCCGATTTTTCACACCTTTTCAGGCTACTCGTATTTTTCAGGCCTTTTCAGGCTCCTCCTATTTTTCACACCTTTTCAGGCTCCTCTTATTCTGCAGGCCTTTTCCGGCTCCGCGTGTTTTTCACACCTTTTCAGGCTCCTCGTACTTTTCACACCTTTTCATGCTCCTCGTATTTCTCACACCTTTTCAGTCTCCTCGTATTTTTCAGGCCTTTTAATGCTCCTCGTATTTTTCACACCTTTTCCGGCTCCTCGTATTTTTCAGGCCTTTTCAGGCTCCTCGTATTTTTCAGGCCATTTCAGGCTCCTCGTATTTTTCACACCTTTTCGGGCTCCTCTTATTCTGCAGGCCTTTTCCGGCTCCGCGTATTTTTCACACCTTTTCAGTCTCCTCGTATTTTTCAGGCCTTTTCATGCTCCTCGTATTTTTCACGCCTTTTCAGGCTCCTCGTATTTTTTAGGCCTTTTCAGGCTCCTCGTATTTTTCAGGCCATTTCAGGCTCCTCGTATTTTTCACACCTTTTCAGGCTCCTCTTATTCTGCAGGCCTTTTCCGGCTCCGCGTATTTTTCACACCTTTTCAGTCTCCTCGTATTTTTCAGGCCTTTTCAGGCTCCTCGGGTTTTTCACACCTTTTCAGGCTCCTCGTATTTTTCAGGCCTTTTCAGGCTCCTCTTATTCTGCAGGCCTTTTCAGGCTTCTCGTATTTTCACACCTTTTCAGGCTCCTCGTATTTTTCAGGCCTTTTCAGGCTCCTCGTATTTTTCACACCTTTTCAGGCTCTTCGTATTTTTCACGCATTTCAGGCTCCTCGTATTTTTCACGCCTTTTCAAGCTCCTAGTATTTTTCACACCTTTTCAGGCTCCTCGTATTTTTCAGGCCTTTTCAGGCTCCTCGGATTTTTCAGGCCTTTTCAGTCTCCTTTTATTTTTAACACCTTTTCAGGCTCCTCGTATTTTTCAGGCCTTTTCAGGCTCCTCGTATTTTTCACACCTCTTCAGGCTCCTCATATTTTTCACACCTCTTCAGGCTCCTCGTATTTTTCACGACTTTTCAGGCTCCTCGTATTTTTCACACCTTTTTAGGCTCCTCGTATTTTTCACACCTTTTCAGGCTCCTCATATTTTTCACGCCTTTTCAGGCTCCTCGTATTTTCACACCTTTTCAGCCTCCTCGTATTTTTCTCACCTTTTCAGGCTCCGCGTATTTTTCACACCTTTTCAGGCTCCTCGTATTTTTCAGGCCTTTTCAGGCTCCTCGTATTTTTCAGGCATTTTCAGGCTCTTCGTATTTTTCAGGCCTTTTCAGGCTCCTTCAGACTCCTCGTATTTTTCACACCTTTTCAGGCCCCTCATATTTTTCAGGCCTTTTCTGGCTCCCGTGTTTTTCAGGCCTTTCAGGCTCCTCGTATTTTTCACGCCTTTTCAGGCTCCTCGTATTTTTCACACCTTTTCAGGCCCCTCGTATTTTTCACACCTTTTCAGGCTCCGCATATTTTTCACACCTTTTTAGGCTCCTCGTATTTTTCAGCCTTTTCAGGCTTCTCGTATTTTTCAGGCCTTTCTAGGCTCCTCGTATTTTTCACACCTTTTCAGGATCCTCGTATTTTTCAGGCCTTTTCAGGCTCCTCGTATTTTTCACACCTTTTCAGGCTACTCTTATTTTTCACACCTTTTCAGGCTCCACGTATTTTTCACACCTTTTCAGGCTCCTCGTATTTTTCACACCTTTTCAGGCTCCTCGTATTTTTCATTTTTCACACCTTTTCAGGCTCCTCGTATTTTCAGGCCTTTTCAGGCTCCTCGTATTTTTCACACCTTTTCAGGCTCCTCATATTTTTCAGGCCTTTTCAGGCTCCTCGTATTCTGCAGGCCTTTCAGGCTCCTCGGATTTTTCACACCTTTTCAGGCTCCTCGTATTTTTCAGGCCTTTTCAGACTCCTCAGGTTTTTCACACCTTTTCAGGCTCCTCGTATTTTTCAGGCCTTTTCAGGCTCCTCGGATTATTCACCCCTTTTCAGGCTCCTCGAATTTTTCACACCTTTTCAGGCTCCTCGGATTATTCACACCTTTTCAGGCTACTCGTATTTTTCAGGAATTTTCAGGCTCCACGTATTTTTCAGGCCTTTTCAGGCTACTCATATTTATCACACCTCTTCAGGCGCCTCGTATTTTTCAGGCCTTTTCATGCTCCTCATATTTTTCACACCTTTTCAGGCTCCTCGGATTTTTCACACCTTTTCAGGCTCCCGGTATTTTTCAGGCCTTTTCAGGCTCCTCGTATTTTTCACGCCTTTTCAGGCTCCTCGTATTTTTTAGGCCTTTTCAGGCTCCTCGTATTTTTCAGGCATTTTCAGGCTCCTCGTATTTTTCACGCCTTTTCAGGCTCCTCGTATTCTGCAGGCCTTTTCAGGCTCCTCGGATTTTTCACACCTTTTCAGGCTCCTCGTATTTTTCAGGCCTTTTCAGGCTCCTCGAGTTTTTCACACCTTTTCAGGCTCCTCGTATTTTTCAGGCCTTTTCAGGCTCCTTGTATCTTTCAGGCCTTTTCAGGCTCCTCTTATTCTGCAGGCCTTTTCAGGCTCCTCGTATTTTTCACACCTTTTCAGGCTCCTCGTATTTTTCAGGCCTTTTAAGGCTCCTCGTATTTTTCACACCTTTTCAGGCTCCTCGTATTTTTCACGCCTTTCAGGCTCCTCGTATTTTTCACGCCTTTTCAAGCTCCTAGTATTTTTCACACCTTTTCAGGCTCCTCGTATTTTTCAGGCCTTTTCAGGCTCCTCGGATTTTTCAGGTCATTTCAGGCTCCTTTTATTTTTAACACCTTTTCAGGCTCCTCGTATTTTTCAGGCCTTTTCAGGCTCCTCGTATTTTTCACACCTCTTCAGGCTCCTCGTATTTTTCAGGCCTTTTCAGGCTCCTCGGATTTTTCAGGTCTTTTCAGGCTCCTTTTATTTTTAACGCCTTTTCAGGCTCCTCGTATTTTTCAGGCCTTTCAGGCTCCTTGTATTTTTCACGCCTTTTCAGGCTCCTCGTATTTTTCACACCTTTTCAGGCTCCTCGTATTTTTCACACCTTTTCAGGCTCCTCGTATTTTTCACACTTTTTTAGGCTCCTCGTATTTTTCAGGCCATTTCAGGCTCCTCGTATTTTTCAGGCCTTTCCAGGCTCCTCGTATTTTTCACACCTTTTCAGGATCCTCGTATTTTTCAGGCCTATTCAGGCTCCTCGTATTTTTCACACCTTTTCAGGGTGCTCGTATTTTTCACACCTTTTCATGCTCCTCGTATTTTTCACACCTTTTCAGGCTCCTCGTATTTTTCACACCTTTTCAGGCTCCTCTTATTTTGCAGGCCTTTTCTGGCTCCTCGTATTTTTCACACCTTTTCAGGCTCCTCGGATTTTTCAGGCCTTTTCAGGCTCCTCGTATTTTTCACACCTTTTCAGGCTCCTCGTATTTTTCACACCTTTTTAGGCTCCTCGTATTTTTCACACCTTTTCATGCTCCTCGTATTTCTCACGCCTTTTCAGGCTCCTCGTATTTTTCAGGCCTTTTAATGCTCCTCGTATTTTTCACACCTTTTCCGGCTCCTCGTATTTTTCAGGCCTTTTTAGTCTCCTGGTATTCTTCACACCTTTTCAGGCTCCTCGTGTTTTTCATGCCTTTCAGGCTCCTCGTATTTTTCACGCCTTTTCATGCTCCTCGTATTTTTCACACCTTTTCAGGCTCCTCGGATTTTTCAGGCCTTTTCAGGCTCCTCGGATTTTTCAGGCCTTTTCAGGCTCCTCGTATTTTTCACGCCTTTTCAGGCTCCTCGTATTTTTCACGCCTTTTCGGGCTCCTCATATTTTTCATGCCTTTTCATGCTCCTCGTATTTTTCACACCTTTTCGGGCTCCTCGTATTTTTCAGGCCTTTTCAGGCTCCTCGAATTTTTCAGGTCTTTCAGGCTCCTCTTATTTTAAACACCTTTTCAGGCTCCTCGTATTTCTCAGACCTTTTCAGGCTCCTCGTATTTTTCAGGCCTTTTCATGCTCCTCGTATTTTTCTCACCTTTTCAGGCTCCTGGTATTTTTCAGGCCTTTTCAGGCTCCTCGTATTTTTCACGCCTTTCCAGGCTCCTCGTATTTTTTAGGCCTTTTCAGGCTCCTCGTATTTTTCAGTCCTTTTCAGGCTCCTCGTATTTTTCACACCTTTTCAGGCTCCTCGTATTTTTCAGACCTTTTCAGCCTCCTCGTATTCTGCAGGCCTTTTCAGGCTCCTCGGATTTTTCACACCTTTTCAGGCTCCTCGTATTTTCAGGACTTTTCAGGCTCCTGACATTTTTCAGGCCTTTTCAGGCTCCTCTTATTCTGCAGGCCTTTTCAGGCTCCTCGTATTTTTCACACCTTTTCAGGCTCCTGTATTTTTCACGCCTTTCAGGCTCCTCGTATTTTTCACGGTCCTTATTCGCGGCTCCTCGTATTTTTCACACCTTTTCAGGCTCCTCGTATTTTTCAGGCCTTTTCAGGCTCCTCGGGTTTTTCACACCTTTTCAGGCTCCTCGTATTTTTCAGGCCTTTTCAGGCTCCTCACATTTTTCAGGCCTTTTCAGGCTCCTATTATTCTGCAGGCCTTTTCAGGCTCCTCGTATTTTTCACACCTTTTCAGGCTCCTTGTATTTTTCACGCCTTTCAGGCTCCTCGTATTTTTCACGCCTTTTCAAGCTCCTAGTATTTTTCACACCTTTTCAGGCTCCTCGTATTTTTCAGGCCTTTTCAGGCTCCTCGTATATTTCACACCTTTTCAGGCTCCTCGTATTTTTCAGGCCTTTTCAGGCTCCTCGTATTGTGCAGGCCTTTTCAGGCTCCTCGTATTTTTCTCACCTTTTCAGGCTCCGCGTATTTTTCACACCTTTTCAGGCTCCTCGTATTTTTCAGGCCTTTTCAGGCTCCTCGTATTTTTCAGCATTTTCAGGCTCCTCGTATTTTTCAGGCCTTTTCAGGCTCCTCATATTTTTCAGGCCATTTCAGACTCCTCGTATTTTTCACACCTTTTCAGGCCCCTCATATTTTTCAGGCCTTTTCTGGCTCCCGTGTTTTTCAGGCCTTTCAGGCTCCTCGTATTTTTCACGCCTTTTCAGGCTCCTCGTATTTTTCACACCTTTTCAGGCCCCTCGTATTTTTCACACCTTTTCAGGCTCCGCATATTTTTCACACCTTTTTAGGCTCCTCATATTCTTCAGGCCGTTTCAGGCTCCTCGTATTTTTCAGGCCTTTCCAGGCTCCTCGTATTTTTCACATCTTTTCAGGATCCTCGTATTTTTCAGGCCTTTTCAGGCTCCTCGTATTTTTCACACCTTTTCAGGCTGCTCGTATTTTTCACACCTTTTCAGGCTCCACGTATTTTTCACACCTTTTCAGGCTCCACGTATTTTTCACACCTTTTCAGGCTCCTCGTATTTTTCACATCTTTTCAGGCTCCTCGTATTTTTCAGGCCTTTTCAGGCTCCTCGTATTTTTCACACCTTTTCAGGATCCTCGTATTTTTCACACCTTTTCAGGCTCCTCGTATTTGTCACACCTTTTCAGGCTCCTCGTATTTTTCACACCTTTTCAGGGTCCTCGTATTTTTCACACCTTTTCAGGCTCCTCGTATTTTTCACACCTTTTCAGGCTCCTCGTATTTTTCACACCTTTTCAAGCTCCTTGAACTTTTCACACCTTTTCAGGCTCCTCGTATTTTTCACAACTTTTCATTCTCCTCGTTTTTTTCAGGCCTTTTCAGGCTCCTCATATCTTTCACATCTTTTCACGCCCCTTATATTTTTCAGGCCTTTTCAGGCTCCTCGTATTTTTCACACCTTTTCAGGCTCCTCATAGTTTTCAGGCCTTTTCAGGCTCCTCGTATTTTTCACACCTTTTCAGGCTTCCCGTATTTTAAAGGCCTTTTCAGGCTCCTCGTATTTTACACACCTTTCCAGGCTCCTCGTATTTTTCACGCATTTTCTGGCTCCTTGTATTTTTCACGCCTTCTCAGGCTCCTCGTATTTTACACACCTTTTCAGGCTCCTCGTATTTTTCACACCTTTTCAGGCTCCTCGTAGTTTTCACGTCTTTTCAGGCTCCTCGTATTTTTCACACCTTTTCAGGCTTCTCGAATTTTTCACACCTTTTCAGGCTCCTCGTAGTTTTCACGTCTTTTCAGGCTCCTCGTATTTTTCACGCCTTTTCAGGCTCCTCATATTTTTCACACCTTTTCAGGCTCCTCGGATTTTTCACACCTTTTCAGGCTCCTGGTATTTTTCAGGCTTTTCAGGCCCTTCGTTTTTTCACGCCTTTTCAGGCTCCTCGTATTTTTTTCAGGCCTTTTCAGGCTCCTCGTATTTTTCAGGCCTTTTCAGGCTCTTCGTATTTTTCCACACCTTTTCAGGGATCCTCGTTATTTTCAGGCCTTCCTCCCCCCTTTCAAGGCTCCTCGTATTCTGCAGGCCTTTTCAGGCTCCTCGGATTTTTCACACCTTTCAGGCTCCTTGTATTTTTCAGGCCTTTTCAGGTCCTTGTATTTTTACACACCTTTTCATCCTCGTATTTTTCAGGCCTTTTCAGGCTCCTCGTATTTTTCACACCTTTCAGGCTCCTCTTATTCTGCTGGCCTTTCCTGGCTCCGCGTACTTTTTCACACCTTTTCAGTCTCCTCGTATTTTTCAGGCCTTTCACTCCTCGTTATTTTCACACCCTTTTCAGGCTCCTTCGTGTTTTTCACACCTTTTTTAGGCTCCTCGTACTTTTCACACCTTTTCATGCTCCTCGTTATTTCTCAACCTTTTTCAGCTCCTCGTATTTTTTCAGGCCTTTTAATGCTCCTCATTATTTTTTCACAACTTTCAGGCTCCTCGTATTATTTTCAGGCCTTTTTTAGGTCTCCTGTATTCTTCACACCTTTTCAGCTCCTCGGATTTTTCAGGCCTTTAAGGCCCTCGGATTTTTCAGGTCTTTTCCAGCTCCTCGTATTTTTCACGCCCTTTTTCAGGCTCCTCATATTTTTCATGGACTTTTCGATGCTCCTCGTTATTTTTTCACACCTTTTTTCGGCTCCTCATAATTTTTCAGCATTTTCTGCTCCTCGTAATTTTTCACAAACTTTTGGGCTCCTCGTATTTTTCTGGCCTTTTCAGGCTCCTCGGAATTTTCAGGTCTTTCAGGCTCCTCCTATTTTTAACACCTTTTCAGGCTCCTCGTATTTCTCAGACCTTTTCAGGCTCCTCGTATTTTTCAGGCCTTTTCATGCTCCTCGTATTTTTCACACCTTTTCAGGCTCCTGGTATTTTTCAGGCCTTTTCAGGCTCCTCGTATTTTTCACGCCTTTCCAGGCTCCTCGTATTTTTTAGGCCTTTTCAGGCTCCTCGTATTTTTCAGTCCTTTTCAGGCTCCTCGTATTTTTCACACCTTTTCAGGCTCCTCGTATTTTTCAGACCTTTTCAGCCTCCTCGTATTCTGCAGGCCTTTTCAGGCTCCTCGGATTTTTCACACCTTTTCAGGCTCCTCGTATTTTCAGGACTTTTCAGGCTCCTCACATTTTTCAGGCCTTTTCAGGCTCCTCTTATTCTGCAGGCCTTTTCAGGCTCCTCGTATTTTTCACACCTTTTCAGGCTCCTTGTATTTTTCACGCCTTTCAGGCTCCTCGTATTTTTCACGCCTTTTCAAGCTCCTAGTATTTTTCACACCTTTTCAGGCTCCTCGTATTTTTCAGGCCTTTTCAGGCTCCTCGGAATTTTCAGGCCTTTTCAGTCTCCTTTTATTTTTAACACCTTTTCAGGCTCCTCGTATTTTTCAGGCCTTTTCAGGCTCCTCGTATTTTTCACACCTTTTCAGGCTCCTCGTATTTTTCACGCCTTTCAGGCTCCTCGTATTTTTCACGCCTTTTCAAGCTCCTAGTATTTTTCACACCTTTTCAGGCTCCTCGTATTTTTCAGGCCTTTTCAGGCTCCTCGGATTTTTCAGGCCTTTTCAGTCTCCTTTTATTTTTCACACCTTTTCAGGCTCCTCGTATTTTTCAGGCCATTTCAGGCTCCTCGTATTTTTCACACCTCTTCAGGCTCCTCATATTTTTCACACCTCTTCAGGCTCCTCGTATTTTTCACGACTCTTCAGGCTACTCGTATTTTTCACACCTTTTTAGGCTCCTCGTATTTTTCACACCTTTTCAGGCTCCTCATATTTTTCATGCCTTTTCAGGATCCTCGTATTTTCACACCTTTTCAGGCTCCTCGTATTTTTCTCACCTTTTCAGGCTCCGCGTATTTTTCACACCTTTTCAGGCTCCTCGTATTTTTCAGGCGTTTTCAGTCTCCTCGTATTTTTCAGGCATTTTCAGGCTCCTCGTATTTTTCAGTCTTTTTCAGGCTCCTCATATTTTTCAGGCCTTTTCAGACTCCTCGTATTTTTCACACCTTTTCAGGCCCCTCATATTTTTCAGGCCATTTCTGACTCCCGTGTTTTTCAGGCCTTTCAGGCTCCTCGTATTTTTCACACCTTTTCATGCCCCTCGTATTTTTCACACCTTTTCAGGCTCCTCGTATTTTTCACAACTTTTCAGGCCCCTCATATTTTTCAGTCCTTTTCAGGCTCCTCATATTTTTCACACCTTTTCAGGCTCCTCATAATTTTCAGGCCTTTTCAGGCTCCTCGTATTTTTCACACCTTTTCAGGCTTCCCGTATTTTAAAGGCCTTTTCAGGCTTCTCGTATTTTACACACCTTTCCAGGCTCCTCGTATCTTTCACGCATTTTCGGGCTCCTTGTATTTTTCACGCCTTTTCAGGCTCCTCGTATTTTACACACCTTTCCAGGCTCCTCGTATTTTTCACACCTTTTCAGGCTCCTGGTATTTTTCAGGCCTTTTCAGGCTCCTCGTATTTTTCACGCCTTTTCAGGCTCCTCGTATTTTTCAGGCCTTTTCAGGCTCCTCGTATTTTTCAGGCCTTTACAGGCTCCTCGTATTCTGCAGGCCTTTTCAGGCTCCTCGGATTTTTCACACCTTTTCAGGCTCCTTGTATTTTTCAGGCCTTTTCAGGCTCCTCCGATTTTTCACACCTTTTCAGGCTCCTCGTATTTTTCACACCTTTTCAGGCTTCCCGTATTTTAAAGGCCTTTTCACGCTCCTCGTATTTTACACACCTTTCAAGGCTCCTCGTATTTTTCACGCATTTTCGGGCTCCTCGTATTTTTCACACCTTTTCAGGCTCCTCGTATTTTTCACACCTTTTCAGGCTCCTTGTATTTTTCAGGCCTTTTCAGGCTCCTCCGATTTTTCACACCTTTTCAGGCTCCTCGTATTTTTCAGGCCTTTTCAGGCTCCTCGTATTTTTCAGGCCTTTTCAGGCTCCTCGTATTTTTCACACCTTTTCAGGCTCCTCGTGTTTTTCACACCTTTTCAGGCTCCTTGTACTTTTCACACCTTTTCATGCTTCTCGTATTTCTCACACCTTTTCAGGCTCCTCGGATTTTTCAGGCCTTTTCATGCTCCTCGTATTTTTCACACCTTTTCAGGCTCCTCGTTTTTTCACGCCTTTCAGGCTCCTTGTACTTTTCACACCTTTTTCATGCTCCTCTGTTATTTCTCACACCTTTCAGGCTCCTCGTTATTTTTCACACCTTTCAGGATCCTCGTATTTTTCATGCTTTCAGGGCTCCTCGTATTTTTTCACTCCTTTTCAGCTCCTCGTATTTTTCACACCTTTTCAGGCTCCTCTTGATTTTCAGGCCTTTTCATGCTCCTCATTAATTTTTCACGCCTTTTCAGGCTCCTCGTATTTTCACACCTTTTGGTTCTCCTTCATATTTTTTTCAGGCCCTTTTCATGCCCTCGATTTTTCAGGCACCTTTCAGGCTCCTCGTATTTTTCAGGGCCTTTCTAGGCCTCCTCGTATTTTTCACGCCTTTTCAGTCTCCTCGTATTTTCCACACCTTTTCAGGCTCCTCGTATTTTTCACACCTTTTCAGGCTCCTCGTATTTTTCACACCTTTTCAGGCTCCTTGTATTTTTGAGGCCTTTTCAGGCTCCTCATATTTTTCACACCTTTTCAGGCTCCTCGTATTTTTCACGCCTTTTCAGGCTCCTCCTATTTTTCAGGCCTTTTCAGGCTCCTCGTATTTTTCAGGCCTTTTCAGGCTCCTCGTATTTTTCAGGCCTTTTCAGGCTGCTTGTATTTTTCAGGGCATTTCAGGCTCCTCGTATTTTTCAGGCCCTTTCAGGCTCCTCGTATTTTTCACACCTTTTCAGGGATCTCGTATTTTCAGGCCTTTTCAGGCTCCTCGTTATTCTGCAGGCCTTTTCAGGCTCCTCGGATTTTTCACACCTTTTCAGGCTCCTTAGTATGTTTTCAGGCCCTTTTCGGCCCTCCGATTTTCACACCTTTTCAGGCTCCTTCGTATTTGTTTCAGCCTTTTCAGGCTCCTCGTATTTTCACAACCTTTTTCAGTCTCCTCGTATTTTTCAGTCCTTTTTCAGGGCTCCTCGTATTTTTCACACCTTTTCAGGCTCCTCGTGTTTTTTACACCTTTTCAGGCTCCTCGTACTTTTTCACACCTTTTCATGCTTCTCGTATTTTCTTACACCTTTTCAGGCTCCTCGTATTTTTCAGGCCTTTTTCAGGTCCTCGTGTATTTTTCAGGGCCTTTTCAGGCTCCTCGTTATTTTTCACACCTTTTCAGGGATCTCGTATTTTTCATGCCTTTTCAGCTCCTCGTATTTTCACGCCTTTTCATGCTCCTCGTATTTTTCACACCTTTTCAGGCTCCTCGTATTTTTCAGGCCTTTTTAGTCTCCTGGTATTCTTCACACCTTTTCAGGCTCCTCGGATTTTTCAGGCCTTTTCAGGCTCCTCGGATTTTTCAGGTCTTTTCAGGCTCCTCGTATTTTTCACGCCTTTTCAGGCTCCTCATATTTTTCATGACTTTTCATGCTCCTCGTATTTTTCACAACTTTTCGGGCTCCTCATATTTTTCATGCCTTTTCATGCTCCTCGTATTTTTCACAACTTTTCGGGCTCCTCGTATTTTTCTGGCCTTTTCAGGCTCCTCGGAATTTTCAGGTCTTTCAGGCTCCTCCTATTTTTAACACCTTTTCAGGCTCCTCGTATTTCTCAGACCTTTTCAGGCTCCTCGTATTTTTCAGGCCTCTTCATGCTTCTCGTATTTTTCACACCTTTTCAGGCTCCTCGTATTTTTCAGGCCTTTTCAGGCTCCTCGTATTTTTCACGCCTTTCCAGGCTCCTCGTATTTTTTAGGCCTTTTCAGGCTTCTCGTATTTTTCAGTCCTTTTCAGGCTCCTCGTATTTTTCACACCTTTTCAGGCTCCTCGTATTTTTCAGACCTTTTCAGCCTCCTCGTATTCTGCAGGCCTTTTCAGGCTCCTCGGATTTTTCACACCTTTTCAGGCTCCTCGTATTTTTCAGGCCTTTTCAGGCTCCTCGGGTTTTTCACACCTTTTCAGGCTCCTCGTATTTTTCAGGACTTTTCAGGCTCCTCACATTTTTCAGGCCTTTTCAGGCTCCTCTTATTCTGCAGGCCTTTTCAGGCTCCTCGTATTTTTCACACCTTTTCAGGCTCCTTGTATTTTTCACGCCTTTCAGGCTCCTCGTATTTTTCACGCCTTTTCAAGCTCCTAGTATTTTTCACACCTTTTCAGGCTCCTCGTATTTTTCAGGCCTTTTCAGGCTCCTCGGAATTTTCAGGCCTTTTCAGTCTCCTTTTATTTTTAACACCTTTTCAGGCTCCTCGTGTTTTTCAGGCCTTTTCAGGCTCCTCGTATTTTTCACACCTTTTCAGGCTCCTCGTATTTTTCACGCCTTTCAGGCTCCTCGTATTTTTCACGCCTTTTCAAGCTCCTAGTATTTTTCACACCTTTTCAGGCTCCTCGTATTTTTCAGGCCTTTTCAGGCTCCTCGGATTTTTCAGGCCTTTTCAGCCTCCTTTTATTTTTAACACCTTTTCAGGCTCCTCGTATTTTTCAGGCCATTTCAGGCTCCTCGTATTTTTCACACCTCTTCAGGCTCCTCATATTTTTCACACCTCTTCAGGCTCCTCGTATTTTTCACGACTCTTCAGGCTACTCGTATTTTTCACACCTTTTTAGGCCCCTCGTATTTTTCACACCTTTTCAGGCTCCTCATTATTTTTTCAATTGCCTTTTCAGGCTCCTCGTATTTTTCACACCTTTTCAGGCTCCTCGTATTTCTCACCTTTTTCAGGGCTCCGGTATTTTTCACACCTTTTTCTAGGCTCCTCGTATTTTTCAGGCTTTCGAGTCTCCTTCGTATTTCAGGCATTTTCAGGTCCCGGTAATTTTTCAGTCTTTTTCAGGCTCCTCATATTTTTCAGGCCTTTTCAGACTCCTCGTATTTTTCACACCTTTTCAGGCCCCTCATATTTTTCAGGCCTTTTCTGGCTCCCGTGTTTTTCAGGCCTTTCAGGCTCCTCGTATTTTTTACACCTTTTCAGGGTCCTCGTATTTTTCAGGCTTTGTCAGGCTCCTCGTATTTTTCACACCTTTTCAGGCTCCTCGTATTTTTCACACCTTTTCAGGCTCCTCGATTTTTCACACCTTTTCAGGCTCCTCGTATTTTTCAGGCCTTTTCAGGCTCCTCGTATTTTTCACACCTTTTCAGGGTCCTCATATTTTTCAGGCCTTTTCAGGCTCCTCGTATTTTTCACACCTTTTCAGGCTCCTGGTATTTTTCAGGCCTTTCCAGGCTCCTCGTATTTTTCACACCTTTTCAGGCTCCTCGTATTTTTCAGGCCTTTTCAGGCTCCTCGTATTTTTCACACCTTTTCAGGCTACTCGTATTTTTCACACCTTTTCAGGCTCCTCGTATTTTTCACACCTTTCAGGCTCCTCGTATTTTTCACGCCTTTTCAAGCTCCTAGTATTTTTCACACCTTTTCAGGCTCCTCGTATGTTTCAGGCCTTTTCAGGCTCCTCGGATTTTTCAGGCCTTTTCAGGCTCCTTTTATTTTTAACACCTTTTCAGGCTCCTCGTATTTTTCTTGCCTTTTCAGGCTCCTCGTATTTTTCACCACCTCAGCTCCTCTATTTTTCAGGCCTTTTCAGGCTCCTCGTATTTTTCACACCTTTTTCAGTCTCCTCGTATTTTTTCAGGCCTTTTCTAGGCTTCCTCGTATTTTTCACCACCTTTTCAGGCTCCTCGTGTTTTTCACACCTTTTCAGGCTCCTCGTACTTTTTCACACTTTCATGCTTCTCGTATTTCTCACCACCTTTTCAGGCTCCTCTTTATTTATTCAGGCCTTTTCAGGCTCCTCGTATTTTTCAGGCCTTTTCAGGCTCCTCGTATTTTTCACACCTTTTCAGGATCCTCGTATTTTTCATGCCTTTCAGGCTCCTCGTATTTTTCACGCCTTTTCATGCTCCTCGTATTTTTCACACCTTTTGAGGCTCCTCGGATTTTTCAGGCCTTTTCATGCTCCTCATATTTTTCACGCCTTTTCAGGCTCCTCGTATTTTTGACACCTTTTCGGGCTCCTCATATTTTTCATGCCTTTTCATGCTCCTCGTATTTTTCAGGCCTTTTCAGGCTCCTCATATTTTTCACGCCTTTTCAGGCTCCTCGTATTTTCACACCTTTACAGGCCCCTCGTATTTTTCACACCTTTTCAGGCTCCGCGTATTTTTCACACCTTTTCAGGCTCCTCGTATTTTTCAGGCCTTTTCAGGCTCCTCGTATTTTTCAGGCCTTTCTAGGCTCCTCGTATTTTTCACACCTTTTCAGGATCCTCGTATTTTTCAGGCCTTTTCAGGCTCCTCGTATTTTTCACACCTTTTCAGGCTGCTCTTATTTTTCACACCTTTTCAGGCTCCACGTATTTTTCACACCTTTTCAGGCTCCTCGTATTTTTCACACCTTTTCAGGATCCTCGTATTTTTCAGGCCTTTTCAGGCTCCTCGTATTTTTCACACCTTTTCAAGCTGCTCGTATTTTTCACACCTTTTCAGGCTCCTCGTATTTTTTACACCTTTTCAATGTCCTCGTATTTTTCACACCTTTTCAGGCTCCTCGTATTTTTCACACCTTTTCAGGCTACTCGTATTTTTCACACCTTTTCAAGCTCCTTGAACTTTTCACACCTTTTCAGGATCCTCGTATTTTTCACAACTTTTCAGGCTCCTCGTATTTTTCAGGCCTTTTCAGGCTCCTCGTATCTTTCACATCTTTTCACGCCCCTTATAATTTTCAGGCCTTTTCAGGCTCCTCGTATTTTTCACACCTTTTCAGGCTCCTCATAGCTTTCAGGCCTTTTCAGGCTCCTCGTATTTTTCACACCTTTTCAGGCTTCCCGTATTTTAAAGGCCTTTTCAGGCTCCTCGTATTTTACACACCTTTCCAGGCTCCTCGTATTTTTCACGCATTTTCGGGCTCCTTGTATTTTTCACGCCTTCTCAGGCTCCTTGTTTTTTACACACCTTTTCAGGCTCCTCGTATTTTTCACACCTTTTCAGGCTCCTCGTAGTTTTCACGTCTTTTCAGGCTCCTCGTATTTTTCACACCTTTTCAGGCTCCTCGAATTTTTCAAACCTTTTCAGGCTCCTCGTATTTTTCACACCCCTCAGGCTCCTCGTATTTTTCACACCTTTTCAGGCTCCTCGTATTTTTCACACCTTTCCAGGCTCCTCGTATTTTTCACGCATTTTCTGGCTCCTTGTATTTTTCACGCCTTCTCAGGCTCCTCGTATTTTACACACCTTTTCAGGCTCCTCGTATTTTTCACACCTTTTCAGGCTCCTCGTAGTTTTCACGTCTTTTCAGGCTCCTCGTATTTTTCACACCTTTTCAGGCTCCTCGGATTATTCACACCTTTTCAGGCTCCTCGCGGATTTTTCACACCTTCAGGCTCCTGGTATTTTTGGTATTTTTCAGGCCTTTTCAGACTCCTCGTATTTTTCACGCCTTTTCAGGCTCCTCGTATTTTTCAGGCCTTTTCAGGCTCCTCGTATTTTTCAGGCCTTTCCAGGCTCCTCGTATTTTTCACACCTTTTCCGGATCCTCGTATTTTTCAGGACTTTTCAGGCTCCTCGTATATTTCACACCTTTTCAGGCTGCTCGTATTTTTCACACCTTTTCAGGCTCCACGTATTTTTCACACCTTTTCAGGCTCCTCGTATTTTTCACACCTTTTCAGGCTCCTCGTATTTTTCAGGCCTTTTCAGGGTCCTCGTATTTTTCAGGCATTTTAAGGCTCTTCGTATTTTTCAGGCCTTTTCCGGCTCCTCGTATTTTTCACATCTTTTCAGGCTCCTCGTATTTTTTAAACCTTTTCAGGCTCCTCGTATTTTTCACACCTTTTCAGGCTCCTCGTATTTTTCACACCTTTTCAGGCTCTTCGTATTTTTCATACCTTTTCAAGCTCCTTGTAGTTTTCACGCCTTTTCAGGCTCCTCGTATTTTTCACACCTTTTCAGGCTTCCCGTATTTTAAAGGCCTTTTCAGGCTCCTCGTATTTTACACACCTTTCCAGGCTCCTCGTATTTTTCACGCATTTTCGGGCTCCTTGTATTTTTCAAGACTTCTCAGGCTCCTCGTATTTTACACACCTTTTCAGGCTCCTCGTATTTTTCACACCTTTTCAGGCTCCTTGTAGTTTTCACGTCTTTTCAGGCTCCAGGTATTTTTCACACCTTTTCAGGCTCCTCGAATTTTTCACACCTTTTCAGGCTCCTCGTATTTTTCACACCTTTTCAGGCTCCTCGTATTTTTCACACCTTTTCAGGCTCCTCGTATTTTTCACACCTTTTCAGCTCCTCGTATTTTTCAGGCCTTTTCAGGCTCCTCATATTTTCACACCTTTTCAGGCTCCTCGGATTTTCACACCTTTCAGGCTCCTGGTATTTCAGGCTTTCAGCTCCTCGTATTTTTCAGGCCTTTTCAGGCTCCTCGTATTTTTCAGGCCTTTTCAGGCTCCTCGTATTTTTCAGGCCTTTTCAGGCTCCTCGTATTTTTCACACCTTTTCAGGCTCCTCGTATTTTTCAGGCCTTTTCAGGCTCCTCGTATTCTGCAGGCCTTTTCAGGCTCCTCGGATTTTTCACACCTTTTCAGGCTCCTTGTATTTTTCAGGCCTTTTCAGGCTCCTCCGATTTTTCACACCTTTTCAGGCTCCTCGTATTTTTCAGGCCTTTTCAGGCTCCTCGTATTTTTCACACCTTTTCAGGCTCCTCTTATTCTGCAGGCCTTTTCCGGCTCCGCGTATTTTTCACACCTTTTCAGTCTCCTCGTATTTTTCAGGCCTTTTCAGGCTCCTCGTATTTTTCACAACTTTACAGGCTCCTCGTGTTTTTCACACCTTTTCAGGCTCCTCGTACTTTTCACACCTTTTCATGCTCCTCGTATTTCTCACACCTTTTTAGGCTCCTCGTATTTTTCAGGCCTTTTAATGCTCCTCGTATTTTTCACACCTTTTCTGGCTCCTCGTATTTTTCAGGCCTTTTCAGGCTCCTCGTATTTTTCAAGCCATTTCAGGCTCCTCGTATTTTTCACACCTTTTCAGGCTCCTCTTATTCTGCAGGCCTTTTCCGGCTCCGCGTATTTTTCACACCTTTTCAGTCTCCTCGTATTTTTCAGGCCTTTTCATGCTCCTCGTATTTTTCACGCCTTTTCAGGCTCCTCGTATTTTTTAGGCCTTTTCAGGCTCCTCGTATTTTTCAGGCCATTTCAGGCTCCTCGTATTTTTCACACCTTTTCAGGCTCCTCTTATTCTGCAGGCCTTTTCTGGCTCCGCGTATTTTTCACACCTTTTCAGTCTCCTCGTATTTTTCAGGCCTTTTCAGGCTCCTTGGGTTTTTCACACCTTTTCAGGCTCCTCGTATTTTTCAGGCCTTTTCAGGCTCCTCGTATTTTTCAGGCCTTTTCAGGCTCCTCTTATTCTGCAGGCCTTTTCAGGCTTCTCGTATTTTCACACCTTTTCAGGCTCCTCGTATTTTTCAGGCCTTTTCAGGCTCCTCGTATTTTTCACACCTTTTCAGGCTCTTCGTATTTTTCACGCATTTCAGGCTCCTCGTATTTTTCACGCCTTTTCAAGCTCCTAGTATTTTTCACACCTTTTCAGGCTCCTCGTATTTTTCAGGCCTTTTCAGGCTCCTCGGATTTTTCAGGCCTTTTCAGTCTACTTTTATTTTTAACACCTTTTCACGCTCCTCGTATTTTTCAGGCCTTTTCAGGCTCCTCGTATTTTTCACACCTCTTCAGGCTCCTCATATTTTTCACACCTCTTCAGGCTCCTCGTATTTTTCACGACTTTTCAGGCTCCTCGTATTTTTCACGCCTTTTTAGGCTCCTCGTATTTTTCACACCTTTTCAGGCTCCTCATATTTTTCACGCCTTTTCAGGCTCCTCGTATTTTCACACCTTTTCAGCCTCCTCGTATTTTTCTCACCTTTTCAGGCTCCGCGTATTTTTCACACCTTTTCAGGCTCCTCGTATTTTTCAGGCCTTTTCAGGCTCCTCATATTTTTCAGGCCATTTCAGACTCCTCGTATTTTTCACACCTTTTAAGGCCCCTCATATTTTTCAGGCCTTTTCTGGCTCCCGTGTTTTTCAGGCCTTTCAGGCTCCTCATATTTTTCACGCCTTTTCAGGCTCCTCGTATTTTTCACACCTTTTCAGGCCCCTCGTATTTTTCACACCTTTTCAGGCTCCGCATATTTTTCACACCTTTTTAGGCTCCTCGTAGTTTTCAGCCTTTTCAGGCTTCTCGTATTTTTCAGGCCTTTCTAGGCTCCTCGTATTTTTCACACCTTTTCAGGATCCTCGTATTTTTCAGGCCTTTTCAGGCTCCTCGTATTTTTCACACCTTTTCAGGCTGCTCGTATTTTTCACACCTTTTCAGGCTCCACGTATTTTTCACACCTTTTCAGGCTCCTCGTATTTTTCACACCTTTTCAGGCTCCTCGTATTTTTCAGGCCTTTTCAGGCTCCTCGTATTTTTCACACCTTTTCAGGATCCTCGTATTTTTCAGGCCTTTTCAGGCTCCTCGTATTTTTCACACCTTTTCAAGCTGCCCGTATTTTTCACACCTTTTCAAGCTCCTCGTATTTTTTACACATTTTCAGGCTCCTCGTATTTTTCACACCTTTTCAGGCTCCCCGTATTTTTCACACCTTTTCAGGCTCCCCGTATTTTTCACACCTTTTCAGGCTCCTCGAACTTTTCACACCTTTTCAGGCTCCTCGTATTTTTCACAACTTTTCAGGCTCCTCGTATTTTTCAGGCCTTTTCAGGCTCCTCGTATCTTTCACATCTTTTCACGCTCCTTATATTTTTCAGGCCTTTTCAGGCTCCTCGTATTTTTCACACCTTTTCAGGCTCCTCATAGTTTTCAGGCCTTTTCAGGCTCCTCGTATTTTTCACACCTTTTCAGGCTTCCCGTATTTTTAAGGCCTTTTCAGGCTCCTCGTATTTTACACACCTTTCCAGGCTCCTCGTATTTTTCACGCATTTTCGGGCTCCTTGTATTTTTCACGCCTTCTCAGGCTCCTCGTATTTTACACACCTTTTCAGGCTCCTCGTATTTTTCACACCTTTTCAGGCTCCCCGTAGTTTTCACGTCTTTTCAGGCTCCTCGTATTTTTCACACCTTTTCAGGCTCCTCGAATTTTTCACACCTTTTCAGGCTCCTCGTATTTTTCACACCTTTTCAGGCTCCTCGTATTTTTCACACCTTTTCAGGCTCCTCGTATTTTTCACACCTTTTCAGGCTCCTCGTATTTTTCACGCCTTGTCAGGCTCCTCAAATTTTTCACACCTTTTCAGGCTCCTCGGATTTTTCACACCTTTTCAGGCTCCTGGTATTTTTCAGGCCTTTTCAGGCTCCTTGTATTTTTCACGCATTTTCAGGCTCCTCGTATTTTTCAGGCCTTTTCAGGCTCCTCGTATTTTTCAGGCCTTTTCAGGCTCCTCGTATTTTTCACACCTTTTCAGGATCCTCGTATTTTTCAAGCCTTTTCAGGCTCCTCGTATTCTGCAGGCCTTTTCAGGCTCCTCGATTTTTCACACCTTTTCAGGCTCCTTGTATTTTTCAGGCCTTTTCAGGCTCCTCCGATTTTTCACACCTTTTCAGGCTCCTCGTAGTTTTCAGGCCTTTTCAGGCTCCTCGTATTTTTCACACCTTTTCAGGCTTCCCGTATTTTAAAGGCCTTTTCAGGCTCCTCGTATTTTACACACCTTTCCAGGCTCCTCGTATTTTTCACGCATTTTCGGGCTCCTTGTATTTTTCACGCCTTCTCAGGCTCCTCGTATTTTACACACCTTTTCAGGCTCCTCGTATTTTTCAGGCCTTTTCAGGCTCCTCGTAGTTTTCACGTCTTTTCAGGCTTCTCGTATTTTTCACACCTTTTCAGGCTCCTCGAATTTTTCACACGTTTTCAGGCGCCTCGTATTTTTCACACCTTTTCAGGCTCCTCGTATTTTTCACACCTTTTCAGGCTCCTCGTATTTTTCACGCCATTTCAGGCTCCTCATATTTTTCACACCTTTTCAGGCTCCTCGGATTTTTCACACCTTTTCAGGCTCCTGGTATTTTTCAGGCCTTTTCAGGCTCCTCGTATTTTTCATGCCTTTTCAGGCTCCTCGTATTTTTCAGGCCTTTTCAGTCTCCTCGTATTTTTCACACCTTTTCAGGCTCCTCGTATTTTTCACCCCTTTTCAGGCTCCTCGTATTTTTCACGCCTTTTCAGGCTCCTCATATTTTTCACACCTTTTCAGGCTCCTCAGATTTTTCACACCTTTTCAGGCTCCTGGTATTTTTCACGCCTTTTCAGGCTCCTCATATTTTTCAGGCCTTTTCAGGCTCCTCAGATTTTTCACACCTTTTCAGGCTCCTCGTATTTTTCACGCCTTTTCAGGCTCCTCATATTTTTCACACCTTTTCAGGCTCCTCAGATTTTTCACACCTTTTCAGGCTCCTGGTATTTTTCATGCCTTTTCAGGCTCCTCGTATTTTTCAGGCCTTTTCAGGCTCATCGTATTTTTCACACCTTTTCAGGCTCCTCGTATTTTTCAGGCCTTTTCAGGCTCCTCGGATTTTTCACACCTTTTCAGGCTCCTTGTATTTTTCAGGCCTTTTCAGGCTCCTCCGATTTTTCACACCTTTTCAGGCTCCACGTATTTTTCATGCCTTTTCAGGCTCCTTGTATTTTTCAGGCCTTTCTAGGCTCCTCGTATTTTTCACACCTTTTCAGGATCCTCGTATTTTTCAGGCCTTTTCAGGCTCCTCGTATTTTTCACACCTTTTCAGGCTGCTCTTATTTTTCACACCTTTTCAGGCTCCACGTATTTTTCACACCTTTTCAGGCTCCTCGTATTTTTCACACCTTTTCAGGCTCCTCGAATTTTTCAGGCCTTTTCAGGCTCCTCGTATTATTCACACCTTTTCAGGCTCCTCGTATTTTTTCAGGCTTTCAGGCTTCCTCGTAGTTTTTCACGCCTTTTTCAGGCTCCTCGCTATTTTTCACACCTTTCAGGGCTCCTCGAATTTTTTCACACCTTTTCAGGCTCCTTGTATTTTTCACACCTTTTCAGGCTCCTCGTATTTTTCCCACCTTTTCAGGCTCCTCGTATTTTTCACGCCTTTTCAGGCTCCTCATATTTTTCACACCTTTTCAGGCTCCTCAGATTTTTCACACCTTTTCAGGCTCCTGGTATTTTTCACGCCTTTTCAGGCTCCTCGTATTTTTCAGGCCTTTTCAGGCTCCTCGTATTTTCAGGCCTTTTCAGGCTCCTCGTATTTTTCACACCTTTTCAGGATCCTCGTATTTTTCAGGCCTTTTCAGGCTCCTCGTATTCTGCAGGCCTTTTCAGGCTCCTCGGATTTTTCACACCTTTTCAGGCTCCTTGTATTTTCAGGCCTTTTCAGGCTCCTCCGATTTTTCACACCTTTTCAGGCTCCTCGTATTTTTCAGGCCTTTTCAGGCTCCTCGTATTTTTCACACCTTTTCAGGCTCCTCTTATTCTGCAGGCCTTTTCCGGCTCCGCGTATTTTTCACACCTTTCCATCTCCTCGTATTTTTCAGGCCTTTTCAGGCTTCTCGTATTTTTCACACCTTTTCAGGCTCCTCGTGTTTTTCACACCTTTTCAGGCTCCTCGTACTTTTCACACCTTTTCATGCTCCTCGTATTTCTCACACCTTTACAGGCTCCTCGTATTTTTCAGGCCTTTTAATGCTCCTCGTATTTTTCACACCCTTTCCGGCTCCTCGTATTTTTCAGGCCATTTTAGTCTCCTGGTTTTCTTCACACCTTTTCAGGCTCCTCGTGTTTTTCATGCCTTTCAGGCTCCTCGTATTTTTCACGCCTTTTCATGCTCCTCATATTTTTCACACATTTTCAGGCTCCTCGGATTTTTCAGGCCTTTTCAGGCTCCTCGGATTTTTCAGGCATTTCAGGCTCCTCGTATTTTTCACGCCTTTTCAGGCTCCTCGTATTTTTCACACCTTTTCGGGCTCCTCATATTTTTCATGCCTTTTCATGCTCCTCGTATTTTTCACAACTTTTCGGGCTCCTCGTATTTTTCAGGCCTTTTCAGGCTCCTCGGATTTTTCAGGTCTTTCAGGCGCCTCTTATTTTTAACACCTTTTCAGGCTCCTCGTATTTCTCAGACCTTTTCAGGCTGCTCGTATTTTACACGCCTTTTCATGCTCCTCGTATTTTTCACACCTTTTCAGGCTCCTCGGATTTTTCAGGCCTTTTCATGCTCCTCATATTTTTCACGCCTTTTCAGGCTCCTCGTATTTTTCACACCTTTTCGGGCTCCTCATATTTTTCACACCTTTTCAGGCTCCGCATATTTTTCACACCTTTTTAGGCTCCTCGTATTTTTCAGCCTTTTCAGGCTTCTCGTATTTTTCAGGCCTTTCCAGGCTCCTCGTATTTTTCACACCTTTTCAGGATCCTCGTATTTTTCAGGCCTTTTCAGGCTCCTCGTATTTTTCACACCTTTTCAGGCTGCTCGTATTTTTCACACCTTTTCAGGCTCCACGTATTTTTCACACCTTTTCAGGCTCCTCTTATTTTTCACACCTTTTCAGGCTCCTCGTATTTTTCAGGCCTTTTCAGGCTCCTCGTATTTTTCACACCTTTTCAGGATTCTCGTATTTTTCAGGCCTTTTCAGGCTCCTCGTATTTTTCACACCTTTTCAGGCTGCTTGTATTTTTCACACCTTTTCAGGCTCCTCGTATTTTTCACACCTTTTCAGGCTCCTCGTATTTTTCACACCTTTTCAGGCTCCTCGTATTTTTCACCCCTTTTCAGGCTCCTCGTATTTTTCACACCTTTTCAAGCTCCTTGAACTTTTCACACCTTTTCAGGCTCCTCGTATTTTTCACACCTTTTCAGGCTCCTCGTATTTTTCAGGCCTTTTCAGGCTCCTCGTATCTTTCACAACTTTTCACGCCCCTTATATTTTTCAGGCGTTTTCAGGCTCCTCGTATTTTTCACACCTTTTCAGGCTCCTCATAGTTTTCAGGCCTTTTCAGGCTCCTCGTATTTTTCACACCTTTGGAGCCGGAAAAGGTGTGAAAAATACGAGGGGCCTGAAAAGGTGTCCAAATACGAGGAGCCTGAAAAGGCGTGAAAAATATGAGGAGCCTGAAAAGGCCTGAAAAATACGAGGAGCATGAAAAGGCATGAAAAATATGAGGAGACCAAAAAGGTGTGAAAAATACGAGGAGCCTGAAAAGGCGTGAAAAATATGAGGAGCATGAAAAGGCCTGAAAAATCCGAGGAGCCTGAAAAGGTGTGAAAAATACGAGGAGCTTGAAAAGGCGTGAAAAATACGAGGAGCCTGAAAGGCATGAAAAATACGAGGATCCTGAAAAGGTGTGAAAAATACGAGGAGCCTGAAAAGGCCTGAAAAATACGAGGAGCCTGAAAAGGCCTGAAAAATACGAGGAGCCTGAAAAGGTGTGAGAAATACGAGGAGCATGAAAAGGTGTGAAAAGTACAAGGAGCCTGAAAAGGTGTGAAAAACACGAGGAGCCTGAAAAGGTGTGAAAAATACGAGGAGCCTGAAAAGGCCTGAAAAATACGAGGAGACTGAAAAGGTGTGAAAAATACGAGGAGCCTGAAAAGGCCTGAAAAATACGAGGAGCCTGCAAAGGTGTGAAAAATACGAGGAGCCTGAAAAGCCGTGAAAAATACGAGGAGCCTGAAACGGCCTGAAAAATACGAGGAGCCTGAAAAGGTGTGAAAAATACGAGGAGCCCGAAAATGCGTGAAAAATACGAGGAGCCTGGAAAGGTGTGTAAAATACGAGGAGCGTGAAAAGGCCTTTAAAATACGGGAAGCCTGAAAAGGTGTGAAAAATACGAGGAGCCTGAAAAGGTGTGAAAAATCGGAGGAGCCTGAAAAGGCCTGAAAAATACAAGGAGCCTGAAAAGGTGTGAAAAATCCGAGGAGCCTGAAAAGGCCTGCAAAATACGAGGAGCCTGAAAAGGCCTGAAAAATACGAGGATCCTGAAAAGGTGTGAAAAGTACGAGGAGCCTGTAAAGGCCTGAAAAATACGAGGAGCCTGAAAAGGCCTGAAAAATTACGAGGAGCCTGAAAAAGCCTGAAAAATACGAGAGCCTGAAAAGGCCTGAAAAATAGGAGGAGCCTGAAAAGGCCTGAAAAATACGAGGAGCCTGAAAAGGTGTGAAAAATACGAGAAGCCTGAAAAGGCGTGAAAAATACGAGGAGCCTGAAAAGGCGTGAAAAATACGAGGAGCCTGGAAAGGTGTGTAAAATACGAGGAGCCTGAAAAGGCCTTTAAATACGTGGAGCCTGAAAAGGTGTGAAAAATACGAGGAGCCTGAAAAGGCCTGAAAAATATGAGGAGCCTGAAAAGGTGTGAAAAATACGAGGAGCCTGAAAAGGACTGAAAAATATGAGGGGCCTGAAAAGTTGTGAAAAATACGAGGAGCCTGAAAAGGTGTGAAAAATACGAGGGGCATGAAAAGGTGTGAAAAATACGAGGAGCCTGAAAGGCCTGAAAAACACGGGAGCCAGAAAAGGCCTGAAAAATATGAGGGGCCTGAAAAGTTGTGAAAAATACGAGGAGTCTGAAAAGGCCTGAAAAATATGAGGAGCCTGAAAAAGACTGAAAAATACGAGGAGCCTGAAAATGCCTGAAAAATACGAGGAGACTGAAAACGCCTGAAAAATACGAGGAGCCTGAAAAGGTGTGAAAAATACGCGGAGCCTGAAAAGGTGAGAAAAATACGAGGAGCCTGAAAAGGTGTGAAAATACGAGGAGCCTGAAAAGGCATGAAAAATATGAGGAGCCTGAAAAGGTGTGAAAAATACGAGGAGCCTAAAAAGGTGTGAAAAATACGAGTAGCCTGAAGAGTCGTGAAAAATACGAGGAGCCTGAAGAGGTGTGAAAAATATGAGGAGCCTGAAGAGGTGTGAAAAATACGAGGAGCCTGAAAGGGCCTGAAAAATACGAGGAGCCTGAAAAGGTGTTAAAAATAAAAGGAGACTGAAAAGGCCTGAAAAATCCGAGGAGCCTGAAAAGGCCTGAAAAATACGAGGAGCCTGAAAAGGTGTGAAAAATACTAGGAGCTTGAAAAGGCGTGAAAAATACGAGGAGCCTGAAAAGGTGTGAAAAATACGAGAAGCCTGAAAAGGCCTGAAAAATACGAGGAGCCTGAAAAGGTGTGAAAAATACGAGGAGCCTGAAAAGGTGTGAAAAATACGAGGAGACTGAAAAGGCCTGAAAAATACGAGGAGCCTGAAAAGGCATGAAAAATACGAGGAGCCTGAAAAGGCCTGAAAAATACCAGGAGCCTGAAAAGGTGTGAAAAATCCGAGGAGCCTGAAAAGGTGTGAAAAATATGAGGAGCCTGAAATGGCGTGAAAAATACGAGGAGCCTGAAAAGGTGTGAAAAATACGAGGAGCCTGAAAAGGTGTGAAAAATACGAGGAGCCTGAAAAGGTCTGAAAAATTCGAGGAGCCTGAAAAGGTGTGAAAAATACGAGGAGCCTGAAAAGACGTGAAAACTACGAGGAGCCTGAAAAGGTGTGAAAAATACGAGGAGCCTGAAAAGGTGTGTAAAATACGAGGAGCCTGAGAAGGCGTGAAAAATACAAGGAGCCCGAAAATGCGAGAAAAATACGAGGAGCCTGGAAAGGTGGGTAAAATACGAGGAGCCTGAAAAGGCCTTTAAAATACGGGAAGCCTGAAAAGGTGTGAAAAATACGAGGAGCCTGAAAAGGCCTGAAAACTATGAGGAGCCTGAAAAGGCCTGAAAAATACAAGGAGCCTGAAAAGGTGTGAAAAATCCGAGGAGCCTGAAAAGGCCTGCAGAATACGAGGAGCCTGAAAAGGCCTGAAAAATACGAGGATCCTGAAAAGGTTTAAAAAATACGAGGAGCCTGAAAAGGCCTGAAAAATACGAGGAGCCCTGAAAAGGCCCTGAAAAAAGGAGGAGCCTGAAAACGTGAAAAATAACGGGGAGCCTGAAAGGCCTGAAAAATACCAGGAGCCTGAAAATTTTGTGTGAAAAAATCCGAAGGAGCGCTGAAAAGGTGTGAAAAAATATGAGGAGCTGAAAAGCGTGAAAAACGAGGAGCCTGAAAAGGTGTGAAAATAGCGAGGGAGCTGAAAAGGTGTGAAAAATTACGAGGAGCCTGAAAGGTGTGAAAAAATTCGAGGAGCCTGAAAAGGTGTGAAAAATACGAGGAGCCTGAAAAGACGTGTAAACTACGAGGAGCCTGAAAAGGTGTGAAAAATACTAGGAGCCTGAAAAGGTGTGTAAAATACGAGGAGCCTGAGAAGGCGTGAAAAATACAAGGAGCCCGAAAAGGCGTGAAAAATACGAGGAGCCTGGAAAGGTGTGAAAAATACGAGGAGCCTGAAAAGGCCTTAAAAATACGGGAAGCCTGAAAAGGTGTGAAAAATACGAGGAGCCTGAAAAGGCCTGAAAACTATGAGGAGCCTGAAAAGGTGTAAAAAATACGAGGAGCATGAAAAGGCGTGAAAAATACGAGGAGCCTGAAAGGTGTGAAAAACACGAGGAGCCTGAAAAGTTGTGAAGAATACCAGGAGACTAAAAAGGCCTGAAAAATACGAGGAGCCTGAAAAGGTGTGAAAAATACGAGGAGCCTGAAAAGGTGTGAAAAATACGAGGATCCTGAAAAGGTGTAAAAAATACGAGGAGCCTGAAAAGGTGTGAAAATACGAAGCAGCTGAAAAAGGTGTTGAAAAAAATACGAGGAGCCTGAAAAGGCCTGAAAAATACGAGGAGCCTGAAAGGCGTGAAAAATAACGAGGAGCCTGAAAAGGTGGTGAAAAATACGAAGGAGCATGAAAAGGCAATGCAAAATATGAGGAAGGCTGAAAAGGTGTGAAAAATACGAGGAGCATGAAAAGCGTACCAAAAACGAGGAGCCTGAAAGCATGAAAAATACGAGGATCCTGAAAAAGGTGGTAAATTACGAGGAGCCTGAAAAGCCTGAAAATTATGAGAGCCTGAAAAGGTGTGAAAAATACGAGGAGCATGAAAAGGACTGAAAAATATGAGGGGCCTGATTAGTTGTGAAAAATACGAGGAGCCTGAAAAGATGTGAAAAATACGAGGAGCCTGAAAAGGTGTGAAAAATAAGAGGAGCATGAAAGGCCTGAAAAACACGGGAGCCAGAAAAGGAATGAAAACTACGAGGAGCCTGAAAAGGTGTGAAAAATACGAGGAGACTAAAACGGCCTGAAAAATATGAGGAGCCTGAAAAAGACTGAAAAATACGAGGAGCCTGAAAATGCCTGAAAAATACGAGGAGACTGAAAACGCCTGAAAAATACGAGGAGCTTGAAAAGGTGTGAAAAATACGAGGAGCCTGAAAAGGTGAGAAAAATACGAGGAGCCTGAAAAGGTGTGAAAATACGAGGAGCCTGAAAAGGCCTGAAAAATATGAGGAGCCTGAAAAGGTGTGAAAAATACGAGGAGCCTAAAAAGTACGAGGAGCCTGAAAAGGTGTTGAAAAATCGGAGGAGCTGAAAAGGCCTGAAAAATACAAGGAGCCTGAAAAAGTGTGAAAAATCCGAGGAGCCTGAAAAAGGCTGCAGAATACGAGGAGCCTGAAAAGCGCCTTGAAAAATACGAGGATCTGAAAGGTGTGAAAAATACGCAGGAGCCTGAACGAGGCCTGAAAAATACGAGGAGCCTGAAAAGGTGTGAAAAATACGAGGAGCCTGAAAAGGTGTGAAAAATACGAGGAGCCTGAAAAGGTGTGAAAAATACGAGGAGCCTGAAAGGGTGTGAAAAATACGAGGAGCCTGAAAAGGTGTGAAAAACACGAGGAGCCTGAAAAGGTGTGAAAAATTCGAGGAGCCTGAAAAGGTGTGAAAAATACGAGGAGCCTGAAAAGACGTGAAAACTACGAGGAGCCTGAAAAGGTGTGAAAAATACGAGGAGCCTGAAAAGGTGTGTAAAATACGAGGAGCCGGAGAAGTCTTGAAAAATACAAGGAGCCCGAAAATGCGTGAAAAATACGAGGAGCCTGGAAAGGTGTGTAAAATACGAGGAGCCTGGAAAGGCCTTTAAAATACGGGAAGCCTGAAAAGGTGTGAAAAATACGAGGAGCCTGAAAAGGCCTGAAAACTATGAGGAGCCTGAAAAGGTGTGAAAAATACGAGGAGCCTGAAAAGGTGTGAAAAGTTCAAGGAGCTTGAAAAGGTGTGAAAAATACGAAGAGCCTGAAAAGGTGTGAAAAATACGAGGAGGCGGAAAAGGTGTGAAAAATACGAGGAGCCTGAAAAGGTGTAAAAAATATGAGGAGCCTGAAAAGGTGTGAAAAATACGAGCAGCCTGAAAAGGTGTGAAAAATACGAGGAGCCGGAAAAGGCCTGAAAAATACGAGGAGCCTTAAAATGCCTGAAAAATACGAGGACCCTGAAAAGACCTGAAAAATACGAGGAGCCTGAAAAGGTGAGATAAATACGAGGAGCCTGAAAAGGTGTGAAAAATACGTGGAGCCTGAAAAGGTGTGAAAAATACGAGCAGCCTGAAAAGGTGTGAAAAATACGAGGAGCCTGAAAAGGCCTGAAAAATACGAGGATCCTGAAAAGGTGTGAAAAATACGAGGAGCCTGGAAAGGCCTGAAAAATACGAGGAGCCTGAAACGGCCTGAAAAATACGAGGAGCCTAAAAAGGTGTGAAAAATACGCGGAGCCTGAAAAGGTGTGAACAATACGAGGGGCCTGAAAAGGTGTGAAAAATACGAGGAGCCTGAAAAGGCGTGAAAAATACAAGGAGCCTGAAAGGCCTGAAAAACACGAGAGCCATAAAAGGCCTGAAAAATATGAGGGGCCTGAAAAGGTGTGAAAAATACGCGGAGTCTGAAAAGGCCTGAAAAATACGAGGAGCCTGAAACGGCCTGAAAAATACGAGGAGCCTGAAAAGGTGTGAAAAATACGAGGAGCCTGAAAAGGTGGAAAAAATACGAGGAGCCTGAAAAGGTGTGAAAAATACAAGCAGCCTGAAAAGGTGTGAAAAATACGAGGAGCCGGAAAAGGCGTGAAAAATATGAGGAGCCTAAAATGCCTGAAAAATACGAGGAGAAAAGGCCTGAAAATACGAGGAGCCTCGTGAAAAATACGAGGAGCCTGAAGAGGTGTGAAAAATATGAGGTGCCTGAAGAGGTGTGAAAAATACGAGGAGCCTGAAAAGGCCTGAAAAATACGAGGATCCTGAAAAGGTGTTAAAAATAAAAGGAGACAGAAAAGGCCTGAAAAATCCGAGGAGCCTGAAAAGGCCTGAAAAATACGAGGAGCCTGAAAAGGTGTGAAAAATACTAGGAGCTTGAAAAGGCGTGAAAAATACGAGGAGCCTGAAATGCGTGAAAAATACGAGGAGCCTGAAAAGGTGTGAAAAATACGAGGAGCCTGAAAAGGCCTGAAAAATACGAGGAGCCTGAAAAGGTGTGAAAACACGAGAAGCCTGAAAAGGCCTGCAGAATAAGAGGAGCCTGAAAAGGCCTGAAAAATACGAGGAGCCTGAAAAGGCCTGAAAAATACGAGGAGCCTGAAAAGGCCTAAAAAATACGAGGAGCCTGAAAAGGCGTGAATATTACGAGGAGCCTGAAAAGGCCTGAAAAATACCAGGAGCCTGAAAAGGTGTGAAAAATACGAGGAGCATGAAAAGGCCTGATAAATACGAGGAGACTGAAAAGGTGTGAAAAATACGCGGAGCCGGAAAAGGCCTGCAGAATAAGAGGAGCCTGAAAAGGTGTGAAAAATACGAGGAGCCTGAAATGGCCTGAAAAATACGAGGAGCCTGAAAAGGCCTAAAAAATACGAGGAGCCTGAAAAGGCGTGAAAAATACGAGGAGCATGAAAAGGCCTGAAAAATACGAGGAGACTGAAAAGGTGTGAAAAATACGCGGAGCCGGAAAAGGCCTGCAGAATAAGAGGAGCCTGAAAAGGTGTGAAAAATAAGAGGAGCATGAAAAGGCATGAAAAATACGAGGAGCCTGAAAGGAATGAAAAACACGAGGAGCCTGAAAAGGTGTGAAGAATACCAGGAGACTAAAAAGGCCTGAAAAATACGAGGAGCCGGAAAAGGTGTGAAAAATACGAGGAGCATTAAAAGGCCTGAAAAATACGAGGAGCCTAAAAAGGTGTGAGAAATACGAGGAGCATGAAAAGGTGTGAAAAGTACGAGGAGCCTGAAAAGGTGTGAAAAATACGAGGAGCCTGAAAAGGCCTGAAAAATACGAGGAGACTGAAAAGGTGTGAAAAATACGCGGAGCCGGAAAAGGCCTGCAGAATAAGATGAGCCTGAAAAGGTGTGAAAAATACGAGGAGCCTGAAAAGGCCTGAAAAATACGAGGAGCCTGAAAAGGTGTGAAAAATCGGAGGAGCCTGAAAAGGCCTGAAAAATACAAGGAGCCTGAAAAGGTGTGAAAAATCCGAGGAGCCTGAAAAGGCCTGCAGAAAACGAGGATCCTGAAAAGGCCTGAAAAATAAGAGGATCCTGAAAAGGTGTGAAAAATACGAGGAGCCTGAAAAGGCCTGAAAAATTCGAGGAGCCTGGCCTGAAAAGGTGTGAAAAATACGAGGAGCCTGAAAAGGCGTGAAAAATACGAGGAGCCTGAAAGGTCTGAAAAACACGGGAGCCAGAAAGGGCCTGAAAAATATGAGGGGCCTGAAAAGGTGTGAAAAATACGAGGAGTCTGAAATGGCCTGAAAAATATGAGGAGCCTGAAAAGGCCTGAAAAATACGAGGAGCCTGAAAATGCCTGAAAAATACGAGGAGCCTGAAAAGGCCTGAAAAATACGAGGAGCCTGAAAAGGTGTGAAAAATACGCGGAGCCTGAAAAGGTGAGAAAAATACGAGGAGGCTGAAAAGGTGTGAAAATACGAGGAGCCTGAAAAGGCGTGAAAAATATGAGGAGCCTGAAAAGGTGTGAAAAATACGAGGAGCCTAAAAAGGTGTGAAAAATACGAGGAGCCTGAAAAGTCGTGAAAAATACGAGGAGCCTGAAGAGGTGTGAAAAATATGAGGAGCCTGAAGAGGTGTGAAAAATACGAGGAGCCTGAAAAGGCCTGAAAAATACGAGGAGCCTGAAAAGGTGTTAAAAATAAAAGGAGCCTGAAAAGGCTTGAAAAATCCGAGGAGCCTGAAAAGGCCTGAAAAATACGAGGAGCCTGAAAAGGTGTGAAAAATACTTGGAGCTTGAAAAGGCGTGAAAAATACGAGGAGCCTGAAAGGCGTGAAAAATACGAGGAGCCTGAAAAGGTGTGAAAAATACGAGGAGCCTGAAAAGGCCTAAAAAATACGAGGAGCCTGAAAAGGTGTGAAAATACGAGAAGCCTGAAAAGGCCTGCAGAATAAGAGGAGCCTGAAAAGGCCTGAAAAATACGAGGAGCCTGAAAAGGCCTGAAAGATACGAGGAGCCTAAAAAGGTGTGAAAAACCCGAGGAGCCTGAAAAGGCCTGAAAAATACGAGGAGCCTGAAAAGGTGTGAATAATCCGAGGAGCCTGAAAAGGCCTGCAGAATACGAGGAGCCTGAAAAGGCCTGAAAAATACGAGGAGCCTGAAAAGGTGTGATAAATACGAGGAGCCTGAAATGGCCTGAAAAATACGAGGAGCCTGAAAAGGTCTAAAAAATACGAGGAGCCTGAAAAGGCGTGAAAAATACGAGGAGCCTGAAAAGGCCTGAAAAATACCAGGAGCCTGAAAAGGTGTGAAAAATACGAGGAGCATGAAAAGGCCTGACAAATACGAGGAGCCTGAAAAGGTCTGAGAAATACGAGGAGCCTGAAAAGGTGTTTAAAATAAGAGGAGCCTGAAAGACCTGAAAAATTCGAGGAGCCTGAAAAGGCCTGAAAAATACGAGGAGCCCGAAAAGGTGTGAAAAATACGAGGAGCATGAAAAGGCATGAAAAATATGAGGAGCCCGAAAAGGTGTGAAAAATACGAGGAGCCTGAAAAGGCGTGAAAAATACGAGGAGCCTGAAAAGGCCTGAAAAATCCGAGGAGCCTGAAAAGGCCTGAAAAATCCGAGGAGCCTGAAAAGGCCTGAAAAATCCGAGGAGCCTGAAAAGGTGTGAAAAATACGAGGAGCATGAAAAGGCGTGAAAAATACGAGGAGCCTGAAAGGCATGAAAAACACGAGGAGCCTGAAAAGGTGTGAAGAATACCAGGAGACTAAAAAGGCCTGAAAAATACGAGGAGCCGGAAAAGGTGTGAAAAATATGAGGAGCATTAAAAGGCCTGAAAAATACGAGGAGCCTGAAAAGGTGTGAGAAATACGAGGAGCATGAAAAGGTGTGAAAAGTACGAGGAGCCTGAAAAGGTGTGAAAAACACGAGGAGCCTGTAAAGGTGTGAAAAATACGAGAAGCCTGAAAAGGCCTGAAAAATACGAGGAGATGGAAAGGTGTGAAAAATACGCGGAGCCGGAAAAGGCCTGCAGAATAAGAGGAGCCTGAAAAGGTGTGAAAAATGCGAGGAGCCTGAAAAGGCCTGAAAAATACGAGGAGCCTGAAAAGGTGTGAAAAATCGGAGGAGCCTGAAAAGGCCTGAAAAATACAAGGAGCCTGAAAAGGTGGGAAAAATCCGAGGAGCCTGAAAAGGCCTGCAGAATACGAGGATCCTGAAAAGGCCTGAAAAATAAGAGGATCCTGAAAAGGTGTGAAAAATACGAGGAGCCTGAAAAGGCCTGAAAAATTCGAGGAGCCTGAAAAGGCCTGAAAAATACGAGGAGCCTGAAAAGGTGTGAAAAATACGAGGAGCCTGAAAAGGCCTGAAAAATACCAGGAGCCTGAAAAGGTGTGAATAATCCGAGGAGCCTGAAAATGTGTGAAAAATATGAGGAGCCTGAAAAGGCGTGAAAAATACGAGGAGCCTGAAAAGGTGTGAAAAATACGAGGAGCCTGAAAAGGTGTGAAAAATACGAGGAGCCTGAAAAGGTGTAAAAATAAATGAGGAAGCCTGAAAATGTGTGAAAATTCGGGGAAGCCTGAAAAACGTGTGAAAATACGAGGCCTGAAAAGACGTGAAAACTACCAGGAGCCTGAAAAGGTGTGAAAAATACGAGGAGCCTGAAAAGGCCTGAAAAATATAAGGGGCGTGAAAAAATGTGAAAGATACGAGGAGCCTGAAAAGGCCTGAAAAATACGAGGAGCCTGAAAAGTTGTGAAAAATACGAGGAGCCTGAAAAGGTGTGAAAAGTTCAAGGAGCTTGAAAAGGTGTGAAAAATACGAAGAGCCTGAAAAGGTGTGAAAAATACGAGGAGCGTGAGAAGTCTTGAAAAATACAAGGAGCCCGAAAATGCGTGAAAAATACGAGGAGCCTGAAAAGGTGTGTAAAATACGAGAAGCCTGAAAAGGCCTTTAAAATACGGGAAGCCTGAAAAGGTGTGAAAAATACGACGAGCCTGAAAAGGCCTGAAAACTATGAGGAGCCTGAAAAGGTGTGAAAAATACGAGGAGCCTGAAAAGGCCTGAAAAATATAAGGGGCATGAAAAAATGTGAAAGATACGAGGAGCCTGAAAAGGCCTGAAAAATACGAGGAGCCGGAAAAGTTGTGAAAAATACGAGGAGCCTGAAAAGGTGTGAAAAGTTCAAGGAGCTTGAAAAGGTGTGAAAAATACGAAGAGCCTGAAAAGGTGTGAAAAATACGAGGAGCCTGAAAAGGTGTGAAAAATACGAGCAGCCTGAAAGGTGTAAAAAATATGAGGAGCCTGAAAAGGTGTGAAAAATACGAGTAGCCTGAAAAGGTGTGAAAAATACGAGGAGCCGGAAAAGGCCTGAAAAATACGAGGAGCCTTAAAATGCCTGAAAAATACGAGGACCCTGAAAAGGCCTGAAAAATACGAGGAGCCTGAAAAGGTGTGAAAAATACGAGGAGCCTGAAAAGGTGTGAAAAATACGTGGAGCCTGAAAAGGTGTGAAAAACACGAGGAGCCTGAAAAGGTGTGAAAAATACGAGGAGCCTGAAAAGGCCTGAAAAATACGAGGAGACTGAAAAGGTGTGAAAAATACGCGGAGCCGGAAAAGACCTGCAGAATAAGAGGAGCCTGAAAAGGTGTGAAAAATACGAGGAGCCTGAAAAGTCCTGAAAAATACGAGGAGCCTGAAAAGGTGTGAAAAATCGGAGGAGCCTGAAAAGGCCTGAAAAATACAAGGAGCCTGAAAAGGTGTGAAAAATCCGAGGAGCCTGAATAGGCCTGCAGAATACGAGGAGCCTGAAAAGGCCTGAAAAATACGAGGAGCCTGAAAAGGTGTGAAAAGTACGAGGAGCCTGAAAAGGCGTGAAAAATACGATTTCAGGCTCCTCGTATTTTTTGCAACAACCTTTTCAGGCTCCTCGTATTTTTCAGGCCCCGTTTCAGCTCCTCGTATTTTTCAGGCCTTTTCAGACTTCGCGTATTTTTCACTACCTTTTCAAGGCCCCTCATATTTTTCAGGCCTTTTCTGGCTCTCGTGTTTTTCAGGCCTTTCAGGCTCCTTGTATTTTTCACGCCTTTTCAGGCTCCTCGTATTTTTCACACCTTTTCAGGCCCCTCGTATTTTTCACACCTTTTCAGGCTCCGCATATTTTTCACACCTTTTTAGGCTCCTCGTATTTTTCAGGCCGTTTCAGGCTCCTCGTATTTTTCAGGCTTTTCCAGGCTCCTCGTATTTTTCACACCTTTTCAGGATCCTCGTATTTTTCAGGCCTTTTCAGGCTCCTCGTATTTTTCACACCTTTTCAGGCTGCTCGTATTTTTCACACCTTTTCAGGCTCCACGTATATTTCACACCTTTTCAGGCTCCTCGTATTTTTCACACCTTTTCAGGCTCCTCGTATTTTTCAGGCCTTTTCAGGGTCCTCGTATTTTTCAGGCATTTGAAGGCTCCTCGTATATTTCAGGCCTTTTCCGGCTCCTCGTATTTTTCACACCTTTTCAGGCTGCTCGTATTTTTCACACCTTTTCAGGCTCCTCGTATTTTTCAGGCCTTTTTAGTCTCCTGGTATTCTTCACACCTTTTCAGGCTCCTCGTGTTTTTCATTCCTTTCAGGCTCCTCGTATTTTTCATGCCTTTTCATGCTCCTCTTATTTTTCACACCTTTTCAGGCTCCTCTTATTCTGCAGGCCTTTTCCGGCTCCGCGTATTTTTCACACCTTTTCAGTCTCCTCGTATTTTTCAGGCCTTTTCATGCTCCTTGTATTTTTCACGCCTTTTCAGGCTCCTCGTATTTTTTAGGCCTTTTCAGGCTCCTCGTATTTTTCAGGCCATTTCAGGCTCCTCGTATTTTTCACACCTTTTCAGGCTCCTCTTATTCTGCAGGCCTTTTCCGGCTCCGCGTATTTTTCACACCTTTTCAGTCTCCTCGTATTTATCAGGCCTTTTCATGCTCCTCGTATTTTTCACACCTTTTCAGGCTCCTGGTATTTTTCAGGCCTTTTCAGGCTCCTCGTAATATTCACGCCTTTTCAGGCTCCTCGTATTTTTTAGGCCTTTTCAGGCTCCTCGTATTTTTCAGGCCTTTTCAGGCTCCTCGTATTTTTCAGGCCTTTTCAGGCTCCTCTTATTCTGCAGGCCTTTTCAGGCTTCTCGTGTTTTCACACCTTTTCAGGCTCCTCGTATTTTTCAGGCCTTTTCAGGCTCCTCGTATTTTTCACACCTTTTCAGGCTCCTCGTATTTTTCACGCATTTCAGGCTCCTCGTATTTTTCACGCCTTTTCAAGCTCCTCGTATTTTTCACACCTTTTCAGGCTCCTCGTATTTTTCAGGCCTTTTCAGGCTCCTCGGATTTTTCAGGCCTTTTCTGTCTCCTTTTATTTTTAACACCTTTTCAGGATCCTCGTATTTTTCAGGCCTTTTCAGGCTCCTCGTATTTTTCACACCTCTTCAGGCACCTCATATTTTTCACACCTCTTCAGGCTCCTCGTATTTTTCACGACTTTTCAGGCTCCTCGTATTTTTCACACCTTTTTAGGCTCCTCGTATTTTTCACAACTTTTCAGGCTCCTCATATTTTTCACGCCTTTTCAGGCTCCTCGTATTTTTCACACCTTTTCAGGCTCTTCGTCTTTTTCACACCTTTTCAAGCTCCTTGAACTTTCACACCTTTTCAGGCTCCTCGTATTTTTCACACCTTTTCAGGCTCCTCATAGTTTTCAGGCCTTTTCAGGCTCCTCGTATTTTTCACACCTTTTCAGGCTTCCCGTATTTTACACGCCTTTTCAGGCTCCTCGTATTTTACACACCTTTCCAGGCTCCTCGTATTCTTCACGCATTTTCGGGCTCCTTGTATTTTTCACGCCTTCTCAGGCTCCTCGTATTTTACACACCTTTTCAGGCTCCTCGTAATTTTCACACCTTTCCAGGCTCCTCGTATTCTTCACGCATTTTCAGGCTCCTTGTATTTTTCACGCCTTCTCAGGCTCCTCGTATTTTACACACCTTTTCAGGCTCCTCGTATTTTTCACACCTTTTCAGGCTCCTCGAATTTTTCAGGCATTTTCAGGCTCCTCGTATTTTTCACACCTTTTCAGGCCCCTCATATTTTTCAGGCCTTTTCTGGCTCTCGTGTTTTTCAGGCCTTTCAGGCTCCTTGTATTTTTCACGCCTTTTCAGGCTCCTCGTATTTTTCACACCTTTTCAGGCCCCTCGTATTTTTCACACCTTTTCAGGCTCTGCGTATTTTTCACACCTTTTTAGGCTCCTTGTATTTTTCAGGCCGTTTCAGGCTCCTCGTATTTTTCAGGCCTTTCCAGGCTCCTCGTATTTTTCACACCTTTTCAGTGTTCTCGTATTTTTCAGGCTTTGTCAGGCTCCTCGTATTTTTCACACCTTTTCTTGCTCCTCGTATTTTTCAGGCCTTTTCAGGCTCCTCGTATTTTTCACAACTTTTCAGGCTCCTCGTATTTTTCACACCTTTTTCAGGCTCCTAGTATTTTTCAGGCCTTTTCAGGCTCCACGTATTTTTCACACCTTTTCAGGCTCCTCGTATTTATCTCACCTTTTCAGGCTCCTCGTATTTTTCAGGCCTTTTCAGGGTCCTCGTATTTTTCAGGCATTTTAAGGCTCCTCGTATTTCACGCCTTTTCCGGCTGCTCGTATTTTTCACACCTTTTCAGGCTCCTCGTATTTTTCACACCTTTTCAGGCTCCTCGTATTTTTCACACCTTTTCAGGCTCCTCGTATTTTTCACACCTTTTCAGGCTCCTCGTATTTTTCACACCTTTTCAGGCTCCTCGTATTTTTCACACCTATTCAGGCTCCTCGTATTTTTCACACCTTTTCAGGCTCCTCGTATTTTTCACACCTTTTCAGGCTCCTCGTATTTTTTACACCTTTTCAGGCTCCTCGTATTTTTCACACCTTTTGAGGCTTCCCGTATTTTAAAGGCCTTTTCAGGCTCCTCGTATTTACACACCTTTCCAGGCTCCTCGTATTTTTAACGCATTTTCGGGCTCCTTGTATTTTTCAAGACTTCTCAGGCTCCTCGTATTTTACACACCTTTTCAGGCTCCTCGTATTTTTCACACCTTTTCAGGCTCCTCGTAGTTTTCAGGCCTTTTCAGGCTCCTCGTATTTTTCACACCTTTTCAGGATCCTCGTATTTTTCAGGCCTTTTCAGGCTCCTCGTATTTTTCACACCTTTTCAAGCTGCTCGTATTTTTCACACCTTTTCAGGCTCCTCGTATTTTTTACACCTTTTCAGGGTCCTCGTATTTTTCACACCTTTTCAGGCTCCTCGTATTTTTCACACCTTTTCAGGCTCCTCGTATTTTTCACACCTTTTCAAGCTCCTTGAACTTTTCACACCTTTTCAGGCTCCTCGTATTTTTCACAACTTTTCAGGCTCCTCGTATTTTTCAGGCCTTTTCAGGCTCCTCGTATCTTTCACATCTTTTCACGCCCCTTATATTTTTCAGGCCTTTTCAGGCTCCTCGTATTTTTCACACCTTTTCAGGCTCCTCATAGTTTTCAGGCCTTTTCAGGCTCCTCGTATTTTTCACACCTTTTCAGGCTTCCCGTATTTTAAAGGCCTTTTCAGGCTCCTCGTATTTTACACACCTTTCCAGGCTCCTCGTATTTTTCACGCATTTTCGGGCTCCTTGTATTTTTCACGCCTTCTCAGGCTCCTCGTATTTTACACACCTTTTCAGGCTCCTCGTATTTTTCACACCTTTTCAGGCTCCTCGTAGTTTTCACGTCTTTTCAGGCTCCTCGTATTTTTCACACCTTTTCAGGCTTCTCGAATTTTTCACACCTTTTCAGGCTCCTCGTATTTTTCACACCTTTTCAGGCTCCTCGTATTTTTCACACCTTTTCAGGCTCCTCGTATTTTTCAGGCCTTTTCAGGCTCCTCCTATTTTTCACACCTTTTCAGGCTCCTCGTATTTTTCACACCTTTTCAGGCTCCTCGTATTTTTCACACCTTTTCAGGCTTCTCGTATTTTTCACAGCTTTTCAGGCTCCTCGTATTTTTCAGGCCTTTTCAGGCTCCTCGTATTTTTCACACCTTTTCAGGCTCCTCATCTTTTTCAGGCCTTTTCAGGCTCCTCGTATTCTGCAGGCCTTTTCAGGCTCCTCGGATTTTTCACACCTTTTCAGGCTCCTCGTATTTTTCAGGCCTTTTCAGACTCCTCAGGTTTTTCACACCTTTTCAGGCTCCTCGTATTTTTCAGGCCTTTTCAGGCTCCTCGGATTATTCACCCCTTTTCAGGCTCCTCGAATTTTTCACACCTTTTCAGGCTCCTTGGATTATTCACACCTTTTCAGGCTACTCGTATTTTTCAGGAATTTTCAGGCTCCACGTATTTTTCAGGCCTTTTCAGGCTCCTCATATTTATCACACCTCTTCAGGCGCCTCGTATTTTTCAGGCCTTTTCATGCTCCTCATATTTTTCACAACTTTTCAGGCTCCTCGTATTTTTCACACCTTTTCAGGCTCCTGGTATTTTTCAGGCCTTTTCAGGCTCCTCGTATTTTTCACGCCTTTTCAGGCTCCTCGTATTTTTTAGGCCTTTTCAGGCTCCTCGTATTTTTCAGGCCTTTTCAGGCTCCTCGTATTTTTCACGCCTTTTCAGGCTCCTCTTATTCTTCACGCCTTTTCAGGCTCCTCTTATTTTTCACACCCTTTCAGGCTCCTCGTATTTTTCAGGCCTTTTCAGGCTCCTCGTATTTTTCACACCTTTTCAGGATCCTCGTATTTTTCAGGCCTTTTCAGGCTCCTCGTATTCTGCAGGCCTTTAATGCTCCTCGTATTTTTCACACCTTTTCCGGCTCCTCGTATTTTTCAGGCCTTTTTAGTCTCCTGGTATTCTTCACACCTTTTCAGGCTCCTCGTGTTTTTCATGCCTTTCCGGCTCCTCGTATTTTTCACGCCTTTTCATGCTCCTCGTATTTTTCACCCTTTTCAGGCTTCTCGGATTTTTCAGGCCTTTTCATGCTCCTCATATTTTTCACGCCTTTTCAGGCTCCTCGTATTTTTCACCCTTTTCAGGCTTCTCGGATTTTTCATGCCTTTTCATGCTCCTCGTATTTTTCAGGCCTTTTCAGGCTCCTCATATTTTTCATGCCTTTTCAGGCTCCTCGTATTTTCACACCTTTTCAAGCTCCTCGTATTTTTCTCACCTTTTCAGGCTCCGCGTATTTTTCACACCTTTTCAGGCTCCTCGTATTTTTCAGGCCTTTTCAGGCTCCTCGTATTTTTCAGCATTTTCAGGCTCCTCGTATTTTTCAGGCCTTTTCAGGCTCCTCATATTTTTCAGGCCTTTTCAGACTCCTCGTATTTTTCACACCTTTTCAGGCCCCTCATATTTTTCAGGCCTTTTCTGGCTCCCGTGTTTTTCAGGCCTTTCAGGCTCCTCGTATTTTTCACGCCTTTTCAGGCTCCTCGTATTTTTCACACCTTTTCAGGCCCCTCGTATTTTTCACACCTTTTCAGGCTCCGCGTATTTTTCACACCTTTTAAGGCTCCTCGTATTTTTCAGGCCAGGCTCCTCGTATTTTTCAGGCCTTTCCAGGCTCCTCGTATTTTTCAGGCTCTTTCCAGGCTCCTCGTATTTTTCACACCTTTTCAGGCTCCTTTTCATATTTTTTACACCTTTTCAGGCTCCTCGTATTTTTCACACCTTTTCAGGCTCCTCGTATTTTTCACCCCTTTTCAGGCCTCCTCGTATTTTTCAGGCCTTTTCAGGCTCCTCGTATTTTTCACACCTTTTCAGGCTCCTCGTATTTTTCACACCTTTTCAGGCTCCTCTTTTTCACCTTTTCAGGCTCCTCGTATTTTTCACACCTTTTCAAGCTCCTCGTACTTTTCACACCTTTTCAGGCTCCTCGTATTTTTCACAACTTTTCAGGCTCCTCGTATTTTTCAGGCCTTTTCAGGCTCCTCGTATCTTTCACATTTTTTCACGCCCCTTATATTTTTCAGGCCTTTTCAGGCTCCTCGTATTTTTCACACCTTTTCAGGCTCCTCATAGTTTTCAGGCCTTTTCAGGCTCCTCGTATTTTTCACACCTTTTCAGGCTTCCCGTATTTTAAATGCCTTTTCAGGCTCCTCGTATTTTACACACCTTTCCAGGCTCCTCGTATTTTTCACGCATTTTCGGGCTCCTTGTATTTTTCAAGACTTCTCAGGCTCCTCGTATTTTACACACCTTTTCAGGCTCCTCGTATTTTTCACACCTTTTCAGGCTCCTCGTAGTTTTCACGCCTTTTCAGGCTCCTCGTATTTTTCACACCTTTTCAGGCTCCTCGTATTTTTCACGCCTTTTCAGGCTCCTCGTATTCTGCAGGCCTTTTCAGGCTCCTCGTATTTTTCACACCTTTTCAGGATCCTCTTATTTTTCAGGCCTTTTCAGGATCCTCGTTTTCTGCAGGCCTTTTCAGGCTCCTCGGATTTTTCACACCTTTTCAGGCTCCTTGTATTTTTCAGGCCTTTTCAGGCTCCTCCGATTTTTCACACCTTTTCAGGCTACTCGTATTTTTCAGGCCTTTTCAGGCTCCTCGTATTTTTCACACCTTTTCAGGCTCCTCTTATTCTGCAGGCCTTTTCCGGCTCCGGGTATTTTTCACACCTTTTCAGTCTCCTCGTATTTTTCAGGCCTTTTCAGGCTTCTCGTATTTTTCACACCTTTACAGGCTCCTCGTGTTTTTCACACCTTTTCAGGCTCCTCGTACTTTTCACACCTTTTCATGCTCCTCGTATTTCTCACACCTTTTCAGTCTCCTCGTATTTTTCAGGCATTTTAATGCTCCTCGTATTTTTCACACCTTTTCCGGCTCCTCGTATTTTTCAGGCCTTTTTAGTCTCCTGGTATTCTTCACACCTTTTCAGGCTCCTCGTGTTTTTCATGCCTTTCAGGCTCCTCGTATTTTTCATGCCTTTTCATGCTCCTCGTATTTTTCACACCTTTTCAGGCTCCTCGGATTTTTCAGGACTTTTCAGGCTCCTCGGATTTTTCAGGCCTTTTCAGGCTCCTCGTATTTTTCACGCCTTTACAGGCTCCTCGTATTTTTCACACCTTTTTGGGCTCCTCATATTTTTCATGCCTTTTCATGCTCCTCGTATTTTTCACAACTTTTCGGGCTCCTCGTATTTTTCAGGCCTTTTCAGGCTCCTCGGATTTTTCAGGTCTTTCAGGCTCCTCTTATTTTAAACACCTTTTCAGGCTCCTCATATTTCTCAGACCTTTTCAGGCTCCTCGTATTTTTCAGGCCTTTTCATGCTCCTCGTATTTTTCACACCTTTTCAGGCTCCTGGTATTTTTCAGGCCTTTTCAGGCTCCTCGTATTTTTCACGCCTTTTCAGGCTCCTCGTATTTTTTAGACCTTTTCAGGCTCCTCGTATTTTTCAGGCCATTTCAGGCTCCTCGTATTTTTCACACCTTTTCAGGCTCCTCGTATTTTTCAGGCCTTTTCAGGCTCCTCGTATTCTGCAGGCCTTTTCAGGCTCCTCGGATTTTTCACACCTTTTCAGGCTCCTCATATTTTTCAGGCCTTTTCAGGCTCCTCGGGTTTTTCACACCTTTTTAGGCTCCTCGTATTTTTCAGGCCTTTTCAGGCTCCTCGTATTTTTCAGGCCTTTTCAGGCTCCTCTTATTCTGCAGGCCTTTTCAGGCTTCTCGTATTTTCACAACTTTTCAGGCTCCTCATATTTTTTAGGCCTTTTCAGGCTCCTCGTATTTTTCACACCTTTTCAGGCTCCTCGTATTTTTCACGCCTTTCAGGCTCCTCGTATTTTTCACGCCTTTTCAAGCTCCTAGTATTTTTCACACCTTTTCAGGCTCCTCGTATTTTTCAGGCCTTTTCAGGCTCCTCGGATTTTTCAGGCCTTTTCAGTCTCCTTTTATTTTTAACACCTTTTCAGGATCCTCGTAATTTTCAGGCCTTTTCAGGCTCCTCATATTTTTCACACCTCTTCAGGCTCCTCATATTTTTCACACCTCTTCAGGCTCCTCGTATTTTTCACGACTTTTCAGGCTCCTCGTATTTTTCACACCTTTTTAGGCTCCTCATATTTTTCAAATCTTTTCAGGCTCCTCATATTTTTCACGCCTTTTCAGGCTCCTCGTATTTTCACACCTTTTCAGGCTCCTCGTATTTTTCTCACCTTTTCAGGCTCCGCGTATTTTTCACACCTTTTCAGGATCCTCGTATTTTTCAGGCCTTTTCAGGCTCCTCGTATTTTTCAGGCATTTTCAGGCTCCTCGTATTTTTCAGGCCTTTTCAGGCTCCTCATATTTTTCAGGCCATTTCAGACTCCTCGTATTTTTCACAACTTTTCAGGCCCCTCATATTTTTCAGGCCTTTTCTGGCTCCCGTGTTTTTCAGGCCTTTCAGGCTCCTCGTATTTTTCACGCCTTTTCAGGCTCCTCGTATTTTTCACTCCTTTTCAGGCCCCTCGTATTTTTCACACCTTTTCAGGCTCCGCATATTTTTCACACCTTTTTGGGCTCCTCGTATTTTTCAGGCCGTTTCAGGCTCCTCGTATTTTTCACACCTTTTCAGGCTCCTCGTATTTTTCAGGCCTTTTCAGGCTCCTCGTATTTTTCACACCTTTTCAGGCTGCTCGTATTTTTCACACCTTTTCAGGCTCCACGTATTTTTCACACCTTTTCAGGCTCCTCGTATTTTTCACACCTTTTCAGGCTCCTCGTATTTTTCAGTCCTTTTCAGGCTCCTTGTATTTTTTTTTCAGGTCCTCGTATTTTTCAGGCCTTTTCAGGCTCCTCGTATTTTTCACACCTTTTCAAGCTGCTCGTATTTTTCACACCTTTTCAGGCTCCTCGTATTTTTTACACCTTTTCAGGTCCTCGTATTTTTCACACCTTTTCAGGCTCCTCGTATTTTTCACACCTTTTCAGGCTCCTCGTATTTTTCACACCTTTTCAAGCTCCTTGAACTTTTCACACCTTTTCAGGCTCCTCGTATTTTTCACACCTTTTCAGGCTCCTCGTATTTTTCACACCTTTTCAGGCTTCAGGCCTTTTCAGGCTCCTCGTATATTTTACACTTTTCCAGGCTCCTCGTATTTTTCACGCCTTTTCAGGCTCTTCGTATTTTTCAGGCCTTTCCAGGCTCCTCGTATTTTTCACGCCTTTTCAGGCTCCTCGTATTTTTCACGCCTTTTCAGGCTCCTCGTATTTTTCACACCTTTTCAGGATCCTCGTATTTTTCAGGCCTTTTCAGGCTCCTCGTATTCTGCAGGCCTTTTCAGGCTCCTCGGTTTTTTCACACCTTTTCAGGCTCCTTGTATTTTTCAGGCCTTTTCAGGCTCCTCCGATTTTTCACACCTTTTCAGGCTCCTCATAGTTTTCAGGCCTTTTCAGGCTCCTCGTATTTTTCACACCTTTTCAGGCTTCCCGTATTTTAAAGGCCTTTTCAGGCTCCTCGTATTTTACACACCTTTCCAGGCTCCTCGTATTTTTCACGCATTTTCGGGCTCCTTGTATTTTTCACGCCGTCTCAGGCTCCTCGTATTTTACACACCTTTTCAGGCTCCTCGTATTTTTCAGGCCTTTTCAGGCTCCTCGTAGTTTTCACGTCTTTTCAGGCTCCTCGTATTTTTCACACCTTTTCAGGCTCCTGGAATTTTTCACACCTTTTCAGGCTCCTCGTATTTTTCACACCTTTTCAGGCTCCTCGTATTTTTCACACCTTTTCAGGCCCCTCGTATTTTTCACGCCTTTTCAGGCTCCTCATATTTTTCACACCTTTTCAGGCTCCTCAGATTTTTCACACCTTTTCAGGCTCCTGGTATTTTTCACGCCTTTTCAGGCTCCTCGTATTTTTCATGCCTTTTCAGGCTCCTCGTATTTTTCAGGCCTTTTCAGGCTCCTCGTATTTTTCACACCTTTTCAGGCTCCTCGTATTTTTCAGGCCTTTTCAGGCTCCTCGTATTCTGCAGGCCTTTTCAGGCTCCTCGGATTTTTCACACCTTTTCAGTCTCCTTGTATTTTTCAGGCCTTTTCAGGCTCCTTCGATTTTTCACACCTTTTCAAGCTCCTCGTATTTTTCAGGCCTTTTCAGGCTCCTCGTATTTTTCACACCTTTTCAGGCTCCTCTTATTCTGCAGGCCTTTTCCGGCTCCGCGTATTTTTCACACCTTTTCAGTCTCCTCGTATTTTTCAGGCCTTTACAGGCTCCTCGTATTTTTCACACCTTTTCAGGCTCCTCGTGTTTTTCACACCTTTTCAGGCTCCTCGTACTTTTCACACCTTTTCATGCTCCTCGTATTTCTCACACCTTTTCAGGCTCCTCGTATTTTTCAGGCCTTTTAATGCTCCTCGTATTTTTCACACCTTTTCCGGCTCCTCGTATTTTTCAGCCCTTTTTAGTCTCCTGGTTTTCTTCACACCTTTTCAGGCTCCTCGTGTTTTTCATGCCTTTCAGGCTCCTCGTATTTTTCACGCCTTTTCATGCTCCTCGTATTTTTCACACCTTTTCAGGCTCCTCGGATTTTTCAGGCATTTTCAGGCTCCTCGTATTTTTCAAGCCTTTTCAGGCTCCTCGTATTTTTCACACCTTTTCGGGCTACTCATATTTTTCATGCCTTTTCATGCTCCTCGTATTTTTCACAACTTTTCGGGCTCCTCGTATTTTTGAGGCCTTTTCAGGCTCCTCGGATTTTTCAGGTCTTTCAGGCGCCTCTTATTTTTAACACCTTTTCAGGCTCCTCGTATTTCTCAGACCTTTTCAGGGTCCTCGTATTTTTCAGGCCTTTTCATGCTCCTCGTATTTTTCACACTATTCCGGCTCCTCGTATTTTTCAGGCCTTTTTAGTCTCCTGGTATTCTTCACACCTTTTCAGGCTCCTCGTGTTTTTCACGCCTTTCAGGCTCCTCGTATTTTTCACGCCTTTTCATGCTCCTCGTATTTTTCACACCTTTTCAGGCTCCTCATAGTTTTCAGGCCTTTTCAGGCTCCTCGTATTTTTCACACCTTTTCAGGCTTCCCGTATTTTAAAGGCCTTTTCAGGCTCCATGTATTTTACACACCTTTCCAGGCTCCTCGTATTTTTCACGAATTTTCGGACTCCTTGTATTTCTCACGCCTTCTCAGGCTCCTCATATTTTACACACCTTTTCAGGCTCCTCGTATTTTTCACACCTTTTCAGTCTCCTCGTATTTTTCACGCCTTTTCTGGCTCCTCGTATTTTTCACACCTTTTCAGGCTCCACGTATTTTTCACACCTTTTCAGGCTCCTCGTATTTTTCACACCTTTTCAGGCTCCTCTTTTTTTTCACACCTTTTCAGGCTCCTCGTATTTTTCACACCTTTTCAGGCTCCTCGTATTTTTCACACCTTTTCAGGCTCCTCGTATTTTTCACACCTTTTCAGGCTCCTCGATTTTTCACACCTTTTCAGGCTCCTGGTATTTTTCAGGGCTCCCGTATTTTTTTTCAGGCTCCTCGTATTTTTCCAGGCCTTTTCAGGCTCCTCGTATTTCAGGCCTTTTCAGGCTCCTCGTATTTTTCACACCTTTTCAGGCTTCCCGTATTTTAAAGGCCTTTTCAGGCTCCTCGTATTTTACACACCTTTCCAGGCTCCTCGTATTTTTCACGAATTTTCGGACTCCTTGTATTTTTCACGCCTTCTGAGGCTCCTCGTATTTTACACACCTTTTCAGGCTCCTCGTATTTTTCAGGTCTTTTCAGGCTCCTCGTATTTTTCACACCTTTTCAGGCTCCTCTTATTCTGCAGGCCTTTTCTCGCTCCGCGTATTTTTCACACCTTTTCAGTCTCCTCTTATTTTTCAGGCCTTTTCAGGCTCCTCGTATTTTTCACACCTTTTCAGGCTCCTCGTGTTTTTCACACCTTTTCAGGCTCCTCGTACTTTTCACACCTTTTCATGCTCCTCGTATTTCTCACACCTTTTCAGGCTCCTCGTATTTTTCAGGCATTTTAATGCTCCTCGTATTTTTCACACCTTTTCCGGCTCCTCGTATTTTTCAGGACTTTTTAGTCTCCTGGTATTCTTCACACCTTTTCTGGCTCCTCGTGTTTTTCATGCCTTTCAGGCTCCTCGTATTTTTCACGCCTTTTCATGCTCCTCGTATTTTTCACACCTTTTAAGGCTCCTCGGATTTTTCAGGCCTTTTCAGGCTCCTCGGATTTTTCAGGCATTTTCAGGCTCCTCATATTTTTCACGCCTTTTCAGGCTCCTCGTATTTTTCACACCTTTTCGGGCTCCTCATATTTTTCATGCCTTTTCATGCTCCTCGTATTTTTCACAACTTTTCGGGCTCCTCGTATTTTTCAGGCCTTTTCAGGCTCCTCGGATTTTTCAGGTCTTTCAGGCTCCTCTTATTTTTAACACCTTTTCAGGCTCCTCGTATTTCTCAGAACTTTTCAGGCTCCTCGTATTTTTCAGGCCTTTTCATGCTCCTCATATTTTTCACACTTTTCCGGCTCCTCGTATTTTTCAGGCCTTTTTAGTCTCCTGGTATTCCTCACACCTTTTCAGGCTCCTCGTGTTTTTCACGCCTTTCAGGCTCCTCGTATTTTTCACGCCTTTTCATGCTCCTCGTATTTTTCACAACTTTTCAGGCTCCTCGGATTTTTCAGGCCTTTTCAGGCTCCTCGGATTTTTCAGGCCTTTTCAGGCTCCTCGTATTTTTCACGCCTTTTCAGGCTCCTCGTATTCTTCACGCATTTTCGGGCTCCTTGTATTTTTCACGCCGTCTCTGGCTCCTCGTATTTTACACACCTTTTCAGGCTCCTCGTATTTTTCACACCTTTTCAGGCTCCTCGTAGTTTTCACGTCATTTCAGGCTCCTCGTATTTTTCACATCTTTTCAGGCTCCTCGAATTTTTCACGAGGAGCCAAAAAGGGTGTAAAAATACGAGGAGCCTGAAAAGGTGTGAAAACAACGAGGAGCCTGAAAAGGTGTGAAAAATACGAGGAGCCTGAAAAGGTGTGAAAAATACGAGGAGCCTGAAAAGGACTGAAAAATACGAGGAGCCTGAAAAGGTGTGAAAAATACGAGGAGCCTGAAAAGGCCTGAAAATACGAGGAGCCTGAAAAGGCCTGAAAAATAAAGGGAGCCTGAAAAGGCCTGAAAAAAACGAGGAGGCTGAAAATTGTTGTGAAAAAGCCGAGGAGCCTGAAAAGGCCTGCCAGAATACGAGGATTCCTGAAAAGGCTCTGAAAAATACGGAGGATCCTGAAAAAGGTTGTTGGGAAAAATACGAGGAGGCTGAAAGGCCTGAAAAATACGAGGAGCCTGAAAAGGCCTTGAAAAATACGAGGAGCCTGAAAATGGCGTCGGAAAAATACGAGGACCTGAAAAGGCCTGAAACAAAATTGACCAGGAAGCCTGAAAAAGGCCTGAAAAAATACCAGGAGCCTGGAAAAGGTGTTAGTGAAAAATCCGAGGAGCCTTGAAAAGGTGTGAAAAATATGAGGACCTTTGAAAAAGGCTGGAAAAATACGAAGGAGCCTGAAAAGGTGTGAAAAATACGAGGAGCCTGAAAAAGGTGTGAAAAAATACGAAGGGAGCCTGAAAAGGTGTGAAAAAATACGAGGAGCCTTTTGAAAAAAGGTGGTGAAAAATTCGAGAGCCTGAAAAGGTGTTTGAAAAATACGAGGAAGCCTGAAAAGACGTGAAAAACTTACGAGGAGCTGAAAAGGTACGTGTGAAAAATACGAGGAGCCTGAAAAGGTGTATAAAATACGAGAGCCTGAGAAGCATGAAAAATTACAAGGAAAGCCCGAAAATGCTTGTGAAAAATACGATAGGAGCCTGGAAATTGTAAAAATACGAGGAGCCTGAAAAGGCCTTAAAAATACGGGAAGCCTGAAAAGGTGTGAAAAATACGAGGAGCCTGAAAAGGCCTGAAAGCTATGAGGAGCCTGAAAAGGTGTGAAAAATACGAGGAGCCTGAAAAGGCCTGAAAAATATAAGGGGCGTGAAAAGATGTGAAAGATACGAGGAGCCTGAAAAGGCCTGAAAAATACGAGGAGCCTGAAAAGGTGTGAAAAATACGAGGAGCCTGAAAAGGTGTGAAAAATACGAGGAGCCTGAAAAGGTGTGAAAAATACGAGGAGCCTGAAGAGGTGTGAAAAATACGAGGAGCCTGAAAAGGTGTGAAAAATACGAGGAGCCTGAAGAGGTGTGAAAAATACGAGGGACCTGAAAAAGTGTGAAAAATACGAGGAGCTTTTGAAAAAGGTCGTGAAAAATCGAGGAGCCTGAAAAAATGCCTGAAAAATACGAGGATCCTGAAAAGGTGTGAAAAATACGAGGAGCCTGAAAAGGCGTGAAAAATACGAGGAGCCTGAAAAGGTGTGAAAAATACGAGGAGCCTGAAAAGGCCTGAAAAATACGAGGAGCCTGAAAAGGTGTGAAAAATACGAGGAGCCTGAAAAGGTGTGAAAAATACGAGGAGCCTGAAAAGGCCTGAAAAATACGAGGAGCCTGAAAAGGTGTGAAAAATACGAGGAGCCTGAAAAGGTGTGAAAAATACGAGGAGCCTGAAACGGTGTGAAAAATACGAGGAGCCTGAAAAGGTGTGAAAAATACGAGGAGCCTGAAAAGGTTGAAAAATACGAGGAGCCTGAAAAGGCGTGAAAAAATACGAGGAGCCTGAAAAGGTGTGAAAATGACGAGGCCTGAAAAGGCGTGAAAAATATGAGGAGCCTGAAAAGATTTGAAAAATATGAGGAGCCTAAAAAGGTGTGAAAAATACGAGGAGCCTGAAAAGTCGTGAAAAATACGAGGAGCCTGAAGAGGTGTGAAAAATATGAGGAGCCTGAAGAGGTGTGAAAAATACGAGGAGCCTGAAAAGGCCTGAAAAATACAAGGAGCCTGAAAAGGTGTGAAAAATCCGAGGAGCCTGAAAAGGCCTGCAGAAAACGAGGATCCTGAAAAGGCCTGAAAAATAAGAGGATCCTGAAAAGGTGTGAAAAATACGAGGAGCCTGAAAAGGCCTGCAGAATACGAGGAGCCTGAAAAGGCCTGAAAAATACGAGGATCCTGAAAAGGTGTGAAAAATACGAGGAGCCTGAAAAGGCCTGAAAAATACGAGGAGCCTGAAAAGGCGTGAAAAATACCAGGAGCCTGAAAAGGTGTGAAAAATCTGAGGAGCCTGAAAAGGTGTGAAAAATATGAGGAGCCTGAAAAGGCGTGAAAAATACGAGGGGCCTGAAAAGGTGTGAAAAATACGAGGAGCCTGAAAAGGTGTGAAAAATACGAGGAGCCTGAAAAGGTGTGAAAAATTCCAGGAGCCTGAAAAGGTGTGAAAAATACGAGGAGCCTGAAAAGGCGTGAAAACTACGAGGAGCCTGAAAAGGCCTGAAAAATACGAGGAGCCTGAAAAGGTGTGTAAAATACGAGGAGCCTGAGACGGCGTGAAAAATACAAGGAGCCCGAAAATGCGTGAAAAATACGAGGAGCCTGGAAAGGTGTGTAAAATACGAGTAGCCTGAAAAGGCCTTTTAAATACGGGAAGCCTGAAAAGGTGTGAAAAATACGAGGAGCCTGAAAAGGCCTGAAAACTATGAGGAGCCTGAAAAGGTGTGAAAAATACGAGGAGCCTGAAAAGGCGTGAAAAATATAAGGGGCGTAAAAAATGTGAAAAATACGAGGAGCCTGAAAAGGCGTGAAAAATACGAGGAGCCTGAAAAGGTGTGAAAAATACGAGGAGCCTGAAAAGGTGTGAAAAGTTCAAGGAGCTTGAAAAGGTGTGAAAAATACGAGGAGCCTGAAAAGGTGTGAAAAATACGAGGAGCCTGAAAAGGTGTGAAAAATACGAGGAGCCTGAAAAGTTGTAAAAAATACGAGGAGCCTGAAAAGGTGTGAAAAATACGAGCAGCCTGAAAAGGTGTGAAAAATACGAGGAGCCTGAAAAGGTGTGAAAAATACGAGGAGCCTGAAAAGGTGTGAAAAATTCGAGGAGCCTGAAAAGGTGTGAAAAATACGAGGAGCCTGAAAAGACGTGAAAACTACGGGGAGCCTGAAAAGGTGTGAAAAATACGAGGAGCCTGAAAAGGTGTGTAAAATACGAGGAGCCTGAGAAGGCGTGAAAAATACAAGGAGCCCGAAAATGCGTGAAAAATACGAGGAGCCTGGAAAGGTGTGTAAAATACGAGGAGCCTGAAAAGGCCTTAAAAATACGGGAAGCCTGAAAAGGTGTGAAAAATACGAGGAGCCTGAAAAGGCCTGAAAACTATGAGGAGCCTGAAAAGGTGTGAAAAATATGAGGAGCCTGAAAGGCCTGAAAAACACGAGAGCCAGAAAAGGCCTGAAAAATATGAGGGGCCTGAAAAGGTGTGAAAAATACGAGGAGCCTGAAAAGGCCTGAAAAATCAGAGGAGCCTGAAAAGGCCTGAAAAATACGAGGAGCCTGAAAAGGTGTGAAAAATAGTAGGAGCCTGAAAAGGCCTGAAAAATACGAGGAGCCTGAAAGGCGTGAAAAATACGAGGAGCCTGAAAAGGTGTGAAAAATACGAGGAGCCTGAAAAGGCCTGAAAAATACGAGGAGCCTGAAAAGTTGTGAAAAATAAGAGGAGCCTGAAAAGGCCTGCAGAATAAGAGGAGCCTGAAAAGGCCTGAAAAATACGAGGAGCCTGAAAAGGCCTGAAAAAGACGAGGAGCCTGAAAAGGTGTGAAAAACCCGAGGAGCCTGAAAAGGGCTGAAAAATACGAGGAGCCTGAAAAGGTGTGAAAAATCCGAGGAGCCTGAAAAGGCCTGCAGAATACGAGGAGCCTGAAAAGGCCTGACAAATACGAGGAGCCTGAAAAGGTGTGAAAAATACGAGGAGCCTGAAAAGGCCTGAAAAATACGAGGAGCCTGAAAAGGCCTAAAAAATACGAGGAGCCTGAAAAGGCGTGAAAAATACGAGGAGCCTGAAAAGGCCTGAAAAATACCAGGAGCCTGAAAAGGTGTGAAAAATACGAGGAGCCTGAAAAGTTGTGAAAAATCTGAGGAGCATGAAAAGGCCTGAAAAATACGAGGCGCCTGAAGAGGTGTGATAAATATGAGTAGCCTGAAAAGGCCTGAAAAATACGTGGAGCCTGAAAATTCCTGAAAAATACGAGTAGCCTGAAAAGGTGTGAGTAATCCAAGGAGCCTGAAAAGGTGTGAAAAATGCGAGGAGCCTGAAAAGGTGTGAATAATCCGATGAGCCTGAAAAGGTGTGAAAAACACGAGGAGCCTGAAAAGGTGTGAAAAATAAGAGGAGCCTGAAAAGGCCAGAAAAATACGAGGAGACTGAAAAGGTGTGAAAAATACGCGGAGCCGGAAAAGACCTGCAGAATAAGATGAGCCTGAAAAGGTGTGAAAAATACGAGGAGCCTGAAAAGGCCTGAAAAATACGAGGAGCCTGAAAAGGTGTGAAAAATCGGAGGAGCCTGAAAAGGCCGGAAAAATACGAGGAGCCTGAAAAGGTGTGAAAAATCCGAGGAGCCTGAAAAGGCCTGCAGAATACGAGGAGCCTGAAAAGGCCTGAAAAATAAGAGGAGCCTGAAAAGGTGTGAAAAATACGAGGAGCCTGAAAAGGCCTGAAAAATACGAGGACCCTGAAAAGGTGTGAAAAATACGAGGAGCCTAGAAAGGCCTGAAAAATACGAGAAGCCTGAAAAGGCTGAAAAATACGAGGAGCCTAAAAAGGTGTGAAAAATATGCGGAGCCTGAAAAGGTGTGAAAAATACGAGGGGCTTGAAAAGGTGTGAAAAATACGAGGAGCCTGAAAAGGCGTGAAAAATACGAGGAGCCTGAAAAGGTGTGAAAAATACGAGGAGCCTGAAAAGGTGTGTAAAATACGAGGAGCCTGAGAAGTCTTGAAAAATACAAGGAGCCCGAAAATGCGTGAAAAATACGAGGAGCCTGGAAAGGTGTGTAAAATACGAGGAGCCTGAAAAGGCCTTTAAAATACGGGAAGCCTGAAAAGGTGTGAAAAATACGTGGAGCCTGAAAAGGCCTGAAAACTATGAGGAGCCTGAAAAGGTGTGAAAAATACGAGGAGCCTGAAAGGCCTGAAAAACACGAGAGCCAGAAAAGGCCTGAAAAATATGAGGGGCCTGAAAAGTTGTGAAAAATACGAGGAGCCTGAAAAGGCCTGAAAAATCCAAGGAGCCTGAAAAGGCCTGAAAAATACGAGGACACTGAAAAGGTGTGAAAAATACTAGGAGCCTGAAAAGGCCTGAAAAATACGAGGAGCCTGAAAGGCGTGAAAAATACGAGGAGCCTGAAAAGGTGTGAAAAATACGAGGAGCCTGAAAAGGCCTGAAAAATACGAGGAGCCTGAAAAGTTGTGAAAAATAAGAGGAGCCTGAAAAGGCCTGCAGAATAAGAGGAGCCTGAAAAGGCCTGAAAAATACGAGGAGCCTGAAAAGGCCTGAAAAAGACGAGGAGCCTGAAAAGGTGTGAAAAACCCGAGGAGCCTGAAAAGGCCTGAAAAATACGAGCAGCCTGAAAAGGTGTGAAAAATCCGAGGAGCCTGAAAAGGCCTGCAGAGTACGAGGAGCCTGAAAAGGCCTGACAAATACGAGGAGCCTGAAAAGGTGTGAAAAATACGAGGAGCCTGAAAAGGCCTGAAAAATACGAGGAGCCTGAAAAGGCCTAAAAAATACGAGGAGCCTGAAAAGGCGTGAAAAATACGAGGAGCCTGAAAAGGCCTGAAAAATACCAGGAGCCTGAAAAGGTGTGAAAAATACGAGGAGCCTGAAAAGTTGTGAAAAATATGAGGAGCATGAAAAGGCCTGAAAAATACGAGGCGCCTGAAGAGGTGTGATAAATATGAGTAGCCTGAAAAGGCCTGAAAAATACGTGGAGCCTGAAAATGCCTGAAAAATACGAGTAGCCTGAAAAGGTGTGAATAATCCAAGGAGCCTGAAAAGGTGTGAAAAATGCGAGGAGCCTGAAAAGGTGTGAATAATATGAGGAGCCTGAAAAGGCCTGAAAAATACGAGGAGCCTGAAAAGGTGTGAAAAACCTGAGGAGTCTGAAAAGGCCTGAAAAGTACGAGGAGCCTGAAAAGGTGTGAAAAATCCGAGGAGCCTGAAAAGGCCTGCAGAATACGAGGAGCCTGAAAAGGCCTGAAAAATATGAGGAGCCTGAAAAGGTGTGAAAAATACGAGGAGCTGGAAAAGGCCTGAAAAATACGAGGAGCCTGAAAAGGCCTGAAAAATACGAGGAGCCTGAAAAGCTGTGAAAAATACGAGGAGCCTGAAAAGGTGTGAAAAATACGAGGAGCCTGAAAAGGTCTGAAAAATACGAGGAGCCTGAAAAGGTCTGAAAAATACGAGGAGCCTGAAAAGGTGTGAAAAATACGAGGAGCCTGAAAAGGTGTGAAAAATACGAGGAGCCTGAAAAGGTGTGAAAAATACGAGGAGCCTGAAAAGGTGTGAAAAATACGAGGAGCCTGAAAAGACGTGAAAAATACGAGGAGCCTGAAAAGGTGTGAAAAATACGAGGAGCCTGGAAAGGTGTGTAAAATACGAGGAGCCTGAAAAGGCCTTTAAAATACGGGAAGCCTGAAAAGGTGTGAAAAATACGTGGAGCCTGAAAAGGCCTGAAAACTATGAGGAGCCTGAAAAGGTGTGAAAAATACGAGGAGCCTGAAAAGGCCTGAAAAATATAAGGGGCGTGAAAAGATGTGAAAGATACGAGGAGCCTGAAAAGGCCTGAAAAATACGAGGATCCTGAAAAGGTGTGAAAAATACGAGGAGCCTGGAAAGGCCTGAAAAATACGAGGAGCCTGAAACGGCCTGAAAAATACGAGGAGCCTAAAAAGGTGTGAAAAATACGCGGAGCCTGAAAAGGTGTGAAAAATACGAGGGTCCTGAAAAGGTGTGAAAAATACGAGGAGCCTGAAAAGGCGTGAAAAATACGAGGAGCCTGAAAGGCCTGAAAAACACGGGAGCCAGAAAAGGCCTGAAAAATATGAGGGGCCTGAAAAGGTGTGAAAAATACGAGGAGTCTGAAAGGGCCTGAAAAATATGAGGAGCCTGAAAAGGCCTGAAAAATACGAAGAGCCTGAAAATGCCTGAAAAATACGAGGAGCCTGAAAAGGCCTGAAAAATACGAGGAGCCTGAAAAGGTGTGAAAAATACGCGGAGCCTGAAAAGGTGAGAAAAATACGAGGAGCCTGAAAAGGTGTGAAAATACGAGGAGCCTGAAAAGGTGTGAAAAATACGAGGAGCCTGAAAAGGTGTGAAAAATACGAGGAGCCTGAAAAGGTCTGAAAAATACGAGGAGCCTGAAAAGGTGTGAAAAATACGAGGAGCCTGAAAAGTTGTGAAAAATATGAGGAGCATGAAAAGGCCTGAAAAATACGAGGCGCCTGAAGAGGTGTGATAAATATGAGTAGCCTGAAAAGGCCTGAAAAATACGTGGAGCCTGAAAATTCCTGAAAAATACGAGTAGCCTGAAAAGGTGTGAATAATCCAAGGAGCCTGAAAAGGTGTGAAAAATGCGAGGAGCCTGAAAAAAATACGAGGATCCTGAAAAGGTGTGAAAAATAAGAGGAGCCTGAAAAGGTGTGAAAAATACGAGGAGCCTGAAAAGGTGTGAAAAATAAGAGCAACCTGAAAAGGCGTGAAAAATACGAGGAGCCTGAAAAGGCCTGAAAAATACGAGGATCCTGAAAAGGTGTGAAAAATACGAGGAACCTAGAAAGGCCTGAAAAATACGAGGAGCCTGAAAAGGTGTGAAAAATAGGAGCAGCTTGAAAAGGTGTGAAAAATACGAGGAGCCTGAAAAGGCCTGAAAAATACGAGGATCCTGAAAAGGTGTGAAAAATACGAGGAGCCTGAAAAGGTGTGAAAAATACGTGGAGCCTGAAAAGGTGTGAAAAATAAGAGCAGCCTGAAAAGGTGTGAAAAATACGAGGAGCCTGAAAAGGCCTGAAAAATACGAGGATCCTGAAAAGGTGTGAAAAATACGAGGAGCCTAGAAAGGCCTGAAAAATACGAGGAGCCTGAAAAGGCCTGAAAAATACGAGGAGCCTGAAAAGGTGTGAAAAATACGCGGAGCCTGAAAAGGTGTGAAAAATACGAGGGGCCTGTAAAGGTGTGAAAATACGAGGAGCCTGAAAAGTCGTGAAAAATATGAGGAGCCTGAAAAGGCCTAAAAAATACGAGGAGCATGAAAAGGCATGAAAAATATGAGGAGCCCGAAAAGGTGTCAAAAATACGAGGAGCCTGAAAAGGCGTGAAAAATATGAGGAGCATGAAAAGGCCTGAAAAATCCGAGGAGCCTGAAAAGGTGTGAAAAATACGAGGAGCATGAAAAGGCGTTAAAAATACGAGGAGCCTGAAAGGCATGAAAAATACGAGGATCCTGAAAAGGTGTGAAAAATACGAGGAGCCTGAAAAGGCCTGAAAAATACGAGGAGCCTGAAAAGGCCTGAAAAATACGAGGAGCCTGAAAAGGTGTGAGAAATACGAGGAGCATGAAAAGGTGTGAAAAGTACGAGGAGCCTGAAAAGGTGTGAAAAACACGAGGAGCCTGTAAAGTTGTGAAAAATACGAGGAGCCTGAAAAGGCCTGAAAAATACGAGGAGACTGAAAAGGTGTGAAAAATATGAGGAGCCTGAAAAGGCCTGAAAAATACGAGGAGCCTGAAAAGGTTTGAAAAATCGGAGGAGCCTGAAAAGGCCTGAAAAATACAAGGAGCCTGAAAAGGTGTGAAAAATCAGAGGAGCCTGAAAAGGCCTGCAGAATACGAGGAGCCTGAACAGGCCTGAAAAATACGAGGATCCTGAAAAGGTGTGAAAAATACGAGGAGCCTGAAAAGGCCTGAAAAATACGAGGAGCTGAAAAGGCCGGAAAAATACGAGGAGCCTGAAAAGGTGTGAAAAATACGAGGAGCCTGAAAAGGTGTGAAAAATACGAGGAGCCTGAAAAGGCTTGAAAAATAAGAGGAGCCTGACAAAGCCTGAAAAATACGAGGAGCCTGAAAAGGCGTGAAAAATACGAGGAGCCTGAAAGGTGTGAAAAATAATATACGAGGAGCCCTGAAGGTGTAAAATAACGAGGAGCCAAAAAGGTGTGAAAAATACGAGGAGCCTGAAAAGGTGTGAAAAATACGAGGAGCCTAGAAAGGCCTGAAAAATACGAGGAGCCTGAAAAGGCCTGAAAAATACGAGGAACCTGAAAAGGTGTGAAAAATACGCGGAGCCTGAAAAGGTGTGAAAAATACGAGGGGCCTGAAAAGGTGTCCAAATACGAGGAGCCTGAAAAGGCGTGAAAAATATGAGGAGCCTGAAAAGGCCTGAAAAATACGAGGAGCATGAAAAGGCATGAAAAATATGAGGAGCCTGAAAAGGTGTGAAAAATACGAGGAGCCTGAAAAGGCGTGAAAAATATGAGGAGCATGAAAAGGCCTGAAAAATCCGAGGAGCCTGAAAAGGTGTGAAAAATACGAGGAGCTTGAAAAGGCGTGAAAAATACGAGGAGCCTGAAAGGCATGAAAAATACGAGGATCCTGAAAAGGTGTGAAAAATACGAGGAGCCTGAAAAGGCCTGAAAAATACGAGGAGCCTGAAAAGGCCTGAAAAATACGAGGAGCCTGAAAAGGTGTGAGAAATACGAGGAGCATGAAAAGGTGTGAAAAGTACAAGGAGCCTGAAAAGGTGTGAAAAACACGAGGAGCCTGAAAAGGTGTGAAAAATACGAGGAGCCTGAAAAGGCCTGAAAATACGAGGAGCCTGAAAGGCCTGAAGAATAGGAGGAGCCTGAAAAGGCCTGAAAAATACGAGGAGCCTGAAAAGGTGTGAAAAATACGAGGAGCCTGAAAAGGTGTGAAAAATACGAGGAGCCTGAAGAGGTGTGTAAAATACGAGGAGCCTGAGAAGGCGTGAAAAATACAAGGAGCCCGAAAATGCGTGAAAAATACGAGGAGCCTGGAAAGGTGTGTAAAATACGAGGAGCGTGAAAAGGCCTTTAAAATACGGGAAGCCTGAAAAGGTGTGAAAAATACGAGGAGCCTGAAAAGGTGTGAAAAATCGGAGGAGCCTGAAAAGGCCTGAAAAATACAAGGAGCCTGAAAAGGTGTGAAAAATCCGAGGAGCCTGAAAAGGCCTGCAAAATACGAGGAGCCTGAAAAGGCCTGAAAAATACGAGGATCCTGAAAAGGTGTGAAAAGTACGAGGAGCCTGTAAAGGTGTGAAAAATACGAGGAGCCTGAAAAGGCCTGAAAAATACGAGGAGCCTGAAAAGGTGTGAAAAATCGGAGGAGCCTGAAAAGGCCTGAAAAATACAAGGAGCCTGAAAAGGTGTGAAAAATACGAGGAGCCTGAAAAGGTGTGAAAAATACGAGGAGCCCGAAAATGCATGAAAAATACGAGGAGCCTGGAAAGGTGTGTAAAATACGAGGAGCGTGAAAAGGCCTTTAAAATACGGGAAGCCTGAAAAGGTGTGAAAAATACGAGGAGCCTGAAAAGGTGTGAAAAATCGGAGGAGCCTGAAAAGGCCTGAAAAATACCAGGAGCCTGAAAAGGTGTGAAAAATCCGAGGAGCCTGAAAAGGCCTGCAGAATACGAGGAGCCTGAAAAGGCCTGACAAATACGAGGAGCCTGAAAAGGTGTGAAAAATACGAGGAGCCTGAAAAGGTGTGAAAAATACGAGGAGCCTGAAAAGGTGTGAAAAATACGAGGAGCCTGGAAAGGTGTGAAAAATACGAGGAGCCTGAAAAGCCCTGAAAAATACGAGGAGCCTGAAAAGGCCTGAAAAATACGAGGAGCCTGAAAAGGTGTGTAAAATTCGAGGAGCCTGAGAAGGCGTGAAAAATACAAGGAGCCCGAAAATGCGTGAAAAATACGAGGAGCCTGGAAAGGTGTGTAAAATACGAGGAGCCTGAAAAGGCCTTTAAAATACGGGAAGCCTGAAAAGGTGTGAAAAATACGAGGAGCCTGAAAAGGCCTGAAAATTATGAGGAGCCTGAAAAGGTGTGAAAAATACGAGGAGCCTGAAAAGGACTGAAAAATATGAGGGGCCTGAAAAGTTGTGAAAAATACGAGGAGCCTGAAAAGGTGTGAAAAATACGAGGGGCATGAAAAGGTGTGAAAAATACGAGGAGCCAGAAAGGCCTGAAAAACACGGGAGCCAGAAAAGGCCTGAAAAATATGAGGGGCCTGAAAAGGTGTGAAAAATACGAGGAGTCTGAAAAGGCCTGAAAAATATGAGGAGCCTGAAAAAGACTGAAAAATACGAGGAGCCTGAAAATGCCTGAAAAATACGAGGAGACTGAAAACGCCTGAAAAATACGAGGAGCCTGAAAAGGTGTGAAAAATACGCGGAGCCTGAAAAGGTGAGAAAAATACGAGGAGCCTGAAAAGGTGTGAAAATACGAGGAGCCTGAAAAGGCATGAAAAATATGAGGAGCCTGAAAAGGTGTGAAAAATACGAGGAGCCTAAAAACGTGTGAAAAATACGAGTAGCCTGAAGAGTTGTGAAAAATACGAGGAGCCTGAAGAGGTGTGAAAAATATGAGGAGCCTGAAGAGGTGTGAAAAATACGAGGAGCCTGAAATGGCCTGAAAAATACGAGGAGCCTGAAAAGGTGTTAAAAATAAAAGGAGACTGAAAAGGCCTGAAAAATCCGAGGAGCCTGAAAAGGCCTGAAAAATACGAGGAGCCTGAAAAGGTGTGAAAAATACTAGGAGCTTGAAAAGGCGTGAAAAATACGAGGAGCCTGAAAGGCGTGAAAAATACGAGGAGCCTGAAAAGGTGTGAAAAATACGAGGAGCCTGAAAAGGCCTGAAAAATACGAGGGGCCTGAAAAGGTGTTAAAAATAAAAGGAGACTGAAAAGGCTTGAAAATTCCGAGGAGCCTGAAAAGGCCTGAAAAATACGAGGAGCCTGAAAAGGTGTGAAAAATACTAGGAGCTTGAAAAGGCGTGAAAAATACGAGGAGCCTGAAAGGCGTGAAAAATACAAGGAGCCTGAAAAGGTGTGAAAAATCCGAGGAGCCTGAAAAGGCCTGCAGAATAAGAGGAGCCTGAAAAGGCCTGAAAAATGTGAGGAGCCTGAAAAGTCCTGAAAAATACGAGGAGCCTGAAAAGGTGTGAAAAACCCGAGGAGCCTGAAAAGGCCTGAAAAATACGAGGAGCCTGAAAAGGTGTGAAAAATCCGAGGAGCCTGAAAAGGCCTGCAGAATACGAGGAGGCTGAAAAGGTCTGAAAAATACGAGGAGCCTGAAAAGGTGTGAAAAATACGAGGAGCCTGAAAAGGACTGAAAAATACGAGGAGCCTGAAAAGGCCTAAAAAATACGAGGAGCCTGGAAAGGCGTGAAAAATACGAGGAGCCTGAAAAGGCCTGAAAAATACCAGGAGCCTGAAAAGGTGTGAAAAATACGAGAAGCATGAAGAGGCCTGAAAAATACGAGGAGCCTGAAAAGGTCTGAGAAATACGAGGAGCCTGAAAAGGTGTTAAAAATAGGAGGAGCCTGAAAGACCTGAAAATTCCGAGGAGCCTGAAAAGGCCAGAAAAATACGAGGAGCCCGAAAAGTTGTGAAAAATACGAGGAGCATGAAAAGGCATGAAAAATATGAGGAGCCCGAAAAGGTGTGAAAAATACGAGGAGCATGAAAAGTCATGAAAAATATGAGGAGCCTGAAAAGGCGTGAAAAATACGAGGAGCCTGAAAAGACCTGAAAAATCCGAGGAGCCTGAAAAGGCCTGAAAAATCCGAGGAGCCTGAAAAGGTGTGAAGAATACCAGGAGACTAAAAAGGCCTGAAAAATACGAGGAGCCTGAAAAGTTGTGAAAAATATGAGGAGCATTAAAAGGCCTGAAAAATACGAGGAGCCTGGAAAAGTTGTGAGAAATACGAGGAGCATGAAAAGGTGTGAAAAGTACGAGGAGCCTAAAAAGGTGTGAAAAACACGAGGAGCCTGAAAAATGTGTGAAAAATACGCGGAGCCTGAAAAGGCCTGAAAAATACGAGGAGACTGAAAAGGTGTGAAAAATACGCGGAGCCAGAAAAGGCCTGCAGAATAAGAGGAGCCTGAAAAGGTGTGAAAAATACGAGGAGCCTGAAAAGGCCTGAAAAATACGAGGAGCCTGAAAAGGTGTGTAAAATACAAGGAGCCTGAAAAGGCCTGTAAAATACAAGGAGCCTGAAAAGGTGTGAAAAATCCGAGGAGCCTGAAAAGGCCTGCAGAATACGAGGAGCCTGAAAAGGCCTGAAAAATACGAGGATCCTGAAAAGGTGTGAAAAATACGAGGAGCCTGAGAAGGCTGAAAAATACAAGGAGCCCGAAAATGCGTGAAAAATACCAGGAGCCTGAAAAGGCGTGAAAAAACGAGGAGCCTGAAAAGCCTGAAAATACCAGGAGCCTGAAAAGGTGTGAAAATCGAGGAGCCTGAAAAGGTGTGGGAAAAATATGAGGAGCCTGAAAAGGCGTGAAAAATACGAGGAGCCTGAATAGGTGTGAAAAATACGAGGAGCCTGAACAGGTGTGAAAAATACGAGGAGCCTGAAAAGGTGTGAAAAATACGAGGAGCCTGAAAAGGTGTGAAAAATTCGAGAAGCCTGAAAAGGTGTGAAAAATACGAGGAGCCTGAAAAGACGTGAAAACTACGAGGAGCCTGAAAAGGTGTGAAAAATACGAGGAGCCTGAAAAGGTGTGTAAAATACGAGGAGCCTGAAAAGGCCTGAAAAATATGAGGAGCCTGAAAAAGACTGAAAAATACGAGGAGCCTGAAAATGCCTGAAAAATACGAGGAGACTGAAAACGCCTGAAAAATACGAGGAGCCTGAAAAGGTGTTGAAAAATACGAGGAGCCTGAAAAGGACTGAAAAATACGAGGAGCCTGAAAAGGCCTGAAAAATACGAGGAGCCTGAAAAGGTGTGAAAAATACGCGGAGCCTGAAAAGGTGAGAAAAATACGAGGAGCCTGAAAAGGTGTGAAAATACGAGGAGCCTGAAAAGGCCTGAAAAATACGAGGAGCCTGAAAAGGTGTGAAAAATCGGAGGAGCCTGAAAAGGCCTGAAAAATACAAGGAGACTGAAAAGGTGTGAAAAATACGAGGAGCCTGAAAAGGCCTGCTGAAAAATACGAGCAGCCTGAAGAGGTGTGAAAAATACGAGGAGCCTGAAGAGGTGTGAAAAATACGAGGAGCCTGAAAAGTCGTGAAAAATACGAGGAGCCTGAAGAGGTGTGAAAAATATGAGGAGCCTGAAGAGGTGTGAAAAATACGAGGAGCCTGAAATGGCTTGAAAAATACGAGGAGCCTGAAAAGGTGTTAAAAATAAAAGGAGACTGAAAAGGCCTGAAAAATCCGAGGAGCCTGAAAAGGCCTGAAAAATACGAGGAGCCTGAAAAGGTGTGAAAAATACTAGGAGCTAGAAAAGGCGTGAAAAATACGAGGAGCCTGAAAGGCGTGAAAAATACGAGGAGCCTGAAAAGGTGTTAAAAATAAAAGGAGACTGAAAAGGCCTGAAAATTCCGAGGAGCCTGAAAAGGCCTGAAAAATACGAGGAGCCTGAAAAGGTGTGAAAAATACTAGGAGCTTGAAAAGGCGTGAAAAATACGAGGAGCCGGAAAGGCGTGAAAAATACAAGGAGCCTGAAAAGGTGTGAAAAATACGAGGAGCCTGAAAAGGCCTGCAGAATAAGAGGAGCCTGAAAAGGCCTGAAAAATGTGAGGAGCCTGAAAAGTCCTGAAAAATACGAGGAGCCTGAAAAGGTGTGAAAAACTCGAGGAGCCTGAAAAGGCCTGAAAAATACGAGGAGCCTGAAAAGGTGTGAAAAATCCGAGGGGCCTGAAAAGGCCTGCAGAATACGAGGAGGCTGAAAAGTTCTGAAAAATACGAGGAGCCTGAAAAGGTGTGAAAAATACGAGGAGCCTGAAAAGGACTGAAAAATACGAGGAGCCTGAAAAGGCCTAAAAAATACGAGGAGCCTGGAAAGGCGTGAAAAATACGAGGAGCCTGAAAAGGCCTGAAAAATACCAGGAGCCTGAAAAGGTGTGAAAAATACGAGGAGCATGAAAAGGCCTGAAAAATACGAGGAGCCTGAAAAGGTCTGAGAAATACGAGGAGCCTGAAAAGGTGTTAAAAATAGGAGGAGCCTGAAAGACCTGAAAATTCCGAGGAGCCTGAAAAGGCCAGAAAAATACGAGGAGCCCGAAAAGTTGTGAAAAATACGAGGAGCATGAAAAGGCATGAAAAATATGAGGAGCCCGAAAAGGTGTGAAAAATACGAGGAGCATGAAAAGTCATGAAAAATATGAGGAGCCTGAAAAGGCGTGAAAAATACGAGGAGCCTGAAAAGGCCTGAAAAATCCGAGGAGCCTGAAAAGGTGTGAAGAATACCAGGAGACTAAAAAGGCCTGAAAAATACGAGGAGCCTGAAAAGTTGTGAAAAATATGAGGAGCATTAAAAGGCCTGAAAAATACGAGGAGCCTGAAAAGGTGTGAGAAATACGAGGAGCATGAAAAGGTGTGAAAAGTACGAGGAGCCTAAAAAGGTGTGAAAAACACGAGGAGCCTGAAAAGGTGTGAAAAATACGCGGAGCCTGAAAAGGCCTGAAAAATACGAGGAGACTGAAAAGGTGTGAAAAATACGCGGAGCCAGAAAAGGCCTGCAGAATAAGAGGAGCCTGAAAAGGTGTGAAAAATACGAGGAGCCTGAAAAGGCCTGAAAAATACGAGGAGCCTGAAAAGGTGTGTAAAATACAAGGAGCCTGAAAAGGCCTGTAAAATACAAGGAGCCTGAAAAGGTGTGAAAAATCCGAGGAGCCTGAAAAGGCCTGCAGAATACGAGGAGCCTGAAAAGGCCTGAAAAATACGAGGATCCTGAAAAGGTGTGAAAAATACGAGGAGCCTGAAAAGGCCTGAAAAATACGAGGAGCCTGAAAAGGCCTGAAAAATACGAGGAGCCTGAAAAGGCGTGAAAAATACGAGGAGCCTGAAAAGGCCTGAAGAATACCAGGAGCCTGAAAAGATGTGAAAAATCCGAGGAGCCTGAAAAGGTGTGAAAAATATGAGGAGCCTGAAAAGGCGTGATAAATACGAGGAGCCTGAAAAGGTGTGAAAAATACGAGGAGCCTGAAAAGGTGTGAAAAATACGAGGAGCCTGAAAAGGTGTGAAAAATACGAGGAGCCTGAAAAGGTGTGAAAAATTCGAGAAGCCTGAAAAGGTGTGAAAAATACGAGGAGCCTGAAAAGACGTGAAAACTACGAGGAGCCTGAAAAGGTGTGAAAAATACGAGGAGCCTGAAAAGGTGGTGAAAAATAAAAGGAGCCCGAAAATGCGTGAAAAATACGAGGAGCCTGGAAAGGTGTGTAAAATACGAGGAGCCTGAAAAGGCCTTTAAAATACGGGAAGCCTGAAAAGGTGTGAAAAATACGAGGAGCCTGAAAAGGCCTGAAAACTATGAGGAGCCTGAAAAGGTGTGAAAAATACGAGGAGCCTGAAAAGGCCTGAAAAATATAAGGGGTGTGAAAGATGTGAAAGATATGAGGAGCCTGAAAAGGCCTGAGAAAAACGAGGAGCCTGAAAAGTTGTGAAAAATACGAGGAGCCTGAAAAGGTGTGAAAAGTTCAAGGAGCTTGAAAAGGTGTGAAAAATACGAGGAGCCTGAAAAGGTGTGAAAAATACGAGGAGCCTGAAAAGGTGTGAAAAATACGAGGACGCTGAAAAGGTGTAAAAAATACGAGGAGCCTGAAAAGGTGTGAAAAATACGAGCAGCTTGAAAAGGTGTGAAAAATACGAGGAGCCTGAAAAGGCCTGAAAAATACGAGGATCCTGAAAAGGTGTGAAAAATACAAGGAGCCTGAAAAGGACTGAAAAATACGAGGAGCCTGAAAAGGTGTGAAAAATACGAGGAGCCTGAAAAGGTGTGAAAAATACGTGGAGCCTGAAAAGGTGTGAAAAATACGAGCAGCCTGAAAAGGTGTGAAAAATACGAGGAGCCTGAAAAGGCCTGAAAAATACGAGGATCCTGAAAAGGTGTGAAAAATATGAGGAGCCTAGAAAGGCCTGAAAAATACGAGAAGCCTGAAAAGGCCTGAAAAATACGAGGAGCCCAAAAAGGTGTGAAAAATATGCGGAGCCTGATAAGGTGTGAAAAATACGAGGGGCCTGAAAAGGAGTGAAAAATACGAGGAGCCTGAAAAGGCGTGAAAAATACGAGGAGCCTGAAAGGCCTGAAAAACACGGGAGCCAGAAAAGGCCTGAAAAATATGAGGGGCCTGAAAAGTTGTGAAAAATACGAGGAGCCTTGAAAAGGTGTGAAAAATACGAGGAGCCTGAAAAGGTGTGAAAAAAACAAGGAGCCTGAAAAGGTGTGAAAAATACGAGGAGCCTGAAAAGGTGTGAAAAATACGAGGAGCCTGAAAAGGTGTGAAAAATACGTGGCGCCTGAAAAGGTGTGAAAAATACGAGCAGCCTGAAAAGGTGTGAAAAATACGAGGAGCCTGAAAAGGCCTGAAAAATACGAGGATCCTGAAAAGGTGTGAAAAATATGAGGAGCCTAGAAAGGCCTGAAAAATACGAGAAGCCTGAAAAGGCCTGAAAAATACGAGGAGCCCAAAAAGGTGTGAAAAATATGCGGAGCCTGAAAAGGTGTGAAAAATACGAGGGGCCTGAAAAGGTGTGAAAAATACGAGGAGCCTGAAAAGGCGTGAAAAATACGAGGAGCCTGAAAGGCCTGAAAAACACGGGAGCCAGAAAAGGCCTGAAAAATATGAGGGGCCTGAAAAGGTGTGAAAAATACGAGGAGTCTGAAATGGCCTGAAAAATATGAGGAGCCTGAAAAGGCCTGAAAAATACGAGGAGCCTGAAAATGCCTGAAAAATACGAGGAGCCTGAAAAGGCCTGAAAAATACGAGGAGCCTGAAAAGGTGTGAAAAATACGCGGAGCCTGAAAAGGTGAGAAAAATACGAGGAGCCTGAAAAGGCGTGAAAAATACGAGGAGCCTGAAAAGGCCTTTAAAATACGAGGGGCCTGAAAAGGCGTGAAAAATACGAGGAGCCTGGAAAGGTGTGTAATATACGAGGAGCCTGTAAAGGCATGAAAAATATGAGGAGTCTGAAAAAGTGTGAAAAATACGAGGAGCCTGAAAAGGTGTGAAAATATGAGGAGCCTGAAAAGGCCTGTAAAATATGAGGAGCCTGAAAAGGTGTGAAAAATATGAGGAGCCTAAAAAGGCCTGAAAAATATGAGGAGCCTGAAAAGGTGTGAAAAATACGAGGAGCCTGAAAAGGCCTGAAAAATATGAGGGGCATGAAAAGATGTGAAAAATACGAGGAGCCTGAAAATCCTGAAAAATACGAGCAGCCTGAAAAGGTGTGAAATATACGAGGAGCCTGAAAAGGCCTGAAAAATATGAGGGGCATGAAAAGATGTGAAAAATACGAGGAGCCTGAAAAGGCCTGAAAAATACGAGGAGCCTGAAAAGGTGTGAAAAATACGAGGATGCTGAAAAGGTGTGAAAAGTTCGAGGAGCCTGAAAAGGTGTGAAAAATACGAGGAGCCTGAAAAGTTGTGAAAAATACGAGGAGCCTGAAAAGGCCTGTAAAATACGAGGAGCCTGAAAAGGCCTGAAAAATTCGAGGAGCCTGAAAAGGCATGAAAAATATGAGGAGCCTGAAAAGGTGTGAAAAATATGAGGAGCCTGAAAAGGCCTGAAAAATACGAGGAGCCTGAAAAGGTGTGAAAAAAATGAGGAGCCTTAAAAGGCCTGAAAAATACAAGGAGCCGGAAAAAGCCTGAAAAATATGAGGAGCCTGAAAAGGCATGAAAAATATGAGGAGCCTGAAAGGCCTTTAAAATACGAGGAGCCTGAAAAGGTGTGAAAAATACGAGGAGCCTGAAAAGGCCTGAAAAATATGAGGAGCCTGAAAAGGTGTGAAAAATACGAGGAGCCTGAAAAGGCCTGAAGAATATAACGGGCGTGAAATGATCTGAAAAATACGAGAAGCCTGAAAGGGCCTGAAAAATACGAGGAGCCTGAAAAGATGTGAAATATACGAGGAGCCTGAAAAGGTGTGAAAAGTTCGAGGAGCCTGAAAAGGTTTGAAAAACACGAGGAGCCTGAAAAGGTGTGAAAAATACGAGGAGCCTGAAAAGGACTGTTAAATACGAGGAGCCTGAAAACGCCTGTAAAATACGAGGAGCCTGAAAAGGCCTGAAAAATTCTAGGAGCCTGAAAAGGCCTGAATAATACGAGGGGCCTGAAAAGGCGTGAAAAATATGAGGAGCCTGAAAAGGCGTGAAAAATACGAGGAGCCTGAAAAGGCGTGAAAAATACGAGGAGCCTGAAAAGGCGTGAAAAATACGAGGAGCCTGAATAAAAGTGTGAAAAATATGAGGACTGAAAAGGCCTGAAAAATACAAGGAGCCGGAAAAGGCCTGAAGAATATGAGGAGCCTGAAAATGCGTGAAAAATACGAGGAGCCTGAAAGGCCTGAAAAATACGAGGAGCCGGAAAAGGCCTGAAAAATATGAGGAGCCTGAAAAGGACTGAAAAATACGAGGAGCCTGAAAAGGTGTAAAAAATACGAGGAGCCTGAAAAGGCCTGAAAAATACGAGGAGCCTGAAAGGCCTGAAAAATACGAGGAGCCGGACAAGGCCTGAAAAATATGAGGAGCCTGAAAAGGCCTGAAAAATATGAGGAGCCTGAAAAGGTGTGAAAAATACGAGGAGCCTGAAAAGGCGTGAAAAATACGAGGAGCCTGAAAAGGCGTGAAAAATACGAGGAGCCTGGAAAGGCCTGAAAAATATGAGGAGCCTGAAAAGGTGTGAAAAATACGAGGAGCCGGAAAAGGCCTGAAAAATACGAGGAGCCTGAAAAGGCCTGAAAAATACGAGGAGCCTGAAAAGGTGTGATAAATACGAGGAGCCTGAAAAGGTGTGAAAAATACGATGAGCCTGAAAAGGTGTGATAAATACGAGGAGCCTGAAAAGGTGTGAAAAATTCGAGGAGCCTGGAAAAGTGTAAAATATACGAGGAGCCTGAAAAGGCGTGAAAACTACGAGGAGCCTGAAAAGGTGTGAAAAATACGAGGAGCCTGAAAAGGTGTGTAAAATACGAGGAGCCTGAAAAGGCTTGAAAAATACAAGGAGCCTGAAAAGGCGTGAAAAATACGAGGAGCCTGAAAAGGTATGTAAAATACGAGGAGCCTGAAAAGGCCTTTAAAATACGAGGAGCCTAAAAAGGTGTGAGACTGAAAAATACGAGGAGCCTGAAAAGGTGTGAAAAACCTGAGGAGCCTGAAAAGGCCTGAAAAGTACGAGGAGCCTGAAAAGGTGTGAAAAATCCGAGGAGCCTGAAAAGGCCTGCAGAATACGAGGAGCCTGAAAAGGCCTGAAAAATACGAGGAGCCTGAAAAGGTGTGATAAATACGAGGAGCCTGAAATGGCCTGAAAAATACGAGGAGCCTGAAAAGGTCTAAAAAATACGAGGAGCCTGAAAAGGCGTGAAAAATACGAGGAGCCTGAAAAGGCCTGAAAAATACTAGGAGCCTGAAAAGGCGTGAAAAATACGAGGAGCCTGAAAAGGCCTGAAAAATACCAGGAGCCAGAAAAGGTGTGAAAAATACGAGGAGCCTGAAAAGGTGTTAAAAATAAGAGAAGCCTGAAAGACCTGAAAAATCCGAGGAGCCTGAAAAGGCCTGAAAAATACGAGGAGACCGAAAAGTTGTGAAAAATACGAGGAGCATGAAAAGGCATGAAAAATAGGAGGAGCCCGAAAAGGTGTGAAAAATACGAGGAGCCTGAAAAGGCGTGAAAAATACGAGGAGCCTGAAAAGGTGTGAAAAATACTAGGAGCTTGAAAAGGCGTGAAAAATACGAGGAGCCTGAAAGGCGTGAAAAATACGAGGAGCCTGAAAAGGTGTGAAAAATACGAGGAGCCTGAAAAGGCCTGAAAAATACGAGGAGCCTGAAAAGGTGTGAAAAATAAGAGGAGCCTGAAAAGGCCTGAAAAAATTATCGAGAGCCGAAAAGGTGTGTAAGGTATATACCATGGAGACTAAAAAGGCCTGGAAAAATACGAGGAGCCGGAAAAGGTGTGAAAAATACGAGGAGCCTGAAAAGGCTGTGAAAAATACGAGGAGCCTGAAAGCATGAAAACACGAGAAGCCTGGAAAAGTGTGAAGAAAATCAGGAGCCTAAAAAGGCCTGAAAAATCCGAGGAGCCGGAAAAGGTGTGAAAAATACGAGGAGCATTAAAAGGCCTGAAAAATACGAGGAGCCTGAAAAGGTGTGAGAAATACGAGGAGCATGAAAAGGTGTGAAAAGTACGAGGAGCCTGAAAAGGTGTGAAAAACACGAGGAGCCTGAAAAGGTGTGAAAAATACGAGGAGCCTGAAAAGGCCTGAAAAATACGAGGAGACTGAAAAGGTGTGAAAAATACGCGGAGCCAGAAAAGGCCTGAAGAATAAGAGGAGCCTGAAAAGGTGTGAAAAATACGAGGAGCCTGAAAAGGCCTGAAAAATACGAGGAGCCTGAAAAGGTGTGAAAAATCGGAGGAGCCTGAAAAGGCCTGTTAAATACAAGGAGCCTGAAAAGGTGTGAAAAATCCGAGGAGCCTGAAAAGGTGTGAAAAATATGAGGAGCCTGAAAAGGCGTGAAAAATACGAGGAGCCTGAAAAGGTGTGAAAAATACGAGGAGCCTGAAAAGGTGTGAAATATACGAGGAGCCTGAAAAGGTGTGAAAAATACGAGGAGCCTGAAAACGTGTGAAAAATTCGAGGAGCCTGAAAAGGTGTGAAAAATACGAGGAGCCTGAAAAGGCGTGAAAACTACGAGGAGCCTGAAAAGGCCTGAAAAATACGAGGAGCCTGAAAAGGTGTGTAAAATTCGAGGAGCCTGAGAAGGCGTGAAAAATACAAGGAGCCCGAAAATGCGTGAAAAATACGAGGAGCCTGGAAAGGTGTGTAAAATACGAGGAGCTTGAAAAGGCCTTTAAAATACGGGAAGCCTGAAAAGGTGTGAAAAATACGAGGAGCCTGAAAAGGCCTGAAAACTATGAGGAGCCTGAAAAGGTGTGAAAAATACGAGGAGCCTGAAAAGGCCTGAAAAATATAAGGGGCGTGAAAAGATGTGAAAGATACGAGGAGCCTGAAAAGGCCTGAAAAATACGAGGAGCCTGAAAAGGTGTGAAAAATACGAGGAGCCTGAAAAGGCCTGAAAAATATAAGGGGCGTGAAAAGATGTGAAAAATACGAGGAGCCTGAAAAGGCCTGAAAAATACCAGGAGCCTGAAAGGTGTGAAAAATACGAGGAGCCTGAAAAGTTGTGAAAAATATGAGGAGCATGAAAAGGCCTGAAAAATACGAGGCGCCTGAAGAGGTGTGATAAATATGAGGAGCCTGAAAATTCCTGAAAAATACGAGTAGCCTGAAAAGGTGTGAGTAATCCAAGGAGCCTGAAAAGGTGTGAAAAATGCGAGGAGCCTGAAAAGGTGTGAAAAATACGATGAGCCTGAAAAGGTCTGAAAAATACGAGGAGCCTGAAAAGGTGTGAAAAATACGAGGAGCCTGAAAAGGTGTGAAAAATACGAGGAGCCTGAAAAGGTGTGAAACATACGAGGAGCCTGAAAAGGCCTGAAAAATACGAGGAGCCTGAAAAGGTGTGAAAAATACGAGGAGCCTGAAAAGGCCTGAAAAATATAAGGGGCGTGAAAAGATGCGAAAGATACGAGGAGCCTGAAAAGGCCTGAAAAATACGAGGAGCCTGAAAAGGTGTGAAAAATACGAGGAGGCTGAAAAGGTGTGAAAAGTTCAAGGAGCTTGAAAAGGTGTGAAAAATACGAGGAGCCTGAAAAGGTGTGAAAAATACGAGGAGCCTGTAAAGGTGTGAAAAGAACGAGGAGCCTGAAAAGGTGTGAAAAATACCAGGAGCCTGAAAAGGTGTGAAAAATACGAGGAGCCTGAAAAGTGGTGAAAAATACGAGCAGCCTGAAGAGGCCCTGATAAATTACGAGAATCCTGAAAACGGCTTGAGAATAAATTACGAGGAGCCTGAAAAGGCCTGAAAATACGAGGAGCCTGAAAAGTGTTGAAAAATACGAGGAGCCTGAAAAGGTGTGAAAAATCGTGGAGCCTTGGAAAAGTGTGTTTGAAAAAATTACGAGCACCCTGAAAAGGTGTGAAAAAACGAGGAGCCTGATAAAGGCTTCTGAACAAAACGAGGAACCTGAAAAGGCCTGAAAAATACGAGGAGCCTGAAAAGGCCTGAAAAATACGAGGGCCTGAAACGGAGTGAAAAATACGAGGAGACTGAAAAGGTGTGAAAAATACGAGGAGCCTGAAAAGGTGTGAAAAATACGAGGAGCCTGAAAAGGTGTGAAAAATACGAGGAGCCTGACAAAGCCTGAAAAATACGAGGACCCTGAAAAGGTGTGAAAAATACGAGGAGCCTGAAACAGTGTGAAAAATACGAGGAGCCTGAAAAGGTGTGAAAAAAATGAGGAGCCTGAAAAAGCCTGAAAAATACGAGGAGCCTGAAAAGGTTTCAGGCTCCTCGTATTTTTCACACCTTTTCAGGCTCCTCGTAATTTTCACACCTTTTCAGGCTCCTCGTATTTTTCAGGCCTTTTCAAGCTCCTCGTATATTTCAGGCCTTTTCAGGCTCCTCGTATTTTTCACGCCTTTTCAGGCTCCTCGTATTTTTCACAGCTTTTCAGGCTCTTCGTATATTTCAGGCCTTTTCATGCTCCTCGTATTTTTCACACCTTTTCAGGCTCCTCGTATTTTTCAGGCCTTTTCAGGCTCCTCGTATTTTTCACAACTTTTCAGGCTCTTCGTATTTTCAGCCTTTTCAGGCTCTCGTATTTTCACACCTTTTTTCAGGCTCCTCATATTTTTTCACAAGCCTTTTCAGGCTTTCCTCGTATTTTTCACCACCTTTTCTGGCTCTCGATTTTTTAGCGTTTTTCAGGCTCACTCATATTTCAGGCCTTTTCAGGCTTCGTATTTTTCACACCTTTTCAGGCTCCCGTATTTTTCCCACCTTTGCAGGCTCCTCGTATTTTTCACACCTTTTCAGGCTCCTCGTATTTTACACACCGTTTCAGGCTCCTCGTATTTTTCACACCTTTTCAGGGTCCTCATATTTTTCAGGCCTTTTCAGACTCCTCGTATTTTTAACAACTTTTCAGGCTCCTCATATTTTTCAGGCCTTTTCAGGCTCCTCGTGTTTTTCAAACCTTTTCAGGCTCCTCGTATTTTTCACACCTTTTCAAGCTCCTCGTATATTTCAGGCCTTTTCAGGCTCCTCGTATTTTTCACACCTTTTCAGGCTCCTCGTATTTTTCACACCTTTTCAGGCTCCTCGTATATTTCAGGCCTTTTCAGGCTTCTCATATTTTTCACACCTTTTCAGGCTCCTCGTATTATTCAGGCCCTTTCAGGCTCCTCGTATTTTTCACACCTTTCAGGCTCCTCATATTTTTCAAGCCTTTTCAGGCTCCTCGTATTTTTCACACCTTTTCAGTCTCCTCGTATTTTTCAGGCCTTTTCAGGCTCCTCGTATTTTTCAAGCCTATTCAGGCTCCTCGTATTTTTCACACCTTTTCAGGCTCCTCGTATTTTTCACACCTTTGCAGGCTCCTCGTATTTTTCACACCTTTTCAGGCTCCTCGTATTTTTCACACTGTTTCAGGCTCCTCGTATTTTTCACACCTTTTCAGGGTCCTCGTATTTTTCAGGCTTTGTCAGGCTCCTCGTATTTTTCACACCTTTTCAGGCTCCTCGTATTTTTCACACCTCTTCAGGCCCCTCATATTTTTCAGGCATTTTCAGGCTCCTCGTAATTTTCAGGCCTTTTCAGGCTCCTCGTAAATTTCAGGCCTTTTCAGGCTCCTCGTATTTTTAACACCTTTTCAGGCTCCTCGTATATTTCAGGCTTTTTCAGGCTCCTCGTATTTTTCACACCTTTTCAGGCTCCTCGTATTTTTCACACCTTTTCAGGCTCCTCGTATTTTTCAGGCCTTTTCAGGCTCCTCGTATTTTTCAGGCCTTTTCAGGCTCCTCGTATTTTTCAGGCCTATTCAGGCTCCTCGTATTTTTCAGGCCTTTTCAGGCTCCTCATATTTATCAGGCCTTTTCAGGCTCCTCATATTTTTCACACCTTCTCAGGCTCCTCGTATTTTTCACACATTTTCAGGCTCCTCGTATTTTTCAAGCCTTTTCAGGCTCCTCGTATTTTTCACAACTTTTCAGGCTCCTCGTATTTTTCACGCCTTTTCAGGCCCCTCGTATTTTTCAGGCCTTTTCAGGCTCCTCGTATTTTTCAGGCCTTTTCAGGCTCCTCGTATTTTTCAGGCCTTTTCAGGCTCCTCGTATTTTTCACGTGGAGGAGCCTGAAAAGGTGTGAAAAATACGAGGAGCCTGAAAAGGTGTGAAAAATACGAGGAGCCTGACAAAGCCTGAAAAATACGAGGAGCCTGAAAAGGTGTTAAAAATACGAGGAGCCTGAAAAGGCGTGAAAAATACGAGGAGCCTGAAAAGGCCTGAAATATACCAGGAGCCTGAAAAGGCCTGAAGAATACGAGGAGCCTGAAAGGTGTGAAAAATACGAGGAGCCTGAAAAGGCCTGAAAAATACGAGAAGCCTGAAAAGGTGTGAAAAATACGAGGAGCCTAAAAAGGTGTGAAAAATACGAGGAGCCTGAAAAGGTGTGAAAAATACGAGGATCCGGAAAAGGCGTGAAAAATACTAGGAGCCTGAAAAGGCGTGAAAAATACGAGGAGCCTGTAAAGGCCTGAAAAATACGAGGAGCCTGAAAACGCCTGAAAAACACGAGGAGCCTGAAAAGTTGTTAAAAATACGAGGAGCCTGAAAAGGTGTGAAAAATACGAGGAGCCTGAAAAGGTGTGAAAAATACGAGGAGCCTGAAAAGGCCTGAAATATACGAGGAGCTTGAAAAGGTGTGAAAAATACGAGGAGCCTGAAAAGGTGTGAAAAATACGAGGAGCCTGAAAAGGGCTGAAAAATACGAGGAGCCTGAAAAGGCCTGAAAAATACGGGGAGCCTGAAAAGGTGTGAAAAATACGAGGAGCCTGAAAAGGTGTGAAAAATACGAGGAGCCTGAAAAGGCCTGAAAAATATGAGGAGCCTGAAAAGGCTTGAAAAATACGAGGAGACTGAAAAGGTGTGAAAAATACGAGGAGCCTGACAAAGCCTGAAAAATACGAGAACCCTGAAACGGTGTGAAAAATACAAGGGCCTGGAAAGGCCTGAAAAATACGAGGAGCCTGAAAAGGTGTGAAAAATACGAGGAGCCTGAAAAGGCCTGAAAATATGAGGACCCTGAAAAGGGGTGAAAAATACGAGGAGCCTGAAACAGTGTGAAAAATACGAGGAGCCTGAAAAGGTGTGAAAAATACGAGGAGCCTGAAAAGGTGTGAAAAATACGAGGAGCCTGAAAAGGTGTGAAAAATACGAGGACCCTGAAAAGGCCTGAAAAATACGAGGAGCCTGAAAAGGTGTGAAAAATACGAGGAGCCTGAAAAGGTGTGAAAAAAACGAGGAGCCTGAAAAGGTGTGAAAAAAACGAGGAGCCTGAAAAACCTTTTCTGGCTCCTCATATTTTTCACACCTTTTCTGGCTCCTCATATTTTTCACACCTTTTCAGGCTCCTCGTATTTTTCACACCTTTTCAGGCTCCTCGTATTTTTCACACCTTTTCAGGCTCCTCGTATTTTTCAGGCCTTTTCAAGCTCCTCCTATTCTTCAGGCCTTTCAGGCTCCTCGTATTTTCAGGCCTTTTCAGGCTCCTCGTATTTTTCACACCTTTTCAGGCTCCTCGTATTTTTCAGGCCTTTTCAGGCTCCTCGTATTTTTCAGGCCTTTTCAGACTCCTCTTATTTTTCACACCTTTTCAGGGTCCTCGTATTTTTCAGGCCTTGTCAGGCTCCTCATATTTTTCAGTCCTTTTCACGCTCCCCGTAATTTTCACACCTTTTCAGGCTCCTCGTATTTTTCACACCTTTTCAGGCTCCTCGTATTTTTCAGGCCTTTTCAGGCTCCTCGTATTTTTCAGGCCTTTTCAGGCTCCTTGTATTTTTCAGGCCATTTCAGGCTCCTAGTATTTTTCACACCTTTTCAGGCTCCTCGTATTTTTCAGGCCTTTTCAGGCTCCTCGTATTTTTCAGGCCTTTTCAGGCTCCTCGTATTTTTCACACCTTTTAAGGCTCCTCCTATTTTTCACACCTTTTCAGGCTCCTCGTATTTTTCAAGCCTTTTCAGGCTCCTCGTATTTTTCACACATTTTCAGGCTCCTCGTATTTTTCACACCTTTTCAGGCTCCTCTTTTCAGGCTCCTCGTATTTTTCACAACTTTTCAGGCTCCTCGTATTTTTCACACCTCTGCAGGCTCCTCGTATTTTTCACACCTTTTCAGGCTCCTCGTATTTTTCATACCTCTTCAGGCCCCTCATATTTTTCAGGCATTTTCAGGCTCCTCGTAATTTTCAGGCCTTTTCAGGCTCCTCGTAAATTTCAGGCCTTTTCAGGTTCCTCGTATTTTTCACACCTTTTCAGGCTCCTCGTATTTTTCAGGCCTTTTCAGGCTCCTCGTATTTTTCACACCTTTTCAGGCTTCTCGTATTTTTCACTCCTTTTCAGGCTCCTCGTATTTTTCACACCTTTTCAGTGTCCTCGTATTTTTCACACCTTTTCAGGCTCCTCGTATTTTTCACACCTTTTCAGGGTCCTCGTATTTTTCAGGCTTTGTCAGGCTTTTCATATTTTTCAAGCCTTTTCAGGCTCCTCGTATTTTTCACACCTTTTCAGGTTCCTCGTATTTTTCACACCTTTTCAGGCTCCTCGTATTTTTCAGGCCTTTTCAGGCTCCTCATATTTTTCAGGCCTTTTCTGGCTCCTTGTATTTTTCACACAATTTCAGGGTCCTCGTATTTTTCAGGCCTTTTCAGGCTCCTCGTATTTTTCAGGCCTTTTCAGGCTCCTCGTATTTTTCACACCTTTTCAGGCTCCTCGTATTTTTCACACCTTTTCAGGCTCCTCGTATTTTTCACGCCTTTTCAGGCTCCTCGTATATTTCTGGCCTTTTTCAGGCTCCTCGTATTTTTCAGGCCTTTTCAGGCTCCTCGTATTTTTCACACCTTTTCAGGCTCCTCGTATTTTTCACCCCTTTTCAGGTTCCTCTTATTTTTTGCACCTCTTCAGGCCCCTCATATTTTTCACACCTTTTCAGGCTCCTCATATTTTTCACACCTTTTCAGGCTCCTCGTATTCTTCAGGCCATTTCAGGGTCCTCGAATTTTTCACACCTTTTCAGGTTCCTCGTATTTTTCACACCTTTTCAGGCTCCTCGTATATATCACACATTTTCAGGCTCCTCATATTTTTCACACCTTTTCAGGGTCCTCGTGTTTTTCACACTTTTTCAGGGTCCTCGTATATTTCAGGCTTTGTCCGGCTCCTCGTATTTTTCACACCTTTTCAGGCTCCTCGTATTTTTCACATCTTTTCAGGCTCCTCGTATTTTTCAGGCATTTTCAGGCTTCTCGTATTTTTCAGGCCTTTTCAGGCTCCTCGTATTTTTCACACCTTTTCAGGGTCCTCATATTTTTCAGGCCTTTTCAGGCTCCTCGTATTTTTCAGGCCTTTTCAGGCTCCTCATATTTTTCACACCTTTTCAGGCTCCTCGAATTTTTCACACCTTTTCAGACTCCTCGTATTTTTTAGGCCTTTTCAGGCTCCTCGTATTTTTCAGGCCTTTTCAGGCTCCTCGTATTTTTCAGGCCTTTTCAGGCTCCTCGTAATTTTCACACCTTTTCAGGGTCTTCATATTTTTCAGGCCTTTTCAGGCTCCTCGTATTTTTCAGGCCTTTTCAGGCTCCTCGTATTTTTCAGGCCTTTTTAAGCTCCTCGTATTTTTCACACCTTTTCAGGCTCCTCGTATTTTTCACACCTTTTCAGGCTCCTCGTATTTTTCACACCGTTTCAGGCTCTTCGTATTTTTCACGCCTTCTCAGGCTCCTCATATTTTTCAGGCCTTCTCAGGCTCCTAGTATTTTTCACACCTTTTCAGGCACCTCGTATTTTTCATGCCTTCTCAGGCTCCTCATATTTTTCAGGACTTTTCAGGCTCCTCGTATTTTTCAGACCTTTTCAGGCTCCTCGTATTTTTCACACCTTTTCAGGATCCTCGTATTTTTCACACCTTTTCAGGCTCCTCGTATTTGTCACACCTTTTCAGGCTCCTCGTATTTTTCACACCTTTTCAGGGTCCTCGTATTTTTCACACCTTTTCAGGCTCCTCGTATTTTTCACACCTTTTCAGGCTCCTCGTATTTTTCACACCTTTTCAGGCTACTCGTATTTTTCAGGACTTTTCAGACTCCTCGTATTTTTCACACCTTTTCTGGCTCCTCGTATTTTTCACACCTTTTCAGGCTACTCGTATTTTTCAGGACTTTTCAGGCTCCTCGTATTTTTCACACCTTTTCAGGCTCGTCGTATTTTTCACACCTTTTCAAGTTCCTCGTATTTTTCACACCTTTTCAGGCTCCTCGTATTTTTCAGACCTTTTCAGGCTCCTCGTATTTTTCACACCTTTTCAGGCTCCTCGCATTTTTAACTCCTTTTCAGGCTCCTCGTATTTTTCAGGCCTTTTCAGGCTCCTCGTATTTTTCACACCTTTTCAGGCTCCTCGTATTTTTCACACCTTTTCTGGCTCCTCGTATTTTTCACACCTTTTCAGGCTACTCGTATTTTTCAGGACTTTTCAGGCTCCTCGTATTTTTCACACCTTTTCAGGCTCCTCGTATTTTTCACACCTTTTCAGGCTCCTCGTATTTTTCACACCTTTTCAGGCTCCTCGTATTTTTCAGGCCTGTTCAGGCTCCTCGTATTTTTCACACCTTTTCAGGCTCCTCGTATTTTTCACACCTTTTCAGGCTCCTCGTATTTTTCACACCTCTTCAAGCCCCTCATACTTTTCACACCTTTTCAGGCTCCTCGTATTTTTCACACCTTTTCAGGCTACTCGTATTTTTCACACCTTTTCAGGGTCCTCGTATTTTTCACACCTTTTCAGGCTCCTCGTATTTTTCACACCTTTCGGCCCCTCATATTTTTCAGGCATTTTCAGGCTCCTCGTAATTTTCAGGCCTTTTCAGGCTCCTCGTAAATTTCAGGCCTTTTCAGGCTCCTCGTATTTTTAACACCTTTTCAGGCTCCTCGTATATTTCAGGCTTTTTCAGGCTCCTCGTATTTTTCACACCTTTTCAGGTTCCTCGTATTTTTCACACCTTTTCAGGCTCCTCGTACTTTTCACACCTTTTCAGGCTCCTCGTATTTTTCACACCTTTTCAGGCTCCTCGTATTTGTCACACCTTTTCAGGCTCCTCATATTTTTCACACCTCTTCAGGCTCCTCTTATTTTTCACACCTCTTCAGGCCCCGCATATATTTCAGGCCTTTTCAGGCTCCTCGTATTTTTCACACCTTTTCAGGCTCTTCGTATTTTTCAGGCCTTTTCAGGCTCCTCGTATTTTTCACACCATTTCAGGCTCCTCGTATTTTTCACACCTTTTCAGGCTCCTCGTATTTTTCACACCTTTTCAGTATCCTCGTATTTTTCACACCTTTTCAGGCTCCTCGTATTTTTCACACCTTTTCAGGCTACTCTTATTTTTCAGGACTTTTCAGGCTCCTCGTATTTTTCACACCTTTTCTGGCTCCTCGTATTTTTCACACCTTTTCAGGCTACTCGTCTTTTTCAGGCCTTTTCAGGCTCCTCGTATTTTTCACACCTTTTCAGGCTCCTTGTATTTTTCACACCTTTTCAGGCTCCTTGTATTTTTCACACCTTTTCAGGCTCCTCGTATTTTTCTGGCCTTTTCAGGCTCCTCGTATTTTTCACACCTTTTCAGGCTCCTCGTATTTTTCACACCTTTTCAGGCTCCTCGTATTTTTCACACCTCTTCAGGCCCTTCATATTTTCACACCTTTTCAGGCTCCTCGTATTTTTCACACCTTTTCAGGCTCCTCGTATTTTTCACACCTTTTCAGGCTCCTCGTATTTTTCACACCTTTTCAGGCTCCTCGTATTTTTCACACCTTTTCAGGCTACTCGTATTTTTCAGGACTTTTCAGGCTCCTCGTATTTTTCAGGACTTTTCAGGCTCCTCGTATTTTTCACACCTTTTCAGGCTCGTCGTATTTTTCACACCTTTTCAGGGCCTCGTATCTTTCACACCTTTTCAGTCTCCTCGTATTTTTCAGGCCTTTTCAGGCTCCTCGTGTTTTTCACAACTTTTCAGGCTCCTCGTATTTTTCGCACCTCTTCAGGCTCCTCATATTTTTCACACCTTTTCAGGCTACTCGTATTTTTCAGGACATTTCAGGCTCCTCGTATTTTTCACACCTTTTCAGGCTCCTCGTATTTTTCACACCTTTTCAGGCTACTCGTATTTTTCAGGACTTTTCAGGCTCCTCGTATTTTTCACACCTTTTCAGGCTCCTCGTATTTTTCGCACCTCTTCAGGCTCCTCGTATTTTTCGCACCTCTTCAGGCTCCTCGTATTTTTCACACCTTTTCAGGCTACTCGTATTTTTCAGGCCTTTTCAGGCTCCTCTTATTTTTCACACCTTTTCAGGGTCCTCCTATTTTCCAGGCCTTCAGGCTCCTCCTATTTTTCAAGCCTTTTCAGGCTCCTCGTATTTTTCACACCTTTTCAGGCTCCTCGTATTTTTCACACCTTTTCAGGCTTCTCGTATTTTTCACACCTTTTCTGGCTCCTTGTATTTTTCACACCTTTTCAGGCTCCTCATATTTTTCAGGCCTTTTCAGGCTCCTCATACTTTTCACACCTTTTCAGGTTCCTCGTATTTTTCAGGCCTTTTCAGGCTACTCGTATTTTTCAGGCCTTTTCAGGCTCCTCGTATTTTTCACACCTTTTAAGGCTCCTCCTATTTTCACACCTTTTCAGGCTCCTCGTATTTTTCAAGCCTTTTCAGGTTCCTCGTATTTTTCACACCTTTTCAGGCTCCTCGTATTTTTCACACCTTTTCAGGCTCCTCTTTTCAGGCTCCTCGTATTTTTCACACATTTTCAGGCTCCTCGTGTTTTTCACACCTTTTCAGGCTCCTCGTATTTTTCACACCTCTTCAGGCCCCTCATATTTTTCAGGCATTTTCAGGCTCCTCGTAATTTTCAGGCCTTTTCAGGCTCCTCGTAAATTTCAGGCCTTTTCAGGCTCCTCGTATTTTTAACACCTTTTCAGGCTCCTCGTATATTTCAGGCTTTTTCAGGCTCCTCGTATTTTTCACACCTTTTCTGTTTCCTCGTATTTTTCACACCTTTTCAGGCTCCTCGTATCTTTCACACCTTTTCAGGCTCCTCGTATTTTTCACACCTTTTCAGGCTCCTCGTATTTGTCACACCTTTTCAGGCTCCTCGTATTTTTCACACCTCTTCAGGCTCCTCTTATTTTTCACACCTCTTCAGGCCCCGCATATATTTCAGTCCTTTTCAGGCTCCTCGTATTTTTCACACCTTTTCAGGCTCCTCCTATTTTTCAGGCCTTTTCATGCTCCTCGTATTTTTCACACCGTTTCAGGTTCCTCGTATTTTTCACACCTTTTCAGGCTCCTCGTATTTTTCACACCTTTTCAGGATCCTCGTATTTTTCAGGACTTTTCAGGCTCCTCGTATTTTTCACACCTTTTCTGGCTCCTCGTATTTTTCACACCTTTTCAGGCTACTCGTATTTTTCAGGACTTTTCAGGCTCCTCGTATTTTTCAGGCCTTTTCAGGCTCCTCGTATTTTTCACACCTTTTCAGGCTCCTTGTATTTTTCACACCTTTTCAGGCTCCTCGTATTTTTCTGGCCTTTACAGGCTCCTCGTATTTTTCACACCTTTTCAGGCTCCTCGTATTTTTCACACCTTTTCAGGCTCCTCGTATTTTTCGCACCTCTTCAGGCCCCTCATATTTTTCACACCTTTTCAGGGTCCTCGTATTTTTCACACCTTTTTGCAGGCTCCTCGTATTTTCCACACCTTTTCAGGGTCCTCCTATTTTTCACACCTTTTTTTCACACCTTTTCAGGCTCCTCGTATTTTTCACACCTTTTCAGGCACCTCGTATTTTTCACACCTTTTCAGGCTCCTCGGATTATTCACACCTTTTCAGGCTCCTCGCATTTTTCACACCTTTTCAGGCTCCTTGGATTATTCACACCTTTTCAGGCTACTTGTATTTTTCACACCTTTTCAGGCTCCTCGCATTTTTCACACCTTTTCAGGCTCCTTGGATTATTCACACCTTTTCAGGCTCCTCGTATTTTTCACACTTTTCAGGCTTCCCGTATTTTAAAGGCCTTTTCAGGCTCCTCGTATTTTACACCCCTTTTCAGGCTCCTCATATTTTTCAGGCCTTTTCAGACTCCTCGTATTTTTCACACCTTTTCAGGCCCCTCATATTTTTCAGGCCTTTTCTGGCTCCCGTGTTTTTCAGGCCTTTCAGGCTCTTCGTATTTTTCACGCCTTTTCAGGCTCCTCAGATTTTTCACACCTTTTCAGGCCCCTCGTATTTTTCACACCTTTTCAGGCTCCGCGTATTTTTCACACCTTTTAAGGCTCCTCGTATTTTTCAGGCCGTTTCAGGCTCCTCGTATTTTTCAGGCCTTTCCAGGCTCCTCGTATTTTTCACACCTTTTCAGGATCCTCGTATTATTCAGGCCTTTTCAGGCTCCTCGTATTTTTCACACATTTTCAGGCTGCTCATATTTTTCACACCTTTTCAGGCTCCACGTATTTTTCACACCTTTTCAGGCTCCTCGTATTTTTCACACCTTTTCAGGCTCCTCGTATTTTTCAGGCCTTTTCAGGCTCCTCGTATTTTTCACACCTTTTCAGCGTCCTCATATTTTTCAGGCCTTTTCAGCTCCTCGTATTTTTCACACCTTTTCAGGCTGCTCGTATATTTTCAGCACCTTATTTCAGGCTCCTCGTATTTTTTTAACCACCTTTCAGGCTTCCTCGTATTTTTCACAGACCTTTTCAGGCTCCTTCGTAATTTTTCCACACCTTTTCAGGCTCCTCGTATTTTTCACACCTTTTTCAGGCTCCTTGTACTTTTCACACCTTTTCAGGCTCCTCGTATTTTTCACACCTTTTCAGGCTCCTCATATTTTTCAGGCCTTTTCAGGCTCCTCGTATCTTTCACATCTTTTCACGCCCCTTATATTTTTCAGGCCTTTTCAGGCTCCTCGTATTTTTCACACCTTTTCAGGCTCCTCATAGGTTTCAGGCCTTTTCAGGCTCGTCGTATTTTTCACACCTTTTCAGGCTTCCCGTATTTTAAAAGCCTTTTCAGGCTCCTCGTATTTTACACACCTTTCCAGGCTCCTCGTATTTTTCACGCATTTTCGGGCTCCTTGTATTTTTCACGCCTTCTCAGGCTCCTCGTATTTTACACACCTTTTCAGGCTCCTCGTATTTTTCACACCTTTTCAGGCTCCTCGTAGTTTTCACGTCTTTTCAGGCTTCTCGTATTTTTCACACCTTTTCAGGCTCCTCGAATTTTTCACACCTTTTCAGGCTCCTCGTATTATTCACACCTTTTCAGGCTCCTCGTATTTTTCAGGCCTTTTCAGGCTCCTCGTATTTTTCAGACCTTTTCAGGCCCCTCGTATTTTTCACACATTTTCAGGCTCCTCGTATTTTTCACACCTTTTCAGGCTCCTCGGATTATTCACCCCTTTTCAGGCTCCTCGCATTTTTCACACCTTTTCAGGCTCCTTGGATTATTCACACCTTTTCAGGCTACTTGTATTTTTCACACCTTTTCAGGCTCCTCGCATTTTTCACACCTTTTCAGGCTCCTTGGATTATTCACACCTTTTCAGGCTCCTCGTATTTTTCACACTTTTCAGGCTTCCCGTATTTTAAAGGCCTTTTCAGGCTCCTCGTATTTTACACACCTTTCCAGGCTCCTCGTATTTTTCACGCATTTTCGGGCTCCTTGTATTTTTCACCACTTCTCAGGCTCCTCGTATTTTACACACCTTTTCAGGCTCCTCGTAGTTTTCACACCATTTCAGGCTCCTCGTAGTTTTCACGTCTTTTCAGGCTCCTCGTATTTTTCACACCTTTTCAGGCTCCTCGAATTTTTCACGCCTTTTCAGGCTCCTCGTATTTTTCACACCTTTTCAGGCTCCTCGTATTTTTCACACCTTTTCAGGCTCCTCGTATTTTTCACGCCTTTTCAGGCTCCTCGTATTTTTCACACCTTTTCAGGCTCCTCGTATTTTTCAGGCCTGTTCAGGCTCCTCGTATTCTGCAGGCCTTTTCAGGCTCCTCTGATTTATCACACCTTTTCAGGCTCCTTGTATTTTTCAGGCCTTTTCAGGCTCCTCCGATTTTTCACACCTTTTCAGGCTCCTCGTATTTTTCAGGCCTTTTCAGGCTCCTCGTATTTTTCACACCTTTTCAGGCTCCTCTTATTCTGCAGGTCTTTTCCGGCTCCGCGTATTTTTTTAACACCTTTTTCAGTCTCCTCGTATTTTTCAGGCTTTTCAGGCTCTCGTATTTTTACACACCTTTTCAGGCTCCTTCGTGTTTTTCACACCTTTACAGGCTCCTGCGTACTTTTACACTTTTCATGCATCCTTCGTATATCCTTAGTCACACTTGTTTCAGGCTCCTCTTATTTTTCAGGCCTTTTCAGGCTCCTCGTATTTTTCCGGCCTTTTCAGGCTCCTCGTATTTTTCACACCTTTTCAGGATCCTCGTATTTTTCAGGCCTTTTCAGGCTCCTCGTATTCTGCACGCCTTTTAATGCTCCTCGTATTTTTCACACCTTTTCCCGCTCCTCGTATTTTTCAGGCCTTTTTAGTCTCCTGGTATTCTTCACACCTTTTCAGGTTCCTCGGATTTTTCAGGCCTTTTCATGCTCCTCATATTTTTCACGCCTTTTCAGGCTCCTCGTATTTTTCACACCGTTTCGGGCTCCTCATATTTTTCATGCCTTTTCATGCTCCTCGTATTTTTCAGGCCTTTTCAGGCTCCTCATATTTTTCACGCCTTTTCAGGCTCCTCGTATTTTCACACCTTTTCAGGCTCCTCGTAGTTTTCACGTCTTTTCAGGCTCCTCGTATTTTTCACACCTTTTCAGGCTCCTCGTATTTTTCACACCTTTTGAGGCTCCTCATATTTTTCACACCTTTTCAGGCTCCTCGTATTTTTCACACCTTTTCAGGCTCCTCGTATTTTTCACACCTTTTCAGGCTCCTCGTATTTTTCACACCTTTACAGGCTCCTCGTATTTTTCACACCTTTTCAGGCTCCTCGTATTTTTCACACCTTTTCAGGCTCCTCGTATTTTTCCACCTTTTCAGGCTCCTCGTATTTTTCACACCTTTTCAGGCCCCTCGTATTTTTCACACCTTTTCAGGCTCCGCATATTTTTCACACCTTTTTAGGCTCCTCGTATTTTTCAGGCCGTTTCAGGCTCCTCGTATTTTTCAGGCCTTTCCAGGCTCCTCGTATTTTTCACACCATTTCAGGATCCTCGTATTTTTCAGGCCTTTTCAGGCTCCTCGTATTTTTCACACCTTTTCAGGCTGCTCGTATTTTTCTCACCTTTTCAGGCTCCACGTATATTTCACACCTTTTCAGGCTCCTCGTATTTTTCACACCTTTTCAGGCTCCTCGTATTTTTCAGGCCTTTTCAGGGTCCTCGTATTTTTCAGGCCTTTGAAGGCTCCTCGTATTTTTCAGGCCTTTTCCGGCTCCTCGTATTTTTCACACCTTTTCAGGCTCCTCGTATTTTTTCACACCTTTCATGCTCCTCGTATTTTTCACACCTTTTCAGGCTCCTCGTATTTTTCACACCTTTTCAGGCTCCTCGTATTTTTCACACCTTTTCAAGCTCCTTGAACTTTTCACACCTTTTCAGGCTCCTCGTATTTTTCACTACTTTTCAGGCTCCTCGTTTTTTTCAGGCCTTTTCAGGCTCCTCATATCTTTCACATCTTTTCACGCCCCTTATATTTTTCAGGCCTTTTCAGGCTCCTCGTATTTTTCACACCTTTTCAGGCTCCTCATAGTTTTCAGGCCTTTTCAGGCTCCTCGTATTTTTCACACCTTTTCAGGCTCCCCGTATTTTTCAGGCCTTTTCAGGCTCCTCGTATTTTACCCACCTTTCCAGGCTCCTCGTATTTTTCACGCATTTTCGGGCTCCTTGTATTTTTCACGCCTTCTCAGGCTCCTCGTATTTTACACACCTTTTCAGGCTCCTCGTATTTTTCACACCTTTTCAGGCTCCTCGTAGTTTTCACGTCTTTTCAGGCTCCTCGTATTTTTCACACCTTTTCAGGCTTCTCGAATTTTTCACACCTTTTCAGGCCTCTCGTATTTTTCACACCTTTTCAGGCTCCTCGTATTTTTCACACCTGTTCAGGCTCCTCGTATTTTTCACACCTTTTCAGGCTCCTCGTATTTTTTACGCCTTTTCAGGCTCCTCATATTTTTCACACCTTTTCAGGCTCCTCGGATTTTTCACACCTTTTCAGGCTCCTGGTATTTTTCAGGCCTTTTCAGGCTCCTCGTATTTTTCACGCCTTTTCAGGCTCCTCGTATTTTTCACACCTTTTCAGGCCCCTCGTATTTTTCACACCTTTTCAGGCTCCGCATATTTTTCACACCTTTTTAGGCTCCTCGTATTTTTCAGGCCTTTTCAGGCTCCTCGTATTCTGCAGGCCTTTTCAGGCTCCTCGGATTTTTCACACCTTTTCAGGCTCCTTGTATTTTACAGGCCTTTTCAGGCTCCTTGTATTTTACACACCTTTTCAGGCTCCTCGTATTTTTCAGGCCTTTTCAGGCTCCTCGTATTTTTCACACCTTTTCAGGCTCCTCTTATTCTGCAGGCCTTTTCTGGCTCCGCGTATTTTTCACACCTTTTCAGTCTCCTCGTATTTTTCAGGCCTTTTCAGGCTCCGCGTATTTTTCACACCTTTTCAGGCTCCTCGTGTTTTTCACACCTTTTTAGGCTCCTCGTACTTTTCACACCTTTTCATGCTCCTCGTATTTCTCACACCTTTTCAGGCTCCTCGTATTTTTCAGGCCTTTTAATGCTCCTCATATTTTTCACACCTTTTCAGGCTCCTCGTATTTTTCAGGCCTTTTTAGTCTCCTGGTATTCTTCACACCTTTTCAGGCTCCTCGGATTTTTCAGGCCTTTTCAGGCTCCTCGGATTTTTCAGGTCTTTTCAGGCTCCTCGTATTTTTCACGCCTTTTCAGGCTCCTCATATTTTTCATGACTTTTCATGCTCCTCGTATTTTTCACACCTTTTCGGGCTCCTCATATTTTTCATTCCTTTTCATGCTCCTCGTATTTTTCACAACTTTTCGGGCTCCTCGTATTTTTCTGGCCTTTTCAGGCTCCTCGGAATTTTCAGGTCTTTCAGGCTCCTCTTATTTTTAACACCTTTTCAGGCTCCTCGTATTTCTCAGACCTTTTCAGGCTCCTCGTATTTTTCAGGCCTTTTCATGCTCCTCGTATTTTTCACACCTTTTCAGGCTCCTGGTATTTTTCAGGCCTTTTCAGGCTCCTCGTATTTTTCACGCCTTTCCAGGCTCCTCGTATTTTTTAGGCCTTTTCAGGCTCCTCGTATTTTTCAGTCCTTTTCAGGCTCCTCGTATTTTTCACACCTTTTCAGGCTCCTCGTATTTTTCAGACCTTTTCAGCCTCCTCGTATTCTGCAGGCCTTTTCAGGCCCCCTCGGATTTTTCACACCTTTTCAGGCTCCTCGTATTTTTCAGGCCTTTTCAGGCTCCTCGGGTTTTTCACACCTTTTCAGGCTCCTCGTATTTTTCAGGACTTTTCAGGCTCCTCACATTTTTCAGGCCTTTTCAGGCTCCTCTTATTCTGCAGGCCTTTTCAGGCTCCTCGTATTTTTCACACCTTTTCAGGCTCCTTGTATTTTTCACGCCTTTCAGGCTCCTCGTATTTTTCACGCCTTTTCAAGCTCCTAGTATTTTTCACACCTTTTCAGGCTCCTCGTATTTTTCAGGCCTTTTCAGGCTCCTCGGAATTTTCAGGCCTTTTCAGTCTCCTTTTATTTTTAACACCTTTTCAGGCTCCTCGTATTTTTCAGGCCTTTTCAGGCTCCTCGTATTTTTCAGGCCTTTTCAGGCTCCTCGTATTTTTCACGCCTTTCAGGCTCCTCGTATTTTTCACGCCTTTTCAAGCTCCTAGTATTTTTCACACCTTTTCAGGCTCCTCGTATTTTTCAGGCCTTTTCAGGCTCCTCGGATTTTTCAGGCCTTTTCAGTCTCCTTTTATTTTTAACACCTTTTCAGGCTCCTCGTATTTTTCAGGCCTTTTCAGGCTCCTCGTATTTTTCACACCTCTTCAGGCTCCTCATATTTTTCACACCTCTTCAGGCTCCTCGTATTTTTCACGACTCTTCAGGCTACTCGTATTTTTCACACCTTTTTAGGCTCCTCGTATTTTTCACACCTTTTCAGGCTCCTCATATTTTTCATGCCTTTTCAGGCTCCTCGTATTTTCACACCTTTTCAGGCTCCTCGTATTTTTCTCACCTTTTCAGGCTCCGCGTATTTTTCACACCTTTTCAGGCTCCTCGTATTTTTCAGGCGTTTTCAGTCTCCTCGTATTTTTCAGGCATTTTCAGGCTCCTCGTATTTTTCAGTCTTTTTCAGGCTCCTCATATTTTTCAGGCCTTTTCAGACTCCTCGTATTTTTCACACCTTTTCAGGCCCCTCATATTTTTCAGGCCTTTTCTGGCTCCCGTGTTTTTCAGGCCTTTCAGGCTCCTCGTATTTTTCACACCTTTTCATGCCCCTCGTATTTTTCACACCTTTTCAGGCTCCTCGTATTTTTCACAACTTTTCAGGCCCCTCATATTTTTCAGTCCTTTTCAGGCTCCTCGTATTTTTCACACCTTTTCAGGCTCCTCATAATTTTCAGGCCTTTTCAGGCTCCTCGTATTTTTCACACCTTTTCAGGCTTCCCGTATTTTAAAGGCCTTTTCAGGCTTCTCGTATTTTACACACCTTTCCAGGCTCCTCGTATTTTTCACGCATTTTCGGGCTCCTTGTATTTTTCACGCCTTTTCAGGCTCCTCGTATTTTACACACCTTTCCAGGCTCCTCGTATTTTTCACACCTTTTCAGGCTCCTGGTATTTTTCAGGCCTTTTCAGGCTCCTCGTATTTTTCACGCCTTTTCAGGCTCCTCGTATTTTTCAGGCCTTTTCAGGCTCCTCGTATTTTTCAGGCCTTTACAGGCTCCTCGTACTTTTCACACCTTTTCAGGATCCTCGTATTTTTCAGGCCTTTTCAGGCTCCTCGTATTCTGCAGGCCTTTTCAGGCTCGTCGGATTTTTCACACCTTTTCAGGCTCCTTGTATTTTTCAGGCCTTTTCAGGCTCCTCCGATTTTTCACACCTTTTCAGGCTCCTCGTATTTTTCACACCTTTTCAGGCTTCCCGTATTTTAAAGGCCTTTTCACGCTCCTCGTATTTTACACACCTTTCCAGGCTCCTCGTATTTTTCACGCATTTTCGGGCTCCTCGTATTTTTCACACCTTTTCAGGCTCCTCGTATTTTTCACACCTTTTCAGGCTCCTTGTATTTTTCAGGCCTTTTCAGGCTCCTCCGATTTTTCACACCTTTTCAGGCTCCTCGTATTTTTCAGGCCATTTCAGGCTCCTCGTATTTTTCACACCTTTTCAGGCTCCTCTTATTCTGCAGGCCTTTTCCGGCTCCGCGTATTTTTCACACCTTTTCAGTCTCCTCGTATTTTTCAGGCCTTTTCAGGCTCCTCGTATTTTTCACAACTTTACAGGCTCCTCGTGTTTTTCACACCTTTTCAGGCTCCTCGTACTTTTCACTCCTTTTCATGCTCCTCGTATTTCTCACACCTTTTTAGGCTCCTCGTATTTTTCAGGCCTTTTAATGCTCCTCGTATTTTTCACACCTTTTCCGGCTCCTCGTATTTTTCAGGCCTTTTTAGTCTCCTGGTATTCTTCACACCTTTTCAGGCTCCTCGTGTTTTTCATGCCTTTCAAAAATACGAGGAGCCTGAAAAGGTGTGAAAAATAGTAGGAGCCTGAAAAGGCCTGAAAAATACGAGGAGCCTGAAAGGCGTGAAAAATACGAGGAGCCTGAAAAGGTGTGAAAAATACGCGGAGCCGGAAAAGACCTGCAGAATAAGATGAGCCTGAAAAGGTGTGAAAAATACGAGGAGCCTGAAAAGGCCTGAAAAATACGAGGAGCCTGAAAAGGTGTGAAAAATCGGAGGAGCCTGAAAAGGCCTGAAAAATACAAGGAGCCTGAAAAGGTGTGAAAAATACGAGGAGCCTGAAAAGGTGTGAAAAATACGAGGAGCCTGAAAAGGTGTGAAAAATACGAGGAGCCTGAAAAGGCCTGAAAAATACGAGGAGCCTGAAAAGGGCCTGAAAAATACGAGGAGCCTGAAAAAGGCCTTGAAAAATACGAGGAGCCTGAAAAGCGTGAAAATATACAGGAGTCTTGAAAAGCCGAACAATCGAGGAAGCCTGGAAAAGGTGGAAAAAGGCAAACGAGGAGCCTAAAAGTGTGAAAAATATGAGGAGCCTGAAAAGGCGTGAAAAATACGAGAAGCCGTGAAAAAGGTGGAAAATCCGAGAAGCCTGAAAAGCCTGCCAGAATACGAGGAGCCTGAAAAGGCCTTTGAAAATACGAGGATCCTGAAAAAGTGTGAAAAATACGAGGAGCCTGAAAAGGCCTGAAAAATACGAGGAGCCTGAAAAGGCCTGAAAATACGAGGAGCCGAAAAGGCGGAAAAATACGAGGAGCCCTAAGAGGTGTGAAAAATACGAGGAGCTTGAAGAGGTGTGAAAAATACGAGGAGGCTGATAAGGTGTGAAAAATATGAGGAGCCTGAAAAAGCGTGAAAAATACGAGGAGCCTGAAAAGGTGTGAAAAATACGAGGAGCCTGAAAAGGTGTGAAAAATACGAGGAGCCTGAAAAGGTGTGAAAAATACGAGGAGCCTGAAAACGTGTGAAAAATTCGAGGAGCCTGAAAAGGTGTGAAAAATACGAGGAGCCTGAAAAGACGTGATAACTACGAGGAGCCTGAAAAGGCCTGAAAAATACGAGGAGCCTGAAAAGGTGTGTAAAATTCGAGGAGCCTGAGAAGGCGTGAAAAATACAAGGAGCCCGAAAATGCGTGAAAAATACGAGGAGCCTGGAAAGGTGTGTAAAATACGAGGAGCCTGAAAAGGCCTTTAAAATACGGGAAGCCTGAAAAGGTGTGAAAAATACGAGGAGCCTGAAAAGGCCTGAAAAATACGAGGAGCCTGAAAAGGTGTGAAAAATCGGAGGAGCCTGAAAAGGCCTGAAACATACAAGGAGCCTGAAAAGGTGTGAAAAATCCGAGGAGCCTGAAAAGGCTTGCAGAATACGAGGAGCCTGAAAATGCCTGAAAAATACGAGGATCCTGAAAAGATGTGAAAAATACGAGGAGCCTGAAAAGGCGTGAAAAATACGAGGAGCCTGAAAAGGCGTGAAAAATACGAGGAGCCTGAAAAGGGTGTGAAAAATCCGAGGCGCCTGAAAAGGTGTGAAAAATATGAGGAGCCTGAAAAGGCGTGAAAAATACGAGGAGCCTGAAAAGGTGTAAAAAATACGAGGAGCCTGAAAAGGTGTGAAAAATACGAGGAGCCTGAAAAGGTGTGAAAAATACGAGGAGCCTGAAAAGGTGTGAAAAATACGAGGAGCCTGAAAAGGTGTGAAAAATACGAGGAGCCTGAAAAGACGTGTAAACTACGAGGAGCCTGAAAAGGTGTGAAAAATACTAGGAGCCTGAAAAGGTGTGTAAAATACGAGGAGCCTGAGAAGGCGTGAAAAATACAAGGGAGACCGAAATGCGTGAAAAATACGAGGAGCCTGAAAAACGTGTGAAAAATTCGAGGAGCCTGAAAAGGTGTGAAAAATACGAGGAGCCTGAAAAGACGTGTAAACTACGAGGAGCCTGAAAAGGTGTGAAAAATACAGGAGCCTGAAAAGGTGTGTAAAATACGAGGAGCCTGAGAAGGCGTGAAAAATACAAGGAGCCCGAAAATGCGTGAAAAATACGAGGAGCCTGGAAAGGTGTGTAAAATACGAGGAGCCTGAAAAGGCCTTTAAAATACGGGAAGCCTGAAAAGGTGTGAAAAATACGAGGAGCCTGAAAAGGCCTGAAAAATACGAGGAGCCTGAAAAGGTGTGAAAAATCGGAGGAGCCTGAAAAGGCCTGAAAAATACAAGGAGCCTGAAAAGGTGTGAAAAATCCGAGGAGCCTGAAAAGGCCTGCAGAATACGAGGAGCCTGAAAAGGCCTGAAAAATACGAGGATCCTGAAAAGGTGTGAAAAATACGAGGAGCCTGTAAAGGCCTGAAAAATACGAGGAGCCTAAAAAGGCCTGAAAAATACGAGGAGCCTGAAAAGGGGTGAAAAATACGAGGAGCCTGAAAAGGCCTGAAAAATACCAGGAGCCTGAAAAGGTGTGAAAAATACGAGGAGCCTGGAAAGGTGTGTAAAATACGAGGAGCCTGAAAAGGCGTGAAAAATACAAGGAGCCCGAAAATGCGTGAAAAATACGAGGAGCCTGGAAAGGTGTGTAAAATACGAGGAGCCTGAAAAGGCCTTTAAAATACGGGAAGCCTGAAAAGGTGTGAAAAATACGAGGAGCCTGAAAAGGCCTGAAAATTATGAGGAGCCTGAAAAGGTGTGAAAAATACGAGGAGCCTGAAAAGGACTGAAAAATATGAGGGGCCTGAAAAGGTGTGAAAAATACGAGGAGGCTGAAAAGGCCTGAAAAATACGAGGAGCCTGAAAAGTTGTGAAAAATACGAGGAGCCTGAAAAGGTGTGAAAAATACGAGGGGCATGAAAAGGTGTGAAAAATACGAGGAGCCTGAAAGTCCTGAAAAACACGGGAGCCAGAAAAGGCCTGAAAAATATGAGGGGCCTGAAAAGGTGTGAAAAATACGAGGAGTCAGAAAAGGCCTGAAAAATATGAGGAGCCTGAAAAAGCCTGAAAAATACGAGGAGCCTGAAAATGCCTGAAAAATACGAGGAGCCTGAAAAGGCCTGAAAAATACGAGAAGCCTGAAAAGGTGTGAAAAATACGCGGAGCCTGAAAAGGTGAGAAAAATACGAGGAGCCTGAAAAGGTGTGAAAATACGAGGAGCCTGAAAAGGCATGAAAAATATGAGGAGCCTGAAAAGGTGTGAAAAATACGAGGAGCCTAAAAAGGTGTGAAAAATACGAGTAGCCTGAAGAGTCCTGAAAAATACGAGGAGCCTGAAGAGGTGTGAAAAATATGAGGAGCCTGAAGAGGTGTGAAAAATACGAGGAGCCTGAAAAGGCCTGAAAAATACGAGGAGCCTGAAAAGCTGTTAAAAATAAAAGGAGACTGAAAAGGCCTGAAATTTCCGAGGAACCTGAAAAGGCCTGAAAAATACGAGGAGCCTGAAAAGGTGTGAAAAATACTAGGAGCTTGAAAAGGCGTGAAAAATACGAGGAGCCTGAAAGGCGTGAAAAATACGAGGAGCCTGAAAAGGTGTGAAAAATACGAGGAGCCTGAAAAGGCCTGAAAAATACGAGGAGCCTGAAAAGGTGTTAAAAATAAAAAGAGACTGAAAAGGCCTGAAAATTCCGAGGAGCCTGAAAAGGCCTGAAAAATACGAGGAGCCTGAAAAGGTGTGAAAAATACTAGGAGCTTGAAAAGGCGTGAAAAATACGAGGAGCCTGAAAGGCGTGAAAAATACAAGGAGCCTGAAAAGGTGTGAAAAATACGAGGAGCCTGAAAAGGCCTGCAGAATAAGAGGAGCCTGAAAAGGCCTGAAAAATGCGAGGAGCCTGAAAAGGCCTGAAAAATACGAGGAGCCTGAAAAGGTGTGAAGAATACCAGGAGACTAAAAAGGCCTGAAAAATACGAGGAGCCGGAAAAGGTGTGAAAAATACGAGGAGCATGAAAAGGCGTGAAAAATACGAGGAGCCAGAAGGGCATGAAAAACACGAGGAGCCCTGAAAAGGCCTGAAAAATACGAGGAGCCGGAAAAGGTGTGAAAAATACGAGGAGCATTAAAAGGCCTGAAAAATACGAGGAGCCTAAAAAGGTGTGAGAAATACGAGGAGCATGAAAAGGTGTGAAAAGTACGAGGAGCCTGAAAAAGTGTGAAAAACACGAGGAGCCAGTAAAGTTGTGAAAAATACGAGGAGCCTGAAAAGGCCTGAAAAATACGAGGAGACTGAAAAGGTGTGAAAAATACGCGGAGCCGGAAAAGGCCTGCAGAATAAGAGGAGCCTGAAAAGGTGTGAAAAATACGAGGAGCCTGAAAAGGCCTGAAAAATACGAGGAGCCTGAAAAGGTGTGAAAAATCGGAGGAGCCTGAAAAGGCCTGTTAAATACAAGGAGCCTGAAAAGGTGTGAAAAATCCGAGGAGCCTGAAAAGGTGTGAAAAATATGAGGAGCCTGAAAAGGCGTGAAAAATACGAGGAGTCTGAAAAGGTGTGAAAAATACGAGGAGCCTGAAAAGGTGTGAAAAATACGAGGAGCCTGAAAAGATGTGAAAAATACGAGGAGCCTGAAAAGGTGTGAAAATTTGGGGAGCCTGAAAAGGTTTGAAAAATACGAGGAGCCTGAAAAGACGTGAAAACTACGAGGAGCCTGAAAAGTTGTGAAAAATACGAGGAGCCTGAAAAGGTGTGTAAAAAACGAGGAGCCTGAGAAGGCGTGAAAAATACAAGTAGCCCGAAAATGCGTGAAAAATACGAGGAGCCTGGAAAGGTGTGTAAAATACGAGGAGCCTGAAAAGGCCTTTAAAATACGGGAAGCCTGAAAAGGTGTGAAAAATACGAGGAGCCTGAAAAGGCCTGAAAAATATGAGGAGCCTGAAAAGGTGTGAAAAATACGAGGAGCCTGAAAAGGCCTGAAAAATATAAGGGGCGTGAAAAGATGTGAAAGATATGAGGAGCCTGAAAAGTCCTGAAAAAAACGAGGAGCCTGAAAAGTTGTGAAAAATACGAGGAGCCTGAAAAGGTGTGAAAAGTTCAAGGAGCTTGAAAAGGTGTGAAAAATACGAGGAGCCTGAAAAGGTGTGAAAAATACGAGGAGCCTGAAAAGGTGTGAAAGATACGAGGAGCCTGAAAAGGTGTAAAAAATACGAGGAACCTGAAAAGGTGTGAAAGATACGAGGAGCCTGAAAAAGCCTGAAATATACGAGGAGCCTGAAAAGGAGTGAAAAATACGAGGAGCCTGAAAAGGATTGAAATATACGAGGAGCCTGAAAAGGCCTGAAAATTACGAGGAGCCTGAAAATGCCTGAAAAATATGAGGGGCCTGAAGAGGTGTGAAAAATAACGTGAGCCTGAAAAGGTGTGAAAAATACGAGGAGCCTGAAAAGGCCTGAAAAATCCGAGGAGCCTGACAAAGCCTCAAAAATACGAGGAGCATGAAAAGGTGTGAAAAATACGAGGAGCCTGGAAAGGCCTGAAAAATACGAGGAGCCTGAAACGGCCTGCTCCTCGTATTTTTCAACAGGCCTTTCAGGCTCCTCGATTTTTCACACCTTTAGGCATCCTCGTATTTTTCAGGCTTTCAGGCCTCCTCGTTCTGCAGGCCTTTTCAGGCTCCTCGGATTTTTCACACCTTTTCAAAGGCTCCTTGTATTTTTCAGGCCTTTTTCAGGCTCCTCCCGATTTTTCACACTTGTTCAGGCTCCCTCGTATTTTCAAAGGCCTTTTCAGGCTCTCGTATTTTTCACAAGCCTTTTCAGGTTCCGATTTAAAAAGGCCTTTTCAGGCTCCTCGTATTTTACACACCTTCCCAGCCTCCTCGTATTTCACCGCATTTTTCGGGCTCCTTGGTATTTTTCACGCCTTCCTCAGCTCCTCGTATTTTACACAACACTTGTTTCCAGGCTCCTCGTATCCTTTTCACGGCTTTTCAGGCTCACTCGTAGTTTTCACGTCTTTTTCAGGCTTCTCGTATTTTTCACACTTTTCCAGCTGCCTCGAATTTTTCAACACGTTTATCGGCTCCTCCGTATTCTTTCACACCTTTTCAGGCTCTCGTATTTTCACACCTTTTCAGGCTCCTCGTATTTTTCACGCCATTTAGGCTCCTCATATTTTTCACACCTTTTCAGGCTCACTCGGATTTTCACACCTTTTCAGGCTCCTGGTATTTTCAGGCTTTCAGGCTCCTCGTATTTTTCACACCTTATCAGGCTCCTCGTATTTTCCAGGCCTTTTCAGGCTCCTCATATTTTTCACACCTTTTCAGGCTCCTTGTATTTTTCAGGCCTTTTCAGGCTCCTCATATTTTTCACACCTTTTCAGGCTCCTCATATTTTTCACACCTTTTCAGGCTCCTCGTATTTTTCACACCTTTTCAGGCTCCTTGTATTTTTCACTCCGTTTCAGGCCCTCGTATTTTTCAGGCCTTTTCAGGCTCCTCGTATTTTTCAGGCCTTTTCAGGCTCCTCGTATTTTTCACACCTTTTCAGGATCCTCGTATTTTTCAGGCCTGTTCAGGCTCCTCGTATTCTGCAGGCCTTTTCAGGCTCCTCTGATTTTTCACACCTTTTCAGGCTCCTTGTATTTTTCAGGCCTTTTCAGGCTCCTCCGATTTTTCAAACCTTTTCAGGCTCCTCGTATTTTTCAGGTCTTTTCAGGCTCCTCATATTTTTCACACCTTTTCAGGCTCCTCTTATTCTGCAGGCCTTTTCCGGCTCCTCGTATTTTTCACACCTTTTCAGGCTCCTCGTGTTTTTTACACCTTTTCAGACTCCTCGTACTTTTCACACCTTTTCATGCTCCTCGTATTTCTCACACCTTTACAGGCTCCTCGTATTTTTCAGGCCTTTTAATGCTCCTCGTATTTTTCACACCCTTTCCGGCTCCTCGCATTTTTCAGGCCATTTTAGTCTCCTGGTTTTCTTCACACCTTTTCAGGCTCCTCGTGTTTTTCATGCCTTTCAGGCTCCTCGTATTTTTCACGCCTTTTCATGCTCCTCATATTTTTCACACTTTTTCAGGCTCCTCGGATTTTTCAGGCCTTTTCAGGCTCCTCGGATTTTTCAGGCATTTCAGGCTCCTCGTATTTTTCACGCCTTTTCAGGCTCCTCGTATTTTTCACACCTTTTCGGGCTCCTCGTATTTTTCAGGCCTTTTCAGGCTCCTCGGATTTTTCAGGTCTTTCAGGCGCCTCTTATTTTTAACACCTTTTCAGGCTCCTCGTATTTCTCAGACCTTGTCAGGCTCCTCGTATTTTTCAGGCCTTTTCATGCTCCTCGTATTTTTCACACTTTTCCGGCTCCTCGTATTTTTCAGGCCTTTTTAGTCTCCTGGTATTCTTCACACCTTTTCAGGCTCCTCGTGTTTTTCACACCTTTCAGGCTCCTCGTATTTTTAACGCCTTTTCATGCTCCTCGTATTTTTTACACCTTTTCAGGCTCCTCATAGTTTTCAGGCCTTTTCAGGCTCCTCGTATTTTTCACACCTTTTCAGGCTCCTTGTTTTTTTCACACCTTTTCAGGCTCCTCGTATTTTTACACCTTTTCAGGGTCCTCATATTTTTCACCTTTTCAGGCTCCTCGTGTTTTTCACACCTGTTCAGGCTCCTCATATTTTTCACGCCTTTTCAGGCTTTTCTTATTTTCCAGGCCTTTTCAGGCTCCTCGTATTTTTCACGCCTTTTCAGGCTCCTCGTATTTTTCAGGCCTTTCCAGGGCTCCTCGTATTTTTTAGGCCTTTCAGGCTCCTCGTATTTTCAGTCCTTTTTCAGGCTCCTCGTATTTTTCACACCTTTTTCAGGGCTCTCTCGTATTTTTTAGGACCTTTTCAGCCTCCTCGGTATTCTGCAGGCCTTTTAAGGCTCCTCGTATTTTTCACACCTTTTCAGGCTCCTCGTAATATTCAGGCCTTTTCAGGCTCCTCTTATTTTTCAGGCCTTTTCAGGCTCCTCGTATTTTTCAGGCCTTTTCAGTCTCCTCGTATTTTTCACACCTTTTCAGGCTCCTCGTATTTTTCACACCTTTTCAGGCTCCTCGTATTTTTCACGCCTTTTCAGGCTCCTCATATTTTTCACACCTTTTCAGGCTCCTCAGATTTTTCACACCTTTTCAGGCTCCTGGTATTTTTCACGCCTTTTCAGGCTCCTCGTATTTTTCAGGCCTTTTCAGGCTCCTCGTATTTTCAGGCCTTTTCAGGCTCCTCGTATTTTTCACACCTTTTCAGGATCCTCGTATTTTTCAGGCCTTTTCAGGCTCCTCGTATTCTGCAGGCCTTTTCAGGCTCCTCGGATTTTTCACACCTTTTCAGGCTCCTTGTATTTTTCAGGCCTTTTCAGGCTCCTCCGATTTTTCACACCTTTTCAGGCTCCTCGTATTTTTCAGGCCTTTTCAGGCTCCTCATATTTTTCACACCTTTTCAGGCTCCTCTTATTCTGCAGGCCTTTTCCGGCTCCTCGTATTTTTCACACCTTTTCAGGCTCCTCGTATTTTTCACATCTTTTGTTTTTTACACCTTTTCAGGCTCCTCGTACTTTTCACACTTTTCATGCTCCTCGTATTTCTCACACCTTTACAGGCTCCTCGTATTTTTCAGGCCTTTTAATGCTCCTCGTATTTTTCACACCTTTTCCGGCTCCTCGTATTTTTCAGGCCTTTTTAGTCTCCTGGTTTTCTTCACACCTTTTCAGGCTCCTCGTGTTTTTCATGCCTTTCAGGTCCTCGTATTTTTCACGCCTTTTCATGCTCCTCGTATTTATCACACCTTTTCAGGCTTCTCGGATTTTTCAGGCCTTTTCAGGCTCCTCGGTTTTTTCAGGCATTTTCAGGCTCCTCGTATTTTTCACGCCTTTTCAGGCTCCTCGTATTTTTCACACCTTTTCGGGCTCCTCGTATTTTTCAGGCCTTTTCAGGCTCCTCGGATTTTTCAGGTCTTTCAGGCGCCTCTTATTTTTAACACCTTTTCAGGCTCCTCGTATTTCTCAGACCTTTTCAGGCTCCTCGTATTTTTCAGGCCTTTTCATGCTCCTCGTATTTTTCACACTTTTCCGGCTCCTCGTATTTTTCAGGCCTTTTTAGTCTCCTGGTATTCTTCACACCTTTTCAGGCTCCTCGTGTTTTTCACACCTTTCAGGCTCCTCGTATTTTTAACGCCTTTTCATGCTCCTCGTATTTTTTACACCTTTTCAGGCTCCTCATAGTTTTCAGGCCTTTTCAGGCTCCTCGTATTTTTCACACCTTTTCAGGCTTCCCGTATTTTAAAGGCCTTTTCAGGCTCCTCGTATTTTACACACCTTTCCAGGCTCCTCGTATTTTTCACACATTTTCGGGCTCCTCGTATTTTTCACACCTTTTCAGGCTCCTCGTATTTTTCATGCCTTTTCAGGCTCCTCGTATTTTCACACCTTTTCAGGCTCCTCGTATTTTTCTCACCTTTTCAGGCTCCGCGTATTTTTCACACCTTTTCAGGCTCCTGGTATTTTTCAGGCCTTTTCAGGCTCCTCGTATTTTTCACGCCTTTCCAGGCTCCTCGTATTTTTTAGGCCTTTTCAGGCTCCTCGTATTTTTCAGTCCTTTTCAGGCTCCTCGTATTTTTCACACGTTTTCAGGCTCCTCGTATTTTTCAGACCTTTTCAGCCTCCTCGTATTCTGCAGGCCTTTTCAGGCTCCTCGGATTTTTCACACCTTTTCAGGCTCCTCGTATTTTTCAGGCCTTTTCAGGCTCCTCGTATTTTTCAGGCCTTTTCAGGCTCCTCGAAATTTTCAGGCCTTTTCAGTCTCCTTTTATTTTTAACACCTTTTCAGGCTCCTCGTATTTTTCAGGCCTTTTCAGGCTCCTCGTATTTTTCACACCTTTTCAGGCTCCTCGTATTTTTCACGCCTTTCAGGCTCCTCGTATTTTTCACGCCTTTTCAAGCTCCTAGTATTTTTCACACCTTTTCAGGCTCCTCGTATTTTTCAGGCCTTTTCAGGCTCCTCGTATTTTTCAGCCCTTTTCAGGCTCCTCGTATTTTTCACACCTTTTCAGGCTCCTCGTATTTTTCACACCTTTTCATGCCCCTCATATTTTTCACACCTTTTCAGGCTCCTCGGATTTTTCACACCTTTTCAGGCTCCTTGTATTTTTCAGGCCTTTTCAGGCTCCTCCGATTTTTCACACCTTTTCAGGCTACTCGTATTTTTCAGGCCTTTTCAGGCTCCTCCTATTTTTCACACCTTTTCAGGCTCCTCTTATTCTGCAGGCCTTTTCCGGCTCCGCGTGTTTTTCACACCTTTTCAGGCTCCTCGTACTTTTCACACCTTTTCATGCTCCTCGTATTTCTCACACCTTTTCAGTCTCCTCGTATTTTTCAGGCCTTTTAATGCTCCTCGTATTTTTCACACCTTTTCCGGCTCCTCGTATTTTTCAGGCCTTTTTAGTCTCCTGGTATTCTTCACAACTTTTCAGGCTCCTCGTGTTTTTCATGCCTTTCAGGCTCCTCGTATTTTTCACGCCTTTTCATGCTCCTCGTATTTATCACACCTTTTCAGGCTTCTCGGATTTTTCAGGCCTTTTCAGGCTCCTCGGTTTTTTCAGGCATTTTCAGGCTCCTCGTATTTTTCACGCCTTTTCAGGCTCCTCGTATTTTTCACACCTTTTCGGGCTCCTCGTATTTTTCAGGCCTTTTCAGGCTCCTCGGATTTTTCAGGTCTTTCAGGCGCCTCTTATTTTTAACACCTTTTCAGGCTCCTCGTATTTCTCAGACCTTGTCAGGCTCCTCGTATTTTTCAGGCCTTTTCATGCTCCTCGTATTTTTCACACTTTTCCGGCTCCTCGTATTTTTCAGGCCTTTTTAGTCTCCTGGTATTCTTCACACCTTTTCAGGCTCCTCGTGTTTTTCACACCTTTCAGGCTCCTCGTATTTTTAACGCCTTTTCATGCTCCTCGTATTTTTTACACCTTTTCAGGCTCCTCATAGTTTTCAGGCCTTTTCAGGCTCCACGTATTTTTCACACCTTTTCAGGCTTCCCGTATTTTAAAGGCCTTTTCAGGCTCCTCGTATTTTACACACCGTTCCAGGCTCCTCGTATTTTTCACGCATTTTCGGGCTCCTTGGATTTTTCACGCCTTCTCAGGCTCCTCGTATTTTACACACCTTTTCAGGCTCCTCGTATTTTTCACACCTTTTCAGGCTCCTCGGATTTTTCACACCTTTTCAGGCTCCTCGTATTTTTCACGCCTTTCAGGCTCCTCGTATTTTTCAGGCCTTTTCAGGCTCCTTTTATTTTTAACACCTTTTCAGGCTCCTCGTATTTTTCAGGCCTTTTCAGGCTCCTCGTATTTTTCACACCTTTTCAGGCTCCTCGTATTTTTCACACCTTTTCAGGCTCCTCGTATTTTTCACACCTTTTCAGGCTCCTCGTATTTTTCACACCTTTTCAGGCGCCTCGTATTTTTCACACCTTTTCAGGCTCCTCGTATTTTTCAGGCCTTTTCAGGCTCCTCGTATTTTTCAGGCCTTTTCAGGCTCCTCGTATTTTTCACACCTTTTCAGGCTCCTCGTATTTTTCACACCTTTTCAGGCTCCTCGTATTTTTCACGCCTTTCAGGCTCCTCGTATTTTTCACGCCTTTTCAAGCTCCTAGTATTTTTCACACCTTTTCAGGCTCCTCGTATTTTTCAGGCCTTTTCAGGCTCCTCGGATTTTTCAGGCCTTTTCAGTCTCCTTTTATTTTTAACACCTTTTCAGGCTCCTCGTATTTTTCAGGCCATTTCAGGCTCCTCGTATTTTTCACACCTCTTCAGGCTCCTCATATTTTTCACACCTCTTCAGGCTCCTCGTATTTTTCACGACTCTTCAGGCTCCTCGTATTTTTCACACCTTTTTAGGCTCCTCGTATTTTTCACTCCTTTTCAGGCTCCTCATATTTTTCATGCCTTTTCAGGCTCCTCGTATTTTCACCCCTTTTCAGGCTCCTCGTATTTTTCTCACCTTTTCAGGCTCCGCGTATTTTTCACACCTTTTCAGGCTCCTCGTATTTTTCAGGCGTTTTCAGTCTCCTCGTATTTTTCAGGCATTTTCAGGCTCCTCGTATTTTTCAGTCTTTTTCAGGCTCCTCATATTTTTCAGGCCTTTTCAGACTCCTCGTATTTTTCACACCTTTTCAGGCCCCTCATATTTTTCAGGCCTTTTCTGGCTCCCGTGTTTTTCAGGCCTTTCAGGCTCCTCGTATTTTTCACACCTTTTCAGGCCCCTCGTATTTTTCACATCTTTTCAGGCTCCTCGTATTTTTCACAACTAATCAGGCCCCTCATATTTTTCAGTCCTTTTCAGGCTCCTCGTATTTTTCACACCTTTTCAGGCTCCTCATAATTTTCAGGCCTTTTCAGGCTCCTCGTATTTTTCACACCTTTTCAGGCTTCCCGTATTTTAAAGGCCTTTTCAGGCTTCTCGTATTTTACACACCTTTCCAGGCTCCTCGTATTTTTCACGCCTTTTCGGGCTCCTTGTATTTTTCACGCCTTTTCAGGCTCCTCGTATTTTACACACCTTTCCAGGCTCCTCGTATTTTTCACACCTTTTCAGGCTCCTGGTATTTTTCAGGCCTTTTCAGGCTCCTCGTATTTTTCACGCCTTTTCAGGCTCCTCGCATTTTTCAGGCCTTTTCAGGCTCCTCGTATTTTTCAGGCCTTTACAGGCTCCTCGTACTTTTCACACCTTTTCAGGATCCTCGTATTTTTCAGGCCTTTTCAGGCTCCTCGTATTCTGCAGGCCTTTTCAGGCTCCTCGGATTTTTCACACCTTTTCAGGCTCCTTGTATTTTTCAGGCCTTTTCAGGCTCCTCCGATTTTTCACACCTTTTCAGGCTCCTCGTATTTTTCACACCTTTTCAGGCTTCCCGTATTTTAAAGGCCTTTTCACGCTCCTCGTATTTTACACACCTTTCAAGGCTCCTCGTATTTTTCACGCATTTTCGGGCTCCTCGTATTTTTCACACCTTTTCAGGCTCCTCGTATTTTTCACACCTTTTCAGGCTCCTTGTATTTTTCAGGCCTTTTCAGGCTCCTCCGATTTTTCACACCTTTTCAGGCTCCTCGTATTTTTCAGGCCATTTCAGGCTCCTCGTATTTTTCACACCTTTTCAGGCTCCTCTTATTCTGCAGGCCTTTTCCGGCTCCGCGTATTTTTCACACCTTTTCAGTCTCCTCGTATTTTTCAGGCCTTTTCAGGCTCCTCGTACTTTTCACACCTTTTCATGCTCCTCGTATTTCTCACACCTTTTCAGGCTCCTCGTATTTTTCAGGCCTTTTCAGGCTCCTCGTATTTTTCAGGCCTTTTCAGGCTCCTCGTATTTTTCACACCTTTTCAGGATCCTCGTATTTTTCATGCCTTTCAGGCTCCTCGTATTTTTCACGCCTTTTCAAGCTCCTCGTATTTTTCACACATTTTCAGGCTCCTCGGATTTTTCAGGCCTTTTCATGCTCCTCATATTTTTCACGCCTTTTCAGGCTCCTCGTATTTTTCACACCTTTTTGGTCTCCTCATATTTTTCATGCCTTTTCATGCTCCTCGTATTTTTCAGGCCTTTTCAGGCTCCTCATATTTTTCACGCCTTTTCAGGCTCCTCGTATTTGGACACCTTTTCAGGCCCCTCGTATTTTTCACACCTTTTCAGGCTCCGCGTTTTTTTCACACCTTTTCAGGTTCCTCGTATTTTTCAGGCCTTTTCAGGCTCCTCGTATTTTTCAGGCCTTTCTAGGCTCCTCGTATTTTTCACACCTTTTCAGGCTCCTCGTATTTTTCACACCTTTTCAGGCTCCTCGTATTTTTCACACCTTTTCAGGCTCCTCGTATTTTTCACACCTTTTCAGGCTCCTCGTAGTTTTCACGCCTTTTCAGGCTCCTCATATTTTTCACACCTTTTCAGGCTCCTCGGATTTTTCACACCTTTTCAGACTCCTGGTATTTTTCAGGCCTTTTCAGGCTCCTCGTATTTTTCACGCCTTTTCAGGCTCCTCGTATGTTTCAGGCCTTTTCAGGCTCCTCGTATTTTTCAGGCCTTTTCAGGCTCCTCGTATTTTTCACACCTTTTCAGGATCCTCGTATTTTTCAGGTCTTTTCAGGCTCCTCGTATTCTGCAGGCCTTTTCAGGCTCCTCGGATTTTTCACACCTTTTCAGGCTCCTTGTATTTTTCAGGCCTTTTCAGGCTCCTCCGATTTTTCACACCTTTTCAGGCTCCTCGTATTTTTCAGGCCTTTTCAGGCTCCTCGTATTTTTCACACCTTTTCAGTCTCCTCGTATTTTTCAGGCCTTTTCAGGCTCCTCGTATTTTTCACACCTTTTCAGGCTCCTCGTATTTTTCACACCTTTTCAGGCTCCTCGTATTTTTCACACTGTTTCAGGCTCCTCGTATTTTTCACACCTTTTCAGGGCTCCTCGTTATTTATTCAGGCCTTTTCAGGGCTCCTCGTATTTTTCAGGCCTTTTCGCAGGCTCCTTTCTTTATTTTCACACCTTTTCAGGATCCTCGTATTTTTTCATGCCTTCAGGCTCCTCGTATTTTTCACGCCTTTTCATGCTCCTCGTATTTTTCACACCTTTTCAGGCTCCCTCGGATATTTTTCAGGCCTTTTCATGCCTCCTATATTTTTCACGCCTTTTCAGGCTCCTCTATTTTTGACACCTTTTTCGGGCTCCTCATATTTTTCATGCCTTTTCATGCTCCTCGTATTTTTTAGGCCTTTTCAGGCTCCTCATATTTTTCACGCCTTTTCAGGCTCCTCGTATTTTCACACCTTTACAGGCCCCTCGTATTTTTCACACCTTTTCAGGCTCCGCGTATTTTTCACACCTTTTCAGGCTCCTCGTATTTTTCAGGCCTTTTCAGGCTCCTCGTATTTTTCAGGCCTTTCTAGGCTCCTCGTATTTTTCACACCTTTTCAGGATCCTCGTATTTTTCAGGCCTTTTCAGGCTCCTCGTATTTTTCACACCTTTTCAGGCTGCTCTTATTTTTCACACCTTTTCAGGCTCCACGTATTTTTCACACCTTTTCAGGCTCCTCGTATTTTTCACACCTTTTCAGGATCCTCGTATTTTTCAGGCCTTTTCAGGCTCCTCGTATTTTTCACACCTTTTCAAGCTGCTCGTAGTTTTCACACCTTTTCAGGCTCCTCGTATTTTTCACACCTTTTCAGGCTACTCTTATTTTTCAGAACTTTTCAGGCTCCTCGTATTTTTCACACCTTTTCTGGCTCCTCGTATTTTTCACAACTTTTCAGGCTACTCGTATTTTTCAGGATTTTCAGGCTCCTCGTATTTTTCACACCTTTTCAGGCTCCTCGTATTTTTCACACCTTTTCAGGCTCCTTGTATTTTTCACACCTTTTCAGCTCCTCGTATTTTTCTGGCCTTTTCAGGCTACTCGTATTTTTCACACCTTTTCAGGCTCCTCGTATTTTTCACACCTTTTCAGGCTCCTCGTATTTTTCACACCTCTTCAGGCCCCTCGTATTTTTCACACCTTTTCAGGATCCTCGTATTTTTCACACCTTTTCAGGCTCCTCGTATTTTTCACACCTTTTCAGGCTCCTCGTATTTTTCACACCTTTTCAGGATCCTCGTATTTTTCACACCTCTTCAGGCCCCTCATATTTTTCACACCTTTTCAGGCTCCTCGTATATTTCACACCTTTTCAGGCTCCTCGTATATTTCAGGCCTTTTCAGGCTCCTCGTAATTTTCAGGCCTTTTCAGGCTCCTCGTAAATTTCAGGCCTTTTCAGGTTCCTCGTATTTTTCACACCTTTTCAGGCTCCTCATATTTTTCACACCTTTTCAGGCTACTCGTATTTTTCAGGACATTTCAGGCTCCTCGTATTTTACACACCTTTTCTGGCTCCTCGTATTTTTCACACCTTTTCAGGCTACTCGTATTTTTCAGGCCTTCTCAGGCTCCTCATATTTTTCACACCTTTTCAGGCTCCTCGTATTTTTCGCACCTCTTCAGGCTCCTCGTATTTTTCACACCTTTTCAGGCTACTCGTATTTTTCAGGAATTTTCAGGCTCCTCGTATTTTTCACACCTTTTCAGGCTCCTCGTATTTTTCACACCTTTTCAGGCTACTCGTATTTTTCAGGACTTTTCAGGCTCCTCGTATTTTTCACACCTTTTCAGGCTCCTCGTATTTTTCGCACCTCTTCAGGCTCCTCGTATTTTTCGCACCTCTTCAGGCTCCTCGTATTTTTCACACCTTTTCAGGCTACTCGTATTTTTCAGGCCTTTTCAGGCTGCTCGTGTTTTTCACGCCTTTTCAGGCTCCTCGTATTTTTCACACCTTTTCAAGCTCCTCGTATTTTTCACACCTTTTCAGGCTCCTCGTATTTTTCACACCATTTCTGGCTCCTTGTATTTTTCACACCTTTTCAGGCTCCTCATATTTTTCAGGCCTTTTCAGGCTCCTCATACTTTTCACACTTTTTCAGGCTCCTCGTATTTTTCAGGCCTTTTCAGGCTCCTCGTATTTTTCAGGCCTTTTAAGGCTCCTCCTATTTTCACACCTTTTCAGGCTCCTCGTATTTTTCACACCTCTTCAGGCCCCTCATATTTTTCAGGCATTTTCAGGCTCCTCGTAATTTTCAGGCCTTTTCAGGCTCCTCGTAAATTTCAGGCCTTTTCAGGCTCCTCGTATTTTTCACACATTTTCAGGCTCCTCGTATATTTCAGGCTTTTTCAGGCTCCTCGTATTTTTCACACCTTTTCAGGTTCCTCGTATTTTTCACACTTTTTCAGGCTCCTCGTGTCTTTCACACCTTTTCAGGCTCCTCGTATTTTTCACACCTTTTCAGGCTCCTCGTATTTGTCACACCTTTTCAGGCTCCTCGTATTTTTCACACCTCTTCAGGCTCCTCTTATTTTTCACACCTCTTCAGGCCCCGCATATATTTCAGTCCTTTTCAGGCTCCTCGTATTTTTCACACTTTTCAGGCTCCTCGTATTTTTCAGGCCTTTTCAGGCTCCTCGTATTTTTCACACCATTTCAGGCTCCTCGTATTTTTCACACCATTTCAGGCTCCTCGTATTTTTCACACCTTTTCAGGCTCCTCGTATTTTTCACACCTTTTCAGGCTCCTCGTATTTTTCACACCTTTTCAGGCTCCTCGTATTTTTAACACCTTTTCAGGCTCCTCGTATTTTTCACACCTTTTCAGGCTACTCTTATTTTTCAGGACTTTTCAGGCTCCTCGTATTTTTCACACCTTTTCTGGCTCCTCGTATTTTTCACACCTTTTCAGGCTACTCGTCTTTTTCAGGACTTTTCAGGCTCCTCGTATTTTTCACACCTTTTCAGGCTCCTCGTATTTTTCACACCTTTTCAGGCTCCTTGTATTTTTCACACCTTTTCAGGCTCCTCGTATTTTTCTGGCCTTTTCAGGCTCCTCGTATTTTTCACACCTTTTCAGGCTCCTCGTATTTTTCACACCTTTTCAGCCTCCTCGTATTTTTCACACCTCTTCAGGCTCCTCGTATTTTTCACACCTTTTCAGGCTCCTCGTATATTTCACACCTTTTCAGGCTCCTCGTATATTTCAGGCCTTTTCAGGCTCCTCGTAATTTTCAGGCCTTTTCAGGCTCCTCGTAAATTTCAGGCCTTTTCAGGTTCCTCGTATTTTTCACACCTTTTCAGGCTACTCGTATTTTTCAGGACTTTTCAGGCTCCTCGTATTTTTCACACCTTTTCAGGCTCGTCGTATTTTTAACACCTTTTCAGGGTCCTCGTATCTTTCACACCTTTTCAGTCTCCTCGTATTTTTCAGGCCTTTTCAGGCTCCTCGTATTTTTCACAACTTTTCAGGCTCCTCGTATTTTTCGCACCTCTTCAGGCTCCTCATATTTTTCACACCTTTTCAGGCTACTCGTATTTTTCAGGACATTTCAGGCTCCTCGTATTTTTCACACCTTTTCTGGCTCCTCGTATTTTTCACACCTTTTCAGGCTACTCGTATTTTTCAGGACTTTTCAGGCTCCTCGTATTTTTCACACCTTTTCAGGCTCCTCGTATTTTTCGCACCTCTTCAGGCTCCTCGTATTTTTCGCACCTCTTCAGGCTCCTCGTATTTTTCACACCTTTTCAGGCTACTCGTATTTTTCAGTCCTTTTCAGACTCCTCTTATTTTTCACACCTTTTCAGGGTCCTCCTATTTTCCAGGCCTCTTCAGGCTCCTCCTATTTTTCAAGCCTTTTCAGGCTCCTCGTATTTTTCACACCTTTTCAAGCTCCTCGTATTTTTCACACCTTTTCAGGCTTCTCGTATTTTTCACACCTTTTCAGGCTCCTCGTATTTTTCACACCTTTTCAGGCTACTCTTATTTTTCAGGACTTTTCAGGCTCCTCGTATTTTTCACACCTTTTCTGGCTCCTCGTATTTTTCACACCTTTTCAGGCTACTCGTATTTTTTAGGACTTTTCAGGCTCCTCGTATTTTTCACACCTTTTCAGGCTCCTCGTATTTTTCACACCTTTTCAGGCTCCTTGTATTTTTCACACCTTTTCAGGCTCCTCGTATTTTTCTGGCCTTTTCAGGCTCCTCGTATTTTTCACACCTTTTCAGGCTCCTCGTATTTTTCACACCTTTTCAGGCTCCTCGTATTTTTCGCACCTCTTCAGGCCCCTCATATTTTTCACACCTTTTCAGGCTCCTCATATTTTTCACACCGTTTCAGGCTCCTCGTATTTTTCACACCTTTTCAGGGTCGTCGTATTTTTCACACCTTTTCAGGGTCCTCGTATTTTTCACACCTTTTCAGGCTCCTCGTATTTTTCAGGCTTTGTCAGGCTCCTCGTATTTTTCAAGCCTTTTCAGGCTGCTCGTATTTTTCACACCATTTCAGGCTCCTCGTATTTTTCACACCTTTTCAGGCTCCTCGTATTTTTCAGGCCTTTTCAGGCTCCTCGTATTTTTCAGGCCTTTTCAGGCTCCTCGTATTTTTCACACCTTTTCAGGCTCCTCGTATTTTTCACACCTTTTCAGGCTCCTCGTATTTTTCAGGCTTTGTCAGGCTCCTCGATTTTTCAAGCCTTTTCAGGCTGCTCGTATTTTTCACCACCATTTCAGGCTCTCGTATTTTTCACACCTTTCAGGCTCCTCGTATTTTCAGGCCTTTGCAGGCTTCCTCGTATTTTTCAGGCCTTTTCAGGCTCCTCGTATGTTTTCACACCTTTTTCAGGCTCCTCGTATTTTTCACACCTTTTCAGGCTCCTCGTATTTTTCTCGCCTTTTCAGGCTCCTCGTATTTTTCACACCTTTTCAGGCTCCTCGTATTTTTCACACCTTTTCAGGCTCCTCGTATTTTTCGCACCTCTTCAGGCCCCTCGTATTTTTCACACCTTTTCAGGCTCCTCGTATTTTTCACGCCTTTTCAGGCTCCTCGTAATTTTCAGGCCTTTTCAGGCTCCTCGTATTTTTCAGGTCTATTCAGGCTCCTCCTATTTTTCAGGCCTTTTCAGTCTCCTCGTATTTTTCACACCTTTTCAGGCTCCTCGTATTTATCACGCCTTTTCAGGCTCCTCGTATTTTTCACACCTTTTCAGGCTCCTCGTATTTTAAAAGCCTTTTCAGTCTCCTCGTATTTTTCACACCTTTTCATGCTCCTCGTATTTTTCACACCGTTTCAGGCTCCTCGTATTTTTCAGGCCTATTCAGGCTCCTCCTATTTTTCAGGCCTTTTCATTCTCCTCGTATTTTTCACACCTTTTCAGGCTCCTCGTATTTATCACACCTTTTCAGGCTCCTCGTATTTTTCAGGCCTTTTCAGGCTCCTCGTATTTTTCACACCTTTTCAGGATTCTCGTATTTTTCACACCTTTTCAGGCTCCTCGTATTTTTCACACCTTTTCAGGCTCCTCGTATTTTTCAGGCCTTTTCAGGCTCCTCGTATTTTTCACACCTTTTCAGGCTCCTCGTATTTTTCAGGTTTTGTCAGGCTCCTCGTATTTTTCACACGTTTTCAGGCTCCTCGTATTTTTCACTCCTTTTCAGGCTCCTCGTATTTTTCACACCTTTTAAGGCTCCTCGTAATTTTCAGGCCTTTTCAGGCTCCTCATATTTTTCAGGCCATTTCAGGATCCTTGTATTTTTCACACCTTTTCAGGCTCCTCGTATTTTTCACACCTTTTCAGGCTCCTCGTATTTTTCACACCTTTTCAGGCTCCTCGTATTTTTCACACCTCTTCAGGCCCCTCATATTTTCCCCACCTTTTCAGGCCCCTCGTATATTAAACACCTTTTCAGGCTCCTCGTATTTCTCACACCTTTTCAGGCTCCTCGTATTTTTCACACCTTTTCAGGCTCCTCGTATATTTCACACCTTTTCAGGCTCTTCATATTTTTCAGGCCTTTTCAGGGTCCTCGTGTTTTTCAGTCATTTTCAGGCTTCTCGTATTTTTCAGGCCTTTTCAGGCCCCTCGTATTTTTCACACCTTTTTAGGCTCCTCGTATTTTTCACACCTTTTCAGGCCCCTCGTATTTTTCACACCTTTTTAGGCTCCTCGTATTTTTCACACCTTTTCAGGCTCCTCGTATTTTTCGCACCTTTTCAGGCTCCTCGTATTTTTCACACCTTTTCAGTTTCCTCGTATATTTCAGGCTTTGTCAGGCTCCTCGTATTTTTCAAGCCTTTTCAGGCTCCTCGTATTTTTCACCCTTTTCAGGCTCCTCGTATTTTTCACACCTTTTCAGGCTCCTCGTATTCTTCACACCTTTTCAGGCTCCTCGTATTTTTCAGGCATTTTCAGGCTCCTTGTATTTTTCAGGCGTTTTCAGACGTCTTTTATTTTTCAGGCCTTTTCAGGCTCCTCGTATTTTTCACACCTTTTCAGGCTCCTCGTATTTTTCACACCTTTTCAGGGTCCTCATATTTTTCACACCTTTTCTGGCTCCTCGTATTTTTCACACCTTTTCAGGCTCCTCGTATTTTTCACACCTTTTCAGGCTCCTCGTATTTTTCATACCTCTTCAGGCCCCTCATATTTTTCAGGCATTTTCAGGCTCCTCGTAATTTTCAGGCCTTTTCAGGCTCCTCGTAAATTTCAGGCCTTTTCAGGTTCCTCGTATTTTTCACACCTTTTCAGGCTACTCGTATTTTTCAGGACTTTTCAGGCTCCTCGTATTTTTCACACCTTTTCAGGCTCGTCGTATTTTTCACACCTTTTCAGGGCCTCGTATCTTTCACACCTTTTCAGTCTCCTCGTATTTTTCAGGCCTTTTCAGGCTCCTCGTATTTTTCACACCTTTTCAGGCTCCTCGTATTTTTCGCACCTCTTCAGGCTCCTCATATTTTTCACACCTTTTCAGGCTACTCGTATTTTTCAGGACATTTCAGGCTCCTCGTATTTTTCACACCTTTTCTGGCTCCTCCTATTTTTCACACCTTTTCAGGCTACTCGTATTTTTCAGGACTTTTCAGGCTCCTCGTATTTTTCACACCTTTTCAGGCTCCTCGTATTTTTCGCACCTCTTCAGGCTCGTCGTATTTTTCACACCTTTTCAGGCTACTCGTATTTTTCAGGACTTTTCAGGCTCCTCGTATTTTTCACACCTTTTCAGGCTCCTCGTATTTTTCGCACCTCTTCAGGCTCCTTGTATTTTTCACACCTTTTCAGGCTACTCGTATTTTTCAGGCCTTTTCAGGCTGCTCGTGTTTTTCACGCCTTTTCAGGCTCCTCTTATTTTTCACGCCTTTTCAGGCTCCTCCTATTTTTCAGGCCTTTTCAGGCTCCTCCTATTTTTCAAGCCTTTTCAGGCTCCTCGTATTTTTCACACCTTTTCATGCCTCCTCGTATTTTTCACACCTTTTCAGGCTCCTCGTATTTTTCACACCTTTTCTGGCTCCTTGTATTTTTCACACCTTTTCAGGCTTCTCATATTTTTCAGGCCTTTTCAGGCTCCTCATACTTTTCACACCTTTTCAGGCTCCTCGTATTTTTCAGGCCTTTTCAGGCTCCTCGTATTTTTCACACCTTTTCAGGCTCCTCGTGTTTTTCACACCTTTTAAGGCTCCTCCTATTTTCACACCTTTTCAGGCTCCTCGTATTTTTCAAGCCTTTTCAGGTTCCTCGTATTTTTCACACCTTTTCAGGCTCCTCGTATTTTTCACACCTTTTCAGGCTCCTCTTTTCAGGCTCCTCGTATTTTTCACTCCTCTTCAGGCTCCTCGTATTTTTCACACTTTTTCAGGCTCCTCGTATTTTTCACACCTCTTCAGGCCCCTCATATTTTTCAGGCATTTTCTGGCTCCTCGTAATTTTCAGGCCTTTTCAGGCTCCTCGTAAATTTCAGGCCTTTTCAGGCTCCTCGTATTTTTCACACCTTTTCAGGCTCCTCGTATATTTCAGGCTTTTTCAGGCTCCTCGTATTTTTCACACCTTTTCAGGTTCCTCGTATTTTTCACACCTTTTCAGGCTCCTCGTACCTTTCACACCTTTTCAGGCTCCTCGTATTTTTCACACCTTTTCAGGCTCCTCGTATTTGTCACACCTTTTCAGGCTCCTCGTATTTTTCACACCTCTTCAGGCTCCTCTTATTTTTCACACCTCTTCAGGCCCCGCATATATTTCAGGCCTTTTCAGGCTCCTCGTATTTTTCACACCTTTTCAGGCTCCTCGTATTTTTCAGGCCTTTTCAGGCTCCTCGTATTTTTCACACCGTTTCAGGCTCCTAGTATTTTTCACACCTTTTCAGGCTCCTCGTATTTTTCACACCTTTTCAGGCTCCTCCTATTTTTCACACCTTTTCAGGCTCCTCGTATGTGTCACACCTTTTCAGGCTCCTCGTATTTTTCACACCTTTTCAGGGTCCTCGTATTTTTCACACCTTTTCAGGCTACTCTTTTTTTTCAGGACTTTTCAAGCTCCTCGTATTTTTCACACCTTTTCTGGCTCCTCGTATTTTTCACACCTTTTCAGACTACTCGTATTTTTCAGGACTTTTCAGGCTCCTCGTATTTTTCACACCTTTTCAGGCTCCTCGTGTTTTTCACACCTTTTCAGGCTCCTCGTATTTTTCACACCTTTTCAGGCTCCTCGTATTTTTCTGGCCTTTTCAGGCTCCTCGTATTTTTCACAACTTTTCAGGCTCCTCGTATTTTTCACACCTTTTCAGGCTCCTCGTATTTTTCGCACCTCTTCAGGCTCCTCGTATTTTTCACACCTTTTCAGGCTCCTCGTATTTTTCACGCCTTTTCAGGCTCCTCGTATTTTTCACACCTTTTCAGGCTCCTCGTATTTTTCACACCTTTTCAGGGTCCTCCTATTTTTCACACCTTTTCAGGCTTCTCGTATTTTTCACACCTTTTCAGGGTCCTCGTATTTTTCAGGCTTTGTCAGGCTCCTCATATTTTTCAAGCCTTTTCAGGCTCCTCGTATTTTTCACACCTTTTCAGGCTCCTCGTATTTTTCACACCTTTTCAGGCTCCTCGTATTTTTCACACCTTTTCAGGCTCCTCGTATTTTTCACACCTTTTCAGGCTCCTCGTATTTTTCACACCTTTTCAAGTTCCTCGTATTTTTCACACCTTTTCAGGCTCCTCGTATTTTTCACACCTTTTCAGGCCCTCGTATTTTTCACATCTTTTCAGGCTCCTCGTAATTTTCACACCTTTTCAGGCTCCTCGTATTTTTTACACCTTTTCAGGCGTATTTTTCAGTCTTTTTCAGGCTCCTCATATTTTTCAGGCCTTTTCAGACTCCTCGTATTTTTCACACCTTTTCAGGCCCCTCATATTTTTCAGGCCTTTTCTGGCTCCCGTGTTTTTCAGGCCTTTCAGGCTCCTCGTATTTTTCACACCTTTTCATGCCCCTCGTATTTTTCACACCTTTTCAGGCTCCTCGTATTTTTCACAACTTTTCAGGCCCCTCATATTTTTCAGTCCTTTTCAGGCTCCTCGTATTTTTCACACCTTTTCAGGCTCCTCATAATTTTCAGGCCTTTTCAGGCTCCTCGTATTTTTCACAACTTTTCAGGCTTCCCGTATTTTAAAGGCCTTTTCAGGCTTCTCGTATTTTACACACCTTTCCAGGCTCCTCGTATTTTTCACGCATTTTCGGGCTCCTTGTATTTTTCACGCCTTTTCAGGCTCCTCGTATTTTACACACCTTTCCAGGCTCCTCGTATTTTTCACACCTTTTCAGGCTCCTCGTATTTTTCACGCCTTTCAGGCTAATCGTATTTTTCCTCGTATTTTTCACACCTTTTCAGGCTCCTCGTATTTTTCAGGCCTTTTCAGGCTCCTCGTATTTTTCAGGCCTTTACAGGCTCCTTTTACTTTTCAATTTTTCACCTTTTCAGGCTCCTCGTATTCTGCAGGCCTTTTCAGGCTCCTCGGATTTTTCACACCTTTTCAGGCTCCTTGTATTTTTCAGGCCTTTTCAGGCTCCTCCGATTTTTCACACCTTTTCAGGCTCCTCGTATTTTTCAGGCCTTTTCAGGCTCCTCGTATTTTTCACACCTTTTCAGGCTTCCCGTATTTTAAAGGCCTTTTCACGCTCCTCGTATTTTACACACCTTTCCAGGCTCCTCGTATTTTTCACGCATTTTCGGGCTCCTTGTATTTTTCACGCCTTCTCAGGCTCCTCGTATTATACACACCTTTTCAGGCTCCTAGTATTTTTCACACCTTTTCAGGCTCCTCGTAGTTTACACGTCTTTTCAGGCTCCTCGTATTTTTCACACCTTTTCAGGCTCCTCGAATTTTTCACACGTTTTCAGGCTCCTCGTATTTTTCACGCATTTTCGGTCTCCTTGTATTTTTCACGCCTTCTCAGGCTCCTCGTATTTTACACACCTTTTCAGGCTCCTAGTATTTTTCACACCTTTTCAGGCTCCTCGTAGTTTACACGTCTTTTCAGGCTCCTCGTATTTTTCACACCTTTTCAGGCTCCTCGTATTTTTCACACCTTTTCAGGCTCCTCGTATTTTTCACACCTTTTCAGGCTCCTCGTATTTTTCACACCTTTTCAGGCCCTTCGTATTTTTCACACATTTTCAGGCTCCTCATATTTTTCAGGCGCTTTCAGGCTTCTCGTATTTTTCACACCTTTTCAGGCTCCTCGTATTTTTCACACATTTTCAGGCTCCTCGTATTTTTCACACCTTTTCAGGCTCCTCGTATTTTTCACGCCTTTTCAGGCTCCTCGTATCTTTCACATCTTTTCACGCCCCTTATATTTTTCAGGCCTTTTCAGGCTCCTCGTATTTTTCACACCTTTTCAGGCTCCTCATAGTTTTCAGGCCTTTTCAGGCTCCTCGTATTTTTCACACCTTTTCAGGCTTCCCGTATTTTAAAGGCCTTTTCAGGCTCCTCGTATTTTACACACCTTTTCTGGCTCCTCGTATTTTTCACGCCTTTTCAGGCTCCTTGTATTTTCACCCTTTCCAGGCTCCTCGTATTTTTCATGCATTTTCGGGCTCCTTGTATTTTCACGCCTCTCAGGCTCCTTCTTATTTTTACACACTTTTCAGGGCTCCTCGTATTTTTCAGGGCCTTTTCAGGCTCCTCGATAGTTTTCAACCTTTTCAGGCTCTCGTTTTTTTCACGCCTTTTCAGGCTCCTCATATTTTTACACACCTTTTTCAGGCTCCTCGTATTTTTCAGGCCTTTTCAGGCTTCCCGTATTTTTCACACCTTTTCAGGCTCCTCGTATTTTTCACACCTTTTCAGGCTCCTCGTATTTTTCACACCTTTTCAGGCTCCTCGTATTTTTCACACCTTTTCAGGCTCCTCGTATTTTTCACACCTTTTCAGGCTCCTCGTATCTTTCACACCTTTTCAGGCTCCTCGTATTTTTCACACCTTTTCAGGCTCCTCGTATTTGTCACACCTTTTCAGGCTCCTCGTATTTTTCACACCTTTTCAGGCTCCTCGTATTTTTCACACCTTTTCAGGCTCCTCGTATTTTTCACACCTTTTCAGGCTCCTCGTATTTTTCACACCTTTTCAGCTCCTCGTATTTTTCTGGCCTTTTCAGGCTCCTCGTATTTTTCAGGCCTTTTCAGGCTCCTCGTATTTTTCACACCTCTTCAGGCTCCTCATATTTTTCACGCCTTTTCAGGCTCCTGTTACTTTTCACACCTTTTATGCTCCTCGTATTTCTCACACCTTTTTCAGCGCTCTCGTAATTTTTCAGGCTCAGGCTCCTCGTATTTTTCAGGCTTTTCAGGTCCCGTATTTTTCACACTTTTCAGTACCTCGTATTTTTCAGGCTTTTCAGGCTCTCGTATCTGCAGGCCTTTAATGCTCCTCGTATTTTTCACACCTTTTCTGGTCCTCGTATTTTCCAGCCTTATTTAGTCCTCCTGGTATTCTTACACCTTTTCAGGCTCTCGTACGAGGAGGATCTGAAAAGGTGTGAAAAATACGAGGAGCCTGAAAAGGTGTGAAAAATACGAGGAGCCTGAAAAGGTGTGAAAAATACGAGGAGCCTGAAGAGGTGTGTGAAAAATAGGAGGAGCCTGAAAAGGTTGAAAAATACGAGGAGCCTGAAAGGTGTGAAAAATACGAGTAGCCTGAAAAGGCCAGAAAAATACGAGGAGCCTGAAAAGGTGTGAAAAATACGAGGAGCCTGAAAAGGTGTGAAAAATACGAGGAGCCTGAAAAGGTGTGAAAAATACGAGGAGCCTGAAAATCCTGAAAAATACGAGTAGCCTGAAAAGTTGTGAAAAATACGAGGAGCCAGAAAAGGTGTGAAAAATACGAGGAGCCTGAAAAGTTCTGAAAAATAAGAGTAGCCTGAAAAGGTGTGAAAAATACGAGGAGCCTGAAAAGGTGTGAAAAATACGAGGAGCCTGAAAAGGTGTGAAAAATACGAGGACCCTGAAAAGGTGTGAAAAATACGAGGAGCCTGAAAAGGTGTGACACATACGAGGAGCCTGAAAAGGTGTGAAAAATACGAGGATACTGAAAAGGTGTGAAAAATACGAGGAGCCTGAAAAGGTGTGAAAAATACGAGGAGCCTGCAATGGTGTGAAAAATACGTGGAGCCTGAAAAGGCCTGAAAAATACGAGGAGCCTGAAAAGGTGTGAAAAATACGAGGAGCCTGAAAAGGCCTGAAATATATGCGGGGCCTGAAGAGGTGTGAAAAATAAGAGGAGCCTGAAGAGGTGTGAAAAATACGAGGAGCCTGAAAAGGTGTGACAAATACGAGGAGCCTGAAAAAGTGTGAAAAATACGAGGAGCCTGAAAAGGTGTGAAAGATACGAAGAGCCTGAAAAGGTGTGAAAAATACGAGGAACCTGAAAAGGTGTGAAAAATACGAGGATCCTGAAAAAGCCTGAAATATACGAGGAGCCTGAAAAGGTGTGAAAAATACGAGGAGCCTGAAAAGGCCTGAAATTTACGAGGAGCCTGAAAAGGCCCGAAAATTACGAGGAGCCTGAAAATGCCTGAAAAATATGAGGGGCCTGAAGAGGTGTGAAAAATACGAGGAGCCTGAAAAGGTGTGAAAAATACGAGGAGCCTGAAAAGGTGTGAAAAATACGAGGAGCCTGAAAAGAGGAGCCTGAAAAGGTGTGAAAAATACGAGGAGCCTGAAAAGGTGTGAAAAATACGAGGAACCTGAAAAGGCTTGAAAAATACGAGGAGCCTGAAAAGGTGTGAAAATAGGAGGAGCCTTAAAAGGTGTGAAAAATACGAGGAGCCTGAAAAGGCCTGAAAAATACGAGGAGCCTGAAAAGGCCTGAAAAATACGAGGAGCCTGAAAAGGTGTGAAAAGTATGAGGAGCCTGAAAAGGCCTGAAAAATATGAGGAGCCTGAAAAGGTGTGAAAAATACAAGGAGCCAGAAAAGGTGTGAAAAATACGAGGAGCCTGAAAAGGTGCGAAAAATACGAGGAGCCTGAAAAGGTGTGAAAAATACGAGGAGACTGATAAGGTGTGAAAAATACGAGGAGCCTGAAAAGTCCTGAAAAATACGAGTAGCCTGAAAAGGTGTGAAAAATACGAGGAGCCTGAAAAGGTGCGAAAAATACGAGGAGCCTGAAAAGGTGTGAAAAATACGAGGAGCCTGAAAAGTCCTGAAAAATACGAGTAGCCTGAAAAGGTGTGAAAAATACGAGGAGCCAGAAAAGGTGAGAAAAATACGAGGAGCCTGAAATATCCTGAAAAATACGAGTAGCCTGAAAAGGTGTGAAAAATATGAGGATCCTGAAGAGGAGCGAAAAATACGAGGAGCCTGAAAAGGTGAGAAAAATACGAGGAGCCTGAAAAGGCCTGAAAAATACGAGGAGCCTGAAAAGGTGTGAAAGATACGAGGCCCTGAAAAGGTGTGAAAAATACGATGAGCCTGAAAAGGTGTGAAAAATACGAGGAGCCTGAAAAGTCCTGAAAAATACGAGTAGCCTGAAAAGGTGTGAAAAATAAGAGGAACCTGAAAAGGCCTGAAAATTACGAGGAGCCTGAAAAGGCCTGAAAATTACGAGGAGCCTGAAAAGGCCTGAAAAATACGAGGAGCCTGAAAAGGTGTGAAATATACGAGGAGCCTGAAAAGGTGTGAAAAATATGAGGGGCCTGAAGAGGTGTGAAAAATACGAGGAGCCTGAAAAGGTGTGAAAAATACGAGGAGCCTGAAAAGGTGTGAAAAATACGAGGAGCCTGAAAAGAGGTGAAAAAATACGAGGAGCCTGAAAAGGTGTGAAAAATACGAGGAGCCTGAAAAGGCCTGAAAAATAAGAGGAGCCTGAAAAGGCCTGAAAAATACGAGGACCCTGAAATGGTGTGAAAAATACAAGGAGCCTGAAAAGGCCTGAAAAATACGAGGAGACTGAAAAGGCCTGAAAAATACGAGGAGCCTGAAAAGGTGTGAAAAATACGAGGAGCCTGAAAAGGTGTGAAAAATACGAGGAGCCTGAAAAGGCTTGAAAAATATGAGGAGCCTGACAAAGCCTGAAAAATACGAGGACCCTGAAAAGGTGTGAAAAAACGAGAAGCCTGAAAAGGTGTGAAAAATAGGAGGACCCTGAAAAGGTGTGAAAAATACGAGGAACCTGAAAAGGTGTGAAAAATACGAGGAGCCTGAAAAGGTGTGAAAAATATGAGGGGCCTGAAGAGGTGCGAAAAATACGAGGAGCCTGAAAAGGTGTGAAAAATACGAGGAGCCTGAAAAGGTGTGAAAAATACGAGGAGCCTGTAAAGGCCAGAAAAATACGAGGAGCCTGAAAAGGCGTGAAAAATACGAGGAGCCTGAAAAGGTGTGAAAAATACGAGGAGCCTGAAAAGGTGTGAAAAATACGAGGAGCCTGAAAAGTCCTGAAACATACGAGGAGCCTGAAAAGGCGTGAAAAATACGAGGAGCCTGAAAAGGCCTGAAAAATACGAGGAGCCTGAAAAGGCGTGAAAAATACGAGGGGCCTGAAAAGGCGTGAAAAATACGAGGAGCCTGAAAAGGTGTGGAAAAATACGAGGAACCTGAAACGGTGTGAAAAATACGAGGAGCAGAAAAGGCCTGAAAATACGAGGAGCCTGAAAAGGTGTGAAAATACGAGGAGCCTGAAAAGGAGCTGAAATATATTGCGGGCCTGAAGAGTGTTGGAAAAATGCGAGGAGCCTGAAAATGTGTGAAAAATACGAGGAGCCTGAAAAGGCCTGAAAATACGAGGAGCCGGAAAAGGTGTGAAGAATACGAGGAGCCTGAAAAGGTGTGAAAAATACGAGGAGCCTGAAAAGGCTTGAAAAATATGAAAAGCCTGACAAAGCCTGAAAAATACGAGGACCCTGAAAAGGTGTGAAATATACGAGGAGCCTGAAAAGGTGTGAAAAATACGAGGACACTGAAAAGGTGTGAAAAATACGAGGAGCCTGAAAAGGAGTGAAAAATACGAGGAGCCTGAAAATGCCTGAAAAATACGAGGAGCCTGAAAAGGTGTGAAAAATACAAGGAGTCAGAAAAGGTGTGAAAAATACGAGGAGCCTGAAAAGGTGTGAACAGTACGAGGAGCCTGAAAGGTGTGAAAAATACGAGGAGCCTGAAAAGGTGTGAAAAATACGAGGAGCCTGAAAAGGCCTGAAAAACACGAGGAGCCTGAAAAGGCGTGAAAAATACGAGGAGCCTGAAACGGTGTGAAAAATACGAGGAGCCTGAAAAGGTGTGAAAAATACGAGGGCCTGAAAAGGTGTAAAAAATAGTACGAGGAGCCTGAAAAGGTGTGAAAAATACGAGGAGCCTGAAAAGGTGTGAAAAATACGAGAAGCCTGAAAAGGTGTGAAAATACGAGGAGCTTGAAAAGGTGTGAAAAATACGAGGAGCCTGAAAAGGCTTGAAAAATAGGAGGAGCCTGAAGAGGCCTGGAAAATAGGAGGACCCTGAAAAGGTGTGAAAAATAAGAGGAGTCTGAAAAGGACTGAAAAATACGAGTAGCCTGAAAAGGTGTGAAAAATACGAGGAGCCTGAAGAGGTGCGAAAAATACGAGGAGCCTGAAGAGGTGCGAAAAATACGAGGAGCCTGAAAAGGTGTGAAAAATACGAGGAGCCTGAAAAGTCCTGAAAAATACGAGTAGCCTGAAAAGGTGTGAAAAATACGAGGAGCCAGAAAAGGTGTGAAAAATACGAGGAGCCTGAAATGTCCTGAAAAATACGAGTAGCCTGAAAAGGTGTGAAAAATATGAGGAGCCTGAAGAGGTGCGAAAAATACGAGGAGCCTGAAAAGGTGTGAAAAATACGAGGAGCCTGAAAAGGCCTGAAAAATACGAGGAGACTGAAAAGGTGTGAAAGATACGAGGCCCTGAAAAGGTGTTAAAAATACGACGAGCCTGAAAAGGTGTGAAAAATACGAGGAGCCTGAAAAGTCCTGAAAAATACGAGTAGCCTGAAAAGGTGTGAAAAATACGAGGAACCTGAAAAGGCCTGAAATTTACGAGGAGCCTGAAAAGGCCTGAAAATTACGAGGAGCCTGAAAAGGCCTGAAATATACGAGGAGCCTGAAAAGGTGTGAAATATACGAGGAGCCTGAAAAGGTGTGAAAAATACGAGGAGCCTGAAGAGGTGTGAAAAATACGAGGAGGCTGAAAAGGTGTGAAAAATACGAGGAGCCTGAAAAGGTGTGAAAAATACGAGGAGCCTGAAAAGGCCAGAAAAATACGAGGAGCCTGAAAAGGTGTGAAAAATACAAGGAGCCTGAAAAGGTGTGAAAAATACAAGGAGCCTGAAAAGGTGTGAAAAATACGAGGACCCTGAAAAGTCCTGAAAAAGACGAGTAGCCTGAAAAGGTGTGAAAAATACGAGGAGCCAGAAAAGGTGTGAAAAATACGAGGAGCCTGAAAAGTCCTGAAAAATAAGAGTAGCCTGAAAAGGTGTGAAAAATACGAGGAGCCTGAAAAGGTGTTAAAAATACGAGGAGCCTGAAAAGGTGTGAAAAATACGAGGACCCTGAAAAGGTGTGACACATACGAGGAGCCTGAAAAGGTGTGACACATACGAGGAGCCTGAAAAGGTGTGAAAAATACGAGGATACTGAAAAGGTGTGAAAAATACGAGGAGCCTGAAAAGGTGTGAAAAATACGAGGAGCCTGAAAAGGTGTGAAAAATACGAGGAGCCTGAAAAGACCTGAAAATTACGAGGAGCCTGAAAAGGCCTGAAAAATATGAGGAGCCTGAAAAGTTGTGAAAAATACGAGGAGCCTGAAAAGGCCTGAAAAATATGAGGAGCCCTGACAAAGCAAAAAAAAAAACCTGAAAATACGGTAGGACCTGAAAGGTGGTGAAAAATCGAGAAGCCTGAAAAGGTGTTGAAAATAGGAGGACCCTGAAAAAGTTGAAAAATACGAGGAACCTGAAAAGGTGTGAAAAATAGAGGAGCCTGAAAAGTGTAAAAATATGAGGGGCCTGAAGAGGTGCGAAAAAACGAGGAGCCTGAAAAGGTGTGAAAAATACAGGAGCCTGAAAAGGTGTGAAAATACGAGGAGCCTGTGTAAAGGACCAGAAAAATACGAGGAGCCTGAAAAATTTCGGTGTGAAAATACTAAGGAGCCTGAAAAGGTGTGAAAAATACGAGGAGCCTGAAAAGGCCTGAAAAATACGAGGAGCCTGAAAAGTCCTGAAAAATACGAGGAGCCTGAAAAGGTGTGAAAAATACGAGGAGCCAGAAAAGGTGTGAAAAATACGAGGAGCCTGAAAAGTCCTGAAAAATACGAGGATCCTGAAAAGGTGTGAAAAATACGAGGAGCCTGAAAAGGTGTGAAAAATACGAGGAACCTGAAACGGTGTGAAAAATACGAGGAGCCTGAAAAGGCCTGAAAAATACGAGGAGCCTGAAAAGGTGTGAAAAATACGAGGAGCCTGAAAAGGACTGAAATATATGCGGGGCCTGAAGAGGTGTGAAAAATAAGAGGAGCCTGAAGAGGTGTGAAAAATACGAGGAGCCTGAAAAGGTGTGAGAAATACGAGGAGCCTGAAAAGGTGTGAAAAATACGAGGAGCCTGAAAAGGTGTGAAAAATACGAGGAGCCTGACAAAGCCTGAAAAATACGAGAACCCTGAAAAGGTGTGAAAAATACAAGGAGCCTGGAAAGGCCTGAAAAATACGAGGAGCCTGAAAAGGTGTGAAAAATACGAGGAGCCTGAAAAGGCCTGAAATATACGAGGAGCCTGAAAAGGCCTGAAACATACAAGGAGACTGAAAATGCCTGAAAAATATGAAGGGCCTGAAGAGGTGTGAAAAATACGAGGAGCCTGAAAAGGTGTGAAAAATACGAGGAGCCTGAAAAGGTGTGAAAAATACGAGGAGCCTGAAAAGAGGAGCCTGAAAAGGTGTGAAAAATACGAGGAGCCTGAAAACGTGTGAAAAATACGAGGAACCTGAAAAGGCTTGAAAAATACGAGGAGCCTGAAAAGGTGTGAAAATAGGAGGAGCCTTAAAAGGTGTGAAAAATACGAGGAGCCTAAAAAGGCCTCAAAAATACGAGGAGCCTGAAAAGGCCTGAAAAATACGAGGAGCCTGAAAAAGTGTGAAAAGTATGAGGAGCCTGAAAAGGCCTGAAAAATATGAGGAGCCTGAAAAGGTGTGAAAAATACAAGGAGCCAGAAAAGGTGTGAAAAATACGAGAAGCCTGAAAAGGTGTGAAAAATACGAGGAGCTTGAAAAGGTGTGAAAAATACGAGGAGCCTGAAAAGGCTTGAAAAATAGGAGGAGCCTGAAGGCCTGGAAAATAGGAGGACCCTGAAAAGGTGTGAAAAATAAGAGGAGCCTGAAAAGGCCTGAAAAATACGAGTAGCCTGAAAAGGTGTGAAAAATACGAGGAGCCTGAAGAGGTGCGAAAAATACGAGGAGCCTGAAGAGGTGCGAAAAATACGAGGAGCCTGAAAAGGTGTGAAAAATACGAGGAGCCTGAAAAGTACTGAAAAATACGAGTAGCCTGAAAAGGTGTGAAAAATACGAGGAGCCAGAAAAGGTGTGAAAAATACGAGGAGCCTGAAATGTCCTGAAAAATACGAGTAGCCTGAAAAGGTGTGAAAAATATGAGGAGCCTGAAGAGGTGCGAAAAATACGAGGAGCCTGAAAAGGTGTGAAAAATACGAGGACCCTGAAAAGGCCTGAAAAATACGAGGAGACTGAAAAGGTGTGAAAGATACGAGGCCCTGAAAAGGTGTGAAAAATACGACGAGCCTGAAAAGGTGTGAAAAATACGAGGAGCCTGAAAAGTCCTGAAAAATACGAGTAGCCTGAAAAGGTGTGAAAAATACGAGGAACCTGAAAAGGCCTGAAATTTACGAGGAGCCTGAAAAGGCCTGAAAATTACGAGGAGCCTGAAAATGCCTGAAAAATATGAGGGGCCTGAAGAGGTGTGAAAAATACGAGGAGCCTGAAAAGGTGTGAAAAATACGAGGAGCCTGAAAAGGTGTGAAAAATACGAGGAGCCTGAAAAGGTGTGAAAAATACGAGGAGCCTGAAAAGGTGTGAAAAATACGAGGAGCCTGAAAAGGCCAGAAAAATACGAGGAGCCTGAAAAGGTGTGAAAAATACAAGGAGCCTGAAAAGGTGTGAAAAATACGAGGAGCCTGAAAAGGTGTGAAAAATACGAGGAGCCTGAAAAGTCCTGAAAAAGACGAGTAGCCTGAAAAGGTATGAAAAATACGAGGAGCCAGAAAAGGTGTGAAAAATACGAGGAGCCTGAAAAGTCCTGAAAAATACGAGGAGCCTGAAAAGGTGTGAAAAATACGAGGACCCTGAAAAGGCGATAAAAATACGAGGAGCCTGAAAAGGTGTGAAAAATACGAGGACCCTGAAAAAGGTTTGGTTTGAAAATACGAGGAGGCCTGGAAAAATGGTTGTTTTTTTTTTATTGGAAAAAATTCGAGGAGCCTGAAAAGGCCCTTGAAAAATACGAGGAGCCTGAAAAGGGTGTTTGGAAAATACGAGGAGCTTGAAAGCCTGAAAAATATTATGCGGGGCCTGAAGAGGTGTGAAAAATAAGAGGAGCCTGAAGAGGTGTGAAAAATACGAGGAGCCTGAAAAGGTGTGACAAATACGAGGAGCCTGAAAAGGTGTGAAAAATACGAGGAGCCTGAAAAGGTGTGAAAGATACGAGGAGCCTGAAAAGGTGTGAAAAATACGAGGAACCTGAAAAGGTGTGAAAAATACGAGGAGCCTGAAAAAGCCTGAAATATACGAGGAGCCTGAAAAGGTGTGAAAAATACGAGGAGCCTGAAAAGGCCTGAAATTTACGAGGAGCCTGAAAAGGCCTGAAAATTACGAGGAGCCTGAAAATGCCTGAAAAATATGAGGGGCCTGAAGAGGTGTGAAAAATACGAGGAGCCTGAAAAGGTGTGAAAATAGGAGGAGCCTTAAAAGGCGTGAAAAATACGAGGAGCCTGAAAAGGCCTGAAAAATACGAGGAGCCTGAAAAAGTGTGAAAAGTATGAGGAGCCTGAAAAGGCCTGAAAAATATGAGGAGCCTGAAAAGGTGTAAGGCGTGAAAAATATGAGGAGCCTGAAAAGGTGTGAAAAATACGAGGAGCCTGAAAAGGTGTGAAAAATACGAGGAGCCTGAAAAGGCTTGATAAATAAGAGTAGCCTGAAAAGGTGTGAAAAATACAAGGAACCTGAAAAGGTGTGAAAAATACGAGGAGCCTGAAACGGTGTGAAAAATACGAGGAGCCTGAAAAGGCTTGAAAAATACGAGGAGCCTGAAAACGCCTGAAAAATACGAGGAGCCTGAAAAGGCCTGAAAAATACGAGGAGCCTGAAAAGGTGTGAAAAATACGAGGAGCTTGAAAAGGCCTGAAAAATACGAGGAGCCTGAAAAGGCGTGAAAAATACGAGGAGCCTGAAAAGGCCTGAAAAATACAAGGAGCCTGAAAAGGTGTGAAAAATACGAGAAGCCTGAAAAGGTGTGAAAAATACTAGGAGCCTGAAAAGGTGTGAAAAATATGAGGAGCCTGAAAAGGTGTGAAAAATACGACGAGCCTGAAAAGGCCTGAAAAATACGAGGAGCCTGAAAAGGCCTGAAAAACACGAGGAGCCTGAAAAGGTGTGAAAAGTACGAGGAGCGTGAAATGGTGTGAAAAACATGAGGAGCCTGAAAAGGTGTGAAAAATACGAGGAGCCTGAACAGGCCTGAAAAATACGAGGAGCCTGAAAAGGTGTGAGAAATATGAGGAGCCTGAAAAGGTGTGAAAAATACGAGGAGCCTGACAAAGCCTGAAAAATACGAGGACCCTGAAAAGATGTGAAAAATACGAGGAGCCTGAAAAGGCCTGAAATATACGAGGAGCCTGAAAAGGGGTGAAATATACGAGGAGCCTGAAAAGGTGTGAAAAATACGAGGAGCCTGAAAAGGCCTGAAAAATACGAGAAGCCTGAAAAGGTGTGAAAAATATGAGAAGCCTGAAAAGGTGTGAAAAATACGAGGAGCCTGAAAAGGTGTGAAAAATACGAGGAGCCTGAAAAGGTGTGAAAAATACGAGGAGCCTGAAAAGGTGTGAAAAATACGGAAAATGTGTGTAAAATATGAGGAGCCTGAAAAGGTGTGAAAAATACGAGGAGCCTGAAAAGGTGTGAAAAATACGAGGAGCCTGAAAAGGTGTGAAAAATACGAGGAGCTGAAAATGTGTGAAAAATACGAGGAGCCTGAAAAGGTGTGAAAAATACGAGGAGCTGAAAAGGCGTGAAAAATTCGAGGAGCCTGAAAAGGCTGAAAAATACGAGGAGCCTGAAAAGGTGTGAAAAATACGAGGACCCTGAAAATGCGTGAAAAATACGAGGAGCCTCAAAAGGTGTGAAAAATACGAGGACCCTGAAAAGGCGTGAAAAATACGAGGAGCCTGAAAAGGTGTGAAAAATACGAGGAGCCTGAAAAGGCCTCAAAAATACGAGGAGCCTGAAAAGGCCTGAAAATACGAGGAGCCTGAAAATGTGTGAAAAATACGAGGAGCCTGAAATGGTGTGAAAAACATGAGGAGCCTGAAAAGGTGTGAAAAATACGAGGAGCCTGAGAAGGCCTGAAAAATACGAGGAGCCTGAAAAGGTGTGAGAAATATGAGGAGCCTGAAAACGTGTGAAAAATACGAGGAGCCTGACAAAGCCTGAAAAATACGAGGACCCTGAAAAGATGTGAAAAATACGAGGAGCCTGAAAAGGCCTGAAATATACCAGGAGCCTGAAAAGGGGTGAAATATACGAGGAGCCTGAAAAGGTGTGAAAAATACGAGGAGCCTGAAAAGGCCTGAAAAATACGAGAAGCCTGAAAAGGTGTGAAAAATATGAGAAGCCTGAAAAGGTGTGACAAATACGAGGAGCCTGAAAAGGTGTGATAAATACGAGGAGCCTGAAAAGGCCTGAAAAATACGAGAAGCCTGAAAAGGTGTGAAAAATACTAGGAGCCTGAGAAGGTGTGAAAAATATGAGGAGCCTGAAAAGGTGTGAAAAATACGAGGAGCCTGAAAATGGGTGAAAAATACGAGGAGCCTGAAAAGGTGTGAAAAATACGAGGAGCCTGAAAAGGTGTGAAAAATACGAGGAGCCTGAAAAGGACTGAAAAATACGAGGAGCCTGAAAAGGTGTGAAAAATACGAGGAGCCTGAAAAGGCCTGAAAATACGAGGAGCCTGAAAAGGCCTGAAAAATAACAGGAGCCTGAAAAGGCCTGAATATTACGAGGAGCCTGAAAAGGTGTGAAAAATCCGAGGAGCCTTAAAAGGCCTGAAAAATACGAGGAGCCTGAAAAGGCGTGAAAAATACGAGGAGCCTGAAAAGGCCTGAAAAATACGAGGAGCCTGAAAAGGTGTGAAAAATAAGAGAAGCCTGAAAAGGTGTGAAAAATACTAGGAGCCTGAAAAGGTGTGAAAAATACGAGGAGCCTGAAAAGGTGTGAAAAATACGAGGAGCCTGAAAAGGTGTGAAAAATACTAGGAGCCTGAAAAGGTGTGAAAAATACGAGGAGCCTGAAAAGGTGTGAAAAATACGAGGAGCCTGAAAAGGTGTGAAAAATACGAGGAGCCTGAAAAGGCGTGAAAAATACTAGGAGCCTGAAAAGGCCTGAAAAATATGAAGAGCCTGAATAGGCGTGAAAAATACGAGGAGCCTGAAAAGGCGTGAAAAATACGAGGAGCCTGAAAAGGTGTGAGAAATATGAGGAGCCTGAAAAAAGGTGGTGAAAAATACCGAGGAGCCCTGATTTTCAGGCTCCTCGTATTTTTTCAGGCCTTTTCAGGATCCTCGTATTTTTCACACCTTTTCAGGGTCCCGTATTTTTCACACCTTTTCAGGCTCCTGGTATATTTCAGGCCTTTTCAGGCTCCTCGTATTTTTCACATCTTTTGAGGGTCCTCGTATTTTTCAGCCTTTGTCAGGCTCCTCGTATTTTTCACACCTTTTCAGGCTCCTCATATTTCTCACACCTTTTCAGGCTCCTCGTATTTTTCAGGCCTTTTCAGGCTCCTCGTATTTTTCACACCTTTTCAGGCTCCTCATATTTTTCACACCATTTCAGGCTCCTCGTATTTTTCACTTCTTTTCAGGCTCCTAGTATTTTTCAGGCCTTTTCAGGCTCCTCGTATTTTTCACGCCTTTTCAGGCTCCTCGTATTTTTCAGGCCTTTTCAGGCTCCTCGTATTTTTCACGCCTTTTCAGCTCCTAGTATTTTTCACACCTTTTCAGGCTCCTCGTATTTTTCACACCTTTTCAGGCTCCTCGTATTTTTCACACCTTTTCAGGCTCCTAGTATTTTTCACACCTTTTCAGGCTTCTCTTATTTTTCACACCTTTTCAGGCTCCTCGTATTTTTCAGGCCTTTTCAGGCTCCTCGTATTTTTCACGCCTTTTCAGGCTCCTCGTATTTTTCAGGCCTTTTAAGGCTCCTCGTATTTTTCACACCTTTTCAGGCTCCTCGTAATATTCAGGCCTTTTCAGGCTCCTCTTATTTTTCAGGCCTTTTCAGGCTCCTCGTATTTTTCAGGCCTTTTCAGGCTCCTCGTATTTTTCACACCTTTTCAGGCTCCTCGTATTTTTCAGTCCTTTTCAGGCTCCTCGTATTTTTCACACCTTTTCAGGATCCTCGTATTTTTCACACCTTTTCAGGCTCCTCGTATTTTTCACCCATTTTCAGGCTCCTCGTATTTTTCACACCTTTTCAGGCTCCTCATATTTCTCACACCTTTTCAGGCTCCTCGTATTCTTCAGGCCTGTTCAGGCTCCTCGTATTTTTCACACCTTTTCAGGCTCCTCATGTTTTTCACACCATTTCTCGCTCCTCGTACTTTTCACACCTTTTCAGGCTTCTCGTGTTTTTCAGGCCTTTTCAGGCTCCTCGTATTTTTCAGGCCTTTTCAGGCTCCTCGTATTTTTCACACCTTTTCAGGCTCCTCGTATTTTTCAGGCCTTTTCAGGCTCCTCGTATTTTTCAGGCCTTTTCAGGCTCCTCGTATTTTTCACACCTTTCCAGGCTCCTCGTATTTTTCACACCTTTTCAGGCTCCTCGTATTTTTCACTCCTTTTCAGGCTCCTCGTATTTTTCAGGCCTTTTCGGGCTCCTCGTATTTTTCAGGCCTTTTCGGGCTCCTCGTATTTTTCAGGCCTTTTCGGGCTCCTCGTATTTTTCAAGCCTTTTCAGGCTTCTCGTATTTTTCACACCGTTTCAGGCTCCTCGTATTTTTCACACCTTTTCAGGCTCCTCGTATTTTTCAACCCTTTTCAGGCTACTGTTATTTATCAAGCCTTTTCAGGCTCCTCGTATTTTTCACACCTTTTCAGGCTCCTCGTATTTTTCACACCTTTTCAGGCTCCTCGTATTTTTCACACCTTTTCAGGCTCCTCGTATTTTTCACACCTTTTCAGGCTCCTCGTATTTTTCACACCTTTCCGGGCCCTCGTATTTTTCAGGCCTTTTCAGGCTCCTCGTATTTTTCACACCTTTTCAGGCTCCTCGTATTTTTCACACCTTTTCAGGCTCCTCGTATTTTTCACGCCTTTTCAGGGTCCTCGTATTTTTCACACCTTTTGAGGCTCCTCGTATTTTTCACGCATTTTCAGGTCCTCGTATTTTTCACACCTTTTCAGGCTCCTCGTATTTTTCAGGCCTTTTCAGGCTCCTCGTATTTTTCACACCTTTTCAGGCTCCTCGTATTTTTCACACCTTTTCAGGCTCCTCGTATTTTTCACACATTTTCAGCCTCCTCGTATTTTTCACACCTTTTCAGGCTCCTCGTATTTTTCACACCTTTTCAGGCTCCTCGTATTTTTCACACCTTTTCAGGCTCCTCGTATTTTTCACACATTTTCAGCCTCCTCGTATTTTTCACACCTTTTCAGGCTCCTCATATTTTTCACACCTTTTCAGGCTCCTCGTATTTTTCACACCTTTTCAGGCTCCTCGTATTTTTCACACCTTTTCAGGCTTCTCATATTTTTCACACCTTTTCAGGCTTCTCGTATTTTTCAGGCCTTTTCAGGCTCCTCGTATTTTGCACACCTTTTCAGGCTCCTCGTATTTTTCACCCCTTTTCAGGCTCCTGGTATATTTCAGGCCTTTTCAGGCTCCTCGTATTTTTCACATCTTTTCAGGGTCCTCGTATTTTTCAGGCTTTGTCAGGCTCCTCGTATTTTTCACACCGTTTCAGGCTCCTCATATTTCTCACACCTTTTCAGGCTCCTCGTATTTTTCAGGCCTGTTCAGGCTCCTCGTATTTTTCACACCTTTTCAGGCTCCTCATGTTTTTCACACCATTTCACGCTGCTCGTACTTTTCACACCTTTTCAGGCTTCTCGTGTTTTTCAGGCCTTTTCAGGCTCCTCGTATTTTTCACGCCTTTTCAGGCTCCTCCTATTTTTCACACCTTTTCAGGATCCTCGTATTTTTCACGCCTTTTCAGGCTCCTCGTATTTTTCACGCCTTTTCAGGATCCTCGTATTTTTCACACCTCTTCAGGCCCCTCATATTTTTCACACCTTTTCAGGCTCCTCGTATATTTCACACCTTTTCAGGCTCCTCGTATTTTTCACGCCTTTTCAGGCTCCTCATATTTTTCCGGCTTTTTCAGGCTCCTCGTATTTTTCAGGCCTTTTCAGGCTCCTCGTATTTTTCACACCTTTTCAGCCTCCTCGTATTTTTCACGCCTTTTCAGGCTCCTCGTATTTTTCACACCTTTTCAGGCTCCTCGTATTTTTCACACCTTTTCAGGCTCCTCGTATTTTTCACACCTTTTCAGGATCCTCGTATTTTTCACACCTCTTCAGGCCCCTCATATTTTTCACACCTTTTCAGGCTCCTCGTATTTATCACACCTTTTCAAGCTCCTCGTATTTTTCAGGCCTTTTCAGGCTCCTCGTATTTTTCACACCTTTTCAGGATCCTCGTATTTTTCACACCTTTTCAGGCTCCTCGTATTTTTCACACCTTTTCAGGCTCCTCGTATTTTTCAGGCCTTTTCAGGCTCCTCGTATTTTTCACACCCTTTCAGGCTCCTCGTATTTTTCGCACCTTTTCAGGCTCCTCGTATTTTTCACACCTTTTCAGTTTCCTCGTATATTTCAGGCTTTGTCAGGCTCCTCGTATTTTTCAAGCCTTTTCAGGCTCCTCGTATTTTTCACACCTTTTCAGGCTCCTCGTATTTTTCACACCTTTTCAGACTCCTCGTATTTTTCACACCTCTTCAGGCCCCTCATATTTTTCAGGCATTTTCAGGCTCCTTGTATGTTTCAGGCCTTTTCAAGCTCCTCGTATATTTCAGGCCTTTTCAGGCTCCTCGTATTTTTCACACCTTTTCAGGCTCCTCGTATTTTTCACACCTTTTCAGGCTCCTCATATCTTTCACACCTTTTCAGGCTCCTCGTATGTTTCACACCTTTTCAGGCTCCTCGTATTTTTCACAACTTTTCAGGCTCCTCGTATTTTTCACACCTCTGCAGGCCCCTCATATTTTTCACACCTTTTCAGGCTCCTCGTATTTTTCATACCTCTTCAGGCCCCTCATATTTTTCAGGCATTTTCAGGCTCCTCGTAATTTTCAGGCCTTTTCAGGCTCCTCGTAAATTTCAGGCCTTTTCAGGTTCCTCGTATTTTCACACCTTTTCAGGCTACTCGTATTTTTCAGGACTTTTAAGGCTCCTCGTATTTTTCACACCTTTTCAGGCTCGTCGTATTTTTCACACCTTTTCAGGACCTCGTATCTTTCACACCTTTTCAGGCTCCTCGTATGTGTCACACCTTTTCAGGCTCCTCGTATGTGTCACACCTTTTCAGGGTCCTCGTATTTTTCGCACCTTTTCAGGCTCCTCGTATTTTTCACACCTTTTCAGGCTCCTCGTATTTTTCACACCTTTTCAGGCTACTCTTATTTTTCAGGACATTTCAGGCTCCTCGTATTTTTCACACCTTTTCTGGCTCCTCGTATTTTTCACACCTTTTCAGGCTACTCGTCTTTTTCAGGACTTTTCAGGCTCCTCGTATTTTTCACACCTTTTCAGGCTCCTTGTATTTTTCACACCTTTTCAGGCTCCTTGTATTTTTCACACCTTTTCAGGCTCCTCGTATTTTTCTGGCCTTTTCAGGCTCCTCGTATTTTTCACACCTTTTCAGGCTCCTCGTATTTTTCACACCTTTTCAGGCTCCTCGTATTTTTCACACCTCTTCAGGCTCCTCGTATTTTTCACACCTTTTCAGGCTCCTCGTATATTTCACACCTTTTCAGGCTCCTCGTATATTTCAGGCCTTTTCAGGCTCCTCGTAATTTTCAGGCCTTTTCAGGCTCCTCGTAAATTTCAGGCCTTTTCAGGTTCCTCGTATTTTTCACACCTTTTCAGGCTACTCGTATTTTTCAGGACTTTTCAGGCTCCTCGTATTTTTCACACCTTTTCAGGCTCGTCGTATTTTTAACACCTTTTCAGGGCCTCGTATCTTTCACACCTTTTCAGTCTCCTCGTATTTTTCAGGCCTTTTCAGGCTCCTCGTATTTTTCACACCTTTTCAGGCTCCTCGTATTTTTCGCACCTCTTCAGGCTCCTCATATTTTTCACACCTTTTCAGGCTACTCGTATTTTTCAGGACATTTCAGGCTCCTCGTATTTTTCACACCTTTTCTGGCTCCTCGTATTTTTCACACCTTTTCAGGCTACTCGTATTTTTCAGGACTTTTCAGGCTCCTCGTATTTTTCACACCTTTTCAGGCTCCTCGTATTTTTCGCACCTCTTCAGGCTCCTCGTATTTTTCGCACCTCTTCAGGCTCCTCGTATTTTTCACACCTTTTCAGGCTACTCGTATTTTTCAGTCCTTTTCAGACTCCTCTTATTTTTCACACCTTTTCAGGGTCCTCCTATTTTCCAGGCCTCTTCAGGCTCCTCCTCTATTTCAAGCCTTTTCAGGCTCCTCGTATTTTTCACACCTTTTCAAGCTCCTCGTATTTTCACACCTTTTCAGGCTCCTCGTATTTTTCACACCTTTTCAGGCTCCTCGTATTTTTCACACCTTTTCAGGCTACTCTTATTTTTCAGGACTTTTCAGTCTCCTCGTATTTTTCACACCTTTTCTGGCTCCTCGTATTTTTCACACCTTTTCAGGCTACTCGTATTTTTTAGGACTTTTCAGGCTCCTCGTATTTTTCACACCTTTTCAGGCTCCTCGTATTTTTCACACCTTTTCAGGCTCCTTGTATTTTTCACACCTTTTCAGGCTCCTCGTATTTTTCTGGCCTTTTCAGGCTCCTCGTATTTTTCACACCTTTTCAGGCTCCTCGTATTTTTCACACCTTTTCAGGCTCCTCGTATTTTTCGCACCTCTTCAGGCCCCTCATATTTTTCACACCTTTTCAGGCTCCTCATATTTTTCACACCGTTTCAGGCTCCTCGTATTTTTCACACCTTTTCAGGGTCGTCGTATTTTTCACACCTTTTCAGGGTCCTCGTATTTTTCACACCTTTTCAGGCTCCTCGTATTTTTCAGGCTTTGTCAGGCTCCTCGTATTTTTCAAGCCTTTTCAGGCTGCTCGTATTTTTCACACCATTTCAGGCTCCTCGTATTTTTCACACCTTTGCAGGTTCCTCGTATTTTTCAGGCCTTTGCAGGCTCCTCGTATTTTTCAGGCCTTTTCAGGCTCCTCGTATTTTTCACACCTTTTCAGGCTCCTTGTATTTTTCACACCTTTTCAGGCTCCTCGTATTTTTCTGGCCTTTTCAGGCTCCTCGTATTTTTCACACCTTTTCAGGCTCCTCGTATTTTTCACACCTTTTCAGCCTCCTCGTATTTTTCGCACCTCTTCAGGCCCCTCATATTTTTCACACCTTTTCAGGCTCCTCGTATTTTTCACGCCTTTTCAGGCTCCTCGTATTTTTCAGGCCTTTTCAGGCTCCTCGTATTTTTCAGGTCTATTCAGGCTCCTCCTATTTTTCAGGCCTTTTCAGTCTCCTCGTATTTTTCACACCTTTTCAGGCTCCTCGTATTTTTCACACCTTTTCAGGCTCCTCGTATTTTTCACACCTTTTCAGGCCCTTCGTATTTTTCACACCTTTTCAGGCTCCTCATATTTTTCAGGCGCTTTCAGGCTTCTCGTATTTTTCACACCTTTTCAGGCTCCTAGGAGCCTGAAAAGGCCTGAAAAATACGAGAGCCTGAAAAGGTGTGAAAAATATGAGGAGCCTGAAAAGGCCTGAAATAAATGAGGAGCCTGAAAAGGTGTGAAAAATACGAGGAGCCTGAAAAGGTGTGAAAAATACGAGGAGCCTGAAAAGGCTTGAAAAATTCGAGGAGCCTGAAAAGGCCTGAAAAATACGAGGAGCCTGAAAAGGCCTGAAAAATACGAGGGCCTGAAACGGTGTGAAAAATACGAGGAGCCTGAAAGGCGTGAAAAATACGAAGGTAAGCCTGAAAAGGTGAAAAATACGAGGAGACTGAAAAAGGTGTATAAAATACGAGGGCCTGAAAAGGTGTGGAATACGGGAGCCTGAAAGGCGTGAAATACGAGAGCCTAAAAGAAGCCTGAAAATAGAGGAGCCCTGAAAAAGGCATGAATAAATATGAGGGGGGCCTGAAAAAGGGTGTGAAAATACGAGGGGCCTAGGCCTTGAAAAATGAGGAGGGCCCTGAAAAGGTGTGAAAAATACGAGGAGCCTGAAAGGGTGTGAAAAATACGAGGAGCCTGAAAAGGTGTTAAATATACGAGGAGCCTGAAAAGGCGTGAAAATTACGAAGAGCCTGAGAGGCGTGAAAATTACGAGGAGCCTGAAAAGGTGTGAAAAATACGAGGAGCCTGAAAAGGTGTGAAAAATACGAGGAGCCTGAAAAGGTGTGGAATATACGAGGAGCCTGAAAAGGTCTGAAAAATACGAGGAGACTGAAAAGGTGTGAAAAATACGAGGAGCCTGAAAAGGTGTGAAAAATACGAGGAGCCTGAAAAGGTGTGAAAAATACGAGGAGCCTGAAAAGGTGTGAAAAATACGGGAGCCTGAAAAGCTGTGAAAAAATACGAGGAGCCTGAAAAGTGTGTGAAAAATACGAGGAGCCTGAAAAGGTGTGAAAAATACCGAAGAAGATGAAACGGCCTGATAAATACGAGGAGCCTGAAAAGGCGTGAAAAATACGAGGAGCCTGAAAAGGTGTGAAAAATACGAGGAGCCTGAAAAGGTGTGAAAAATACGAGGAGCCTGAAAAGGCCTGAAAAACACGAGGAGCCTGAAAAGGCGTCAAAAATACGAGGAGCCCGAAAAGGCCTGAAAAATACGAGGAGCCTGAAAAGGCGTGAAAAATACGAGGGGCCTGAAAAGGCCTGAAAAATACGAGGAGCCTGCAAAGGCGTGAAAAATACGAGGAGCCTGAAAAGGTGTGAAAAATACGAGGAGCCTGAAAAGGTGTGAAAAATACGAGGAGCCTGAAAAGGTGTGAAAAATATGAGGAGCCAGAAAAGGTGTGAAAAATATGAGGAGCCAGAAAAGGTGTGAAAATACGAGGAGCCTGAAAAGGTGTGAAAAATACGAGGAGCCTGAAAAGGTGTGAAAAATACGAGGAGCCTGAAAAGGCCTGAAAAACACGAGGAGCCTGAAAAGGCGTGAAAAATACGAGGAGCCTGAAAAGGTGTGAAAAATATGAGGACCCTGAAAAGGTGTAAAAATACGAAAGGTGTGAAAAATTCGAGGAGCCTGAAAAGGTGTGAAAATTACGAGGAGCCTGACAAAGCCTGAAAAATACGAGGACCCTGAAAAAGTGTGAAAAATACGAGGACCCTGAAAAGGTGTGAAAAATACGAGGAGCCTGAAAATGTGTGAAAAATACGAGGAGCCTGAAAAGGTGTGAAAAATTCGAGGAACCTGAAAAGGCCTGAAATATACAAGGAGCCTGAAAAGGTGTGAAAAATACGAGGAGCCTGAAAAGGCCTGAAATATACGAGGAGCCTGAAAAGGTGTGAAATATACGAGGAGCCTGAAAAGGTGTGAAAAATATGAGGGTCCCTGAAGAGGTGTGAAAAATACGAGGATCCTGAAAAGGTGTGAAAAATACGAGGAGGCCTGAAAGGTGTGAAAATACGAGGAGCCTGAAAAGGCCTGAAAACACGAGGAGCCTGAAAAGGCGTGAAAAACACGAAGGGAGCCTGAAAAAGGTGTTGAAAAAATATCGAAGGAGCCTGAAAGGTGTGAAAAATACGAGGAGCCTGAAAAAGCCGGAAAAATACGAGGAGCCTGAAAAGGCGTGAAAAATACGAGGAGCCTGAAAAGGTGTGAAAAATACGAGGAGCCTGAAAAGGCGTGAAAAATACGAGGAGCCTGAAAAGGAGTGAAAAATACGAGGAGCCTGAAAAGGAGTGAAAAATACGAGGAGCCTGAAAAAGCCGGAAAAATACGAGGAGCCTGAAAAGGCGTGAAAAATACGAGGAGCCTGAAAAGGTGTGAAAAATACGAGGAGCCTGAGAAGGTGTGAAAAATACGAGGAGCCTGAAAAGGCGTGAAAAATACGAGGAGCCTGAAAAGGCGTGAAAAATACGAGGAGCCTGAAAAGGCCTGAAATATACGAGGAGCCTGAAAAGGCCTGAAACATACAAGGAGCCTGAAAATGCCTGAAAAATATGAGGGGCCTGAAGAGGTGTGAAAAATACGAGGAGCCTGAAAAGGTGTGAAAAATACGAGGAGCCTGAAAAGGTGTGAAAAATACGAGGAGCCTGAAAAGGCCTGAAAATACGAGGAGCCTGAAAAGGTGTGAAAAATACCAGGAGCCTGAAAAGGTGTGAAAAATACTAGGAGCCTGAAAAAGGTGTGAAAAATCCGAGGAGCCTGAAAAGGTGTGAAAAATAGAGAGCCTGAAAAGGCATGAAATAACGAGGAGCCTGAAAGGTGTGAATATACGAGGAGCCTGAAAAGGCTGAATATCAAGGGCCTGAAAAGGCCTGAAAAATACGAGAATCCTGAAAAGGCGTGAAAAATACGAGGAGCCTGAAATGGCGTGAAAAATACGAGGAGCCTGAAAAGGCGTGAAAAATACGAGGAGCCTGAAAAGGCGTGAAAAATACGAGGGGCCTGAAAAGGTGTGAAAAATACGAGGAGCCTGAAAAGGCCTGAATAAAATGAAGAGCCTGAAAAGGCCTGAAAAATACGAGGAGCCTGAAAAGGCCTGAAAAATACGAGGAGCCTGAAAAGGTGTGAAAAATACGAGGAGCCTGAAAAGGTGTGAAAAATACGAGGGGCCTGAAAAGGCCTGAAAAATACGAGAAGCCTGAAAAGGCCTGAAAAACACGAGGACCCTGAAAAGGTGTGAAAAATACGAGGAGCCTGAAAACGCCTGAAAAATATGAGGAGCCTGAAAAGGTGTGAAATATACGAGAATCCTGAAAAGGTGTGAAAAATAGGAGGAGCCTGAAAAGGTGTGAGAAATACGAGGAGCCTGAAAAGGTGTGAAATATACGAGGGGCCTGAAAAGGTGGGGAAAATATGAGGGGCCTGAAGAGGTGTGAAAAATACGAGGAGACTGAAAAGGTGTGAAAAATACGAGGAGCCAGAAAAGGTGTGAAAAATACAAGGAGCCTGAAAAGGCGTGAAAAATACAAGGAGCCTGAAAAGGTGTGAAAAATACGAAGAGCCTGAAAAGGCTTGAAAAATACGAGGAGCCTGACAAAGCCTGAAATATACGAGGACCCTGAAAAGGTGTGAAAAATACGAGGAGCCTGAAAAGGTGCGAAAAATACGAGGAGCCTGAAAAGGTGTGAAAAATACGAGGAGCCTGAAAAGGCCTGAAAAATACGAGGAGCCTGAAAAGGTGTGAAATATACGAGGAGCCTGAAAAGGTGTGAAAAATATGAGGGGCCTGAAGAGGTGTGAAAAATACGAGGAGCCTGAAAAGGTGTGAAAAATACGATGAGCCTGAAAAGGTGTGAAAAATACGAGGAGCCTGAAAAGGCCTGAAAAATACGAGGAGGCTGAAAAGGCCTGAAAAATACGAGGAGCCTGAAAAGGTGTGAACAATACGAGGAGCCTGAAATGGTGTGAAAAATACGAGGAGCCTGAAAAGGCTTGAAAAATACGAGGAGCCTGACAAAGCCTGAAAAGTACGAGGAGCCTGAAAAGGTGTGAAAAATACGAGGACCCTGAAAAGGTGTGAAAAATACGACGACCCTGAAAAGGTGTGAAAAATACGAGGAGCCTGAAAAGGTGTGAAAAATACGAGGAGCCTGAAAAGGCCTGAAAAATACGAGGAGCCAGAAAAGGTGTGAAAAATACGAGGAGCCTGAAAAGGCCTGAAAAATACGAGGAGCCTGAAAATGCCTGAAAAATACGAGGAGCCTGAAAAGGCCTGAAAAATACGAGGAGCCTGAAAAGGCCTGAAAAATATGAGGAGCCTGAAAAGGCATGAAATATACGACGAGCCGGAAAAGGTGTGAAAAATACGAGGAGCCTGAAAGGTGTAAAAAATACGAGGAGCCTGAAAAGGTGGGAAAAATAGGAGGCGCCTGAAAAGGCTTGAAAAATACGAGGAGCCTGAGAAGGTGTGAAAAATAGGAGGAGCCTTAAAAGGTGTGAAATATACGAGGAGCCTGAGAAGGCCTGAAAAATACGAGGAGCCTGAAAAGGCCTGAAAAATACGAGGAGCCTGAAAAGGTGTGAAAAATACCCTTTTCAGGCTCCTCGTATTTTTCACACCATTTCAGGTCCTCGTATTTTTCACACCTTTTCAGGCTCCTCGTATTTTTCAGGCTTTGTCAGGCTCCTCGTATTTTTCAAGCCTTTTCAGGCTCCTCGTATTTTTCACACCATTTCAGGCTCCTCGTATTTTTCACACCTTTTTAGGCTCCTCGTATTTTTCAGGCCTTTTCAGGCTCCTCGTATTTTTCAGGCCTTTTCAGGCTCCTCGTATTTTTCACACCTTTTCAGGCTCATCGTATTTTTCACACCTTTTCAGGCTCCTCGTATTTTTCACACCTCTTCAGGCCCCTCATATTTTTCACACCTTTTCAGGCTCCTCGTATATTTCACACCTTTTCAGGCTCCTCGTATTTTTCAGGCCTTTTCAGGGTCCTCGTATTTTTCACACCTTTTCAGGCTCCTCGTATTTTTCGCACCTTTTCAGGCTCCTCGTATTTTTCACACCTTTTCAGGGTCCTCGTATATTTCAGGCTTTGTCAGGCTCCTCGTATTTTTCAAGCCTTTTCAGGCTCTTCGTATTTTTCACACCTTTTCAGGCTCCTTGTATTTTTCACGACTTTTCAGGCTCCTTGTATTTTTCACACCTTTTCAGGCTCCTCGTATTTTTCACACCTTTTCAGTCTCCTCGTATTTTTCACACCTCTTCAGGCCCCTCATATTGTCCCCACCTTTTCAGGCCCCTCGTATATTTCACACCTTTTCAGGCTCCTCGTATTTCTCACACCTTTTCAGGCTCCTCGTATTTTTCACACCTTTTCAGGATTCTCGTATATTTCACACCTTTTCAGGCTCCTCATATTTTTCAGGCGTTTTCAGGCTCCTCGTATTTTTCACACCTTTTCAGGGTCCTCGTGTTTTTCTAGCCTTTTCAGGCTTCTCGTATTTTTCAGGCCTTTTCAGGCCCCTCGTATTTTTCACACCTTTTCAGTCTCCTCGTATTTTTCACACCTTTTCAGGCTCCTCGTATTTTTCAGGCCTTTTCAGCTCCTCGTATTTCAGGCCTTTTTCAGGCCTCCTCCATTTTATTCAAGGCCTTTCAGGCTCCTCGTATTTTTCACACCTTCAGGCCCCTCGTATTTTTTCACCGCCTTTTCAGGCTCCTCGTATTTTTCACAGCTTTTTCAGGCTCCTCGTATTTTTCACACCTTTTCAGGCTCCTCGTATTTTTCACACCTTTTCAGGATTCTCGTATTTCTCAGGCCTTTTCAGGCCCTTGTATTTTTCAGGCCTTTTCAGGCTCCTCGTATATTTCACACCTTTTCAGGCTCCTCGTATTTTTCATGCCTTTTCAGGCTCCTCGTATTTTTCACACCTTTTCAGGCTCCTCGAATTTTTCACACCTTTTCAGGCTCCTTGTATTTTTCACATCTTTTCAGGCTCCTCGTATTTTTCAGGCCTTTTCAGGCTCCTCGTATTTTTCACACCTTTTCAGGCTCCTCGTATTTTTCAGGACTTTTCAGGCTCCTCGTATTTTTCACACCTTTTCAGGCTCCTCGTATTTTTCAGGCCTTTTCAGCTCCTCGTATTTTTCAGGCCTTTTCAGGCTCCTCGTATATCAGGCCTTTTCAGGCTCTCGTATTGTTACGCCTTTTCAGGGCTCCTCGTATTTTTCACGCCCTTTTTCAGCTCCTTGTATTTTTCACACCTTCTCAGCGCTCCTCGATTTTTCACACCTTTCAGCTCCTCGGTTATTTTTCACGCTTCAGGGTCCTCGTATTTTTTCCGGCTTTTTCAGCTCCTCGTATTTTTTCAGCTCCTTTTCAGGCTCTCGTATTTTTCACTCTTTTCAGGCTCCTCGTATTTTTCACACCTTCTCGGACTCCTCGTATTTTTCACACCTTTTCAGGCTCCTCGTATTTTTCACGCCTTTTCAGGCTCCTCGTATTTTTCCGGCTTTTTCAGGCTCCTCGTATTTTTCAGGCCTTTTCAGGCTCCTCGTATTTTTCACACCTTTTCAGGCTCCTCGTGTTTTTCACGCCTTTTCAGGCTCCTCGTATTTTTCAGGCCTTTTCAGGCTCCTCGTATTTTTCACACCTTTTCAGGCTCCTCGTATTTTTCACACCTTTTCAGGCTCCTCGTATATTTCACACCTTTTCAGGCTCCTCGTATATTTCAGGCCTTTTCAGGCTCCTCGTATTTTTCACACCTTTTCAGGCTCCTCGTATATTTCAGGCCTTTTCAGGTTCCTCGAATTTTTCACACCTTTTCAGGCTCCTCGTATTTTTCACACCTTTTCAGGCTCCTCGTATTTTTCACACCTTTTCAGGGTCCTCGTATTTTTCACACTTTTTCAGGGTCCTCGTATTTTTCAGGCTTTGTCAGGCTCCTCGTAATTTTCACACCTTTTCAGGCTCCTCGAATTTTTCACACCTTTTCAGACTCCTCGTATTTTTCAGGCCTTTTCAGGGTCCTCGTATTTTTCTGGCCTTTTCAGGCTCCGCGTATTTTTCAGGCCTTTTCAGGCTCCTCGTATTTTTCACACCTTTTCAGGGTCCTCATATTTTTCAGGCCTTTTCAGGCTCCTCGTATTTTTCAGGCCTTTTCAGGCTCCTCGTATTTTTCACACCTTTTCAGGCTCCTCGAATTTTTTCACACCTTTTCCAGACTTCCTCGTATTTTTCAGGCTTTCAGCTCCTTCGTATTTTTTTTCAGGCCTTTCCAGGGCTCCTCGTATTTTTCACACCTTTTCAGGCTCCTCGTATTTTTCAGGCCTTTTCAGGCTCCTCGTATTTTTCAGGCCTTTTCAGGCTCCTAGTATTTTTCACACCTTTTCAGGCTCCTCGTATTTTTCAGGCCTTTTCAGGCTCCTCGTATTTTTCAGGCCTTCTCAGGCTCCTCGTATATTTCACACCTTTTAATGCTCCTCCTATTTTTCACACCTTCTCAGGCTCCTCGTATTTTTCAAGCCTTTTCAGGCGCCTCGTATTTTTCACACCTTTTCAGGCTCCTCGTATTTTTCACACCTTTTCAGGCTCCTCGTATTTTTCAGGCCTTTTCAGGCTTCTCGTACTTTTCAAGTCTTTTCAGGCTCCTCGTATTTTTCCCACCTTTTCAGGCTCCTCGTATTTTTTACAACTTTCAGGCTCCTCGTATTTTTCACACCTTTTCCGGCTCGTCGTATATTTCATGCCTTTTCCTCCTCGTATTTTTCACACCTTTTCCTGCTCTTCGAATTTTTGCACCTTTTCATGCTCCTCGTATTTTTCACACCTTTTCAGGCTCCTCATATTTTTCACACCTTTTCATGCTCCTCGTATTTTTCACACCTTTTCAGGCTCCTCGTATTTTTCAGGCCTTTTCAGGCTCCTCGTATTTTTCACACCTTTTCAGGCGCCTCGTATTTTTCACACCTTTTCAGGCTCCTCGTATTTTTCACACCTTTTCAGGCTCCTCGTATTTTTCACACCTTTTCAGGATCCTCGTATTTTTCACACCTCTTCAGGCCCCTCATATTTTTCACACCTTTTCAGGCTCCTCGCATATTTCACACCTTTTCAGGCTCCTCGTATATTTCAGGCCTTTTCAGGCTCCTTGTATTTTTCACACCTTTTCAGGCTCCTTGTATATTTCAGGCCTTTTCAGGTTCCTCGAATTTTTCACACCTTTTCAGGCTCCTCGTATATTTCACACCTTTTCAGGCTCCTCGTATATTTCAGGCCTTTTCAGGCTCCTCGTACTTTTCACACCTTTTCAGGCTCCTCGTATATTTCAGGCCTTTTCAGGTTCCTCGAATTTTTCACAACTTTTCAGGCTCCTCGTATTTTTCACACCTTTTCAGGCTCCTCGTATTTTTCACACCTATTTCAGGCTCCTCGTATTTTTCACACCTTTTCAGGCTCCTCGTATTTTTCACACCTTTTCAGGCTCCTCATATTTTTCAGGCCTTTTCAGGCTCCTCGTATTTTTCAGGCCTTTTCAGGCTCCTCGTATTTTTCACACCTTTTCAGAGTCCTCATATTTTTCAGGCCTTTTCAGGCTCCTCGTATTTTTCAGGCCTTTTTCAGGCTCCTCGTATTTTTCACACCTTTTCAGGCTCCTCGAATTTTTCACACCTTTTCAGACTCCTCGTATTTTTCAGGCCTTTTCAGGCTCCTCGTATTTTTCAGGCCTTTTCAGGCTCCTCGTATTTTTCAGGCCTTTTCAGACTCCTCGTATTTTTCACACCTTTTCAGGGTCCTCATATTTTTCAGGCCTTTTCAGGCTCCTCGTATTTTTCAGGCCTTTTCAGGCTCCTCGTATTTTTCACACCTTTTCAGGCTCCTCGAATTTTTCACACCTTTTCAGACTCCTCGTATTTTTCAGGCCTCTTCAGGCTCCTCGTATTTTTCAGGCCTTTTCAGGCTCCTTGTATTTTTCACACCTTCTCAGGCTCCTTGTATTTTTCACGCCTTTTCAGGCTCCTCGTACTTTTCACACCTTTTCAGGCTCCTGGTATTTTTCACACCTCTTCAGGCTCCTCGTATTTTTCACACCTCTTCAGTCCCCTCATATTTTTCACACCTTTTCAGGCTCCTCGTATTTTTCACACCTTTTCAGGCTCCTCGTATTTTTCAGGCCTTTTCAGGCTCGTCGTATTTTTCACACCTTTTCAGGCTCCTCGTATTTTTCACACCTTTTCAGGCTCCTCGTATTTTTCACACCTCTTCAGGCCCCTCATATTTTTCACACCTTTTTAGGCTCCTCGTATTTTTCAGGCCTTTTCAGGCTCCTCGTATTTTTCAGGCCTTTTCAGGCTCGTCGTATTTTTCACACCTTTTCAGAGTCCTGATATTTTTCAGGCCTTTTCAGGCTCCTCGTATTTTTCAGGCCTTTTCAGGCTCCTCGTATTTTTCACACCTTTTCAGGCTCCTCGAATTTTTCACACCTTTTCAGACTCCTCGTATTTTTCAGGCCTTTTCAGGCTCCTCGTATTTTTCAGGCCTTTTCAGTCTCCTCGTATTTTTCAGGCCTTTTCAGGCTCCTCGTATTTTTCACACCTTTTCAGGGTCCTCATATTTTTCAGGCCTTTTCAGGCTCCTCGTATGTTTCAGGCCTTTTCAGGCTCCTCGTATTTTTCACACCTTTTCAGGCTCCTCGAATTTTTCACACCTTTTCAGACTCCTCGTATTTTTCAGGCCTTTTCAGGCTCCTCGTATTTTTCAGGCCTTTTCAGGCTCTCGTAGGCCTTTTCAGGCTCCTCGTATTTTTCACACCTTTTCAGGCTCCTCGTATTTTTCACACCTTTTCAGGCTCCTCGTATTTTTCAGGCTCTTCTCAGGCTCCTCATATTTTTCAGGCCTTTTCAGGCTCCTAGTATTTTTCACACCTTTTCAGGCTCCTCGTATTTTTCAGGCCTTTTCAGGCTCCTCGTATTTTTCAGGCCTTCTCAGGCTCCTCGTATATTTTCACACCTTTTAAGGCTCCTCCTATTTTTCACACCTTCTCAGGCTCCTCGTATTTTTAAAGCCTTTTCAGGCGCCTCGTATTTTTCACACCTTTTCAGGCTCCTCGAATTTTTCACACCTTTTCAGGCTCCTCGTATTTTTCACACCTTTTCAGGCTCCTCGTATTTTTCACACCTTTTCAGCGTCCTCGTATTTTTCACACTTTTTCAGGGTCCTCGTATTTTTCAGGCTTTGTAAGGCTCCTCGTAATTTTCACACCTTTTCAGGCTCCTCGTATTTTTCACACCTTTTCAGGCTCCTCGTACTTTTCAGGCCTTCTCAGGCTCCTCGTATATTTCACACCTTTTAAGGCTCCTCCTATTTTTCACACCTTCTCAGGCTCACTACGTATTTGTTCAGCCTTTTCAGGCGCTCGTATTTCCACCTTTTCAGGCCCCGAATTTTTCACACCTTTTCAGGCTCCTCGTATTTTTCACACCTTTTCAGGGTCGTCGTATTTTTCACACCTTTTCAGGGTCCTCGTATTTTTCACACCTTTTCAGGCTCCTCGTATTTTTCAGGCTTTGTCAGGCTCCTCGTATTTTTCAAGCCTTTTCAGGCTGCTCGTATTTTTCACACCTTTTCAGGCTCCTCGTATTTTTCACACCTTTTCAGGCTCCTCGTATTTTTCAGGCCTTTGCAGGCTCCTCGTATTTTTCAGGCCTTTTCAGGCTCCTCAGTAATTTTTCAGGCCTTTTCAGGCTCCTCGTATTTTTCACACCTTTTCAGGCTCCTCGTATTTTTCAGGCCTTCTCAGGCTCCTCATATTTTTCAGGCCTTTTCAGGCTCCTCATACTTTCACACCTTTTCAGGCTCCTCGTATTTATCAGGCCTTTTCAGGCTCCTCGTATTTTTCAGCCCTTTTCAGGCTCCTCGTATTTTTCACACATTTTCAGGCTCCTCCTATTTTCACACCTTTTCAGGCTCCTCGTATTTTTCAAGCCTTTTCAGGTTCCTCGTATTTTTCACACCTTTTCAGGCTCCTCGTATTTTTCACACCTTTTCAGGCTCCTCTTTTCAGGCTCCTCGTATTTTTCACACCTTTTCAGGCTCCTCATATTTTTCACACCTTTTCAGGCTCCTCGTATTTTTCACACCTCTTCAGGCCCCTCATATTTTTCAGGCATTTTCAGGCTCCTCGTAATTTTCAGGCCTTTTCAGGCTCCTCGTAAATTTCAGGCCTTTTCAGGCTCCTCGTATTTTTCACACCTTTTCAGGCTCCTCGTATTTTTCAGGCCTTTTCAGGCTCCTCGTATTTTTCGCACCTTTTCAGGCTCCTCGTATTTTTCACGCCTTTTCAGGCTACTCGTATTTTTCAGGCCTTTTCAGGCTCCTCGTATTTTTCACACCTTTTCAGGCTCCTCGTATTTTTCACACCTTTTCAGGATCCTCGTATTTTTCACACCTCTTCAGGCCCCTCATATTTTTCACACCTTTTCAGGCTCCTCGTATATTTCACACCTTTTCAGGCTCCTCGTATTTTTCAGGCCTTTTCAGGCTCCTCGTACTTTTCACACTTTTTCAGGCTCCTCGTATATTTCAGGCCTTTTCAGGTTCCTCGAATTCTTCACACCTTTTCAGGCTCCTCATTTTTTTCAGGCCTTTTCAGGTTCCTCGTATTTTTGACACCTTTCAGGCTCCTCGTATTTTTCAGACCTCTTCAGGCCCCTCATATTTTTCACACCTTTTCAGGCTCCTCGTATTTTTCACACCTTTTCAGGCTCCTCGTATTTTTCACACCTTTTCAGGATCCTCGTATTTTTCACACCTCTTCAGGCCCCTCATATTTTTCACACCTTTTCAGGCTCCTCGTATATTTCACACCTTTTCAGGCTCCTCGTATATTTCAGGCCTTTTCAGGCTCCTCGTACTTTTCACACTTTTTCAGGCTCCTCGTATATTTCAGGCCTTTTCAGGTTCCTCGAATTCTTCACACCTTTTCAGGCTCCTCGTATTTTTCACACCTTTTCAGGCTCCTCGTATTTTTCACACCTTTTCAGGGTCCTCGTATTTTTCACACTTTTTCAGGGTCCTCGTATTTTTCAGGCTTTATCAGGCTCCTCGTATTTTTCACACCTTTTCAGGCTCCTCGTATTTTTCACACCTTTTCAGGCTCCTCGTATTTTTCAGGCCTTTTCAGGCTCCTCGTATTTTTCACACCTTTTCAGAGTCCTCATATTTTTCAGGCCTTTTCAGGCTCCTCGTATTTTTCAGGCCTTTTCAGGCTCCTCGTATTTTTCACACCTTTTCAGGCTCCTCGAATTTTTCACACCTTTTCAGACTCCTCGTATTTTTCAGGCCTTTTCAGACTCCTCGTATTTTTCAGGCCTTTTCAGGCTCCTTGTATTTTTCACACCATTTCAGGGTCCTCGTATTTTTTAGGCCTTTTCAGGCTCCTCTTATTTTTCAGGCTTTTTCAGGCTCCTCGTATTTTTCACACCTTTTCAGGCTCCTCGTATTTTTCACACCTTTTCAGGGCCTCGTATCTTTCACACCTTTTCAGGCTCCTCGTATTTTTCAGGCCTTTTCAGGCTCCTCGTATTTTTCACACCTTTTCAGGCTCCTCGTATTTTTCGCACCTCTTCAGCTCCTCGTATTTTTCACGCCTTTTCAGGCTCCTCATATTTTTCACGGCTTTTCAGGCCCCTCGTATTATTCAGGCCTTTTCTGGCTCCTCGTATTTATCACACCTTTTAAGGCTCCTCGTATTTTTCAGGCCTTTTCAGGCTCCTCGTATTTTTCACACCTTTTCAGACTCTTCGTATTTTTAACACCTTTTCAGGCTCCTCGTATTTTTCACACCTTTTCAGGCTCCTCCTATTTGTCACACCTCTTCAGGCTCCTCGTATTTCTCACACCTCTTCAGGCTCCTCGTATTTTTCACGTCTTTTCACGCCCCTTATATTTTTCAGGCCTTTTCAGGCTCCTCTATTTTTCACACCTTTTCAGGCTCCTCATATTTTTCAGGCCTTTTCAGGCTCCTCGTATTTTTCACACCTTTCCAGGCTCCTCGTATTTTTCACGCATTTTCGGGCTCCTCGTATTTTTCACACCTTTTCAGGCTCCTCGTATTTTTCACCCCTTTTCAGGCTACTCGTATTTTTTCAGGACTTTTCAGGCTCCTCGTATTTTTCACACCTTTTCAGGCTCCTCGTATTTTTCGCACCTCTTCAGGCTCCTCGTATTTTTCACACCTTTTCAGGCTCCTCGTATTTTTCACGCCTTTTCAGGCTCCTCGTATTTTTCACACCTTTTCAGGCTCCTCGTATTTTTCAGGCCTTTTCAGGCTCCTCGTATTTTTCGCACCTTTTCAGGCTCCTCGTATTTTTCACGCCTTTTCAGGCTACTCGCATTTTTCAGGCCTTTTCAGGCTCCTCGTATTTTTCACACCTTTTCAGGCTCCTCGTATTTTTCACACCTTTTCAGGATCCTCGTATTTTTCACACCTCTTCAGGCCCCTCATATTTTTCACACCTTTTCAGGCTCCTCGTATATTTCACACCTTTTCAGGCTCCTCGTATATTTCAGGCCTTTTCAGGCTCCTCGTACTTTTCACACTTTTTGAGGCTCCTCGTATATTTCAGGCCTTTTCAGGCCCCTCATATTTTTCACACCTTTTCAGGCTCCTCGTATATTTCACACCTTTTCAGGCTCCTCGTATATTTCAGGCCTTTTCAGGCTCCTCGTACTTTTCACACTTTTTCAGGCTCCTCGTATTTTTCAGGCCTTTTCAGGTTCCTCGAATTTTTCACACCTTTTCAGGCTCCTCGTATTTTTCACACCTTTTCAGGCTCCTCGTATTTTTCACAGCTTTTCAGGGTCCTCGTATTTTTCACACTTTTTCAGGGTCCTCGTGTTTTTCAGGCTTTATCAGGCTCCTCGTATTTTTCACACCTTTTCAGGCTCCTCGTATTTTTCACACCTTTTCAGGCTCCTCGTATTTTTCAGGCCTTTTCAGGCTCCTCGTATTTTTCAGGCCTTTTCAGGCTCCTCGTATTTTTCACACCTTTTCAGGCTCCTCATATTTTTCAGGCCTTTTGAGGCTCCTCGTATTTTTCAGGCCTTTTCAGGCTCCTCGTATTTTTCACACCTTTTCAGGCTCCTCGAATTTTTTACACCTTTTCAGACTCCTCGTATTTTTCAGGCCTTTTCAGGCTCCTCGTATTTTTCAGGCCTTTTCAGACTCCTCGTATTTTTCACACCTTTTCAGGGTCCTCATATTTTTCAGGATCCTCGTATTTTTCACACCTCTTCAGGCCCCTCATATTTTTCACACCTTTTCAGGCTCCTCGTATATTTCACACCTTTTCAGGCTCCTCGTATATTTCAGGCCTTTTCAGGCTCCTCGTACTTTTCACACTTTTTCAGGCTCCTCGTATATTTCAGGCCTTTTCAGGCCCCTCATATTTTTCACACCTTTTCAGGCTCCTCATATATTTCACACCTTTTCAGGCTCCTCGTATATTTCAGGCCTTTTCAGGCTCCTCGTACTTTTCACACTTTTTCAGGCTCCTCGTATATTTCAGGCCTTTTCAGGTTCCTCGAATTTTTCACACCTTTTCAGGCTCCTCGTATTTTTCAGGCCTTTTCAGGCTCCTCGTATTTTTTCAGGCCTTTTCAGGCTCCTCGTCATTTTTTCAGCCTTTTTCAGCGTCCTCGTATTTTTCACACCTTTTTCCAGAGTCCTCATATTTTCAGGCCTTTGAGGCTCCTCGTAATTTTTTCAGGCCTTTTCAGGCTCCTTCGTATTTTACACCTTTTCAGGCTCCTCGAATTTTTTTCACACTTTTCACTCCCGTATTTTCAGGCTTTTCAGGCTTCCTCTTATTTTTCAGGCCTTTCAGATCCTCGTATTTTTCACACCTTATTTCAGGGTCTCATAATTTTCAGGCTTTTCAGGCTCCTCGTTATTTTTTTCGGCCTTTTTCAGGCTTCTCGTATTTTTTCACACCTTTTCAGGCTCCCTCGAATTTTTTTCACACTTTTCAGGCTCCTCGTATTTTTCAGGCTTTTCCAGGCTCCTCGTATTTTTCACACCTTTTCAGGATCCTCGTATTTTTCAGGCCTTTTCAGGCTCCTCGTATTTTTCACACCTTTTCAGGCTGCTCGTATTTTTCACACCTTTTCAGGCTCCTCGTATTTTTCACACCTTTTCAGGGTCCTCGTATTTTTCACACTTTTTCAGGGTCCTCGTATTTTTCAGGCTTTGTCAGGCTCCTCGTATTTTTCACACATTTACAGGCTCCTCGTATTTTTCACACCTTTTCAGGCTCCTCGTATTTTTCAGGCCTTTTCAGGCTCCTCGTATTTTTCAGGCCTTTTCAGGCTCCTCGTATTTTTCACACCTTTTCAGAGTCCTCATATTTTTCAGGCCTTTTCAGGCTCCTCGTATTTTTCAGGCCTTTTAAGGCTCCTCGTATTTTTCATGCCTTTTCAGGCTCCTCGTATTTTTCAGGCCTTTTCAGGCTCCTCGTATTTTTCGCACCTTTTCAGGCTCCTCGTATTTTTCACACCTTTTCAGGCTCCTCGTATTTTTCAGGCCTTCTCAGGCTCCTCATATTTTTCAGGCCTTTTTAGGCTCCTAGTATTTTTCACACCTTTTCAGGCTCCTCGTATATTTCAGGCCTTTTCAGGCTCCTCGTATTTTTCAGGGCTTTTCAGGCTCCTCGTATATTTCACACCTTTTAAGGCTCCTCCTATTTTTCACACCTTTTAAGGCTCCTCATATTTTTCAAGCCTTTTCAGGCTCCTCGTATTTTTCACACCTTTTCAGGCTCCTCGTATTTTTCACACCTTTTCAGGCTCCTCGTATTTTTCAGGGCTTTTCAGGCTCCTCGTATTTTTCAAGTCTTTTCAGGCTCCTCGTATTTTTCCCACCTTTTCAGGCTCCTCGTATTTTTCCCACCTTTTCAGGCTCCTCGTATTTTTCACACCTTTTCCGGCTCCTCGTATTTTTCAGGCCTTCTCAGGCTCCTCATATTTTTCAGGCCTTTTCAGGCTCCTCATACTTTCACACCTTTTCAGGCTCCTCGTATTTATCAGGCCTTTTCAGGCTCCTCGTATTTTTCAGGCCTTTTCAGGCTCCTCGTATTTTTCACACATTTTCAGGCTCCTCCTATTTTCACACCTTTTCAGGCTCCTCGTATTTTTCAAGCCTTTTCAGGTTCCTCGTATTTTTCACACCTTTTCAGGCTCCTCGTATTTTTCACACCTTTTCAGGCTCCTCTTTTCAGGCTCCTCGTATTTTTCACACCTTTTCAGGCTCCTCATATTTTTCACACCTTTTCAGGCTCCTCGTATTTTTCACACCTCTTCAGGCCCCTCATATTTTTCAGGCATTTTCAGGCTCCTCGTAATTTTCAGGCCTTTTCAGGCTCCTCGTAAATTTCAGGCCTTTTCAGGCTCCTCGTATTTTTCACACCTTTTCAGGCTCCTCGTATTTTTCAGGCCTTTTCAGGCTCCTCGTATTTTTCGCACCTTTTCAGGCTCCTCGTATTTTTCACGCCTTTTCAGGCTACTCGTATTTTTCAGGCCTTTTCAGGCTCCTCGTATTTTTCACACCTTTTCAGGCTCCTCGTATTTTTCACACCTTTTCAGGATCCTCGTATTTTTCACACCTCTTCAGGCCCCTCATATTTTTCACACCTTTTCAGGCTCCTCGTATATTTCACACCTTTTCAGGCTCCTCGTATTTTTCACGCCTTTTCAGGCTCCTCGTATTTTTCACACTTTTTCAGGCTCCTCGTATATTTCAGGCCTTTTCAGGTTCCTCGAATTCTTCACACCTTTTCAGGCTCCTCGTATTTTTCACACCTTTTCAGGCTCCTCGTATTTTTCACACCTTTTCAGGGTCCTCGTATTTTTCACACTTTTTCAGGGTCCTCGTGTTTTTCAGGCTTTATCAGGCTCCTCGTATTTTTCACACCTTTTCAGGCTCCTCGTATTTTTCACACCTTTTCAGGCTCCTCGTATTTTTCAGGGCCTTTTCAGGCTCCTGTATTTTTCAGCCTTTTTCAGGCTCCTCGTATTTTTCACCACCTTTTCAGGCTCCTCGGAATTTTTCACACCTTTCAGACTCCTCGTTTTTTCAGCCTTTTTCAGGCTCCTCGTATTTCAGGCCTTTTCAGGCTCCCTCGTATTTTTCAGGCTTTTCAGGCTCCTTCGGTATTTTCACACATTTTCAGGCTCCTCGTATTTTTTCACACCTTTTCAGGCTCCTCGTATTTTCACACCTTTTCAGGGTCATCGTATTTTTCACACTTTTTCAGGTTCCTCGGAATTTCAGGCTTTGTCAGCGCTCCTCGTATTTTTCACACAATTTACAGGCCTCTCGTATTTCACCACCTTTTCAGGGCTCCTCGTATTTTTTCAAGGCTTTTCAGGCTCCTCGTATTTGTTCAGGCCTTTTCAGTGGCTCCTGTATTTTTCACCACCTTTCAGAGTCCTCATATTTTTCAGGCCTTTTCAGGCTCCTCGTATTTTTCAGGCCTTTTCAGGCTCCTCGTATTTTTCAGGCCTTTTCTGGCTCCTCGTATTTTTCAGGCCTTTTCAGGCTCCTCGTATTTTTCACACCTTTTCAGGCTCCTCGTATTTTTCACACTTTTCAGGCTCCTCGTATTTTTCAGGCCTTCTCAGGCTCCTCATATTTTTCAGGCCTTTTCAGGCTCCTAGTATTTTTCACACCTTTTCAGGCTCCTCGTATATTTCAGGCCTTTTCAGGCTCCTCGTATTTTTCAGGCCTTTTTAGGCTCCTCGTATTTTTCACACCTTTTCAGGCTCCTCCTATTTTTCACACCTTTTAAGGCTCCTCATATTTTTCAAGCCTTTTCAGGCTCCTCGTATTTTTCACACCTTTTCAGGCTCCTCGTATTTTTCACACCTTTTCAGGCTCCTCGTATTTTTCAGGGCTTTTCAGGCTCCTCGTATTTTTCAAGTCTTTTCAGGCTCCTCGTATTTTTCCCACCTTTTCAGGCTCCTCGTATTTTTCACACCTTTTCCGGCTCCTCGTATTTTTCAGGCCTTCTCAGGCTCCTCATATTTTTCAGGCCTTTTCAGGTTCCTCGTATTTTTCAGGCCTTTTCAGGCTCCTCGTATTTTTCAGGCATTTACAGGCTCCTCGTATTTTTCAGGCCTTTTCAGGCTCCTCGTGTTTTTCACACCTTTTCAGGCTCCTCGTATTTTTCACACCTTTTCAGGCTCCTCTTTTCAGGCTCCTCGTATTTTTCACACCTTTTCAGGCTCCTCGTATTTTTCACACTTTTTCAGGCTCCTCGTATTTTTCACACCTCTTCAGGCCCCTCATATTTTTCAGGCATTTTCTGGCTCCTCGTAATTTTCAGGCCTTTTCAGGCTCCTCGTAAATTTCAGGCCTTTTCAGGCTCCTCGTATTTTTCACACCTTTTCAGGCTCCTCGTATTTTTCAGCCCTTTTCAGGCTCCTCGTATTTTTCACGCCTTTTCAGGCTCCTCGTATTTTTCCGGCCTTTTCAGGCTCCTCGTATTTTTCACACCTTTTCAGGCTCCTCGTCGTATTTTTTCACACTTCTCAGGATCCTCGTATTTTTCACACCTCTTCAGGCCCCTCATATTTTTCACACCTTTTCAGGCTCCTCGTATATTTCACACCTTTTCAGGCTCCTCGTATATTTCAGGCCTTTTCAGGCTCCTCGTACTTTTCACACCTTTTCAGGCTCCTCGTATATTTCAGGCCTTTTCAGGTTCCTCGAATTTTTCACAACTTTTCAGGCTCCTCGTATTTTTCACACCTTTTCAGGCTCCTCGTATTTTTCACACCTATTCGGGGTCCTCGTATTTTTCACACTTTTCCCGGGTCCTCGTTTTTTTCAGGCTTTATCAGGCTCCTCGTATTTTTCACACCTTTTCAGGCTCCTCGTATTTTTCACACCTTTTCAGGCTCCTCGTATTTTTCAGGCCTTTTCAGGCTCCTTGTATTTTTCAGGCCTTTTCAGGCTCCTCGTATTTTTCACACCTTTTCAGGCTCCTCGAATTTTTCACACCTTTTCAGACTCCTCGTTTTTTTCAGGCCTTTTCAGGCTCCTCGTATTTTTCAGGCCTTTTCAGGCTCCTCGTATTTTTCAGGCCTTTTCAGGCTCCTCGTATTTTTCACACATTTTCAGGCTCCTCGTATTTTTCACACCTTTTCAGGCTCCTCGTATTTTTCACACCTTTTCAGGGTCCTCGTATTTTTCACACTTTTTCAGGGTCCTCGTATTTTTCAGGCTTTGTCAGGCTCCTCGTATTTTTCACACATTTACAGGCTCCTCGTATTTTTCACACCTTTTCAGGCTCCTCGTATTTTTCAGGCCTTTTCAGGCTCCTCGTATTTTTCAGGCCTTTTCAGGCTCCTCGTATTTTTCACACCTTTTCAGAGTCCTCATATTTTTCAGGCCTTTTCAGGCTACTCGTATTTTTCAGGCCTTTTAAGGCTCCTCGTATTTTTCAGGCCTTTTCAGGCTCCTCGTGTTTTTCACACCTTTTCAGGCTCCTCGTATTTTTCACACCTTTTCAGGCTCCTCTTTTCAGGCTCCTCGTATTTTTCACACCTTTTCAGGCTCCTCGTATTTTTCACACCTTTTCAGGCTCCTCGTATTTTTCACACCTCTTCAGGCCCCTCATATTTTTCAGGCATTTTCAGGCTCCTTGTATGTTTCAGGCCTTTTCAAGCTCCTCGTAAATTTCAGGCCTTTTCAGGCTCCTCGTATTTTTCACACCTTTTCAGGCTCCTCGTATTTTTCAGGCCTTTTCAGGCTCCTCGTATTTTTCGCACCTTTTCAGCTCCTCGTATAAAAGGCCTGAAAAGTACGAGGAGCCTGAAAAGGTGTGAAAAATCCGAGGAGCCTGAAAAGGCCTGAAGAATACGAGGAGCCTGAAAAGGCCTGAAAAATATGAGGAGCCTGAAAAGGTGTGAAAAATACGAGGAGCCTGAAAAGGCCTGAAAAATACGAGGAGCCTGAAAAGGCCTGAAAAATACGAGGAGCTGAAAAGGTGTGAAAAATACGAGGAGCCTGAAAAGGTGTGAAAAATACGAGGAGCCTGAAAAGGTGTGAAAAATACGAGGAGCCTGAAAAGGTGTGAAAAATACGAGGAGCCTGAAAATGGTGGAAAAAAATACGAGGAGCCTAGAAGTGCTGAAAATTCGAGGAGCCTTGAAAAGTGTGAAAAAATACGAGGAGCCTGAAAAGACGTGAAAACTACACGAGGAGCCTGAAAAGGTGTGAAAAATACGAGGAGCCTGGAAAAGGTGTGTAAAAATACGAGGGAGCCTGAAAAGGCCTGAAAAATACGAGGATCCTGAAAAGGTGTGAAAAATACGAGGAGCCTGGAAAGGCCTGAAAAATACGAGGAGCCTGAAACGGCCTGAAAAATACGAGGAGCCTAAAAAGGGTTGAAAAATACGCGGAGCCTGAAAAGGTGTGAAAAATACGAGGGGCCTGAAAAGGTGTGAAAAATACGAGGAGCCTGAAAAGGCGTGAAAAATACGAGGAGCCTGAAAGGCCTGAAAAACATGGGAGCCAGAAAAGGCCTGAAAAATATGAGGGGCCTGAAAAGGTGTGAAAAATACGAGGAGTCTGAAAGGGCCTGAAAAATATGAGGAGCCTGAAAAGGCCTGAAAAATACGAAGAGCCTGAAAATGCCTGAAAAATACGAGGAGCCTGAAAAGGCCTGAAAAATACGAGGAGCCTGAAAAGGTGTGAAAAATACGCGGAGTCTGAAAAGGTGAGAAAAATACGAGGAGCCTGAAAAGGTGTGAAAATACGAGGAGCCTGAAAAGGTGTGAAAAATACGAGGAGCCTGAAAAGGTGTGAAAAATACGAGGAGCCTGAAAAGGTCTGAAAAATACGAGGAGCCTGAAAAGGTGTGAAAAATACGAGCAGCCTGAAAAGTGTGAAAAATATGAGGAGCCTAAAAAGGTGTGAAAAATACGAGGAGCCTGAAAAGTCGTGAAAAATACGAGGAGCCTGAAGAGGTGTGAAAAATATGAGGAGCCTGAAGAGGTGTGAAAAATACGAGGAGCCTGAAAAGGCCTGAAAAATACAAGGAGCCTGAAAAGGTGTTAAAAATAAAAGGAGCCTGAAAAGGCCTGAAAAATCCGAGGAGCCTGAAAAGGCCTGAAAAATACGAGGAGCCTGAAAAGGTGTGAAAAATACTTGGAGCTTGAAAAGGCGTGAAAAATACGAGGAGCCTGAAAGGCGTGAAAAATACGAGGAGCCTGAAAAGGTGTGAAAAATACGAGGAGCCTGAAAAGGCCTGAAAAATACGAGGAGCCTGAAAAGGTGTGAAAAATAAGAGGAGCCTGAAAAGGCCTGCAGAATAAGAGGAGCCTGAAAAGGCCTGAAAAATACGAGGAGCCTGAAAAGGCCTGAAAAAGACGAGGAGCCTGAAAAGGTGTGAAAAACCCGAGGAGCCTGAAAAGGCCTGAGAAATACGAGGAGCCTGAAAAGGTGTGAAAAATCCGAGGAGCCTGAAAAGGCCTGCAGAATACGAGGAGCCTGAAAAGGCCTGACAAATACGAGGTGCCTGAAAAGGTGTGAAAAACACGAGGAGCCTGAAAAGGCGTGAAAAATACGAGGAGCCTGAATAGGTGTGAAAAATACGAGGAGCCTGAAAAGGTGTGAAAAATACGAGGAGCCTGAAAAGGTGTGAAAAATACGAGGAGCCTGAAAAGGTGTGAAAAATTCGAGAAGCCTGAAAAGGTGTGAAAAATACGAGGAGCCTGAAAAGACGTGAAAACTACGAGGAGCCTGAAAAGGTGTGAAAAATACGAGGAGCCTGAAAAGGGTGTGAAAAATACAAGGAGCCCGAAAATGCGTGAAAAATACGAGGAGCCTGGAAAGGTGTGTAAAATACGAGGAGCCTGAAAAGGCCTTTAAAATACGGGAAGCCTGAAAAGGTGTGAAAAATACGAGGAGCCTGAAAAGGCCTGAAAACTATGAGGAGCCTGAAAAGGTGTGAAAAATACGAGGAGCCTGAAAAGGCCTGAAAAATATAAGGGGCGTGAAAAGATGTGAAAGATATGAGGAGCCTGAAAAGGCCTGAAAAAAACGAGGAGCCTGAAAAGTTGTGAAAAATACGAGGAGCCTGAAAAGGCCTGAAAAATACGAGGAGCCTGAAAAAGGTGACCTGAAAAATCCGAGGAGCCTGAAAAGGCCTGAAAAATACGAGGAGCCTGAAAAGGTGTGAAAAATACTAGGAGCTTGAAAAGGCGTGAAAAATACGAGGAGCCTGAAAAGGCCTGAAAAATACGAGGAGCCTGAAAAGGTGTGAAAAATACCAGGAGCCTGAAAAGGCCTGCAGAATAAGAGGAGCCTGAAAAGGCCTGAAAAATACGAGGAGCCTGAAAAGGCCTGAAAAATACGAGGATCCTGAAAAGGTGTGAAAAATACGAGGAGCCTGGAAAGGCCTGAAAAATACGAGGAGCCTGAAACGGCCTGAAAAATACGAGGAGCCTAAAAAGGTGTGAAAAATACGCGGAGCCTGAAAAGGTGTGAAAAATACGAGGGGCCTGAAAAGGTGTGAAAAATACGAGGAGCCTGAAAAGGCGTGAAAAATACGAGGAGCCTGAAAGGACTGAAAAACACGGGAGCCAGAAAAGGCCTGAAAAATATGAGGGGCCTGAAAAGGTGTGAAAAATATGAGGAGCCTGAAAGGGTGTGAAAATACGAGGAGCCTGAAAAGGCATGAAAAATATGAGGAGCCTGAAAAGGTGTGAAAAATACGAGAAGCCTAAAAAGGTGTGAAAAATACGCGGAGCCTGAAAAGGTGAGAAAAATACGAGGAGCCTGAAAGGGTGTGAAAATACGAGGAGCCTGAAAAGGAGTGAAAAATATGAGGAGCCTGAAAAGGTGTGAAAAATACGAGAAACCTAAAAAGGTGTGAAAAATACGAGGAGCCTGAAAAGTCTTGAAAAATACGAGGAGCCTGAAGAGGTGTGAAAAATATGAGGAGCCTGAAGAGGTGTGAAAAATACGAGGAGCCTGAAAAGGCCAGAAATATACGAGGAGCCTGAAAAGGTGTTAAAAATAAAAGGAGCCTGAAAAGGCCTGAAAAATCCGAGGAGCCTGAAAAGGCCTGAAACATACGAGGAGCCTGAAAAGGTGTGAAAAATACTAGGAGCTTGAAAAGGCGTGAAAAATACGAGGAGCCTGAAAGGCGTGAAAAATACGAGGAGCCTGAAAAGGTGTGAAAAATACGAGGAGCCTGAAAAGGCCTGAAAATACGAGGAGCCTGAAAGGCCTGAAAAGGCCTGAAAAATACGAGGAGCCTGAAAAGGTGTGAAAAATACGAGGAGCCTGAAAAGGCCTGAAAAATACGAGGAGCCTGAAAAGGCCTGAAAAATACGAGGAGCTGAAAAGGCCTAAAAAATACGAGGAGCCTGAAAAGGCGTGAAAAATACGAGGAGCCTGAAAAGGCCTGAAAAATACCAGGAGCCTGAAAAGGTGTGAAAAATACGAGGAGCCGAGGAGCATGAAAAGGCCTGAAAAATACGAGGCGCCTGAAGAGGTGTGATAAATATGAGTAGCCTGAAAAGGCCTGAAAAATACGTGGAGCCTGAAAATTCCTGAAAAATACGAGTAGCCTGAAAAGGTGTGAATAATCAAAGGAGCCTGAAAAGGTGTGAAAAATGCGAGGAGCCTGAAAAGGTGTGAATAATCCGAGGAGCCTGAAAAGGCCTGAAAAATACGAGGAGCCTGAAAAGGTGTGAAAAATCCGAGGAGCCTGAAAAGGCCTGCAAAATACGAGGAGCCTGAAAAGGCCTGAAAAATATGAGGAGCCTGAAAAGGTGTGAAAAATACGAGGAGCCTGAAAAGGCCTGAAAAATACGAGGAGCCTGAAAAGCCTGAAAAATACGAGGAGCCTGAAAAGGTGTGAAAAATACGAGGAGCCTGAAAAGGTGTGAAAAATACGAGGAGCCTGAAAAGGCCTGAAAAATACGAGGAGCCTGAAAAGGCCTGAAAAATACGAGGAGCTGAAAAGGTGTGAAAAATACGAGGAGCCTGAAAAGGTGTGAAAAATACGAGGAGCCTGAAAAAGCCTGTAAAATACGAGGAGCCTGAAAAGGTGTGAAAAATATGAGGAGCCTGAAAAGGCCTGAAAAATACGAGGAGCCGGAAAAGGCCTGAAAAATATAAGGAGCCTGAAAATGCATGAAAAATACGAGGAGCCTGAAAGGCCTGAAAAATAAGAGGAGCCGGAAAAGGCCTGAAAAATATGAGGAGACTGAAAAGGCCTGAAAAATATGAGGAGCCTGAAAAGGTGTGAAAAATACGAGGAGCCTGAAAAGGCGTGAAATATACGAGGAGCCTGAAAATGCGTGAAAAATACGAGGAGCCGGGAAAGGTGTGTAAAATAAGAGGAGCCTGAAAAGGCCTTTAAAATACGAGGAGCCTGAAAAGGCGTGAAAAATACGAGGAGCCTGGAAAGGTGTGTAAAATACGAGGAGCCTGAAAAGGCCTTTAAATACGTGGAGCCTGAAAAGGTGTGAAAAATACGAGGAGCCTGAAAAGGCCTGAAAAATATGAGGAGCCTGAAAAGGTGTGAAAAATACGAGGAGCCTGAAAAGGCCTGAAAAATATAAGGGGCGTGAAAAGACGTGAAAAAAACGAGGAGCCTGAAAAGGCCTGAAAAATACGAGGAGCCTGAAAAAGCCTCAATAATACGAGGAGCCTGATAAGGTGTGATAAATATGAGGAGCCTGAAAAGGCGTGAAAAATACAAGGAGCCTGAAAAGGCGTGAAAAATACAAGGAGCCCGAAAATGCGTGAAAAATACGAGGAGCCTGGAAAGGTGTGAAAAATACAAGGAGCCTGAAAAGGCCTGAAAAATACGAGGAGCCTGAAAAGGTGTAAAAATACGAGGAGCCTGAAAATGTGTGAAAAATACTAGCGGCCTGAAAAGGTGTGAAAAATTCGAGGAGCCTGAAAAGGTGTGAAAAATACGAGGAGCCTGAAAAGGTGTGAAAAATACGAGGAGCCTGAAAAGGCCTGAAAAATACGAGGAGCATGAAAAGGTGTGAAAAATACGAGGAGCCTGAAAATGTGTGAAAAATACGAGCAGCCTGAAAAGGTGTGAAAAATTCGAGGAGCCTGAAAAGGTGTGAAAAATACGAGGAGCCTGAAAAGGCGTGAAAACTACGAGGAGCCTGAAAAGGTGTGAATAATACGAGGAGACTGAAAAGGTGTGTAAAATACAAGCAGCCAGAAAAGGCGTGAAAAATACAAGGGGCCTGAAAATGCGTGAAACATACGAGGAGCCTGGAAAGGTGTGTAAAATACGAGGAGCCTGAAAAGGCCTTTAAATATGAGGAGTCTGAAAAGGTGTGAAAAATACGAGGAGCCTGAAAAGGCCTGAAAAATATGAGGAGCCTGAAAAGGTGTGAAAAACACGAGGAGCCTGAAAAGGCCTGAAAAATATAAGGGGCGTGAAAAGATGTGAAAAATACGAGGAGCCAGAAAAGTCCTGAAAAATACGAGGAGCCTGAAAAGGCCTGAAAAATACGAGGAGACTGAAAAGGTGTGAAAAATACGAGGAGCCTGAAAAGGCCTGAAAAATACGAGGAGCCTGAAAAGGTGTGAAAAATCGGAGGAGCCTGAAAAGGCCTGAAAAATACAAGGAGCCTGAAAAGGTGTGAAAAATACGAGGAGCCTGAAAAGGTGTGAAAAATACGAGGAGCCCGAAAATGCGTGAAAAATACGAGGAGCCTGGAAAGGTGTGAAAAATACGAGGAGCCTGAAAAGGCCTGAAAAATATGAGGAGCCTGAAAAGGTGTGAAAAATAGAGGAGCCTGAAAAGGCCTGAAAAATATAAGGGGCGTGAAAAGGCGTGAAAAAAACGAGGAGCCTGAAGAGGTGTGAGAAATACGAGGAGCCTGAAGAGGTGTGACAAATAGGAGGAGCCTGAAAAGGTGTGAAAAATACGAGGAGCCTGAAAAGGCCTGAAAAATACGAGGAGCCTGAAAAGGCGTGAAAAATACGAGGAGCCTGAAAATGTGTGAAAAATACGAGGAGCCTGAAGAGGTGTGAAAAATACGAGGAGCCTGAAAAGGTGTGAAAAATACGAGGAGCCTGAAAAGGTGTGAAAAATTCGAGAAGCCTGGAAAAGTGTAAAATATATGAGGAGCCTGAAAAGGCGTGAAAACTACGAGGAGCCTGAAAAGGTGTGAAAAATACGAGGAGCCTGAAAAGGTGTGTAAAATACGAGGAGCCTGAAAAGGAGTGAAAAATACAAGGAGCCTGAAAATGCGTGAAAAATACGAGGAGCAGGGAAAGGTGTGTAAAATACGAGGAGCCTGAAAAGGCCTTTAAAATACGAGGAGCCTGAAAGCTGTGAAAAATTCGAAGAGCCTGAAAAGGTGTGAAAAACACGAGGAGCCTGAAAAGGTGTGAAAAATACGAGGAGCCTGAAAAAGCCTATAAAATACGAGGAGCCTGAAAAGGTGTGAAAAATATGAGGAGCCTGAAAAGGCCTGAAAAATACGAGGAGCCGGAAAAGGCCTGAAAAATATAAGGAGCCTGAAAATGCTTGAAAAATACGAAGAGCTTGAAAGGCCTGAAAAATAAGAGGAGCCGGAAAAGGCCTGAAAAATATGAGGAGCCTGAAAAGGCCTGAAAAATATGAGGAGCCTGAAAAGGTGTGAAAAATACGAGGAGCCTGAAAAGGCGTGAAATATACAAGGAGCCTGAAAATGCGTGAAAAATACGAGGAGCCGGGAAAGGTGTGTAAAATAAGAGGAGCCTGAAAAGGCCTTTAAAATACGAGGAGCCTGAAAAGGCGTGAAAAATACGAGGAGCCTGGAAAGGTGTGTAAAATACGAGGAGCCTGAAAAGGCCTTTAAATACGTGGAGCCTGAAAAGGTGTGAAAAATACGAGGAGCCTGAAAAGGCCTGAAAAATATGAGGAGCCTGAAAAGGTGTGAAAAATACGAGGAGCCTGAAGAGGTGTGAGAAATACGAGGAGCCTGAAGAGGTGTGACAAATAGGAGGAGCCTGAAAAGGTGTGAAAAATACGAGGAGCCTGAAAAGGCCTGAAAAATACGAGGAGCCTGAAAAGGCGTGAAAAATACGAGGAGCCTGAAGATGTGTGAAAAATACGAGGAGCCTGAAAAGGTGTGAAAAATACGAGGAGCCTGAAAAGGTGTGAAAAATACGAGGAGCCTGAAAAGTGTGAAAAATTCGAGGAGCCTGGAAAAGTGTAAAATATATGAGGAGCCTGAAAAGGCGTGACAACTACGAGGAGCCTGAAAAGGTGTGAAAAATACGAGGAGCCTGAAAAGGTGTGTAAAATACGAGGAGCCTGAAAAGGAGTGAAAAATACAAGGAGCCTGAAAATGCGTGAAAAATACGAGGAGCAGGGAAAGGTGTGTAAAATACGAGGAGCCTGAAAAGGCCTTTAAAATACGAGGAGCCTGAAAAGGTGTGAAAAATACGAAGAGCCTGAAAAGGTGTGAAAAACACGAGGAGCCTGAAAAGGTGTGAAAAATACGAGGAGCCTGAAAAAGCCTGTAAAATACGAGGAGCCTGAAAAGGTGTGAAAAATCTGAGGAGCCTGTAAGGCCTGAAAAATACGAGGAGCCGGAAAAGGCCTGAAAAATATAAGGAGCCTGAAAATGCTTGAAAAATACGAGGAGCCTGAAAGGCCTGAAAAATAAGAGGAGCCGGAAAAGGCCTGAAAAATATGAGGAGACTGAAAAGGCCTGAAAAATATGAGGAGCCTGAAAAGGTGTGAAAAATACGAGGAGCCTGAAAAGGCGGTGAAATATACGAGGAGCCTGAAAATGCGTGAAAAATACGAGGAGCCGGGAAAGGTGTGTAAAATAAGAGGAGCCTGAAAAGGCCTTTAAAATACGAGGAGCCTGAAAAGGCGTGAAAAATACGAGGAGCCTGGAAAGGTGTGTAAAATACGAGGAGCCTGAAAAGGCCTTTAAAATACGGGAAGCCTGAAAAGGTGTGAAAAATACGAGGAGCCTGAAAAGGTCTTAAAACTATGAGGAGCCTGAAAAGGTGTGAAAAATACGAGGAGCCTGAAAAGGCCTGAAAAATATAAGGGGCGTGAAAAGATGTGAAAAATACGAGGAGCCAGAAAAGTCCTGAAAAATACGAGGAGCCTGAAAAGGCCTGAAAAATACGAGGAGCCTGAAAAGGCCTGTAAAATACGAGGAGCCTGAAAAGGCCTGTAAAATAAGAGGAGCCTGAAAGGCCTAAAAAATTCGAGGAGCCTGAAAAGGCGTGAAAAATACGAGGAGCCTGAAAATGCCTGAAAAATACGAGGAGCCTGAAAAAGCCTCAATAATACGAGGAGCCTGATAAGGTGTGATAAATATGAGGAGCCTGAAGAGGTGCGAAAAATACGAGGAGCCTGAAAAGGTGTGAAAAATACGAGGAGCCTGAAAAGGTGTGAAAAATACGAGGAGCCTGAAAAGTCATGAAAAATACGAGTAGCCTGAAAAGGTGTGAAAAATACGAGGAGCCTGAAGAGGTGCGAAAAATACGAGGAGCCTGAAAAGGTGTGAAAAATACGAGGAGCCTGAAAAGTCCTGAAAAAAAACGAGTAGCCTGAAAAGGTGTGAAAAATACGAGGAGCCAGAAAAGGTGTGAAAAATACGAGGAGCCTGAAATGTCCTGAAAAATACGAGTAGTCTGAAAAGGTGTGAAAAATATGAGGCGCCTGAAGAGGTGCGAAAAATACGAGGAGCCTGAAAAGGTGTGAAAAATACGAGGAGCCTGAAAAGGCCTGAAAAATACGAGGAGCCTGAAAAGGTGTGAAAGATACGAGGCCCTGAAAAGGTGTGAAAAATACGAGGAGCCTGAAAAGGTGTGAAAAATACGAGGAGCCTGAAAAGGCCTGAAAAATAAGAGGAGCCTGAAAAGGCCTAAAAAATACGAGGAGCCTGAAAAGGTCTGAAAAATACAAGCAGCCTGAAAAGGCGTGAAAAATACGAGGAGTCTGAAAAGGCCTGAAACATACGAGGAGCCTGGAAGGGTGTGAAAAATTCGAGGAGCCTGAAAAGGTGTGAAAAATACGAGGAGCCTGAAAAGGCCTGAAAAATACGAGGAGCCTGAAAAGGCTTGAAAAATAAGAGTAGCCTGAAAGGTGTGAAAAACACGAGGAGCCTGAAAAGGCGTGAAAAATAAGGGGGGCGTGAAAAGCTGTGAAAAATACGAGGAGCCTGAAAAGGTGTGAAAAATACGAGGAGCCTGAAAAGGCCTGAAAAATTCCAGGAGCCTGAAAAGGTGTGAAACATACGAGGAGCCTGAAAAGGCATGAAAAATACGAGGAGCCTGAAAAGTTGTGAAAAAATCGAGGAGCCTGAAAAGGTCTGAAAACTACGAGGAGCCTGAAAAGGTGTGATAAATACGAGGAGCCTGAAAAGGTGTGAAAAATACGAGGAGACTGAAAAGGCCTGAAAAATAGGAGGAGCCTGAATAGACCTGAAAAATACGAGGAGCCTGAAAAGGCCTGAAAAATACGAGGAGCCTGAAAAGGCGTGAAAAATACGAGGAGCCTGAAAAGGTGTGAAAAATATGAGGGGCCTGAAGAGGTGCAAAAAATACGAGGAGCCTGAAAAGGTGTGAAAAATACGAGGAGCCTGAAAAGGTGTGAAAAATACGAGGAGACTGAAAAAGCCTGAAAAATACGAGGAGCCTTAAAAGGTGTGAAAAATACGAGGAGCCAGAAAAGGCCTGAATAATACGAGGGGCTTGAAAAGGCGTGAAAATATGAGGAGCCTGAAAAGGTGTGAAAAATACGAGGAGGCTGAAAAGGTGTAAAAAATACGAGGTGCCTGAAAAGGCCTGTAAAATATGAGGAGCCTGAAAAGGTGTGAAAAATATGAGGAGCCTGAAAAGGCCTGAAAAATACAAGGAGCCGGAAAAAGCCTGAAAAATATGAGGAGCCAGAAAAGGCGTGAAAAATACGAGGAGCCTGAAAGGCCTTTAAAATACGAGGAGCCTGAAAAGGTGTGAAAAATACGAGGAGCCTGAAAAGGCCTGAAAAATATGAGGAGCCTGAAAAGGTGTGAAAAATACGAGGAGCCTGAAAAGGCCTGAAGAATATAACGGGCGTGAAATGATGTGAAAAATACGAGGAGCCTGAAAAGGTCAGAAAAATACGAGGAGCCTGAAAAGATGTGAAATATACGAGGAGCCTGAAAAGGTGTGAAAAGTTCGAGGAGCCTGAAAAGGTTTGAAAAACACGAGGAGCCTGAAAAGGTGTGAAAAATACGAGGAGCCTGAAAAGGCCTGTAAAATACGAGGAGCCTGAAAACGCCTGTAAAATACGAGGAGCATGAAAAGGCCTGGAAAATTCTAGGAGCCTGAAAAGGCCTGAATAATACGAGGGGCCTGAAAAGGCGTGAAAAATATGAGGAGCCTGAAAAGGCGTGAAAAATACAAGGAGCCTGAAAAGGTGTGAAAAATACGAGGAGCCTGAAAAGGCCTGTAAAATACGAGGAGCCTGAAAAAGAGTGAAAAATATGAGGAGCCTGAAAAGGCCTGAAAAATACAAGGAGCCGGAAAAGGCCTGAAGAATATGAGGAACCTGAAAATGCGTGAAAAATACGAGGAGCCTGAAAGGCCTGAAAAATATGAGGAGCCGGAAAAGGCCTGAAAAATATGAGGAGCCTGAAAAGGACTGAAAAATACGAGGAGCATGAAAGGCCTGAAAAATACGAGGAGCCGGAAAAGGCCTGAAAAATATGAGGAGCCTGAAAAGGCCTGAAAAATATGAGGAGCCTGAAAAGGTGTGAAAAATACGAGGATCCTGAAAAGGCGTGAAAAATACGAGGAGCCTGAAAAGGCCTGAAAATACGAGGAAGCCTGAAAAGGTGTGAAAAATATGAGGAGCCTGAAAGGGTGAAAAATACGAGGAGCCTGAAAAATCCTGAAAAATATGAGGAGCCTGAAATGGTGTGAAAAATACGAGGAGCCTGAAAAGGTGTGAAAAATACGAGGAGCCTGAAAAGGTGTGAAAAATACGAGGCGCCTGAAAAGGTGTGAAAAATACGAGGAGCCTGAAAAGGTGTGAAAAATACGAGGAGCCTAAAAAGGTGTGAAAAATACGAGGGGCCTGAAAAGGCCTGAAAAATACGAGAAGCCTGAAAATGACTGAAAAACACGAGGACCCTGAAAAGGCCTGAAAAATATGAAGAGCCTGAAAAGGTGTGAAATATACGAGGAGCCTGAAAAGGTGTGAAAAATACGAGGAGCCTGAAAAGGTGTGAAAAATACGAGGAGCCTGAAAAGGCCTGAAAAATGCGAGGAGCCTGAAAAGGTGTGAAAAATACGAGAAGCCGGAAAAGGCCTGAAAAATAAAAGAAGTCTGAAAACGCCTGAAAAATACAAGGAGCCTGAAAAGGCCTGAAAAATACGAGGAGCCTGAAAAGGCCTGAAAAATACGAGGAGCCTGAGAAGGACTGAAAAATACGAGGAGCCTAAAAAGGTGTGAAAAATACGAGGGGCCTGAAAAGGCCTGAAAAAATGAGGAGCCAGAAAAGGGGTGAAAAATACGAGGAGCCTGAAAAGGCCTGAAAAATACGAGGAGCCTGAAAAGGTGTGAAAAATACGAGGAGCCTGAAAAGGTGTGAAAAATACGAGAATCCTGAAAAGGTGTGAAAAATACGAGGAGCCTGAAAAGGCCTGAAAAATACGAGGAGCCTGAAAAGGTGTGATAAATACGAGGAGCCTGAAAAGGTGTGAAAAATACGAGGAGAATGAAAAGGCCTGAAAAATAGGAGGAGCCTGAATAGGCCTGAAAAATACGAGGAGCCTGAAACGGTGTGAAAAATACGAGGAGCATGAAAAGGTGTGAAAAATACGAGGAGCCTGAAAAGGCTTGTAAAATACGAGGAGCCTGAAAAGGTGTGAAAAATACGAGGAGCCTGAAAAGGTGTGAAAAATACGAGGACTCTGAAAAGGTGTAAAAATACGAGGAGCCTGAAAAGGTGTGAAAAATACGAGGAGCCTGAAAAGGCCTGAAAAATTCCAGGAGCCTGAAAAGGTGTGAAACATACGAGGAGCCTGAAAAGGCATGAAAAATAAGAGGAGCCTGAAAAGGTGTGAAAAAAACGAGGAGCCTGAAAAGGTCTGAAAAATACGAGGAGCCTGAAAAGGCGTGATAAATACGAGGAGCCTGAAAAGGTGTGAAAAATACGAGGAGACTGAAAAGGCCTGAAAAATAGGAGGAGCCTGAATAGACCTGAAAAATACGAGGAGCCTGAAAAGGCCTGAAAAATACGAGGAGCCTGAAAAGGCGTGAAAAATACGAGGAGCCTGAAAAGGTGTGAAAAATATGAGGGGCCTGAAGAGGTGCGAAAAATACGAGGAGGCTGAAAAGGTGTGAAAAATACGAGGAGCCTGAAAAGGTGTGAAAAATACGAGGAGCCTGAAAAGGCCAGAAAAATACGAGGAGCCTGAAAAGGTGTGAAAAATACAAGGAGCCTGAAAAGGTGTGAAAAATACGAGGAGCCTGAAAGGGCCTGAAAAATACGAGGAGCCTGCAAAGGCCTGAAAAATACGAGGAGCCTGCAAAGGTGTGAAAAATACGAGGAGCCTGAAATGGTGTGAAAAATACGAGCAGCCTGAAAAGGCTTGAAAAATACGAGGAGCCTGACAAAGCCTGAAAAATACGAGGAGCCTGAAAAGGTGTGAAAAATACGAGGACCCTGAAAAGGTGTGAAAAATACGACGACCCTGAAAAGGTGTGAAAAATACGAGGAGCCTGAAACGGTGTGAAAAATATGAGGAGCCTGAAAAGGTGTGAAAAATATGAGGGGCCTGAAGAGGTGCGAAAAATACGAGGAGCCTGAAAAGGTGTGAAAAATACGAGGAGCCTGAAAAGGTGTGAAAAATACGAGGAGCCTGAAAAGGCCAAAAAATACGAGGAGCCAGAAAAGGTGTGAAAAATATGAGGACCCTGAAAAGGTGTGAAAAATACGAGGAGCCTGAAAAGGTGTGAAAAATACGAGGAGCCTGAAAAGTCCTAAAAAATACGAGTAGCCTGAAAAAGTGTGAAAAATACGAGGAGCCAGAAAAGGTGTGAAAAATACGAGGAGCCTGAAAAGTCCTGAAAAATAAGAGTAGCCTGAAAAGGTGTGAAAAATACGAGGAGCCTGAAAAGGTGTGAAAAATACGAGGAGCCTGAAAAGGTGTGAAAAATACGAGGACCCTGAAAAGGTGTGACACATACGGGGAGCCTGAAAAGGTGTGAAAAATACGAGGATCCTGAAAAGGTGTGAAAAATACGAGGAGCCTGAAAAGGTGTGAAAAATACGAGGAGCCTGAAACGGTGTGAAAAATACGAGGAGCCTGAAAAGACCTGAAAAATACGAGGAGCCTGAAAAGGTGTGAAAAATACGAGGAGCCTGAAAAGGCCTGAAATATATGCGGGGCCTGAAGAGGTGTGAAAAATAAGAGGAGCCTGAAGAGGTGTGAAAAATACGAGGAGCCTGAAAAGGTGTGACAAATACGAGGAGCCTGAAAAGGTGTGAAAAATACGAGGAGCCTGAAAAGGTGTGAAAGATACGAGGAGCCTGAAAAGGTATGAAAAATACGAGGAACCTGAAAAGGTGTGAAAATTACGAGGAGCCTGAAAAAGCCTGAAATACACGAGGAGCCTGAAAAGGTGTGAAAAATACGAGGAACCTGAAAAGGCCTGAAATTTACGAGGAGCCTGAAAAGGCCTGAAAATTACGAGGAGCCTGAAAATGCCTGAAAAATATGAGGGGCCTGAAGAGGTGTGAAAAATACGAGGAGCCCGAAAAGGCCTGAAAAATACGAGGAGCCTGAAAAGGTGTGAAAAATACGAGGAGCCTGAAAAGAGGAGCCTGAAAAGGTGTGAAAAATACGAGGAGCCTGAAAAGGTGTGAAAAATACGAGGAACCTGAAAAGGCTTGAAAAATACGAGGAGCCTGAAAAGGTGTGAAAATAGGAGGAGCCTTAAAAGGTGTGAAAAATACGAGGAGCCTGAAAAGGCCTGAAAAATATGAGGAGCCTGAAAAGGCCTGAAAAATACGAGGAGCCTGAAAAGGTGTGAAAAGTATGAGGAGCCTGAAAAGGCCTGAAAAATATGAGGAGCCTGAAAAGGTGTGAAAAATACAAGGAGCCAGAAAAGGTGTGAAAAATACGAGGAGCCTGAAAAGGTGTGAAAAATACGAGGAGCTTGAAAAGCTGTGAAAAATACGAGGAGCCTGAAAAGGCTTGAAAAATAGGAGGAGCCTGAAAAGGTGTGAAAAATACGAGGAGCCTGAAAAGGTGTGAAAAATACGAGGAGCCTGAAAAGGTGTGAAAAATACGAGGAGCCTGAAAATGCCAGAAAAATACGAGGAGCCTGAAAAGGTGTGAAAAATACGAGGAGCCTGAAAAGGTGTGAAAAATATGAGGAGCCTGAAAAGGTGTGAAAAATACGAGGAGCCTGAAAAGGCCTGAAAAATACGAGTAGTCTGAAAAGGTGTGAAAAATACGAGGAGCCAGAAAAGGTGTGAAAAATACGAGGAGCTTGAAAAGTCCTGAAAAATACGAGGAGCCTGAAAAGGCCTGAAAAATACGAGGAGCCTGAAAAGGTGTGAAAAATACGAGGAGCCTAAAAAGGTGTGAAAAATACGAGGGGCCTGAAAAGGCCTGAAAAATACGAGAAGCCTGAAAATGACTGAAAAACACGAGGACCCTGAAAAGGCCTGAAAAATATGAAGAGCCTGAAAAGGTGTGAAATATACGAGGAGCCTGAAAAGGTGTGAAAAATACGAGGAGCCTGAAAAGGTGTGAGAAATACGAGGAGCCTGAAAAGGTGTGAAATATACGAGGGGCCTGAAAAAGTGGGGAAAATATGAGGGGCCTGAAGAGGTGTGAAAAATACGAGGAGCCTGAAAAGGTGTGAAAAATACGAGGAGCTGAAAAGGTGTGAAAAATACGAGGAGCCTGAAATACGAGGAGCCTGAAACGAGGAGAGGTGTGAAAAATACGAGGAGGCCTGAAAAGGTGTGAAAAATACGAGGAGCCTGAAAAGGCCTGAAAAATACGAGGAGCCTGAAAAGGTGTGAAAAATACGAGGAGCCTGAAAAGGTGTGAAAAATACGAGGAGCCTGAAAAGGTGTGAAAAATACGAGGAGCCTGAAAAGGCTTGAAAAATACGAGGAGCCTGAAAAGGTGTGAAAAATACGAGGAGCCTGAAAAGGTGTGAAAAATACGAGGAGAATGAAAAGGCCTGAAAAATAGGAGGAGCCTGAATAGGCCTGAAAAATACGAGGAGCCTGAAACGGTGTGAAAAATACGAGGAGCATGAAAAGGTGTGAAAAATACGAGGAGCCTGAAAAGGCTTGTAAAATACGAGGAGCCTGAAAAGGTGTGAAAAATACGAGGAGCCTGAAAAGGTGTGAAAAATACGAGGACTCTGAAAAGGTGTAAAAATACGAGGAGCCTGAAAAGGTGTGAAAAATACGAGGAGCCTGAAAAGGCCTGAAAAATTCCAGGAGCCTGAAAAGGTGTGAAACATACGAGGAGCCTGAAAAGGCATGAAAAATAAGAGGAGCCTGAAAAGGTGTGAAAAAAACGAGGAGCCTGAAAAGGTCTGAAAAATACGAGGAGCCTGAAAAGGCGTGATAAATACGAGGAGTCTGAAAAGGTGTGAAAAATACGAGGAGACTGAAAAGGCCTGAAAAATAGGAGGAGCCTGAATAGACCTGAAAAATACGAGGAGCCTGAAAAGGCCTGAAAAATACGAGGAGCCTGAAAAGGCGTGAAAAATACGAGGAGCCTGAAAAGGTGTGAAAAATATGAGGGGCCTGAAGAGGTGCGAAAAATACGAGGAGGCTGAAAAGGTGTGAAAAATACGAGGAGCCTGAAAAGGTGTGAAAAATACGAGGAGCCTGAAAAGGCCAGAAAAATACGAGGAGCCTGAAAAGGTGTGAAAAATACAAGGAGCCTGAAAAGGTGTGAAAAATACGAGGAGCCTGAAAAGGGCCTGAAAAATACGAGGAGCCTGCAAAGGCCTGAAAAATACGAGGAGCCTGAAAAGGTGTGAAAAATACGAGGAGCCTGAAATGGTGTGAAAAATACGAGCAGCCTGAAAAGGCTTGAAAAATACGAGGAGCCTGACAAAGCCTGAAAAATACGAGGAGCCTGAAAAGGTGTGAAAAATACGAGGACCTGAAAAGGTGTGAAAAATACGACAACCCTGAAAAGGTGTGAAAAATACGAGGAGCCTGAAAAGGTGTGAAAAATATGAGGAGCCTGAAAAGGTGTGAAAAATATGAGGGGCCTGAAGAGGTGCGAAAAATACGAGGAGCCTGAAAAGGTGTGAAAAATACGAGGAGCCTGAAAAGGTGTGAAAAATACGAGGAGCCTGAAAAGGCCAGAAAAATACGAGGAGCCTGAAAAGGTGTGAAAAATACGAGGAGCCTGAAAAGGTGTGAAAAATACGAGGAGCCTGAAAAGGTGTGAAAAATACGAGGAGCCTGAAAAGTCCTAAAAAATACGAGTAGCCTGAAAAGGTGTGAAAAATACGAGGAGCCAGAAAAGGTGTGAAAAATACGAGGAGCCTGAAAAGTCCTGAAAAATAAGAGTAGCCTGAAAAGGTGTGAAAAATACGAGGAGCCTGAAAAGGTGTGAAAAATACGAGGAGCCTGAAAAGGTGTGAAAAATACGAGGACCCTGAAAAGGTGTGAAAAATACGAGGAGCCTGAAAAGGTGTGACACATACGAGGAGCCTGAAAAGGTGTGAAAAATATGAGGATCCTGAAAAGGTGTGAAAAATACGAGGAGCCTGAAAAGGTGTGAAAAATACGAGGAGCCTGAAACGGTGTGAAAAATACGAGGAGCCTGAAAAGACCTGAAAAATACGAGGAGCCTGAAAAGGTGTGAATAATACGAGGAGCCTGAAAAGGCCTGAAATATATGCGGGGCCTGAAGAGGTGTGAAAAATAGGAGGAGCCTGAAGAGGTGTGAAAAATACGAGGAGCCTGAAAAGGTGTGACAAATACGAGGTGCCTGAAAAGGTGTGAAAAATACGAGGAGCCTGAAAAGGTGTGAAAGATACCAGGAGCCTGAAAAGGTGTGAAAAATACGAGGAACCTGAAAAGGTGTGAAAAATACGAGGAGCCTGAAAAAGCCTGAAATACACGAGGAGCCTGAAAAGGTGTGAAAAATACGAGGAGCCTGAAAAGGCCTGAAATTTACGAGGAGCCTGAAAAGGCCTGAAAATTACGAGGAGCCTGAAAATGCCTGAAAAATATGAGGGGCCTGAAGAGGTGTGAAAAATACGAGGAGCCTGAAAAGGTGAAAAATACGAGGAGCCTGAAAAGGTGTGAAAAATACGAGGAGCCTGAAAAGGCCTGAAAAATATGAGGAGCCTGAAAAGGTGTGAAAAATACGAGGAGCCTGAAAAGGCCTGAGGAATATAACGGGCGTGAAATGATGTGAAAAATACGAGGAGCCTGAAAAGGTCTGAAAAATACGAGGAGCCTGAAAAGATGTGAAATATACGAGGAGCCTGAAAAGGTGTGAAAAGTTCGAGGAGCCTGAAAAGGTTTGAAAAACACGAGGAGCCTGAAAAGGTGTGAAAAATACGAGGAGCCTGAAAAGGCCTGTAATATACGAGGAGCCTGAAAACGCCTGTAAAATACGAGGAGCATGAAAAGGCCTGAAAAATTCTAGGAGCCTGAAAAGGCCTGAATAATACGAGGGGCCTGAAAAGGCGTGAAAAATATGAGGAGCCTGAAAAGGCGTGAAAAATACAAGGAGCCTGAAAAGGTGTGAAAAATACGAGGAGCCTGAAAAGGCCTGTAAAATACGAGGAGCCTGAAAAAGAGTGAAAAATATGAGGAGCCTGAAAAGGCCTGAAAAATACAAGGAGCCGGAAAAGGCCTGAAGAATATGAGGAACCTGAAAATGCGTGAAAAATACGAGGAGCCTGAAAGGCCTGAAAAATATGAGGAGCCTGAAAAGGCCTGAAAAATACGAGGAGCCTGAAAAGGAATACGAGGAGCATGAAAGGCGTGAAAAATACGAGGAGCCGGAAAAGGCGTGAAAAATACGAGGAGCCTGAAAAGGCGTGAATAATACGAGGAGCCTGGAAAGGCCTGAAAAATACGAAGAGCCTGAAAAGGTGTGAAAAATACGAGGAGCCAAAAAATGTGTGAAAAATACGAGGAGCCTGAAGAGGTGTGAGAAATACGAGGAGCCTGAAGAGGTGTGAAAAATAGGAGGAGCCTGAAAAGGTGTGAAAAATACGAGGAGCCTGAAAAGGCCTGAAAAATACGAGGAGCCTGAAAAAGCGTGAAAATTACGAGGAGCCTGAAGAGGTGTGATAAATACGAGGAGCCTGAAAAGGTGTGAAAAATACGAGGAGCCTGAAAAGGTGAGAAAAATACGAGGAGCCTGAAAAGGTGTGAAAAAATCGAGGAGCCTGGAAAAGTGTAAAATATACGAGGAGCCTGAAAAGGCGTGAAAACTACGAGGAGCCTGAAAAGGTGTGAAAAATACGAGGAGCCTGAAAAGGTATGTAAAATACGAGGAGCCTGAAAAGGCGTGAAAAATACAAGGAGCCTGAAAATGCGTGAAAAATACGAGGAGCCGGGAAAGGTGTGTAAAATACGAGGAGCCTGAAAAGGCCTTTAAAATACGAGGAGCCTGAAAAGGCGTGAAAAATACGAGGAGCCTGGAAAGGTGTGTAAAATACGAGGAGCCTGAAAAGGCCTTTAAATACGTGGAGCCTGAAAAGGTGTGAAAAATACGAGGAGCCTGAGAAGGCCTGAAAAATATGAGGAGCCTGAAAAGGTGTGAAAAATACGAGGAGCCTGAAAATGCCTGAAAAATATAAGAGGCGTGAAAAGATGTGAAAAATACGAGGAGCCTGAAAAGGCCTGAAAAATACGAGGAGCCTGAAAAGGCCTGAAAAATACGAGGAGCCTGAAAAGGCCTGTGAAATATGAGAAGCCTGAAAAGGCCTGTAAAATACGAGGAGCCTGAAAATGCCTGAAAAATACGAGGAGCCTGAAAAGGCCTCAAGAATACGAGGAGCCTGATAAGGTGTGATAAATATGAGGAGCCTGAAGAGGTGCGAAAAATACGAGGAGCCTGAAAAGGTGTGAAAAATACGAGGAGCCTGAAAAGGTGTGAAAAATACGAGGAGCCTGAAAAGTCATGAAAAATACGAGTAGCCTGAAAAGGTGTGAAAAATACGAGGAGCCTGAAGAGGTGCGAAAAATACGAGGAGCCTGAAAAGGTGTGAAAAATACGAGGAGCCTGAAAAGTCCTGAAAAATACGAGGAGCCTGAAAAGGTGTGAAAAATACGAGGAGCCTGAAAAGGGGTGAAAAATACGAGGAGCCTGAAAAGGTGTGAAAAATACGAGGAGCCTGAAAAGGTGTGAAAAATAAGAGGAGCCTGAAAAGGCCTGAAAAATACGAGGAGCCTGAAAAGGTGTGAAAGATACGAGGCCCTGAAAAGGTGTGAAAAATACGAGGAGCCTGAAAAGGTGTCAAAAATACGAGGAGCCTGAAAAAGCCTGAAAAATAAGAGGAGCCTGAAAAGGCCTAAAAAATACGAGGACCCTGAAATGGTGTGAAAAATACAAGGAGCCTGAAAAGGCCTGAAAAATACGAGGAGTCTGAAAAGGCCTGAAAAATACGAGGAGTCTGAAAAGGTGTGAAAAATTCGAGGAGCCTGAAAAGGTGTGAAAAATACGAGGAGCCTGAAAAGGCCTGAAAAATACGAGGAGCCTGAAAAGGCTTGATAAATAAGAGTAGCCTGAAAGGTGTGACACATACGAGGAGCCTGAAAAGGTGTGAAAAATACGAGGAGCCTGAAAAGCTGTGAAAAATACGAGGAGCCTGAAAAGGTGTGAAAAATACGAGGAGCCTGAAAAGGCCTGAAAAATTCCAGGAGCCTGAAAAGGTGTGAAACATACGAGGAGCCTGAAAAGGCATGAAAAATACGAGGAGCCTGAAAAGTTGTGAAAATATCGAGGAGCCTGAAAAGGTCTGAAAAATACGAGGAGCCTGAAAAGGTGTGATAAATACGAGGAGCCTGAAAAGGTGTGAAAAATACGAGGAGACTGAAAAGGCCTGAAAAATAGGAGGAGCCTGAATAGACCTGAAAAATACGAGGAGCCTGAAAAGGCCTGAAAAATACGAGGAGCCTGAAAAGGCGTGAAAAATACGAGGAGCCTGAAAAGGTGTGAAAAATATGAGGGGCCTGAAGAGGTGCAAAAAATACGAGGAGCCTGAAAAGGTGTGAAAAATACGAGGAGCCTGAAAAGGTGTGAAAAATACGAGGAGACTGAAAAAGCCTGAAAAATACGAGGAGCCTTAAGAGGTGTGAAAAATACGAGGAGCCAGAAAAGGCCTGAATAATACGAGGGGCTTGAAAAGGCGTGAAAATATGAGGAGCCTGAAAAGGTGTGAAAAATACGAGGAGGCTGAAAAGGTGTAAAAAATACGAGGTGCCTGAAAAGGCCTGTAAAATATGAGGAGCCTGAAAAGGTGTGAAAAATATGAGGAGCCTGAAAAGGCCTGAAAAATACAAGGAGCCGGAAAAAGCCTGAAAAATATGAGGAGCCAGAAAAGGCGTGAAAAATACGAGGAGCCTGAAAGGCCTTTAAAATACGAGGAGCCTGAAAAGGTGTGAAAAATACGAGGAGCCTGAAAAGGCCTGAAAAATATGAGGAGCCTGAAAAGGTGTGAAAAATACGAGGAGCCTGAAAAGGCCTGAAGAATATAACGGGCGTGAAATGATGTGAAAAATACGAGGAGCCTGAAAAGGTCAGAAAAATACGAGGAGCCTGAAAAGATGTGAAATATACGAGGAGCCTGAAAAGGTGTGAAAAGTTCGAGGAGCCTGAAAAGGTTTGAAAAACACGAGGAGCCTGAAAAGGTGTGAAAAATACGAGGAGCCTGAAAAGGCCTGTAAAATACGAGGAGCCTGAAAACGCCTGTAAAATACGAGGAGCATGAAAAGGCCTGAAAAATTCTAGGAGCCTGAAAAGGCCTGAATAATACGAGGGGCCTGAAAAGGCGTGAAAAATATGAGGAGCCTGAAAAGGCGTGAAAAATACAAGGAGCCTGAAAAGGTGTGAAAAATACGAGGAGCCTGAAAAGGCCTGGAAAATACGAGGAGCCTGAAAAAGAGTGAAAAATATGAGGAGCCTGAAAAGGCCTAAAAAATACAAGGAGCCGGAAAAGGCCTGAAGAATATGAGGAACCTGAAAATGCGTGAAAAATACGAGGAGCCTGAAAGGCCTGAAAAATATGAGGAGCCGGAAAAGGCCTGAAAAATATGAGGAGCCTGAAAAGGACTGAAAAATACGAGGAGCATGAAAGGCCTGAAAATTACGAGGAGCCTGAAAAGGCGTGAAAAATATGAGGAGCCTGAAAGGCCTGAAAAATATGAGGAGCCTGAAAAGGTGTGAAAATTACGAGGAGCCTGAAAAGGCGTGAAAAACTACGAGGAGCCTGAAAAGGCGTGAAAAATACGAGGAGCCTGAAAATGTGTGAAAAATACGAGGAGCCTGAAGAGGTGTGAGAAATACGAGGAGCCTGAAGAGGTGTGACAAATAGGAGGAGCCTGAAAAGGTGTGAAAAATACGAGGAGCCTGAAAAGGCCTGAAAAATACGAGGAGCCTGAAAAGGTGAAAAATACGAGGAGCCTGAAAAGGTGTGAAAAATACGAGGAGCCTGAAAAGGTGTGAAAAATACGAGGAGCCTGAAAAGGTGTGAAAAATACGAGGAGCCTGAAAAGGTGTGAAAAATTCGAGGAGCCTGGAAAAGTGTAAAATATATGAGGAGCCTGAAAAGGCGTGAAAACTACGAGGAGCCTGAAAAGGTGTGAAAAATACGAGGAGCCTGAAAAGGTGTGTAAAATACGAGGAGCCTGAAAAGGAGTGAAAAATACAAGGAGCCTGAAAATGCGTGAAAAATACGAGGAGCAGGGAAAGGTGTGTAAAATACGAGGAGCCTGAAAAGGCCTTTAAAATACGAGGAGCCTGAAAGCTGTGAAAAATTCGAAGAGCCTGAAAAGGTGTGAAAAACACGAGGAGCCTGAAAAGGTGTGAAAAATACGAGGAGCCTGAAAAAGCCTGTAAAATACGAGGAGCCTGAAAAGGTGTGAAAAATATGAGGAGCCTGAAAAGGCCTGAAAAATACGAGGAGCCGGAAAAGGCCTGAAAAATATAAGGAGCCTGAAAATGCTTGAAAAATACGAGGAGCCTGAAAGGCCTGAAAAATAAGAGGAGCCGGAAAAGGCCTGAAAAATATGAGGAGACTGAAAAGGCCTGAAAAATATGAGGAGCCTGAAAAGGTGTGAAAAATACGAGGAGCCTGAAAAGGCGTGAAATATACAAGGAGCCTGAAAATGCGTGAAAAATACGAGGAGCCGGGAAAGGTGTGTAAAATAAGAGGACCCTGAAAAGGCCTTTAAAATACGAGGAGCCTGAAAAGGCGTGAAAAATACGAGGAGCCTGGAAAGGTGTGTAAAATACGAGGAGCCTGAAAAGGCCTTTAAATACGTGGAGCCTGAAAAGGTGTGAAAAATACGAAGAGCCTGAAAAGGCCTGAAAAATATGAGGAGCCTGAAAAGGTGTGAAAAATACGAGGAGCCTGAAAAGGCCTGAAAAATATAAGGGGCGTGAAAAGACGTGAAAAATATGAGGAGCCTGAAAAGGCCTGAAAAATACGAGGAGCCTGAAAAGGCCTGAAAAATAGCCTGAAAAGGTAAAATACGAGAAGCCTGAAAAGGCCTGTAAAATACGAGGAGCCTGAAAAGGCCTAAAAAATTCGAGGAGCCTGAAAAGGCGTGAAAAATACGAGGAGCCTGAAAATGCCTGAAAAATACGAGGAGCCTGAAAAAGCCTCAATAATACGAGGAGCCTGATAAGGTGTGAAAAATATGAGGAGCCTGAAAAGGTGTGAAAAATACGAGGAGCCCTGAAAAATAAAAGGTGTGAAAAATACGAGGAGCCTGAAAAGGTGTGAGGAGCCTGAAAAGGCCTGAAAAATACGAGGAGCCTGAAAAGGCCTGAAAAATAGCCTGAAAAGAAAAATACGAGCCTGAAAAGGTGTGAAAAAACGAGGAGCCTGAAAAGGTGTGAAAAATACGAGGAGCCTGAAAAGGTGTGAAAAATACGAGGAGCCTGAAAAGGCCTGAAAAATACGAGGAGCATGAAAAGGTGTGAAAAATACGAGGAGCCTGAAAATGTGTGAAAAATACGAGCAGCTGAAAAGGTGTGAAAAATTCGAGGAGCCTGAAAAGGTGTGAAAAATACGAGGAGCCTGAAAAGGCGTGAAAACTACGAGGAGCCTGAAAAGGTGTGAATAATACGAGGAGACTGAAAAGGTGTGTAAAATACAAGCAGCCAGAAAAGGCGTGAAAAATACAAGGGGCCTGAAAATGCGTGAAACATACGAGGAGCCTGGAAAGGTGTGTAAAATACGAGGAGCCTGAAAAGGCCTTTAAATACGAGGAGCCTGAAAAGGTGTGAAAAATACGAGGAGCCTGAAAAGGCCTGAAAAATATGAGGAGCCTGAAAATGTGTGAAAAACACGAGGAGCCTGAAAAGGCCTGAAAAATATAAGGGGCGTGAAAAGATGTGAAAAATACGAGGAGCCTGAAAAGTCCTGAAAAATACGAGGAGCCTGAAAAGGCCTGAAAAATACGAGGAGCCTGAAAAGGCCTGTAAAATACGAGGAGCCTGAAAAGGCCTGTAAAATAAGAGGAGCCTGAAAGGCCTAAAAAATTTGAGGAGCCTGAAAAGGCGTGAAAAATACGAGGAGCCTGAAAAGGCCTGAAAAATATGAGGAGCCTGGAAAGGTGTGAAAAATATGAGGAGCCTGAAAAGGCCTCAAAAATACGAGGAGCCTGAAAAAGCCTGAAAAATATGAGGAGCCTGATAAGGTGTGAAAAATATGAGGAGACTGAATAAGCCTGAAAATACGAAGAGCCTGAAAAGGTGTGAAAAATACGAGGAGCCGGAAAAGGTGTGAAAAATACGACGAGCCAGAAAAGGTGTGAAAAATACGACGAGCCTGAAAAGGTGTGAAAAATACGAAGAGCCTGAAAAGGTGTGAAAAATACGAGGAGCCTGAAAAGGCTTGAAAAATATGAGGAGCCTGAAAAGGTGTGAAAAATACGAGGAGCATCAAAAGGCCTGAAAAATATGAGGAGCCTGAAAAGGTGTGAAAACCACGAGGAGCATGAAAAGGCCTGAAAAATATAAGGGGCGTGAAAAGATGTGAAAAATACGAGGATCCTGAAAGGCATGAAAAATACGAGGATCCTGAAAAGGTGTGAGAAATACGAGGAGCATGAAAAGGTGTGAAAAGTACAAGGAGCCTGAAAAGGTGTGAAAAACACGAGGAGCCTGAAAAGGTGTGAAAAATACGAGGAGCCTGAAAAGGCCTGAAAAATACGAGGAGCCTGAAAAGGTGTGAAAAATCGGAGGAGCCTGAAAAGGCCTGAAAAATACAAGGAGCCTGAAAAGGTGTGAAAAATACGAGGAGCCTGAAAAGGTGTGAAAAATACGAGGAGCCCGAAAATGCGTGAAAAATACGAGGAGCCTGGAAAGGTGTGTAAAATACGAGGAGCGTGAAAAGGCCTTTAAAATACGGGAAGCCTGAAAAGGTGTGAAAAATACGAGGAGCCTGAAAAGGTGTGAAAAATCGGAGGAGCCTGAAAAGGCCTGAAAAATACAAGGAGCCTGAAAAGGTGTGAAAAATCCGAGGAGCCTGAAAAGGCCTGCAGAATACGAGGAGCCTGAAAAGGCCTGAAAAATACGAGGATCCTGAAAAGGTGTGAAAAGTACGAGGAGCCTGTAAAGGCCTGAAAAATACGAGGAGCCTGAAAAGGCCTGAAAAATGCGAGGAGCCTGAAAAGGCGTGAAAAATACGAGGAGCCTGAAAAGGCCTGAAAAATACGAGGAGCCTGAAAAGGTGTGAAAAATACGAGGAGCCTGGAAAGGTGTGTAAAATACGAGGAGCCTGAAAAGGCGTGAAAAATACAAGGAGCCCGAAAATGCGTGAAAAATACGAGGAGCCTGGAAAGGTGTGTAAAATACGAGAAGCCTGAAAAGGCCTTTAAAATACGGGAAGCCTGAAAAGGTGTGAAAAATACGAGGAGCCTGAAAAGGCCTGAAAATTATGAGGAGCCTGAAAAGGTGTGAAAAATACGAGGAGCCTGAAAAGGACTGAAAAATATGAGGGGCTTGAAAAGTTGTGAAAAATACGAGGAGCCTGAAAAGGTGTGAAAAATACGAGGGGCATGAAAAGGTGTGAAAAATACGAGGAGCCTGAAAGGCCTGAAAAACACGGGAGCCAGAAAAGGCCTGAAAAATATGAGGGGCCTGAAAAGGTGTGAAAAATACGAGGAGTCTGAAAAGGCCTGAAAAATATGAGGAGCCTGAAAAAGACTGAAAAATACGAGGAGCCTGAAAATGCCTGAAAAATACGAGGAGACTGAAAACGCCTGAAAAATACGAGGAGCCTGAAAAGGTGTGAAAAATACGCGGAGCCTGAAAAGGTGAGAAAAATACGAGGAGCCTGGAAAGGTGTGTAAAATACGAGGAGCCTGAAAAGGCCTTTAAATACGAGGAGCCTGAAAAGGTGTGAAAAATACGAGGAGCCTGAAAAGGCCTGAAAAATATGAGGAGCCTGAAAATGTGTGAAAAACACGAGGAGCCTGAAAAGGCCTGAAAAATATAAGGGGCGTGAAAAGATGTGAAAAATACGAGGAGCCTGAAAAGTCCTGAAAAATACGAGGAGCCTGAAAAGGCCTGAAAAATACTAGGAGCCTGAAAAGGCCTGTAAAATACGAGGAGCCTGAAAAGGCCTGTAAAATAAGAGGAGCCTGAAAGGCCTAAAAAATTTGAGGAGCCTGAAAAGGCGTGAAAAATACGAGGAGCCTGAAAAGGCCTGAAAAATATGAGGAGCCTGAAAAGGTGTGAAAAATATGAGGAGCCTGAAAAGGCCTCAAAAATACGAGGAGCCTGAAAAAGCCTGAAAAATATGAGGAGCCTGATAAGGTGTGAAAAATATGAGGAGACTGAATAAGCCTGAAAATACGAAGAGCCTGAAAAGGTGTGAAAAATACGAGGAGCCGGAAAAGGTGTGAAAAATACGACGAGCCAGAAAAGGTGTGAAAAATACGACGAGCCTGAAAAGGTGTGAAAAATACGAAGAGCCTGAAAAGGTGTGAAAAAGACGAGGAGCCTGAAAAGGCGTGAAAAATATGAGGAGCCTGAAAAGGTGTGAAAAATACGAGGAGCATCAAAAGGCCTGAAAAATATGAGGAGCCTGAAAAGGTGTGAAAACCACGAGGAGCATGAAAAGGCCTGAAAAATATAAGGGGCGTGAAAAGATGTGAAAAATACGAGGAGCCTGAAAAGGCCTGAAAAATACGAGGAGCCTGAAAAGGTGTGAAAAATACGAGGAACCTGAAAAGGTGTGAAAAGTTCAAGGAGCCTGAAAAGGTGTGAAAAATACGAGGAGCCTGAAAAGGGTGTGAAATACGAGGGGCCTGAAAAGGCCTGAAAAATATGAGGAGCCTGAAAAGGTGTGAAAAACCGGAGGAGCCTGAAAAGGCCTGAAAAATACAAGGAGCCTGAAAAGGTGTGAAAAATACGAGGAGCCTGAAAAGGTGTGAAAAATACGAGGAGCCCGAAAATGCGTGAAAAATACGAGGAGCCTGGAAAGGTGTGAAAAATACGAGGAGCGTGAAAAGGCCTGTAAAATACGGGAAGCCTGAAAAGGTGTGAAAAATACGAGGAGCCTGAAAAGGTGTGAAAAATCGGAGGAGCCTGAAAAGGCCTGAAAAATACAAGGAGCCTGAAAAGGTGTGAAAAATCCGAGGAGCCTGAAAAGGCCTGCAGAATACGAGGAGCCTGAAAAGTCCTGAAAAATACGAGGATCCTGAAAAGGTGTGAAAAATACGAGGAGCCTGAAAAGGCCTGAAAAATACGAGGAGCCTGAAAAGGCCTGAAAAACGAGGAGCCTAAAAATGTGTGAAAAATACGAGGAGGCTGAAAAGCTGTGAAAAATACGAGGAGCCTGAAAAGGTGTGAAAAATACGCAGAGCCTGAAAAGGTGTGAAAAATACGAGGAGCCTGAAAAGGTGTGAAAAATACGAGGAGCCTGAAAAAGCCTGTAAAATACGAGGAGCCTGAAAAGGTGTGAAAAATATGAGGAGCCTGAAAAGGCCTGAAAAATACGAGGAGCCGGAAAAGGCCTGAAAAATATAAGGAGCCTGAAAATGCTTGAAAAATACGAGGAGCCTGAAAGGCCTGAAAAATAAGAGGAGCCGGAAAAGGCCTGAAAAATATGAGGAGACTGAAAAGGCCTGAAAAATATGAGGAGCCTGAAAAGGTGTGAAAAATACGAGGAGCCTGAAAAGGCGTGAAATATACAAGGAGCCTGAAAATGCGTGAAAAATACGAGGAGCCGGGAAAGGTGTTTAAAATAAGAGGACCCTGAAAAGGCCTTTAAAATACGAGGAGCCTGAAAAGGCGTGAAAAATACGAGGAGCCTGGAAAGGTGTGTAAAATACGAGGAGCCTGAAAAGGCCTTTAAATACGTGGAGCCTGAAAAGGTGTGAAAAATACGAGGAGCCTGAAAAGGCCTGAAAAATATGAGGAGCCTGAAAAGGTGTGAAAAATACGAGGAGCCTGAAAAGGCCTGAAAAATATAAGGGGCGTGAAAAGACGTGAAAAAAACGAGGAGCCTGAAAAGGCCTGAAAAATACGAGGAGCCTGAAAAAGCCTCAATAATACGAGGAGCCTGATAAGGTGTGATAAATATGAGGAGCCTGAAAAAGCGTGAAAAATACAAGGAGCCTGAAAAGGCGTGAAAAATACAAGGAGCCCGAAAATGCGTGAAAAATACGAGGAGCCTGAAAAGGTGTGAAAAATACAAGGAGGCCTTTGAAAAGGCCTGAAAAATACGGAGGGCCTTGAAAAGGTCCCTGTTTAAAAATACGAGGAGCCTGAAATGTTGTGAAAAATACTAGCGGCCTGAAAAAGGTGTGAAAAATTCGAGGAGGCCTGAAAAGGTGTGAAAAATACGAGGAGGCCTGAAAAGCGTGTAAAAAATACCGAGGACCGAAGCCTTTGAAAAATACGAGGAGCATGAAAAGGTGTGAAAAATACGAGGAGCCTGAAAATGTGTGAAAAATACGAGCAGCCTGAAAAGGTGTGAAAAATTCGAGGAGCCTGAAAAGGTGTGAAAACTACGAGGAGCCTGAAAAGGTGTGAATAATACGAGGAGACTGAAAAGGTGTGTAAAATACAAGCAGCCAGAAAAGGCGTGAAAAATACAAGGGGCCTGAAAATGCGTGAAACATACGAGGAGCCTGGAAAGGTGTGTAAAATACGAGGAGCCTGAAAAGGCCTTTAAATACGAGGAGCCTGAAAAGGTGTGAAAAATACGAGGAGCCTGAAAAGGCCTGAAAAATATGAGGAGCCTGAAAAGGTGTGAAAAACACGAGGAGCCTGAAAAGGCCTGAAAAATATAAGGGGCGTGAAAAGATGTGAAAAATACGAGTAGCCAGAAAGTCCTGAAAAATACGAGGAGCCCTGAAAGGCCTTGAAAAAATAACGAGGAGACTGAAAGGGTGTGAAAAATACGAGGAGCCTTGAAAAGGCACTTGAAAATACGGAGGAGCCTGAAAGGTGTGAAAAATCTTGGAGGAGCCTGAAAAGGCCGGAAAAATACGAGGAGCCTGAAAAGGCTCGGACTGTGAAAAAAATACGAGGAGCCTGAAAAGGTGTGAAAAATACGAGGAGCCCGAAAATGCGTGAAAAATACGAGGAGCCTGGAAAGGTGTGAAAAATACGAGGAGCCTGAAAAGGCCTGAAAAATATGAGGAGCCTGAAAAGGTGTGAAAAATAGAGGAGCCTGAAAAGGCCTGAAAAATATAAGGGGCGTGAAAAGGCGTGAAAAAAACGAGGAGCCTGAAGAGGTGTGAGAAATACGAGGAGCCTGAAGAGGTGTGACAAATAGGAGGAGCCTGAAAAGGTGTGAAAAATACGAGGAGCCTGAAAAGGCCTGAAAAATACGAGGAGCCTGAAAAGGCGTGAAAAATACGAGGAGCCTGAAGATGTGTGAAAAATACGAGGAGCCTGAAAAGGTGTGAAAAATACGAGGAGCCTGAAAAGGTGTGAAAAATACGAGGAGCCTGAAAAGGTGTGAAAAATTCGAGGAGCCTGGAAAAGTGTAAAATATATGAGGAGCCTGAAAAGGCGTGAAAACTACGAGGAGCCTGAAAAGGTGTGAAAAATACGAGGAGCCTGAAAAGGTGTGTAAAATACGAGGAGCCTGAAAAGGCGTGAAAAATACAAGGAGCCTGAAAATGCGTGAAAAATACGAGGAGCAGGGAAAGGTGTGTAAAATACGAGGAGCCTGAAAAGGCCTTTAAAATACGAGGAGCCTGAAAAGCTGTGAAAAATTCGAAGAGCCTGAAAAGGTGTGAAAAACACGAGGAGCCTGAAAAGGTGTGAAAAATACGAGGAGCCTGAAAAAGCCTATAAAATACGAGGAGCCTGAAAAGGTGTGAAAAATATGAGGAGCCTGAAAAGGCCTGAAAAATACGAGGAGCCGGAAAAGGCCTGAAAAATATAAGGAGCCTGAAAATGCTTGAAAAATACGAGGAGCCTGAAAGGCCTGAAAAATAAGAGGAGCCGGAAAAGGCCTGAAAAATATGAGGAGACTGAAAAGGCCTGAAAAATATGAGGAGCCTGAAAAGGTGTGAAAAATACGAGGAGCCTGAAAAGGCGTGAAATATACAAGGAGCCTGAAAATGCGTGAAAAATACGAGGAGCCGGGAAAGGTGTTTAAAATAAGAGGACCCTGAAAAGGCCTTTAAAATACGAGGAGCCTGAAAAGGCGTGAAAAATACGAGGAGCCTGGAAAGGTGTGTAAAATACGAGGAGCCTGAAAAGGCCTTTAAATACGTGGAGCCTGAAAAGGTGTGAAAAATACGAGGAGCCTGAAAAGGCCTGAAAAATATGAGGAGCCTGAAAAGGTGTGAAAAATACGAGGAGCCTGAAAAGGCCTGAAAAATATAAGGGGCGTGAAAAGACGTGAAAAATATGAGGAGCCTGAAAAGGCCTGAAAAATACGAGGAGCCTGAAAAGGCCTGAAAAATACGAGGAGCCTGAAAAGGCCTGTAAAATACGAGAAGCCTGAAAAGGCCTGTAAAATACGAGGAGCCTGAAAAGGCCTAAAAAATTCGAGGAGCCTGAAAAGGCGTGAAAAATACGAGGAGCCTGAAAATGCCTGAAAAATACGAGGTGCCTGAAAAAGCCTCAATAATACGAGGAGCCTGATAAGGTGTGATAAATATGAGGAGCCTGAAAAGGCGTGAAAAATACAAGGAGCCTGAAAAGGCGTGAAAAATACAAGGAGCCCGAAAATGCGTGAAAAATACGAGGAGCCTGGAAAGGTGTGAAAAATACAAGGAGCCTGAAAAGGCCTGAAAAATACGAGGAGCCTGAAAAGGTGTGAAAAATACGAGGAGCCTGAAAATGTGTGAAAAATACGAGCGGCCTGAAAAGGTGTGAAAAATTCGAGGAGCCTGAAAAGGTGTGAAAAATACGAGGAGCCTGAAAAGGTGTGAAAAATACGAGGAGCCTGAAAAGGCCTGAAAAATACGAGGAGCATGAAAAGGTGTGAAAAATACGAGGAGCCTGAAAATGTGTGAAAAATACGAGCAGCCTGAAAAGGTGTGAAAAATTCGAGGAGCCTGAAAAGGTGTGAAAAATACGAGGAGCCTGAAAAGGCGTGAAAACTACGAGGAGCCTGAAAAGGTGTGAATAATACGAGGAGACTGAAAAGGTGTGTAAAATACAAGCAGCCAGAAAAGGCGTGAAAAATACAAGGGGCCTGAAAATGCGTGAAACATACGAGGAGCCTGGAAAGGTGTGAAAAATACGAGGAGCCTGAAAAGGCCTTTAAATACGAGGAGCCTGAAAAGGTGTGAAAAATACGAGGAGCCTGAAAAGGCCTGAAAAATATGAGGAGCCTGAAAAGGTGTGAAAAACACGAGGAGCCTGAAAAGGCCTGAAAAATATAAGGGGCGTGAAAAGATGTGAAAAATACGAGGAGCCAGAAAAGTCCTGAAAAATACGAGGAGCCTGAAAAGGCCTGAAAAATACGAGGAGCCTGAAAAGGCCTGTAAAATACGAGGAGCCTGAAAAGGCCTGTAAAATAAGAGGAGCCTGAAAGGCCTAAAAAATTCGAGGAGCCTGAAAAGGCGTGAAAAATACGAGGAGCCTGAAAAGGCCTGAAAAATATGAGGAGCCTGGAAAGGTGTGAAAAATATGAGGAGCCTGAAAAGGCCTCAAAAATACGAGGAGCCTGAAAAAGCCTGAAAAATATGAGGAGCCTGATAAGGTGTGAAAAATATGAGGAGACTGAATAAGCCTGAAAATACGAAGAGCCTGAAAAGGTGTGAAAAATACGAGGAGCCGGAAAAGGTGTGAAAAATACGACGAGCCAGAAAAGGTGTGAAAAATACGACGAGCCTGAAAAGGTGTGAAAAATACGAAGAGCCTGAAAAGGTGTGAAAAAGACGAGGAGCCTGAAAAGGCTTGAAAAATATGAGGAGCCTGAAAAGGTGTGAAAAATACGAGGAGCATCAAAAGGCCTGAAAAATATGAGGAGCCTGAAAAGGTGTGAAAACCACGAGGAGCATGAAAAGGCCTGAAAAATATGAGGGGCGTGAAAAGATGTGAAAAATACGAGGAGCCTGAAAAGGCCTGAAAAATACGAGGAGCCTGAAAACTTGTGAAAAATACGAGGAGCATGAAAAGGTGTGAAAAATACGAGGAGCCTGAAAAGGTGTGAAAAATACGAAGAGCCTGAAAAGGTGTGAAAAATACGAGCAGCCTGTAAAGGTGTGAAAAATTCGAGAAGCCTGAAAAGGTGTGAAAAATACGAGGAGCCTGAAAAGGCGTGAAAAATACGAGGAGCCTGAAAAGGTGTGAAAAATACGAGGAGCCTGAAAAGGCGTGAAATATACGAGGAGCCTGAAAATGCGTGAAAAATACGAGGAGCCGGGAAAGGTGTGTAAAATAAGAGGACCCTGAAAAGGCCTTTAAAATACGAGGAGCCTGAAAAGGCGTGAAAAATACGAGGAGCCTGGAAAGGCGTGTAAAATACGAGGAGCCTGAAAAGGCCTTTAAATACGTGGAGCCTGAAAAGGTGTGAAAAATACGAGGAGCCTGAAAAGGCCTGAAAAATATGAGGAGCCTGAAAAGGTGTGAAAAATACGAGGAGCCTGAAAAGGCCTGAAAAATATAAGGGGCGTGAAAAGACGTGAAAAATACGAGGAGCCTGAAAAGGCCTGAAAAATACGAGGAGCCTGAAAAGGCCTGAAAAATACGAGGAGCCTGAAAAGGCCTGTAAAATACGAGAAGCCTGAAAAGGCCTGTAAAATACGAGGAGCCTGAAAAGGTGTGAAAAATTCAAGGAGCCTCAAAAGGTGTGTAAAATACGAGGAGCCTGAAAAGGCCTTTAAAATACGAGGAGCCTGAAAAGGTGTGAAAGATACGAGAAGCCTGAAAAGGCCTGAAAAATATGAGGGGCATGAAAAGATGTGAAAAATACGAGGAGCCTGAAAAGGCCTGAAAAATATGAGGAGCCTGAAAAGGCGTGAAAAATACGAGGATGCTGAAAAGGTGTGAAAAGTTCGAGGACCCTGAAAAGGCTTGTAAAATACGAGCCTGAAAAGGTGTGAAAAATATGAGGAGCCTGAAAAGGCCAGTAAAATACGAGGAGCCTGAAAAGGCCTGAAAAATTCGAGGAGCCTGAAAAGGCATGAAAAATACGAGGAGCCTGAAAAGGTGTGAAAAATATGAGGAGCCTGAAAAGGCCTGAAAAATACGAGAAGCCTGAAAAAGCCTGAAAAATACGAGGAGCCTGATAAGGTGTGAAAAATATGAGGAGACTGAAAAAGCCTGAAAAATACGAGGAGCCTTAAAAGGTGTGAAAAATACGAGGAGCCAGAAAAGGCCTGAATAATACAAGGGGCTTGAAAAGGCGTGAAAATATGAGGAGCCTGAAAAGGTGTGAAAAATACGAGGAGCCTGAAAAGGTGTAAAAAATACGAGGTGCCTGAAAAGGCCTGTAAAATATGAGGAGCCTGAAAAGGTGTGAAAAATATGAGGAGCCTGAAAAGGACTGAAAAATACAAGGAGCCGGAAAAAGCCTGAAAAATATGAGGAGCCAGAAAATGCGTGAAAAATACGAGGAGCCTGAAAGGCCTTTAAAATAGGAGGAGCCTGAAAAGGTGTGAAAAATACGAGGAGCCTGAAAAGGCCTGAAAAATATGAGGAGCCTGAAAAGGTGTGAAAAATACGAGGAGCCTGAAAAGGCCTGAAGAATATAACGGGCGTGAAATGATGTGAAAAATACGAGAAGCCTGAAAGGGCCTGAAAAATACGAGGAGCCTGAAAAGATGTGAAATATACGAGGAGCCTGAAAAGGTGTGAAAAGTTCGAGGAGCCTGAAAAGGTTTGAAAAACACGAGGAGCCTGAAAAGGTGTGAAAAATACGAGGAGCCTGAAAAGGACTGTAAAATACGAGGAGCCTGAAAACGCCTGTAAAATACGAGGAGCCTGAAAAGGCCTGAAAAATTCTAGGAGCCTGAAAAGGCCTGAATAATACGAGGGGCCTGAAAAGGCGTGAAAAATATGAGGAGCCTGAAAAGGCGTGAAAAATACAAGGAGCCTGAAAAGGTGTGAAAAATACGAGGAGCCTGAAAAGGCCTGTAAAATACGAGGAGCCTGAAAAAGAGTGAAAAATATGAGGAGCCTGAAAAGGCCTGAAAAATACAAGGAGCCGGAAAAGGCCTGAAGAATAAGAGGAACCTGAAAATGCGTGAAAAATACGAGGAGCCTGAAAGGCCTGAAAAATATGAGGAGCCGGAAAAGGCCTGAAAAATATGAGGAAAAATACGAGGAGCCTGAAAAGGAAAAATACGAGGAGCCTGAAAAATACGAGGAACGAGGGCCTGAAAAGGCCTGAAAAATACGAGGAGCCTGAAAAGGCCTGAAAAATACGAGGAGCTGAAAAGGTGTGAAAAATACGAGGAGCCTGAAAAGGTGTGAAAAATACGAGGAGCCTGAAAATGTGTGAAAAATACGAGGAGCCTGAAAAGGCCTGAAAAATACGAGGATCCTGAAAAGGTGTGAAAAATACGAGGAGCCTGGAAAGGCCTGAAAAATACGAGGAGCCTGAAATATCCTGAAAAATACGAGGAGCCTAAAAAGGTGTGAAAAATACGCGGAGCCTGAAAAGGTGTGAAAAATACGAGGGGCCTGAAAAGGTGTGAAAAATACGAGGAGCCTGAAAAGGCGTGAAAAATACGAGGAGTCTGAAAGGCCTGAAAAACACGGGAGCCAGAAAAGGCCTGAAAAATATGAGGGGCCTGAAAAGGTGTGAAAAAAACGAGGAGTCTGAAATGGCCTGAAAAATATGAGGAGCCTGAAAAGGCATGAAAAATACGAAGAGCCTGAAAATGTCTGAAAAATACGAGGAGCCTGAAAAGGCCTGAAAAATACGAGGAGCCTGAAAAGGTGTGAAAAATACGCGGAGCCTGAAAAGGTGAGAAAAATACGAGGAGCCTGAAAAGGCCTGCAGAATACGAGGAGCCTGAAAAGGCCTGAAAAATACGAGGAGCCTGAAAAGGTGTGAAATATACGAGGAGCCTGAAAAGGCCTGAAAAATACGAGGAGCCTGAAAAGGTGTGAAAAATACTAGGAGCTTGAAAAGGCGTGAAAAATACGAGGAGCCTGAAAGGCGTGAAAAATACAAGGAGCCTGAAAAGGTGTGAAAAATACGAGGAGCCTGAAAAGGCCTGCAGAATAAGAGGAGCCTGAAAAGGCCTGAAAAATGTGAGGAGCCTGAAAAGTCCTGAAAAATACGAGGAGCCTGAAAAGGTGTGAAAAACCCGAGGAGCCTGAAAAGGCCTGAAAAATACGAGGAGCCTGAAAAGGTGTGAAAAATACGAGGAGCCTGAAAAGGCCTGCAGAATACGAGGAGGCTGAAAAGGTCTGAAAAATACGAGGAGCCTGAAAAGGTGTGAAAAATACGAGGAGCCTGAAAAGGACTGAAAAATACGAGGAGCCTGAAAAGGCCTAAAAAATACGAGGAGCCTGGAAAGGCGTGAAAAATACGAGGAGCCTGAAAAGGCCTGAAAAATACCAGGAGCCTGAAAAGGTGTGAAAAATACGAGGAGCATGAAAAGGCCTGAAAAATACGAGGAGCCTGAAAAGGTCTGAGAAATACGAGGAGCCTGAAAAGGTGTTAAAAATAAGAGGAGCCTGAAAGACCTGAAAATTCCGAGGAGCCTGAAAAGGCCAGAAAAATACGAGGAGCCCGAAAAGTTGTGAAAAATACGAGGAGCATGAAAAGGCATGAAAAATATGAGGAGCCCGAAAAGGTGTGAAAAATACGAGGAGCATGAAAAGTCATGAAAAATATGAGGAGCCTGAAAAGGCGTGAAAAATACGAGGAGCCTGAAAAGACCTGAAAAATCCGAGGAGCCTGAAAAGGCCTGAAAAATCCGAGGAGCCTGAAAAGGTGTGAAGAATACCAGGAGACTAAAAAGGCCTGAAAAATACGAGGAGCCTGAAAAGTTGTGAAAAATATGAGGAGCATTAAAAGGCCTGAAAAATACGAGGAGCCTGAAAAGGTGTGAGAAATACGAGGAGCATGAAAAGGTGTGAAAAGTACGAGGAGCCTAAAAAGGTGTGAAAAACACGAGGAGCCTCAAAAGGTGTGAAAAATACGCGGAGCCTGAAAAGGCCTGAAAAATACGAGGAGACTGAAAAGGTGTGAAAAATACGCGGAGCCAGAAAAGGCCTGCAGAATAAGAGGAGCCTGAAAAGGTGTGAAAAATACGAGGAGCCTGAAAAGGCCTGAAAAATACGAGGAGCCTGAAAAGGTGTGTAAAATACAAGGAGCCTGAAAAGGCCTGTAAAATACAAGGAGCCTGATAAGGTGTGAAAAATCCGAGGAGCCTGAAAAGGCCTGCAGAATACGAGGAGCCTGAAAAGGGCTGAAAAATACGAGGATCCTGAAAAGGCGTGAAAAATACGAGGAGCCTGAAAAGGCCTGAAAAATACGAGGAGCCTGAAAAGGCCTGAAAAATACGAAGAGCCTGAAAAGGCGTGAAAAATACGAGGAGCCTGAAAAGGCCTGATAAATACCAGGAGCCTGACAAGGTGTGAAAAATCCGAGGAGCCTGAAAAGGTGTGAAAAATATGAGGAGCCTGAAAAGGCGTGAAAAATACGAGGAGCCTGAATAGGTGTGAAAAATACGAGGAGCCTGAACAGGTGTGAAAAATACGAGGAGCCTGAAAAGGTGTGAAAAATACGAGGAGCCTGAAAAGGTGTGAAAAATTCGAGAAGCCTGAAAAGGTGTGAAAAATACGAGGAGCCTGAAAAGACGTGAAAACTACGCGGAGCCTGAAAAGGTGTGAAAAATACGAGGAGCCTGAAAAGGTGTGTAAAATACGAGGAGCCTGAGAAGGCGTGAAAAATACAAGGAGCCCGAAAATGCGTGAAGAATACGAGGAGCCTGAAAAGGTGTGAAAAATACGAGGAGCCTGAAAAGGTGTGAAAAATACGAGGAGCCTGAAAAGGTGTGAAAAATACGTGGAGCCTGAAAAGGTGTGAAAAATACGAGCAGCCTGAAAAGGTGTGAAAAATACGAGGAGCCTGAAAAGGCCTGAAAAATATAAGGGGCGTGAAAAGATGTGAAAAATATGAGGAGCCTGAAAAGGCCTGAAAAAAACGAGGAGCCTGAAAAGTTGTGAAAAATACGAGGAGCCTGAAAAGGTGTAAAAAATACGAGGAGCCTGAAAAGGTGTGAAAAATACGAGCAGCCTGAAAAGGTGTGAAAAATACGAGGAGCCTGAAAAGGCCTGAAAAATATAAGGGGCGTGAAAAAATGTGAAAGATACGAGGAGCCTGAAAAGTCCTGAAAAATACGAGGAGCCTGAAAAGTTGTGAAAAATACGAGGAGCCTGAAAAGGTGTGAAAAGTTCAAGGAGCTTGAAAAGGTGTGAAAAATACGAGGAGCCTGAAAAGGTGTGAAAAATACGAGGAGCCTGAAAAGGTGTGAAAAATACGAGGAGCCTTGAAAAGGTGTAAAAATACGAGGAGCCTGAAAAGGTGAAAAATACGAGAGCCTGAAAAGGTGTGAAAAATATGAGGAGCCTGAAAAGGCCTGAAATAAATGAGGAGCCTGAAAAGGTGTGAAAAATACGAGGAGCCTGAAAAGGTGTGAAAAATACGAGGAGCCTGAAAAGGCCTGAAAAATACGAGGAGCCTGAAAAGGTGTGAAAAATACGAGGAGCCTGAAAAGGTGTGAAAAACACGTGGAGCCTGAAAAGGTGTGAAAAATACGAGCAGCCTGAAAAGGTGTGAAAAATACGAGGAGCCTGAAAAGGCCTGAAAAATACGAGGATCCTGAAAAGGTGTGAAAAATACGAGGAGCCTGGAAAGGCCTGAAAAATACGAGGATCCTGAAAAGGTGTGAAAAATACGAGGAGTCTGAAATGGCCTGAAAAATATGAGGAGCCTGAAAAGGCCTGAAAAATACGAGGAGCCTGAAAAGGTGTGAAAAACCCGAGGAGCCTGAAAAGGCCTGAAAAATACGAGGAGCCTGAAAAGGTGTGAAAAATCCGAGGAGCCTGAAAAGGCCTGCAGAATACAAGGAGGCTGAAAAGGTCTGAAAAATACGAGGAGCCTGAAAAGGTGTGAAAAATACGAGGAGCCTGAAAAGGACTGAAAAATACGAGGAGCCTGAAAAGGCCTAAAAAATACGAGGAGCCTGGAAAGGCGTGAAAAATACGAGGAGCCTGAAAAGGCCTGAAAAATACCGTGAGCCTGAAAAGGTGTGAAAAATACGAGGAGCATGAAAAGGCCTGAAAAATACGAGGAGCCTGAAAAGGTCTGAGAAATACGAGGAGCCTGAAAAGGTGTTAAAAATAAGAGGAGCCTGAAAGACCTGAAAATTCCGAGGAGCCTGAAAAGGCCAGAAAAATACGAGGAGCCCGAAAAGTTGTGAAAAATACGAGGAGCATGAAAAGGCATGAAAAATATGAGGAGCCTGAAAAGGCGTGAAAAATACGAGGAGCCTGAAAAGACCTGAAAAATCCGAGGAGCCTGAAAAGGCCTGAAAAATCCGAGGAGCCTGAAAAGGTGTGAAGAATACCAGGAGACTAAAAAGGCCTGAAAAATACGAGGAGTCTGAAAAGTTGTGAAAAATATGAGGAGCATTAAAAGGCCTGAAAAATACGAGGAGGCTGAAAAGGTGTGAGAAATACGAGGAGCATGAAAAGGTGTGAAAAGTACGAGGAGCCTAAAAAGGTGTGAAAAACACGAGGAGCCTGAAAAGGTGTGAAAAATACGAGGAGCCTGAAAAGGCCTGAAAAATACGAGGAGACTGAAAAGGTGTGAAAAATACGCGGAGCCAGAAAAGGCCTGCAGAATAAGAGGAGCCTAAAAAGGTGTAAAAAATACGCGGAGCCTGAAAAGGTGTGAAAAATACGAGGGGCCTGAAAAGGTGTGAAAAATACGAGGAGCCTGAAAAGGCGTGAAAAATACGAGGAGCCTGAAAGGACTGAAAAACACGGTAGCCAGAAAAGGCCTGAAAAATATGAGGGGCCTGAAAAGGAGTGAAAAATACGAGGAGTCTGAAAAGGCCTGAAAAATATGAGGAGCCTGAAAAGGCCTGAAAAATACGAGGAGCCTGAAAATGCTGAAAAATACGAGGAGCCTGAAAAGGCCCGAAAAATACGAGGAGCCTGAAAAGGTGTGAAAAATACGCGGAGCCTGAAAAGGTGAGAAAAAGCCTGAAAAGGTGTGAAATATACGAGAGCCTGAAAAGGCGAGAAAAAGACGAGGTGCCTGAAAAGGTGTGAAAAATACGAGGAGCCTGAAAAGGCGAGAAAAATACCAGGAGCCTGAAAAGGTGTGAAATATACAATGAGCCTGAAAAGGTGTGAAATATACGAGAGCCTGAAAAGGTGTGAAAAATACGGGGAGCCTGAAAAGGTGTGAAAAATACGGGGAGCCTGAAAAAGGTGTGAAAAATACGAGCAGCCTGAAAAGGTGTGAAAAAAAAAGGAGCCTGAAAAGGCCTGAAAAATACGAGGAGCCTGAAAAGGTGTGAAAAATACGAGGAGCCTGAAAAGGTGTGAAAAACACGAGGAGCCTGAAAAGGTGTGAAAAATACGAGCAGCCTGAAAAGGTGTGAAAAATACGAGGCGCCTGAAAAGGCCTGAAAAATACGAGGATCCTGAAAAGGTGTGAAAAATACGAGGAGCCTGGAAAGGCCTGAAAAATACGAGGAGCCTGAAACGGCCTGAAAAATACGAGGAGCCTAAAAAGGTGTGAAAAATACGCGGAGCCTGAAAAGGTGTGAAAAATACGAGGTGCCTGAAAAGGTGTGAAAAATACGAGGAGCCTGAAAAGGCGTGAAAAATACGAGGAGCCTGAAAGGCCTGAAAAACACGGGAGCCAGAAAAGGCCTGAAAAATATGAGGGGCCTGAAAAGGTGTGAAAAATACGAGGAGTCTGAAAAGGCCTGAAAAATATGAGGAGCCTGAAAAGGCGTGAAAAATACGAGGAGCCTGAAAGGCCTGAAAAACACGGGAGCCAGAAAAGGCCTGAAAAATATGAGGGGCCTGAAAAGTTGTGAAAAATATGAGGAGCATGAAAAGGCCTGAAAAATACGAGGCACCTGAAGAGGTGTGATAAATATGAGGAGCCTGAAAAGGCCTGAAAAATACGTGGAGCCTGAAGATTCCTGAAAAATACGAGTAGCCTGAAAAGGTGTGAATAATCCAAGGAGCCTGAAAAGGTGTGAAAAATGCGAGGAGCCTGAAAAGGTGTGAAAAATAAGAGGAGCCTGAAAAGGTGTGAAAAATACGAGTAGCCTGAAAAGGTGTTAAAAATTCGAGGAGCCTGAAAAGGTGTGAAAAATACGAGGAGCCTGAAAAGACGTGAAAACTACGGGGAGCCTGAAAAGGTGTGAAAAATACGAGGAGCCTGAAAAGGTGTGTAAAATACGAGGAGCCTGAGAAGGCGTGAAAAATACAAGGAGCCCGAAAATGCGTGAAAAATACGAGGAGCCTGGAAAGGTGTGTAAAATACGAGGAGCCTGAAAAAGCCTTTAAAATACGGGAAGCCTGAAAAGGTGTGAAAAATACGAGGAGCCTGAAAAGGCCTGAAAACTATGAGGAGCCTGAAAAGGTGTGAAAAATACGAGGAGCCTGAAAAGGCCTGAAAAATATAAGGGGCGTGAAAAGATGTGAAAGATACGAGGAGCCTGAAAAGGCCTGAAAAATACGAGGAACCTGAAAAGGTGTGAAAAATACGAGGAGCCTGAAAAGGTGTGAAAAGTTCAAGGAGCTTGAAAAGGTGTGAAAAATACGAGGAGCCTGAAAAGGTGTGAAAAATACGAGGAGCCTGAAAAGGTGTGAAAAATACGAGGAGCCTGAAAAGGTGTAAAAAAATACGAGGAGCCTGAAAAGGTGTGAAAAATACGAGCAGCCTGAAAAGGTGTGAAAAATACGAGGAGCCTGAAAAGGTGTGAAAAATACGAGGAGCCTGAAAAGGTGTGAAAAATACGAGGAGCCTGAAAAGGTGTGAAAAATACGAGGAGCCTGAAAAGGTGGGAAAAATACGAGGAGCCTGAAAAGGTGGGAAAAATACGAGGAGCCTGAAAAGACTTGAAAAATACGAGGAGCCTGAAAAGCCCTGAAAAATACGAGGAGCCTGAAAAGGTGTGAAAAATACGAGGAGCCTGAAAAGGTGTGAAAAATACGAGGAGCCTGAAAAGGCTTGAAAAATAGAGAAGCCTGAAAGGACGAAACGGGACCAGAAAAGCCCTGAAAAATATGGGGGCCTGAAAAGGGTGAAAAAATACGAGGAGTCTGAAAAAGGCCTGAAAAATATGAGGAGCCGAAAAGGCCTGAAAAATACGAGGAGCCTGAAAATGCCTGAAAAATACGAGGAGCCTGAAAAGGCCTGAAAAATATGAGGAGCCTGAAAAGGTGTGAAAAATACGCGGAGCCTGAAAAGGTGAGAAAAATACGAGGAGCCTGAAAGGGTGTGAAAATACGAGAAGCCTGAAAAGGCGTGAAAATTATGAGGAGCCTGAAAAGGTGTGAAAAATACGAGGAGCCTAAAAAGGTGTGAAAAATACGAGGAGCCTGAAAAGGTGTGAAAAATAAGAGGAGCCTGAAAAAGCCTGCAGAATAAGAGGAGCCTGAAAAGGCCTGAAAAATACGAGGAGCCTGAAAAGGCCTGAAAAAGACAAGGAGCCTGAAAAGGTGTGAAAAACCGGAGGAGCCTGAAAAGGCCTGAAAAATACGAGGAGCCTGAAAAGGTGTGAAAAATCCGAGTAGCCTGAAAAGGCCTGCAGAATACGAGGAGCCTGAAAAGGCCTGACAAATACGAGGAGCCTGTAAAGGTGTGAAAAATACGAGGAGCCTGAAAAGGCCTGAAAAATACGAGGATCCGGAAAAGGTGTGAAAAATACGAGGAGCCTGGAAAGGCCTGAAAAATACGAGGAGCCTGAAACGGCCTGAAAAATACGAGGAGCCTAAAAAGGGGTGAAAAATACGCGGAGCCTGAAAAGGTGTGAAAAATACGAGGGGCCTGAAAAGGTGTGAAAAATACGAGGAGCCTGAAAAGGCGTGAAAAATACGAGGAGCCTGAAAGGCCTGAAAAACACGGGAGCCAGAAAAGGCCCTAAAAATATGAGGGGCTTGAAAAGGTGTGAAAAATACGAGGAGTCTGAAAAGGCCTGAAAAATATGAGGAGCCTGAAAAGGCCTGAAAAATACGAGGAGCCTGAAAAGGCGTGAAAAATACGAGGAGCCTGAAAAGGTGTGAAAAATACGAGGAGCCTGAAAAGGTGTGAAAAATACGAGGAACCTGAAAAGGTGTGAAAAATACGAGGAGCCTGAAAAGGCGTGAAAAGTACGAGGCGCCTAAAGAGGCCTGAAAAATACGAGGAGCCTGAAAATGCGTGAGAAATAGGTGGGGCCTGAAAAGGTGTGAAAAATAGGAGGGGCCTGAAAAGGCCTGAAAAAATGAGGAGCCTGAAAAAGTGTGAAAAATACGAGGAGCCTGAAAAGGTGTGAAAAATACGAGGAGCCTGAAAAGGTGTGAAAAATCCAGGAGCCTGAAAAAGTGTGAAATATACGATGAGCCTGAAAAAGTGTGAAAAATACGAGGAGCTTGAAAAGCTGTGAAATATACGAGGAGCCTGAAAAGGCGTGAAAAATACGAGGAGCCTAAAAAGGCCTGAAAAATACGAGGAGCCTGAAAAGGCGTGAAAAATATGAGGGGCCTCGAAAGGTGTGAAAAATACGAGGGGACGGAAAAGGCCTGAGAAAATGAGGAGCCAGAAAAGGTGTGAAAAATACGAGGAGCCTGAAAAGGCGTGAAAAATACGAGGAGCCCGAAAAGGTGTGAAAAATACGAGGAGCCTGAAAAGGCGTGAAAAATACGAGGAGCCTGAAAAGGTGTGAAAAATACGAGGAGCCTGAAAAGGTGTGAAAAATACGTGGAGCCTGAAAAGGTGTGAAAAATACGAGCAGCCTGAAAAGGTGTGAAAAATACGAGCAGCCTGAAACGGTGTGAAAAATACGAGGAGCCTGAAAAGGCCTGAAAAATACGAGGAGCCTGAAAAGGTGTGAAAAATACGCGGAGCCTGAAAGGCTCCTCCTATTTTTCACGCTTTTTCAGGCTCCTCATAATTTTCACACCTTATCAGGCTCCTCGTTTTTCTCACACCTTTTCAGGCCCATCATATTTATCAGGCCTTTTCAGGCTCCTCGTATTTTTCACGACTTTTCAGGCTCCTCGTATTTTTCACACCTTTTCAGGCTCCTCGTATTTTTCAGGCTTTTTCATGCTCCTCGTACTTTTCACACCTTTTCAGGCTCCTCGTATTTTTCACACCTTTTCAGGCTCCTCGTATTTTTCACACCTCTTCAGGCTCCCCGTATTTTTCACGTCTTTTGAGGCTCCTCCTATTTTTCACACCTTTTCAGGCTCCTCGTATTTTTCACGCATTTTTAGGCTCCTTGTATTTTTCACACCTTTTCAGGCTCCTCGTATTTTTTACATCTTTTCACGGCCCTCATATTTTTCAGGCCTTTTCAGGCTCCTCGTATTTTTCACACCTTTTCAGGCTCCTCATATTTTTCAGGCCTTTTCAGGCTCCTCTTATTTTTCACAACTTTTCAGTCTCCTCGTATTTTAAAGGCCTTTTCAGGCTCCTTGTATTTTACACACCTTTTCAGGCTCCTCGTATTTTTCACGGATTTGCAGGCTCCTTGTATTTTTCTCGCCTTTTCAGGCTCCTCTTATTTTTCACGCCTTTTCAGCCTCCTCGTATTTTTCACGCCTTTTCAGGCTCCTCGTATTTTTCAGGCCTTTTCAGGCTCCTTTTATTTTTAACACCTTTTCAGGCTCCTCGTATTTTTCAGGCCTTTTCAGGCTCCTCGTATTTTTCACACCTCTTCAGGCTCCATCGTAATTTCAGGCCTTTCATGCTCCTCGTACTTTTCGGACACCTTTTCATGCTCCTCGTATTTTTCACACCTTTTCAGGCTCCTTCGATATTTTTCACACCTCTTCAGGCTCCTCGTATTTTTCACGTCTTTTGAGGCTCCTCGTATTTTTCAACCTTTTCAGGCTCCTCCTATTTTTCACACCTTTTCAGGCTCCTCGTAGATTTCACACCTTTTCAGGCTCCTCGTAGTTTTCACACCTTTTCAGGCTCCTCGTATTTTTCATGCCTTTTCAGGCTCCTCATATTTTTCACACTCGTATTTTTCACACCTTTTCAGGCTCCTCGTATTTTTCAGGCCTTTTCAGGCTCCTCATATTTTTCACACCTTTTCAGGCTCCTCGTAGTTTTCACACCTTTTCAGGCTCCTCGTATTATTCACGCCTTTTCAGGCTCCTCGTATTTTTCAGGCCTTTCAGGTTCCCCGTATTTTTCACATCTTTTCACGCCCCTCATATTTTTCCAGCCTTTTCAGGCTCCTCGTATTTTTCACACTTTTTCAGGCTCCTCATATTTTTCAGTCCTTTTCAGGCTCCTCGTATTTTTCACACCTTTTCAGGCTCCTCGTATTTTAAAGGCATTTTCAGGCTCCTCGTATTTTACACACCTTTTCAGGCTCCTCGTATTTTTCACACCTTTTCAGGCTTCTCGTAGTTTTCACGCCTTTTCAGGCTCCTGGTATATTTAACACCTTTTCGGGCTCCTCGAATTTTTCACACATTATCAGACTCCTCGTATTTTTCACACCTTTTCAGGCTCCTCATATTTTTCACACCTTTTCATACTCCTCGTATTTTTCACACCTTTTCAGGCTCTTCGTATTTTTCACGCCTTTTCAGGCTCCTACTATGTTTCACAGCTTTTCAGGCTCCTCGTTTTTTTTCACAACTTTTCAGGCTCCTCGTATTTTTCACACCTCTTCAGGCTCCTCGTATTTTTCACACCTCTTCAGGCTCCTCGTATTTTTCACGACTTTGCAGGCTCCTCATATTTTTCACACCTTTTCAGGCTCCACGTATTTTTGACACCTTTTCAAGCTCCTCATATTTTTCACGCCTTTCAGGCTCCTCATATTTTCACACGTTTTCAGGCTCCTCGTATTTTTCTCACATTTTCAGGCTCCTCGTATTTTTCAGGCCTTTTCAGGCTGCTTGTACTTTTCACACCTTTTCAGGCTCCTCGTATTTTTCACACCTTTTCAGGTTCCGCGTATTTTTCACAACTTTTTAGGCTCCTCGTATTTTTCATGACTTTTCAGGCTCCTCATATTTTTCAGGCCTTTTCAGGCTCCTCGTATTTTTCAGGCCTTTCAGGCTCCTTGTATTTTTCACACCTTTTCAGGCTCCTCGTATTTTTCACACCTTTTCAGGCTCCTCATATTTTTCACTCCTCTTGAGGTCTCTCTTATTATTCAGGCCTTTTCAGGCTCCTCGTATTTTTCAGGCCTTTTCATGCTCCTCGTATTTTTCACACCTTTTCAGGCTCCTCGTATTTTTCACACCTTTTCAGGCTCCTCGTATTTTTCACACCTTTTCAGGATCCTCGTATTTTTCACACCTTTTCAGGCTCCTCGTATTTTTCAGGCCTTTTAAGGCTCCTCGTATTTTTCACACCTTTTCATGCTCTTTGTATTTTTCACACCTTTTCAGGCTCCTCGTATTTTTCACACCTTTTCAGCCTCCTCCTATTTCTCAGGCCTTTTCAGGCTCCTCGTGTTTTTCACTCCTTTTCAGGCTCCTCGTATTTTTCACACCTTTTCAGGCTCCTCATATTTTTCAGGTCTTTTCAGGCTCCTCGTATTTTTCACACCTTTTCAGTCTCCTCGTAATTTTCACACCTTTTCAGGCTCCTCGTATTTTTCATACCTTTTCAGGCTCCTCGTATTTTTCACACCTTTTCAGGCTCCTCGTATTTTTCACACCTTTTCAGGCTCCTCGTATTTTTCACACCTTTTCAGGCTCCTCTTATTTTTCAGGGCTTTTCAGGCTCCTCTTATTTTTCAGGGCTTTTCAGGCTCCAGGTATTTTTTACACCTTTTCAGGCTCCTCGTATTTTTCAAGCCTTTTCAGGCTCCTCATATTTTTAACACCTTTTCAAGCCCCTCATATTTTTCAGGCCTTTTCAGGGTCCTCGTATTTTTCACACCTTTTCAGGCTCCTCGTATTTTTCACACCTTTTCAGGCTCCTCGTATTTTTCACACCTTTTCAGGCTCCTCGAATTTTTCAGGCCTTTTTAGGCTCTTCCTATTTTTCAGGCCTTTTCAGGCTCCTCGTATTTTTCAGGTCTTTTCACGCACCTCATATATTTCAGGCCGTTTCAGGCACCTCGAATTTTTCAGGCCTTTTCAGGCTCCTCGTATTTTTCACACCTTTTCAGGCTCCTCGTATTTTTCACACCTTTTCAGGCTCCTCGTATTTTCCACACCTTTTCAGGCTCCTCGTGTTTTTCAGGCTTTTTCAGTCTCCTCATATTTTTCACAACTTATCAGTCTCCTCGTATTTTTCAGGATTTTTCCGGCTCCTCGTATTTTTCACACTTTTTCAGGCTCCTCGTATTTTTCACACCTTTTCAGGCTCCTCGTATTTTTCACGCCTTTTCAGGCTCCTAGAATTTTTCAGGCCTTTTAAGGCTCCTCGTATTTTACAGGCCTTTTAAGGCTCCTCATATTTTACAGGCCTTTTCAGGCTCCTCGTATTTTTCACGCCTTTTCAGGCTCCTTGTATGTTTCAGGCCTTTTCAGGCTCCTCATATTTTTCACACCTTTTCAGGCTCTTCGTAATTTACAGGCCTTTTCAGGCTCCTCGTATTTTTCACACCTTTTCAGGCTCCTTGTATGTTTCAGGCCTTTTCAGGCTCCTCATATTTTTCACACCTTTTCAGGCTCTTCGTAATTTACAGGCCTTTTCAGGCTCCTTGTATTTTTCACACCTTTTCAGGCTCCTCGTATTTTTCACGCCTTTTCAGGCCCCTCGTATTTTTCAGGGCTTTCCAGGCTCCTCGTATTTTTCACACCTTTTCAGGCTCCTCGTATTTTTCACGGCTTTTCAGGCTCCTCGTATTTTTCAGGTCTTTTCCGGCTCCTCGTATATTTCAGGCCTTTTCAGACTCCTCATATTATTCACACCTTTTCAGGCTCCTCGTATTTTTTAACACCTTTTCAGGCTCCTCGTGTTTTTCAGTCCTTTTCAGGCTCCTCATATTTTTCAGGCCTTTTCCGGCTCCTCGTATTTTTCAGGCCTTTCAGGCTCCTCGTATTTTTCACGCATTTTCAGGCTCCTCATATGTTTCAGGCCTTTTCCGGCTCCTTGTATTTTTCAGGCCTTTTCTGGCTCCTCATATTTTTCACACATTTTCAGGCTCCTCGTATTTTACAGGCCTTTTCAGGCTCCTCGTATTTTATACACCTTTTCAGGCTCCTCCTATTTTTCACACCTTTTCAGGCTCCTCGTATTTTTCAAACCTTTTGAGGCTCCTCGTATTTTTAAGGCTTTTTCAGTCTCCTCATATTTTTCACACCTTATCAGGCTCCTGGTGTTTTTCAGGCCTTTCAGGCTCCTCGTATTTTTCAGGCCTTTTCAGGTTCCTCGTATTTTTCACACCTTTTCAGGCTCCTCGTATTTTTCACACCTTTTCAGGCTTCTCGTATTTTTCACACCTTTTCAGGCCTCTCGTATTTTTCACACCTTTTCAGCCTCCTCGTATTTTTCACAGCTTTTTAGGCTCCTCGTATTTTTCAGGCCTTTTCAGGCTCCTCGTATTTTTCAGGCCTTTTCAGGCTCCTCGTATTTTACAGGCCTTTTCATGTTCCTCGTATTTTACAGGTCTTTCAGGCTCCTCGTATTCTTCACGCATTTTCAGGCTCCTCATATTTTTCAGGCCTTTTCCGGCTCCTCGTATTTTTCACACCTTTTCAGGCTCCTCGTATTTTTCACACCTTTTCAGGCTCCTCGTATTATTCACAGCTTTTCAGGCTCGTCGTATTTTTCACACTTTTTCAGGCTCCTCGTATTTTTCAGGCCTTTGCAGGCTCCTCGTATTTTTCACATCTTTTCACGCCTCTTATATTTTTGAGGCCTTTTCAGGCTCCTCGTATTTTTCACACCTTTTCAGGCTCCTCGTATTTTTCAGGCCTTTTCAGGCTCCTCGTATTTTTCACAGTTTTTCAGGCTCGTCGTATTTTTCACACTTTTTCAGGCTCCTCGTAAATTTCAGGCCTTTTCAGGCTCCTCGTATTTTTCACATCTTTTCACGCCCCTTATATTTTTGAGGCCTTTTCAGCCTCCTCGTATTTTTCACACATTTTCAGGCTCCTCGTATTTTTCAGGCCTTTTCAGGCTCCTCATATTTTTCACACCTTTTCAGGCTCCTCGTATTTTAAAGGCCTTTTCAGGCTCCTCGTATTTTACACACCTTTCCAGGCTCCTCGTATTTTTCACACCTTTACAGCCTCCTCGTAGTTTTCACGCCTTTTCAGGCTCCTCGTATTTTTCACACTTTTTCACGCTCCTCGTATTTTTCACGCCTTTTCAGGCTCCTCGTATTTTTCAGGTCTTTTCCGGCTTTTCGTATTTTTCAGGCCTTTTCAGGCTCCTCATATTTTTCACACCTTTTCAATCTCCTCGTATTTTACAGGCCTTTTCATGCTCATCATATTTTTCACACCTTTTCAGGCTCCTCGTATTTTTCACACCTTTTCAGACTCCTCATATTTTTCACACCTTTACAGGCTCCTCGTATTTTAAAGGCCTTTTCAGGCTCCTCATATTTTTCGCACCTTTTCAGGCTCCTCATATTTTTCAAGCCTTTTAAGGCTCCTCGTATTTTTCACTTTTTCAGGCTCCTCATATTTTTCAGTCCTTTTCAGGCTCCTCGTATTTTACACACCTTTTCAGGCTCCTCGTATTTTTCACGAATTTTCAGGCTCCTTGTATTTTTCACGCCTTTTCAGGCTCCTCGTATTTTACACACCTTTTCAGTCTCCTCGTATTTTTCACACCTTTTCAGGCTTCTCGTAGTTTTCACGCCTTTTCAGGCTTATGGTATTTTTAACACCTTTTCAGGCTCCTCGAATTTTTCACACATTTTCAGACTCCTCGTATTTTTCACACCTTTTCATACTCCTCGTATTTTTCACACCTTTTCATACTCCTCGTATTTTTCACACCTTTTCAGGCTCTTCGTATTTTTCACGCCTTTTCAGGCTCCTACTATGTTTCACAGCTTTTCGGGCTCCTCTTTTTTTTTCACAACTTTTCAGGCTCCTCATATTTTTCACACCTTTTCATACTCCTCGTATTTTTCACACCTCTTCAGGCTCCTCGTATTTTTCACGACTTTGCAGGCTCCTCATATTTTTCACACCTTTCCAGGCTCCACGTATTATTGACACCTTCTCAAGCTCCTCATATTTTTCACGCCTTTCAGGCTCCTCGTATTTTCACACCTTTTCAGGATCCTCGTATTTTTCACAACTTTTCAGGCTCTTCGTATTTTTCACACATTTTCAGGCTCCTCGTATTTTTCACACCTTTCCAGGCTCCTCGTATTTTTCACACCTTTTCAGGCTTCTCGTATTTTTCAGGCCTTTTCAGGCTCCTTGTATTTTTCAGGCCTTTTCAGGCTCCTCGTATTTTTCAGGCCTTTTCAGGCTCCTCGTAATTTTCAGGCCTTTTCAGGCTCCTAGTATATTTCACACCTTTTCAGGCTCCTCGTATTTTTCACACCTTTTCAGTCTTTCGGATTTTTCACCACCTTTTTTAGGCTCCTCATATTTTTCACGGCTTTCAGGCCTCACGTAAATTCACGCCTTTTCAGGCTCCTCGTATTTTTCACCCCTTTTCAGGCTCCTCGTTTTTTTCACCCCTTTTCAGGCTCCGCGTATTTTTCACACCTTTTCAGGCTCCTCGTATTTTTCACACCTTTTCAGGCTCCTCATATTTTTCACACCTTTTCAGCTCCTCGTATTTTTCACGCCTTTTCAGGCTCCTCATATATTTCAGGCCTTTTCAGGCTCCTCGCATTTTTCTTGCCTTTTCAGGCTCCTTCATTATTTTTAACACCTGTATCAGGCTCCAGTTATTATTCAGATTTTCGCGCTCCTCGTATTTTTCAGGCCTTTTCAGGTCTCCTCATATTTTTCACACCTTATTCAGGCTCCTCGTATTGTTCACGCCTTTTCATTGCTCCTCGTATTTGTTCACCTTTTCAGCACCTCGAGTTTTTCAGGCCTTTTCAGGCTCCTCATATATTACAGGCCTTTTCAGGCTCCTCGTATTTTACAGGCCTTTTCAGGCTCCTCGTATGTTTCACACCATTTCAGGCTCCTCGTATTTTTCACACCTTTTCAGGCTCCTCGAACTTTTCACACCTTTTCAGCCTCCTCGTATTTTTCACACCTTTTCAGGCTCCTCGTATTTTTCAGGCCTTTTCAGACTCCCCGTATTTTTCACATCTTTTCACGCCCCTCATATTTTTCCGGCCTTTTCAGGCTCCTCGTATTTTTCACACTTTTTCAGGCTCCTCATATTTTTCAGTCCTTTTCAGGCTCCTCGTATTTTTCACACCTTTTCAGGCTCCTCGTATTTTAAAGGCCTTTTCAGGCTCCTCGTATTTTACACACCTTTTCAGGCTCCTCGTATTTTTTTTTCACGCCTTTTCAGGCTCCTCGTATTTTTCACACCTTTTCAGTCTCCTCGTATTTTTCACACCTTTTCAGGCTTCTCGTAGTTTTCACGCCTTTTCAGGCTCCTGGTATTTTTAACACCTTTTCAGGCTCCTCGAATTTTTCACACATTTTCAGACTCCTCGTATTTTTCACACCTTTTCAGGCTCCTCATATTTTTCACACCTTTTCATAGCCTCGTATTTTTCACACCTTTTCAGGCTCCTCGTATTTTCACACCTTTTCAGGCTCCTACTGTGTTTCACAGCTTTTCAGGCTCCTCGTTTTTTTTCACAACTTTTCAGGCTCCTCGTATTTTTCACACCTCTTCAGGCTCCTCGTATTTTTCACACCTCTTCAGGCTCCTCGTATTTTTCACGACTTTGCATGCTCCTCATATTTTTCACACCTTTCCAGGCTCCACGTATTTTTGACACCTTTTCAAGCTCCTCATATTTTTCACGCCTTTCAGTCTCCTCGTATTTTCAGCACCTTTTCAGATCTCGTATTTTTACAACTTTTCCAGGCTCTCGTATTTTTCCACTAACCATTTCAGGCCTAGGTCGTATTTTTCACAACACCTTTTCAGGTCTGTATTTTTCTCCGCCTTCAGGCTCCTGTTTCTTCACACCTTTTCAGGTCCTCGTAATGTTCTTCACATTTTCAGGCTCCCTCATATTTTAGGCTTTTCAGGCTCCCTTGTATTTTTCACACCTTTTCAGGCTCCTCGTATTTTTCAATGGCCTTTTCAGGTTCCCTCGTATTTTTACAACTTTTCAGCTCCTCGTTTTTCCTGACTTTTTCTCAGGCTCCTCATCATTTTTTCAGGCCTTTTCGCTCCTTGTATTTTTCACACCTTTTTCAGGCTCTTCGCATTTTTCCCCTTTAGGCTCCTCTATTTTTTCAGGCCTTTCAGGCTCCTTGTATTTTTCACACCTTTTCAGGCTCCTCGTATTTTTCACACCTTTTCAGGCTCCTCATATTTTTCACTCCTTTTCAGGCCTCTCGTATTATTCAGGCCTTTTCTGGCTCCTCGTATTTTTCACGACTTTTCAGGCTCCTCAAATTTTTCAGGCCTTTTCAAGCGCCTCGTATTTTACAGGCCTTTTCAGGCTCCTCGTATTTTACAGGCCTTTTCAGGCTCCTCGTATTTTTCACACCTTTTCAGGCTCCTCGTATTTTTCACACCTTTTCAGGCTCCTCGAACTTTTCACACCTTTTCAGGCTCCTCGTATTTTTCACAACTTTTCAGGCTCCTCGTATTTTTCAGGCCTTTTCAGGCTCCTCGTATTTTTCACATCTTTTCACGCCCCTTATATTTTTCAGGACTTTTCAGGCTCCTCGTATTTTTCACACATTTTCAGGCTCCTCGTATTTTAAAGGCCTTTTCAGGCTCCTCGTATTTTACACACATTTCCAGTCTCCTCGTATTTTTCACGCATTTTCAGGCTCCTCCTAATTTTCACACCTTTTAAGGCTCCTTGTATTTTTCACACCTTTTCAGGCACCTCGAATTTTTCACACCTTTTCAGGCTCCTCGTATTTTTTCACACTTTTCAGGCTCCTCATATTTTTCTCACTGTTTTATTCTCCTCATATTTTTAACAGTTTTTCATGCTCCTCATATTTTTCAGACCATTTCATGCTCCTCTCCTCATATTTTTCAGGCCTTTACAGGCTCCTCATATTTTTCACACCTTTTCAGGCTCCTCGTATTTTTCACACCTTTTCAGGCTCCTCGTACTTTTCAGTCCTTTTCAGTCTCCTCATATTTTTCACACCTTTTCAGGCTCTTCGTATTTTTCACGCCTTTTCAGGCTCCTCATATTTTTCACGCCTTTTCAGACTCCTCGAATATTTCAGGCCTTTTCAGGCTCCTCATATTTTTCCCGCCTTTTCAGGCTCCTCGTATTTTTTATGACTTTTCAGGCTCCTCAAATTTTTCAGGCCTTTTCAAGCTCCTCGTATTTTACAGGCCTTTTCCGGCTCGTCGTATTTTTCAGGCCTTTCAGGCTCCTCGCATTTTTCACGCATTTTCAGGCTCCTCATACTTTTCAGGCCTTTTCCGGCTCCTTGTATTTTTCAGGCATTTTCAGGGTCCTCATATTTTACACACCTTTTCAGGCTCCTCGTATTTTACAGGACTTTTCAGGCTCCTCGTATTTTTCACACCTTTTCAGGCTCCTCGTATTTTTCACACCTTTTCAGGCTCCTCATATTTCTCATGCCTTTTCAGGCCCCTCGTATTATTCAGGCCTTTTCTGGCTCCTTGTATTTTTCACACCTTTTAAGGCTCCTCGTATTTTTCAGGCCTTTTCAGGCTCCTCGTATTTTTCACACCTTTTCAGGCTCCTCGTATTTTTCACAACTTTTCAGTCTCTTCGTATTTTTCACACCTTTTCAGGCTCCTCATATTTTTCACGCCTTTTCAGGCCTCACGTATTATTCAGGCCTTTTCTGGCTCCTCGTATTTTTCACACCTTTTCAGGCTCCTCGTATTTTTCAGGCCTTTTCAGGCTCCTCGTATTTTTCAGGCCTTTTCAGGCTCCTCGTATTTTTCAGGCCTTTTCAGGCTCCTCGTATTTTTCACAACTTTTCAGGCCCCTCGTATTTTTCACACCTTTTCAGGCTCCTCGTATTTTTCAAACCGTTTCAGGCTCCTCGTATTTTTCAGACTTTTTCAGTCTCCTCATATTTTTAACACCTTATCAGGCTCCTAGTATTATTCAGGCTTTTTCAGGCTCCTCGTATTTTTCAGGCCTTTTCAGGCTCCTCATATTTTTCACACCTTTTCAGGCTCCTCGTATTTTTCACGCCTTTTCATGCTCCTCGTATTTTTCACGCCTTTTCAGGCACCTCGAGTTTTTCAGGCCTTTTCAGGCTCCTCATATGTTACAGGCCTTTTCAGGCTCCTCGTATTTTACAGGCCTTTTCAGGCTCCTCGTATGTTTCACACCTTTTCAGGCTCCTCGTATTTTTCACACCTTTTCAGGCTCCTCGAACTTTTCACACCTTTTCAGCCTCCTCGTATTTTTCACACCTTTTCAGGCTCCTCGTATTTTTCAGGCCTTTTCAGACTCCCCGTATTTTTCACATCTTTTCACGCCCCTCATATTTTTCCGGCCTTTTCAGGCTCCTCGTATTTTTCACACTTTTTCAGGCTCCTCATATTTTTCAGTCCTTTTCAGGCTCCTCGTATTTTTCACACCTTTTCAGGCTCCTCGTATTTTTAAGGCCTTTTCAGGCTCCTCGTATTTTACACACCTTTTCAGGCTCCTCGTATTTTTCACGAATTTTCAGGCTCCTTGTATTTTTCACGCCTTTTCAGGCTCCTCGTATTTTTCACACCTTTTCAGTCTCCTCGTATTTTTCACACCTTTTCAGGCTTCTCGTAGTTTTCACGCCTTTTCAGGCTCCTGGTATTTTTAACACCTTTTCAGGCTCCTCGAATTTTTCACACATTTTCAGACTCCTCGTATTTTTCACACCTTTTCAGGCTCCTCATATTTTTCACACCTTTTCATAGCCTCGTATTTTTCACACCTTTTCAGGCTCTTCGTATTTTTCACGCCTTTTCAGGCTCCTACTGTGTTTCACAGCTTTTCAGGCTCCTCGTTTTTTTTCACAACTTTTCAGGCTCCTCGTATTTTTCACACCTCTTCAGGCTCCTCGTATTTTTCACACCTCTTCAGGCTCCTCGTATTTTTCACGACTTTGCATGCTCCTCATATTTTTCACACCTTTCCAGGCTCCACGTATTTTTGACACCTTTTCAAGCTCCTCATATTTTTCACGCCTTTCAGGCTCCTCGTATTTTCACACCTTTTCAGGATCCTCGTATTTTTCACAACTTTTCAGGCTCTTCGTATTTTTCACACATTTTCAGGCTCGTCGTATTTTTCACACCTTTTCAGGCTCCTCGTATTTTTCTCGCCTTTCAGGCTCCTCGTATTTTCACACCTTTTCAGGCTCCTCGTATTTTTCTCACATTTTCAGGCTCCTCATATTTTTCAGGCATTTTCAGGCTCCTTGTATTTTTCACACCTTTTCAGGCTCCTCGTATTTTTCACACCTTTTCAGGTTCCTCGTATTTTTCACAACTTTTCAGGCTCCTCGTATTTTCCTGACTTTTCAGGCTCCTCATATTTTTCAGGCCTTTCAGGCTCCTTGTATTTTTCACACCTTTTCAGGCTCCTCGTATTTTTCACACCTTTTCAGGCTCCTCGTATTTTTCAGGCCTTTCAGGCTCCTTGTATTTTTCACACCTTTTCAGGCTCCTCGTATTTTTCACACCTTTTCAGGCTCCTCATATTTTTCACTCCTTTTCAGGCCTCTCGTATTATTCAGGCCTTTTCTGGCTCCTCGTATTTTTCACGACTTTTCAGGCTCCTCAAATTTTTCAGGCCTTTTCAAGCGCCTCGTATTTTACAGGCCTTTTCAGGCTCCTCGTATTTTACAGGCCTTTTCAGGCTCCTCGTATTTTTCACACCTTTTCAGGCTCCTCGTATTTTTCACACCTTTTCAGGCTCCTCGAACTTTTCACACCTTTTCAGGCTCCTCGTATTTTTCACAACTTTTCAGGCTCCTCGTATTTTTCAGGCCTTTTCAGGCTCCTCGTATTTTTCACATCTTTTCACGCCCCTTATATTTTTCAGGACTTTTCAGGCTCCTCGTATTTTTCACACATTTTCAGGCTCCTCGTATTTTAAAGGCCTTTTCAGGCTCCTCGTATTTTACACACATTTCCAGTCTCCTCGTATTTTTCACGCATTTTCAGGCTCCTCCTAATTTTCACACCTTTTAAGGCTCCTTGTATTTTTCACACCTTTTCAGGCACCTCGAATTTTTCACACCTTTTCAGGCTCCTCGTATTTTTCACACCTTTTCAGGCTCCTCGTATTTTTCACACCTTTACAGGCTCCTCGTATTTTTCAGGTCTTTTCCGGCTCCTCGTATTTTTCAGGCCTTTTCAGGCTCCTCATATTTTTCAGGCCTTTACAGGCTCCTCATATTTTTCACACCTTTTCAGGCTCCTCGTATTTTTCACACCTTTTCAGGCTCCTCGTACTTTTCAGTCCTTTTCAGTCTCCTCATATTTTTCACACCTTTTCAGGCTCTTCGTATTTTTCACGCCTTTTCAGGCTCCTCATATTTTTCACGCCTTTTCAGACTCCTCGAATATTTCAGGCCTTTTCAGGCTCCTCATATTTTTCACGCCTTTTCAGGCTCCTCGTATTTTTTATGACTTTTCAGGCTCCTCAAATTTTTCAGGCCTTTTCAAGCTCCTCGTATTTTACAGGCCTTTTCCGGCTCGTCGTATTTTTCAGGCCTTTCAGGCTCCTCGCATTTTTCACGCCTTTTCAGGCTCCTCATACTTTTCAGGCCTTTTCCGGCTCCTTGTATTTTTCAGGCATTTTCAGGGTCCTCATATTTTACACACCTTTTCAGGCTCCTCGTATTTTACAGGACTTTTCAGGCTCCTCGTATTTTTCACACCTTTTCAGGCTCCTCGTATTTTTCACACCTTTTCAGGCTCCTCATATTTCTCATGCCTTTTCAGGCCCCTCGTATTATTCAGGCCTTTTCTGGCTCCTTGTATTTTTCACACCTTTTAAGGCTCCTCGTATTTTTCAGGCCTTTTCAGGCTCCTCGTATTTTTCACACCTTTTCAGGCTCCTCGTATTTTTCACAACTTTTCATTCTCTTCGTATTTTTCACACCTTTTCAGGCTCCTCATATTTTTCACGCCTTTTCAGGCCTCACGTATTATTCAGGCCTTTTCTGGCTCCTCGTATTTTTCACACCTTTTCAGGCTCCTCGTATTTTTCAGGCCTTTTCAGGCTCCTCGTATTTTAAAGGACTTTTCAGGCTCCTCGTATTTTACACACATTTCCAGGCTCCTCGTATTTTTCACGCATTTTCAGGCTCCTCGTAATTTTCACACCTTTTAAGGCTCCTTGTATTTTTCACACCTTTTCAGGCTCCTCGAATTATTCACACCTTTTCAGGCTCCTCGTATTTTTCACACCTTTTCAGGCTCCTCGTATTTTTCACACCTTTACAGGCTCCTCGTATTTTTCAGGTCTTTTCCGGCTCCTCGTATTTTTCAGGCCTTTTCAGGCTCCTCATATTTTTCAGGCCTTTTCAGGCTCCTCGTATTTTACAGGCCTTTACAGGCTCCTCATATTTTTCACACCTTTTCAGGCTCCTCGTATTTTTCACACCTTTTCAGGCTCCTCGTACTTTTCAGTCCTTTTCAGTCTCCTCATATTTTTCACACCTTTTCAGGCTCTTCGTATTTTTCACGCCTTTTCAGGCTCCTCATATTTTTCACGCCTTTTCAGGCTCCTCGAATATTTCAGGCCTTTTCAGGTTCCTCATATTTTTCACGCCTTTTCAGGATCCTCGTATTTTTCACGACTTTTCAGGCTCCTCAAATTTTTCAGGCGTTTTCAAGCTCCTCGTATTTTTCACACTGTTTCAGTCTAATCGTATTTTTCACGCCTTTTCAGGCTCCTACTATGTTTCACAGCTTTTCAGGCTCCTCGTTTTTTTTCACAACTTTTCAGGCTCCTCGAATATTTCAGGCCTTTTCAGGCTCCTCATATTTTTCACGCCTTTTCAGGCTCCTCGAATATTTCAGGCCTTTTCAGGCTCCTCATATTTTTCACGCCTTTTCAGGCTCCTCGTATTTTACAGGGCTTTTCAGGCTCCTCGTATTTTTCACACCTTTTCAGGCTCCTCGTATTTTTCACACCTTTTCAGGCTCCTCGTATTTTTCACACCTTTTCAGGCTCCTCGTATTTTTCACGCCTTTTCAGGCTCCTCGTATTTTTCAGGTCTTTTCAGGCTCCTCGTATTTTTCAGGCCTTTTCAGGCTCCTCGTATTTTTCACGCCTTCTCAGGCTCCTCGCATTTTTCAGGCCTTTTTAGGCTCCTCGTATTTTGCACGCCTTTTCAGACTCCTCATATTTTTCAGGCCTTTTCAGGCTCCTCGTATTTTTCACACCTTTTCAGGCTCCTCGTATTTTTCAGGCCGTTTCAGGCTCCTCGTTTTTTTCAGGCCGTTTCAGGCTCCTCGTATTTTTCAGGCCTTTTCAGGCTCCTCGTATTTTTCACACCTTTTCAGGCTCCTCGTATTTTTCAGGCCTTCTCAGGCTCCTCATATTTTTCAGGCCTTTTCAGGCTCCTAGTATTTTTCACCCCTCTTCAGGCTCCTCGTATTTTTCAGGCCTTTTCAGGCTCCTCGTATTTTTCAGGCCTTCTCAGGCTCCTCGTATATTTCACACCTTTTAATGCTCCTCCTATTTTTCACACCTTCTCAGGCTCCTCGTATTTTTCAAGCCTTTTCAGGCGCCTCGTATTTTTCACACCTTTTCAGGCTCCTCGTATTTTTCACACCTTTTCAGGCTCCTCGTATTTTTCAGGCCTTTTCAGGCTTCTCGTACTTTTCAAGTCTTTTCAGGCTCCTCGTATTTTTCCCACCTTTTCAGGCTCCTCGTATTTTTCACACCTTTTCAGGCTCCCTCGTATGTTTCACACCTTTTCAGGCTCCTCGTATTTTTGAAGGCTTTGTCAGGCTCCTCATATTTTTCAAGCCTTTTCAGGCTCCTCGTATTTTTCACACCTTTTCAGGCTCCTCGTATTTTTCACACCTTTTCAGGCTCCTCGTATTTTTTCAGGCCTTTTCAGGCTCCTCTTATTTTTCACACCTTTTCAGGCTCCTCGTAGTTTTCACGCCTTTTCAGGCCACTCGTATTTTTCAGGGCTTTTCAGGCTCCTCAAATTTTTCACACCTTTTCAGGCTCCTCGTATTTTTCACACCTTTTCAGGCTCCTCGTATATTTCACACCTTTTCAGGCTCCTCGTATTTTTCACACCTTTTCAGGCTCCTCGTATTTTTCACACCTTTTCAGGCTCCTCGTATTTTTCACACCTTTTCAGGCTCCTCGCATTTTTAACTCCTTTTCAGGCTCCTCGTATTTTTCAGGCCTTTACAGGCTCCTCGTATTTTTCACACCTTTTCAGGCTCCTCGTATTTTTCACACCTTTTCTGGCCCCTCGTATTTTTCACACCTTTTCAGGCTCCTCGTATTTTTCACACCTTTTCAGGCTCCTCGTTTTTTTCACACCTTTTCAGGCTCCTCGTATTTTTGTGAAAAATACGAGGAGCCTGAAAAGGCTTGAAAAATACGAGGAGCCGAAAATGTGTGAAAAATACGAGGAGCCTGAGAAGGTGTGAAAAATACGAGGAGCCTGAAAAGGCCTGAAAAATATGAGGAGCCTGAAAAGGCCTGAAAAATACGAGGAGCCTGAATAGGCCTGAAAAATACGAGGAGCCTGAAAAGGCGTGAAACGAAGGATCCTGAAAAAGCGAATAGTGCATAAAATTCAAGTCCACTCCAATCATCTATGTTGTATAGTGGTAATCGATGATTTATAAGTTGCGGTTGAACATCGTTGCAGTTTGAAGTACTGACTCTTAGTTTGACTATGTTATTGCTGTTAAATTAATAAGTGGCGACTCTTATCCTTTTCCAGTCAATGATAATGCGCGTGGATTACGAGGAGCCTGAAAAGGCGTGAAAAATACGAGGAGCCTGAAAAGGCGTGAAAAATACGAGGAGCCTGAAAAGGGGTGAAAAATACGAGGAGCCTGAAAAGGCGTGAAAAATACGAGGAGCCTGGAAAGGCGTGAAAAATACGAGGAGCCTGAAAAGGCGTGAAAAATACGAGGAGCCTGAAAAGTTGTGAAAAATACGAGGAGCCTGAAAAGGCGTGAAAAATACGAGGATCCTTAAAAGGCGTGAAAAATACGAGGAGCCTGAAAAGGCGTTTAAAATACGAGGAGCCTGAAAAGGTGTGAGAAATACGAGGAGCCTGAAAAGGCCTGAAAAATAGGAGGAGGCTGAAAAGGCCTGAAAAATACGAGAAGCCTGCAAAGGCGTGAAGAATACGAGGAGCGTGAGAAGGTGTGAAAAATACGAGGAGTCTGAAAAGGCGTGAAGAATACGAGGAGCGTGAGAAGGTGTGAAAAATACGAGGAGTCTGAAAAGGCGTGAAAAATACGAGGAGCCTGAAATGCCTGAAAAATACGAGGAGCCTGAAAAGCTGTGAAAAATACGAGGAGCCTGAAAGGGCCTGAAAAATACGAGGAGCCTGAAAAAGCCGAGGAGCCTGAAAAGGCCTGAAAAATAGGAGGAGCCTGATAAGGCGTGAAAAATATGAGGAGGCTGAAAAGGTGTGAAAAATACGAGGAGCCTGAAGAAGCCTGAAAAATACGAGGAGCCTGAAAAGGTGTGAAAAATACGAGGAGCCTGAAAAGGTGTGAAAATTACGAGGAGCCTGAAAAGGCATGAAAAATACGAGGAGCCTGCAAAGGCGTGAAAAATACAAGGAGGATGAAAAGGTGTGAAAAATACAAGGAGTCTGAAAAGGCGTGAAAAATAGGAGGAGCCTGAAAAGACGTGAAAAATACGAGGAGCCTGAAAAGGCGTGAAAAATACGAGGGGCCTGAAAAGCCTGAAAAATACGAGGAGCCTGAAAAGGTGTGAAAAATACGAGGAGCCTGAAAAGGTGTGAAAAATACGAGGAGCCTGAAAAGGCTGAAAAATACGAGGAGCCTGAAAAGGCTTGAAAAATTCGAGGAGCCTGAAAGGCAGAAAAGAGTACAAAGCAGCCCGAAAAGGTTGAAAATCGAGGAGCCTGAAAGAGGAACGCAAAATACAAGGAGCCTGTAAAAACACCTTAAAATACGAGGACCTGAGAAGCCTGAATAATACGAGGAGCCTGAAAAGCCTGAAAATAGGAGGAGCCTGAAAAGCCTGAAAATACGAGGCGAGTCCTGAAAAGGTGTGGAAATACGAGGAGCCTGAAAGGCGTGAAAATACGAGGAGCCTGACACGGCGTGAAAAATACGAAGCCGTGAATAAGGCGGAAAATAACGAGGACCCTGAAAAGGTGTTGAAAATACGAGGAGCCTGAAAAGGCCTAAAAATACGAGGAGCCTGAATGAGGTGTGAAATATTTACGAAAAAGCCTGGAGGTGTGAAAAATACTGGAGGAGCCGACACGGCGTGAAAAATACGAGAATGAGAAAGGTGTGAAAAAAAAGAAAATTCGTGAAAAATACGAGGAGCCTGAAAAGGTGTGAAAAATACGAGGAGCCTGAAAACGCCTGAATAATACGAGCAGCCTGAAAAGGCCTGAAAAAAAAGGAAAAGCATGAAAAGGCCTGAAAAATACGAGGAGCCTCAAAATGACTGAAAAATACGAGGAGCCTGAAAAGATGTGAAAAATTCGAGGAGCCCTAAAAGGCCTGAAAAATATGAGGAGCCTGAAAAGGTGTGAAAAGTACGAGGAGCCTGAAAAGGCCTGAAAAATATGAGGGCCGTGAAAAGATGTGAAAAATACGAGGAGCCTGAAAAGGCCTGAAAAATACGAGGAGACTGAAAAGGTGTGAAAATTTCGAGGAGCCTGAAAAGGTGTGAAAAGTTCGAGGAGACTGAAAATGTGTGAAATATTCGAGGAGCCTGAAAAGGTGTGAAAAATACGAGGAGCCTGAAAAGGCCTGTTAAATACGAGGAGCCTGAAAAGGCCTGTAAAATACGAGGAGCCTGAAAGGCCGGAAAAATTCGAGGAGCCTGAAAAGGCCTGTAAAATACGAGGAGCCTGAAAAGACGTGAAAAATACGAGGAACCTGAAAACGTATGAAATATATGAGGAGCCTGAAAAAGTGTGAAATATACGAGGAGCCTGAAAAAGCCTGAAAAATACGAGGAGCCTGATAAGGTGTGGAAAATATGAGGAGACTGAAAAAGGCTGAAAAATACGAGGAGCCTGAAAAGGTGTGAAAAATACGAGGAGTCTGAAAAGGTGTGAAATATACGAGGAGCCTGAAAAGGTGTGAGAAATATGAGGGGCGTGAAAAGATGTGAAAAATACGAGGAGCCTGAAAAGGTGTGAAAAATACGAGGAGCCTGAAAAGGCTTGAAAATTATGAGGAGCCTGAAAAGGTGTGAAAAATACGAGAAGCCTGAAAAGGCCTGAAAAATATGAGGGGCGTGAAAAGATGTGAAAAATACGAGGAGCTGAAAAGGCGTGAAAAATACCGAGGGAGCCTGAAAAGGATGTGAAAAAATACGGAGGAGCCTGAAAAGCCGTTCAAAATACAAGGAGCCTGAAAAGTGTGATAATACGAGGAGCCTGAAAAGGTGTGAAAAATACGAGGAGCCGAAAAGGCCTGAAAAATACGAGGAGCCTGAAAAGGTGTGAAAAATACGAGGAGCCTGAAAAGGTGTGAAAAATACGAGGAGCCTGAAAAGGTGTGAAAAATACGAGGAGCCTGAAAAGGTGTGACAAATACGAGAAGCCTGAAACGGCCTGAAAAATACGAGGAGCCTGAAAAGGTGTGAAAAATACGAGGAGCCTGATAAGGTGTGAAAAATACGAGGAGCCTGAAAAGGTGTGAAAAATACGAGGAGCCTGAAAGCTTGGAAAAAATACGAGGAGCCTAAAAGGCGTGAAAAATACGAGGAGCCTGATAAGGCCGTGAAAAATACGAGGAGCCTGAAAAGGCTGTGAAAAATACGAGGAGCCTGAAAAAGGCCTGTGAAAACATACGGGCAGCCTGAAAAGGCATGAAAAATACGAGGCCTGAAAGGCGTTTTAAAATACGAGGAGCACTAAAAGGATGTGAGAATACGAGGAGCCTGAAACGGTGCTGTGAAAAAATACGAGAGCTGAAAAGGCGTTGAAAAAATACGAGGAGCCTGAAAGGTGTGAAAAATACGAGGAGCCTGAAAAGGCCTGGAAAAATAGGAGGAGCCTGAAAAAGGCCTGAAAATACGAGGAGCGCTGAAAGGCTGTTGAAGAATACAGAGGAGCGATGGAAAAGTTTGTGAAAAATACGAGAGTCTTGAAAAGGCCGTGAAAAATACGAGGAGCCTGAAAAAGCCTGAAAATACGAGGGAGCCTGAAAAGGCGTGAAAAATTATGAGGGAGCCTGAAAGGGGACCGAAAAATACAAGGAGCCTGATAACGCCTTAAAAATACGAGGAGCCTGAGAAAGCCTGAGAAATACGAGGAGCCTGAAAAGGCCTAAAAAATAAGAGCAGCCTGAAAAGGCCTGAAAAATACGAGGAGCCTGAAAAGGTGTGAAAAATACGAGGAGCCTGAAAAGGTGTGAAAAATACGAGGAGCCTGAAAAGATGTGAAAAATACGAGGAGCCTGAAAAGTCGTGAAAAATACGAGGAGCCTGAAAAGGCCTGAAAAATACGAGAAGCCGAAAAGGCGTGAAAAATCTAGGGAGCGTGAAAAGGCCTTAAAAATAAAAGGAGCCTGAAAACGCCTGAATAATACGAGCAGCCTGAAAAGGCCTGAAAAAAACGAAAAGCATGAAAAGGCCTGAAAAATACAAGGAGCCTCAAAATGACTGAAAAATACGAGGAGCCTGAAAAGATGTGAAAAATTCGAGGAGCCCTAAAAGGCCTGAAAAATATGAGGAGCCTGAAAAGGTGTGAAAAGTACGAGGAGCCTGAAAAGGCCTGAAAAATATGAGGGCCGTGAAAAGATGTGAAAAATACGAGGAGCCTGAAAAGGCCTGAAAAATACGAGGAGCCTGAAAAGGTGTGAAAATTTCGAGGAGCCTGAAGAGGTGTGAAAAGTTCGAGGAGACTGAAAAGGTGTGAAATATACGAGGAGCCTGAAAAGGTGTGAAAAATACGAGGAGCCTGAAAAGGCCTGTTAAATACGAGGAGCCTGAAAAGGCCTGTAAAATACGAGGAGCCTGAAAGGCCGGAAAAATTCGAGGAGCCTGAAAAGGCCTGTTAAATACGAGGAGCCTGAAAAGACGTGAAAAATACGAGGAACCTGAAAACGTATGAAATATATGAGGAGCCTGAAAAAGTGTGAAATATACGAGGAGCCTGAAAATGCCTGAAAAATACGAGGAGCCTGATAAGGTGTGGAAAATATGAGGAGACTGAAAAGGCGTGAAAAATACGAGGAGCCTGAAAAGGCGTGAAAAATACGAAGAGCCTGAAAAGTTGTGAAAAATACGAGGATCCTGAAAAGGTGTGAAAATACGAGGAGCCTGAAAGGCGTGAAAAATATGAGGAGCTTGAGAAGGTGTCAATAATACGTGGAGCCTGGAAAGGTGTGAAAAATATGAGGAGCCTGCAAAGTCGTGAAAAATACGAGGAGCCTGAAGAGGTGTGAAAAATACGAGGAGTATGAAAAGGTGTGAAAAATATGAGGAGCCTGAAAAGTTGTGAAAAAAAAAGAGGAGCCCGAAAAGCTGTGAAACATAGTAGGAGCCTGAAAAGGCGTGAAAAATACGAAGAGCCTGAAAAGGTGTGAAAAATACGAGGAGTATGAAAAGGTGTGAAAAATACGAGGAGTATGAAAAGGTGTGAAAAATACGAGGAGTCTGAAAATGTGTGAAAAATTCGAGGAGCCTGAAAAGGTGTTAAAAATACCATAAGCCTGAAAAGGCGTGAAAACTACGAGAAGCCTGAAAAGGTGTGAAAAATACGAGGAGACTGAAAAGGTGTGTAAAATACGAGGAGCCTGAAAAGGCGTGAAAAATACAAGGAGCCTGAAAATTCGTGAAAAATACGAGGAGCCTGAAAAGGTGTGTAAAATACGAGGAGCCTGAAAAGGACTGAAAAATATGAGGAGCCTGAAAAAGTGAAAAATACGAGGAGCCTTAAAAGGCTTGAAAAATATGAGGAGCCTGAAAAGGTGCGAAAAATATGAGGAGCCTGAAAAGGCCTTTAAAATACGAGGAGCCTGTAAAGGTGTGAAAAATATGAGGAGTCTGAAAAGGTGTGAAAAATACGAGGAGCCTGAAAAGGTGTGAAAAATATGATGAGCATGAAAAGGCCTGTAAAATACGAGGAGATTGAAAAGGTGTGAAAAATATGAGGAGCCTGAAAAGGCCTGAAAAATACGAAAAGCCGGAAAAGACCTGAAAAATACGAGGAGCCTGAAAAGGCGTGAAAAATACGAGGAGCGTGAAAAAGTGTGAAAAATACGAGGAGCCTGAAAAGGCGTGAAAACTACGAGGAGGCTGTAAAGGTGTGAAAAATACGAGGAGCCTGGAAAGGTGTGTAAAATACGAGGAGCCTGAAAAGGCCTTTAAAATACGAGGAGCCTGAAAAGGTGTGAAAAATATGAGGAGCCTGAAAAGGCCTGAAAAATACGAGGAGCCTGAAAATGTGTGAAAAATACGAGGAGGCTGAAAAGGCCTCAAAAATATAAGGGGCGTGAAAAGATGTGAAAAATACGAGGAGCCTGAAAAGGCCTGAAATTTACGAGGAGCCTGAAAAAGTGTGAAAAATACGACGAGCCTGAAAAACTGTGAAAAATACGAGGAGCCTGAAAAGGCCTGAAAAATACGAGGAGCCTGAAAAGGTGTGAAAAATACGAGGAGCCTGAAAAGGCCTCAAAAATATAAGAGGCGTGAAAAGATGTGAAAAATACGAGGAGCCTGAAAAGGCCTGAAAAATACGAGGAGCCTGAAAAAGTGTGAAAAATACGACGAGCCTGAAAAGCTGTGAATAATACGAGGAGCCTGAAAAGGTGTGAAAAATACGAGGAGCCTGAAAAGGTGTGAAAAATACGAGGAGCCGGAAAAGGCCTGAAAAATATGAGGAGCCTGAAAATGCGTGAAGAATACGAGGAGCCTGAAAGACCTGTAAAATACGAGGAACATGAAAAGGCCTGTAAAATACGAGGAGCCTGAAAAGGCCTGTAAAATACGAGGAGCCTGAAAAGGCCTGAAAAATACGAGGAGCCTAAAAAGCTGTGAAAAATACGAGGAGGCTGAAAAGGTGTGAAAAATACGAGAGGCCTGAAAAGGTGTGAAAAATACGAGAAGCCTGAAAAGGTGTGAAAAATACGAGGAGCCTGAAAAGGTGTGAAAAATACGAGGAACCTGAAAAGGCCTGAAAAATACGAGGAGCCTGAAAGGCCTGAAAAACACCAGGAGCCTGATAAGGTGTGAAAAATATGAGGAGACTGAAAAAGCCTTAAAAATACGAGGAGCCTCAAAAGGTTTGAAAAATACGAGGAGCCTGAAAAGGTGTGAAAAATAGGAGGAGCCTGAAAAGGTGTATAAAATACGAGGAGCCTGAAAAGGCCTGTAAAATACGAGGAGCCTGAAAATGTGTGAAAAATATGAGGAGCCAGAAAAGGCCTGAAAAATACAAGGAGCCGGAAAAGGCCTGAAACATATGAGGAGCCTGAAAATGCGTGAAAAATACGAGGAGCCTGAAAGGCCTGAAAAATACGAGGAGCCGGAAAAGGCCTGAAAAATATGAGGAGCCTGAAAAGGACTGAAAAACACGAGGAGCCTGAAAAGGTGTTAAAAAATACGAGAAGCCTGAAAAGGTGTGAATAATATGAGGAGTCTGAAAAGGCCTGAAATATACGAGGAGCCGGAAAAGACCTGAAAAATACGAGGAGCCTGAAAAGCCGTGAAAAATACGAGGAGCCTGAAAAGGTGTGAAAAATACGAGGAGCCTGGAAAGCCCTGAAAAATACGAGGGGCCTGAAAAGGCGTGAAAAATACGAGGAGCCTGAAAAGGTGTGAAAAATACAAGGAGCCTGAAAAGGCCTGTAAATTACGAAGAGCCTGAAAAGGTGTGAAAAATATGAGGAGCCTGAAAAGGCCTGAAACATACAAGGAGCCTGAAAAGGTGTGAAAAATACGAGGAGCCTGAAAAGGCCTGTAAATTACGAAGAGCCTGAAAAGGTGTGAAAAATATGAGGAGCCTGAAAAGGCCTGAAACATACAAGGAGCCTGAAAAGGCGTGAAAAATACGAGGAGCCTGAAAAGGCCTGAATAATACGTGAGGCCTGAAAAGGCGTGAAAAATATGAGGAGCCTGAAAAGGTGTGAAAAATACGAAGAGACTGAAAAGTTGTGAAAAATACGAGGAGCCTGAAAAGGTGTGAAAAATACGAGGAGCCTGAAAAAGTGTGAAAAATACGGAGGAGCCGGAAAAATCTGAAAAAATACCGAGGAGACTGATAAGTTGTGAAAATATTGAGGAGACTGAAAAAGCCTGAAAACACGAGAGCCTGAAAAAGGTTGCTGGAAAAATACGAGGAGCCTGAAAAGGTGTGAAAAAATACGAGGAGCTGAAAAGGTCTGTGAAAAATACGAGGAGCTGAAAAGCCGAAAAATTCGAGACGGTGCCTGAAACGGCCTGAAAATATATTGAGTGCGCTGAAAAGACCTTTGAAAAAATACGAGAGCCGAAAAGGCCTGAAAAATAGGAGAGCCTAAAAAGGCCTTGAAAAATCGAGGAGCCTGAAAAGGTGTGAAAAAACGAGGAGCCTGAAAAGGTGTGAAAAATACGAGGACCCTGAAAAGGCCTGAAAAATATGAGGGGCTTGAAAAGGTGTTAAAAATATGAGGAGCCTGAAAAGGCTTGAAAAATACGAGGAGCCTGAAAAGGTGTAAAAAATACCTGGAGCCTGAAAAGCCCTGAAAAATAAGAGGAGCCTGAAAAGCCCTGAAAAATAAGAGGAGCCTGAAAAGGTGTGAAAAATACGAAGAGCCTGAAAAGGTTGCTGTGAAAAATACGAGGAGCCTGAAAAGGTGTGAAAAATACGAGGAGCCTGAAAAGTTATGAAAAATACGAGGAGCCTGAAAAGGTGTGAAAATTACGAGGAGACTGAAAAGGTGTGAAAAATACGAGGAGCCTGAAAAGACCTGAAAAATATGAGGAGCCTGAAAAGGTGTGAAAAATACGAGGAGCCTGAAAAGGAGTGAAAAACACGAGGAGCCTGAAAAGGCCTGAGAAATAGGAGGAGGCTGAAAAGGTGTGAAAAATACGAGGAGCCTGAAAAGGTGTGAAAAATACAAAGAGCATGAAAAGGTGTGAAAAATACGAGGAGCCTTAAAAGGCCTGAAAAATACGAGGAGCCTGAAAAGGTGTGAAAAATACGAGGATCCTGAAAAGGTGTGAAAAATACGAGGAGCCTGAAAAGGTGTGAAAAATACGAGGAGCCTGAAAAGGTGTGAAAAATACGAGGAGCATGAAAAGGCCTGAAAAATACGAGGAGCCTGAAAAGGCCTGAATAATAAGAGAGACCTCAAGAGGAGTGAAAAATATGAGGAGCCTGAAAAGGTGTGAAAAATACGAGGAGCCTGAAAAGGTGTGAAAAATACAAGGAGCCTGAAAGGCCTGAAAAATACGAGGAGCCTGAAAAGGCCTGAAAAATATGAGGAGCCTGAAAAGTCATGAAAAATACGAGGAGCCTGAAAAGTTGTGAAAAATACGAGGAACCTGAAAAGGTGTGAAAAATACGAGGAGCCTGAAAAGGTGTGAAAAGTACAAGCAGCCTGAAAAGGCCTGAAAAATACGAGGAGCCTGAAAACGTGTGAAAATATGAGGAGCCTGAAAGGCGTGAAAAATATGAGGAGCTTGAAAAGGTGTCAAAAATACGTGGAGCCTGAAAAGGTGTGAAAAATATGAGGAGCCTGCAAAGTCGTGAAAAATACGAGGAGCCTGAAGAGGTGTGAAAAATACGAGGAGCCTGAAGAGGTGTGAAAAATACGAGGAGCCTGAAAAGTTGTGAAAAAAAACGAGGAGCCTGAAAAGCTGTGAAACATAGTAGGAGCCTGAAAAGGCGTGAAAAATGCGAAGAGCCTGAAAAGGTGTGAAAAATACGAGGAGTATGAAAAGGTGTGAAAAATATGAGGAGCCTGAAAAGGTGTGAAAAATACGAGGAGCCTGAAAAGGTGTGAAAAATTCGAGGAGCCCGAAAAGGTGTTAAATATACCAGGAGCCTGAAAAGGCGTGAAAACTACGAGAAGCCTGAAAAGGTGTGAAAAATACGAGGAGCCTGAAAAGGTGTGTAAAATACGAGGAGCCTGAAAATGCCTTTAAAATACGAGGAGCCTGAAAAGGTGTGAAAAATACGAGGAGCCTGAAAAGGACTGAAAAATATGAGGAGCCTGAAAAAGTGTGAAAAATACGAGGAGCCTGAAAAGGCTGGAAAAATATGAGGGGCGTGAAAAGATGTGAAAAATACGGGGAACCTGAAAGGCCTGAAAAATACGAGGAGCCTGAAAAGGCGTGAATAATACGAGGAGCCTGAAAAGGTGTGAAAACTACGAGGAGCCTGAAAAGGCCTGAAAAGTACGAGGAGCCTGAAAAGGCGTGAATAATACGAGGAGCCTGAAAAGGTGTGAAAACTACGAGGAGCCTGAAAAGGTGTGAAAAATATGAGGAGCCTGAAAAGGCCTGAAAAATACGAGGAGCCTGAAAAGGTGTGAAAACTACGAGGAGCCTGAAAAGGTGTGAAATCTACGAGGAGCCTGAAAAGGTGTGAAAAATAGGAGGAGCCTGAAAAGGTTGAAAAATACGAGGAGCCTCAAAAGACGTGAAAAATACGAGGAGCCTGAAGAGGTGTGAAAAAATACGAGAGCTAAAAGGTGTGAAAAAATACAGAGGAGCATGAAAAGGCTATGGAAAGTGCGAGGAGCATGAAAAAAGCCTGGAAAAAATACGACGGAGCCTGAAAAGGCCTTGAAAAATACGAGGAGCCTGAAAAGGTGAAAAATACGAGGAGCATGAAAAGGTGTGAAAAATACGAAGAGCCTGAAAAGGCCTGAAAAATACGAGGAGCCTGAAAAGGCGTGAAAAATACGAGGAGGCTGAAAAGGCGTGAAAAATAAGAGGAGCCTGAAAAGGCGAGAAAAATACAAGGAGCCTGCAAATCCGTGAAAAATACGAGGAGCCTGAAAAGGTGTGTAAAATACAAGGAGCCTGAAAAGGCCTTTAAAATACGAGGAGACTGAAAAGGTGTGAAAAATACGAGGAGCCTGAAAAGGCCTGAAAAATATGAGGAGCCTGAAAAGGTGTGAAAAATACGAGGAGCCTGAAAAGGCCTGAAAAATATGAGGGCCGTGAAAAGATGTAAAAAATACGAGGAGCCTGAAAAGGTGTGAAAAATGAAAAATACAGGAGCCTGAAAAGGTGATGCGTGTGAAAAATACGAGGAGCCTGAAAAGGTGTGAAAAATACGAGGAGCCTGAAAATGCCTGAAAAATACGAGGAGCCTGAAAAGGTGTGAAAAATACGAGGAGCCTGAAAAGGTGAAAAATACGAGGAGCCTGAAAAAGTGTGAAAAATACGAGGAGCCTGAAAAGGTGTGAAAAATACGAGGAGCCTGAAAAGGTGTGAAAAATACTAGGAGCATGAAAAGGTGTGAAAAATACGAAGAGCCTGAAAAAGCCTGAAAAATACGAGGAGCCTGATAAGGTGTGAAAAATACGAGGAGCCTGAAAAGGTGTGAAAAATACGAGGAGCCTTAAAAGGCGTGAAAACTACGAGGAGCGTGAAAAGGTGTGAAAAATACGAGGAGCCTGAATGTGTGTAAAATACGAGAAGCCTGAAAAGGCGTGAAAAATACAAGGAACCTGCAAATCCGTGAAAAATACGAGGAGACTGAAAAGGTGTGTAAAATACGAGGAGCCTGAAAAGGCCTTTAAAATACGAGGAGACTGAAAAAGGGGTGAAAAATACGAGGAGCCTGAAAAGGTGTGAAAAATACGAGGAGCCTGAAAAGGTGTGAAAAATACGAGGAGCCTGAAAAGGTGTGAAAAATACGAGGAGCCTGAAAAGTTATGAAAAATACGAGGAGCCTGAAAAGGTGTGAAAATTACGAGGAGACTGAAAAGGTGTGAAAAATACGAGGAGCCTGAAAAGACCTGAAAAATATGAGGAGCCTGAAAAGGTGTGAAAAATACGAGGAGCCTGAAAAGGAGTGAAAAACACGAGGAGCCTGAAAAGGCCTGAGAAATAGGAGGAGGCTGAAAAGGTGTGAAAAATACGAGGAGCCTGAAAAGGTGTGAAAAATACAAAGAGCATGAAAAGGTGTGAAAAATACGAGGAGCCTTAAAAGGCCTGAAAAATACGAGGAGCCTGAAAAGGTGTGAAAAATACGAGGATCCTGAAAAGGTGTGAAAAATACGAGGAGCCTGAAAAGGTGTGAAAAATACGAGGAGCCTGAAAAGGTGTGAAAAATACGAGGAGCATGAAAAGGCCTGAAAAATACGAGGAGCCTGAAAAGGCCTGAATAATAAGAGAGACCTCAAGAGGAGTGAAAAATATGAGGAGCCTGAAAAGGTGTGAAAAATACGAGGAGCCTGAAAAGGTGTGAAAAATACAAGGAGCCTGAAAGGCCTGAAAAATACGAGGAGCCTGAAAAGGCCTGAAAAATATGAGGAGCCTGAAAAGTCATGAAAAATACGAGGAGCCTAAAAAGTTGTGAAAAATACGCGGAACCTGAAAAGGTGTGAAAAATACGAGGAGCCTGAAAAGGTGTGAAAAGTACAAGCAGCCTGAAAAGGCCTGAAAAATACGAGGAGCCTGAAAACGTGTGAAAATATGAGGAGCCTGAAAGGCGTGAAAAATATGAGGAGCTTGAAAAGGTGTCAAAAATACGTGGAGCCTGAAAAGGTGTGAAAAATATGAGGAGCCTGCAAAGTCGTGAAAAATACGAGGAGCCTGAAGAGGTGTGAAAAATACGAGGAGCCTGAAGAGGTGTGAAAAATACGAGGAGCCTGAAAAGTTGTGAAAAAAAACGAGGAGCCTGAAAAGCTGTGAAACATAGTAGGAGCCTGAAAAGGCGTGAAAAATGCGAAGAGCCTGAAAAGGTGTGAAAAATACGAGGAGTATGAAAAGGTGTGAAAAATATGAGGAGCCTGAAAAGGTGTGAAAAATACGAGGAGTCTGATAATGTGTGAAAAATTCGAGGAGCCCGAAAAGGTGTTAAATATACCAGGAGCCTGAAAAGGCGTGAAAACTACGAGAAGCCTGAAAAGGTGTGAAAAATACGAGGAGCCTGAAAAGGTGTGTAAAATACGAGGAGCCTGAAAATGCCTTTAAAATACGAGGAGCCTGAAAAGGTGTGAAAAATACGAGGAGCCTGAAAAGGACTGAAAAATATGAGGAGCCTGAAAAAGTGTGAAAAATACGAGGAGCCTGAAAAGGCTGGAAAAATATGAGGGGCGTGAAAAGATGTGAAAAATACGGGGAACCTGAAAGGCCTGAAAAATACGAGGAGCCTGAAAAGGCGTGAATAATACGAGGAGCCTGAAAAGGTGTGAAAACTACGAGGAGCCTGAAAAGGCCTGAAAAGTACGAGGAGCCTGAAAAGGCGTGAATAATACGAGGAGCCTGAAAAGGTGTGAAAACTACGAGGAGCCTGAAAAGGTGTGAAAAATATGAGGAGCCTGAAAAGGCCTGAAAAATACGAGGAGCCTGAAAAGGTGTGAAAACTACGAGGAGCCTGAAAAGGTGTGAAATCTACGAGGAGCCTGAAAAGGTGTGAAAAATAGGAGGAGCCTGAAAAGGTTGAAAAATACGAGGAGCCTCAAAAGACGTGAAAAATACGAGGAGCCTGAAGAGGTGTGAAAAATACGAGGAGCCTGAAAAGGTGTGAAAAATACGAGGAGCATGAAAAGGTGTGAAAAGTACGAGGAGCATGAAAAAGCCTGAAAAATACGAGGAGCCTGAAAAGGTGTGAAAAATACGAGGAGCCTGAAAAGGTGTGAAAAATACTAGGGCATGAAAGGTGTGAAAAATACGAAGAGCCTGAAAAGGCCTGAAAAATACGAGGAGCCTGAAAAGGCGTGAAAAATACGAGGAGGCTGAAAAGGCGTGAAAAAATACGAGGAGCCTGAAAAGGCGAGAAAAATACGAGGAGCCTGAAAAGGCGTGAAAAATACGAGGAGCCTGAAAAGGTGTGTAAAATACAAGGAGCCTGAAAAGGCCTTTAAAATACGAGGAGACTGAAAAGTTGTGAAAAATAAGAGGAGCCTGAAAAGGCCTGAAAAATATGAGGAGCCTGAAAAGGTGTGAAAAATACGAGGAGCCTGAAAAGGCCTGAAAAATATGAGGGCCGTGAAAAGATGTAAAAAATACGAGGAGCCTGAAAAGGTGTGAAAAATACAAGGAGCCTAAAAATGCGTGAAAAATACGAGGAGCCTGAAAAGGTGTGAAAAATAGGAGGAGCCTCAAAAGGCGTGAAAAATACGAGGAGCCTGAAGAGGTGTGAAAAATACGAGGAGCCTGAAAAGGTGTGAAAAATACGAGGAGCCTGAAAAGGTGTGAAAAGTACGAGGAGCATGAAAAAGCCTGAAAAATACGAGGAGCCTGAAAAGGTGTGAAAAATACGAGGAGCCTGAAAAGGTGTGAAAAATACGAGGAGCATGAAAAGGTGTGAAAAATACGAAGAGCCTGAAAAAGCCTGAAAAATACGAGGAGCCTGATAAGGTGTGAAAAATACGAGGAGCCTGAAAAGGTGTGAAAAATACGAGGAGCCTTAAAAGGCGTGAAAACTACGAGGAGCGTGAAAAGGTGTGAAAAATACGAGGAGCCTGAATGTGTGTAAAATACGAGAAGCCTGAAAAGGCGTGAAAAATACAAGTAACCTGCAAATCCGTGAAAAATACGAGGAGACTGAAAAGGTGTGTAAAATACGAGGAGCCTGAAAAGGCCTTTAAAATACGAGGAGACTGAAAAGGTGTGAAAAATACGAGGATCCTGAAAAGGTGTGAAAAATACGAGGAGCCTGAAAAGGTGTGAAAAATACGAGGAGCCTGAAAAGGCCTGAAAAATACGAGGAGCCTGAAAAAGCCTGAATAATACTAGGAGCCTGATAAGGTGTTAAAAATATGAGGAGACTGAAAAAGTCTGAAAAATACGAGGAGCCTGAAACGGTTTGAAAAATACGAGGAGCCTGAAAAGGTGTGAAAAATACGAGGGGCCTGAAAAGTTGTGAAAAATACGAGGAGCCTGAAAAGGCCTGAAAAATACGAGGAGCCTGAAAAGGCCTGAAAAATACGAGGAGCCTGAAAAGGCCTGAAAAATACGAGGAGCCTGAAAAGGTGTGAAAAATACGAGGAGCCAGAAAAGGCCTGAATAATACGTGAGGCCTGAAAAGGCGTGAAAAATATGAGGAGCCTGAAAAGGTGTGAAAAATACGAAGAGACTGAAAAGTTGTGAAAAATACGAGGAGCCTGAAAAGGTGTGAAAAATACGAGGAGCCTGAAAAGGCCTGAAAAATACGAGGAGCCTTAAAAGGTGTGAAAAATACAAGGAGCCAGAAAAGGCCTGAATAATACGAGGGGCCTGAAAAGGCATGAGAAATATGAGGAGCCTGAAAAGGTGTGAAAAATACGAGGAGCCTGAAAAGGTGTGAAAAATACGAGGAGCCTGAAAAGTCCTGTAAAATACGAGGAGCCTGAAAAGGTGTGTAAAATATGAGGACCCTGAAAATGCCTGAAAAATACAAGGAGCCGGAAAAGGCCTGAAAAGTATGAGGAGCCTGAAAATGCGTGAAAAATGCGAGGAGCCTGAAAGGCCTGAAAAATACGACGAGCCGGAAAAGGCCTGTAAAATACGAGGAGCTTGAAAAGGCCTGAAAAATTTGAGGAGCCTGAAAAGTCATAAAAAATACGAGGAGCCTGAAAAGGCGTGAAAAATATGAGGAGCCTGAAAAGGCCTGAAATATTCGAGGAGTCTGAAAAGGCGTGAAAAATATGAGGAGCCTGAAAAGGCGTGAAAAATACGAAGAGCCTGAAAAGGTGTGAAAAATATGAGGAGACTGAAAAGGACTGAAAAGTACGAGGAGCCTGAAAAGGTGTGAAAAATACGAGGAGCCTGAAAAGGTGTGAAAAATATGAGGAGCCTGTAAAGGCCTGAAAAATATGAGGAGCCTGAAAAGGCCTGAAAAATACGAGGAGCCTGAAAAGGCCTGAAAAATACGAGAAGCCTGAAAAGGTGTGAAAAATATGAGGAGCCTGAAAAGGCCTGAAAAATACAAGGAGCCTGAAAAGGTGTGAAAATTCGGAGGAGCCTGAAAAGGCCTGCAGAATACGAGGAGCCTGAAAAGGCCTGAAAAATACGAGGAGCCTGAAAAGGTGTGAAAATACGAGGAGCCTGAAAAGGCCTGAAAAATACGAGGAGCCTGAAAGGCCTGAAAAATATGAGGAGCCTGAAAAGGCGTAAAAAACCAGGAGCCTGAAAAGGCCTGAAAAATACCAGGAGCCTGAAAAGGTGTGAAAAATACGAGGAGCCTGAAAAGTTGTGAAAAATACGAGGAGGATGAAAAGGCCTGAAAAATACGAGGCGCCTGAAGAGTTGTGATAAATATGAGGAGCCTGAAAAGGCCTAAAAAATACGTGGAGACTGAAAAGGCCTGAAAAATACGAGTAGCCTGAAAAGGTGTGAATAATCTGAGGAGCCTCAAAAGGTGTGAAAAATACGAGGAGCCTGATAAGGTCTGAAAAATACGAGGAGCGTGAAAAGGTGTGAAAAATACGAGGAGCCTGAAAAGGTGTGAAAAATACGAGGAGCCTGAAAAGGTCTGAGAAATACGAGGAGCCTGAAAAGGTGTTAAAAATAAGAGGAGCCGGAAAAGGCCTGAAAAATCCGAGGAGCCTGAAAAGGCCTAAAAAATACGAGAAACCCGAAAAGTTGTGAAAAATACGAGGAGCATGAAAAGGCGTGAAAAATATGAGGAGCCCGAAAAGGTGTGAAAAAAACGAGGAGCCTGAAAAGGCGTGAAAAATACGAGGAGCCTGAAAAGGCCTGAAAAATCCGAGGAGCCTGAAAAGGCGTGAGAAATACGAGGAGCATGAAAAGGCGTGAAAAATATGAGGAGCCCGAAAAGGTGTTAAAAATACGAGGAGCCTGAAAAGGCGTGAAAAATACGAGGAGCCTGAAAAGGCCTGAAAAATCCGAGGAGCCTGAAAAGGCCTGAAAATTCCGAGGAGCCTGAAAAGGTGTGAAAAATACGAGGAGCATGAAAAGGCGTGAAAAATACGAGGAGCCTGAAAGGCGTGAAAACACGAGGAGCCTGAAAAGGTGTGAGGAATACCAGGAGACTAAAAAGGCCTGAAAAATACGAGGAGCCGGAAAAGTGTGAAAAATACGAGGAGCATGAAAAGGCCTGAAAAATACGAGGAGCCTGAAAAGGTCTGAGAAATACGAGGAGCCTGAAAAGGTGTTAAAAATAAGAGGAGCCTGAAAGACCTGAAAAATCCGAAGAGCCTGAAAAGGCCTGAAAAATACGAGGAGCCCGAAAAGGCGTGAGAAATACGAGGAGCCTGAAAAGGCCTGAAAAATACCAGGAGCCTGAAAAGGTGTGAAAAATTCGAGGAGCCTGAAAAGGTGTGAAAAATATGAGGACCCTGAAAAGGCGTGAAAAATACGAGGAGCCTGAAAAGGCGTGAGAAATACGAGGAGCCTGAAAAGGCCTGAAAAATACGAGGAGCCTTAAAAGGCGTGAGAAATACAAGGAGCCTGAAAAGGCGTGAGAAATACAAGGAGACTGAAAAGGTGTGAAAAATTCGAGGAGCCTGAAAAGGTGTGAAAAATTCGAGGAGCCTGAAAAGACGTGAAAACTACGAGGAGCCTGAAAAGGGTGAAAAATACGAGGATCCTGAAAAGGTGTGTAAAATACGAGGAGCCTGAGAAGGCGTGAAAAATACAAGGAGCCCGAAAATGCGTGAAGAATACGAGGAGCCTGGAAAGGTGTGTAAAATACGAGGAGCCTGAAAAGGCCTTTAAAATACGGGAAACCTGAAAAGGTGTGAAAAATACGAGGAGCCTGAAAAGGCCTGAAAACTATGAGGAGCCTGAAAAGTTGTGAAAAATTCGAGAAGCATGAAAAGGCGTGATAAATACGAGGAGCCTGAAAGGCGTGTAAAACACGAGGAGCCTGAAAAGGTGTGAAGAATACCAAGAGACTAAAAAGGCCTAAAAATACGAGGAGCGGGAAAAGAGTGAAAAATACGAGGAGCATGAAAAGGTCTGAAAAATACGAGGAGCCTGAAAAGGTCTGAGAAATACGAGGAGCCTGAAAAGGTGTTAAAAATAAGAGGAGCCTGAAAGACCTGAAAAATCCGAGGAGCCTGAAAAGGCCTGAAAAATACGAGGAGTCCGAAAAGTTGTGAAAAATACGAGGAGCATTAAAAGGCGTGAAAAATATGAGGAGCCCGAAAAGGTGTGAAAAATACGAGGAGCCTGAAAAGGCGTGAAAAATACGAGGATCCTGAAAATGCCTGAAAAATCCGAGGAGCCTGAAAAGGCCTGAAAAATCCGAGGAGCCTGAAAAGGCCTGAAAAATACGAGGAGCGCAAAAAGTTGTGAAAAATACGAGGAGCATGAAAAGGCGTGAAAAATACGAGGAGCCCGAAAAGGTGTTAAAAATACGAGGAGCCTGAAAAGGCGTGAAAAATACGAGGATCCTGAAAATGCCTGAAAAATCCGAGGAGCCTGAAAAGGCCTGAAAAATCCGAGGAGCCTGAAAAGGCCTGAAAAAAACGAGGAGCCCGAAAAGTTGTGAAAAATACGAGGAGCATGAAAAGGCGTGAAAAATACGAGGAGCCCGAAAAGGTGTTAAAAATACGAGGAGCCTGAAAAGGCGTGAAAAATACGAGGAGCCTGAAAAGGCCTGAAAAATCCGAGGAGCCTGAAAGGCGTGAAAAACACGAGGAGCCTGAAAAGGTGTGAAAAATACGAGGAGCCTGAAAAGGCCTGAAAAATACGAGGAGCCTGAAAAGGCCTGAAAAATACGAGGAGCTGAAAAGGTGTGAAAAATACGAGGAGCCTGAAAAGGTGTGAAAAATACGAGGAGCCTGAAAAGGTGTTAAAAATACGAGGAGCCTGAAAGATGTGAAAAATACGAGGAGCCTGAAAAGGTGTGAAAAATACGAGGAGCCTGAAAAGGTGTGAAAAATACGAGGAGCCTGAAAAGTCGTGAAAAATACGAGGAGCGTGAAAAGGCCTGATAAATATGATGGGCCTGAAAAGGTGTGAGAAATACGAGGAGCCTGAAAAGGTGTGAAAAATATGAGGAGCCTGAAAAGCGTGAAAAATACGAGGAGCCTGGAAAGGTGTGTAAAATACGAGGAGCCTGAAAAGGCCTTTAAAATACGGGAAGCCTGAAAAGGTGTGAAAAATACGAGGAGCCTGAAAAGGCCTGAAAAATACGAGGAGCCTGAAAAGGTGTGAAAAATACGAGGAGCCTGACAAGGCCTGAAAAATATGAGGACCCTGAAAAGGTGTGAATAATACGAGGAGCCTGAAACAGTGTGAAAAATACGAGGAGCCTGAAAAGGTGTGAAAAATACGAGGAGCCTGAAAAGGTGTGAAAAATACGAGGACGCTGAAAAGGTGTGAAAAATACGAGGAGCCTGAAAAGGTGTGAAAAATACGAGGAGCCTGAAAAGGTGTGAAAAATACGAGGAGCCTGAAAAGGCTTGAAAAATACGAGGAGCCTGAAAAGGCCTGAAAAATACGAGGAGCCTGAAAAGGCCTGAAAAATACGAGGGCCTGAAAAGGAGTGAAAAATACGAGGAGCCTGAAAAGGTGTGAAAAATACGAGGAGCCTGAAAAGGTGTGAAAAATACGAGGGGCCTGAAAAGGTGTGAAAAATACGAGGAGCCTGAAAGGCATGAAAAACACGAGGAGCCTGAAAAGGTGTGAAAAATACGTGGAGCCGGAAAAGGCCTGCAGAATAAGAGGAGCCTGAAAAGGTGTGAAAAATGCGAGGAGCCTGAAAAGGCCTGAAAAATACGAGGAGCCTGAATAGGTGTGAAAAATCGGAGGAGCCTGAAAAGGCGTGAAAAATACAAGGAGCCTGAAAAGGTGTGAAAAATATGAGAGCCTGAAAAGGCGTGAAAAATCGAGGAGCCTGAAAAGGTGTGAAAAAAACGAGGAGCCTGAAAATGTGTGAAAAATACGAGGAGCCTGAAAAGGTGTGAAAAATACGAGGAGCCTGAAAAGGTGTGAAAAATACGAGGAGCCTGAAAAGGTGTGAAAAATACGAGGAGCCTGAAAAGGTGTGTAAAATACGAGGAGCCTGAGAAGGCGTGAAAAATACAAGGAGCCCGAAAATGCGAGAAGAATACGAGGAGCCTGGAAAGGTGTGAAAAATACGAGGAGCCTGAAAAGGTGTGTAAAATACGAGGAGCCTGAGAAGGCGTGAAAAATACAAGGAGCCCGAAAATGCGTGAAGAATACGAGGAGCCTGAAAAGGTGTGAAAAATACGAGGAGCCTGAAAAGGTGTGAAAAATTCGAGGAGCCTGAAAAGGTGTGAAAAATACGAGGAGCCTGAAAAGACGTGAAAACTACGAGGAGCCTGAAAAGGGTGAAAAATACGAGGATCCTGAAAAGGTGTGTAAAATACGAGGAGCCTGAGAAGGCGTGAAAAATACAAGGAGCCCGAAAATGCGTGAAGAATACGAGGAGCCTGGAAAGGTGTGTAAAATACGAGGAGCCTGAAAAGGCCTTTAAAATACGGGAAAACTGAAAAGGTGTGAAAAATACGAGGAGCCTGAAAAGGCCTGAAAACTATGAGGAGCCTGAAAAGGTGTGAAAAATTCGAGAAGCATGAAAAGGCGTGATAAATACGAGGAGCCTGAAAGGCGTGTAAAACACGAGGAGCCTGAAAAGGTGTGAAGAATACCAAGAGACTAAAAAGGCCTAAAAATACGAGGAGCGGGAAAAGAGTGAAAAATACGAGGAGCATGAAAAGGCCTGAAAAATACGAGGAGCCTGAAAAGGTCTGAGAAATACGAAGAGCCTGAAAAGGTGTTAAAAATAAGAGGAGCCTGAAAGACCTGAAAAATCCGTGGAGCCTGAAAAGGCCTGAAAAATACGAGGAGTCCGAAAAGTTGTGAAAAATACGAGGAGCATTAAAAGGCGTGAAAAATATGAGGAGCCCGAAAAGATGTGAAAAATACGAGGAGCCTGAAAAGGCGTGAAAAATACGAGGATCCTGAAAATGCCTGAAAAATCCGAGGAGCCTGAAAAGGCCTGAAAAATCCGAGGAGCCTGAAAAGGCCTGAAAAATACGAGGAGCCCGAAAAGTTGTGAAAAATACGAGGAGCATGAAAAGGCGTGAAAAATATGAGGAGCCCGAAAAGGTGTTAAAAATACGAGGAGCCTGAAAAGGCGTGAAAAATACGAGGAGCCTGAAAAGGCCTGAGAAATCCGAGGAGCCCGAAAAGGCCTGAAAAATCCGAGGAGCCTGAAAAGGTGTGAAAAATACGAGGAGCATGAAAAGGCGTGAAAAATACGAGGAGCCTGAAAGGCGTGAAAAACACGAGGAGCCTGAAAAGATGTGAGGAATACCAGGAGACTAAAAAGGCCTGAAAAATACGAGGAGCCGGAAAAGTGTGAAAAATACGAGGAGTATGAAAAGGCCTGAAAAATACGAGGAGCCTGAAAAGGTCTGAGAAATACGAGGAGCCTGAAAAGGTGTTAAAAATAAGAGGAGCCTGAAAGACCTGAAAAATCCGAGGAGCCTGAAAAGGCCTGAAAAATACGAGGAGCCCGAAAAGTTGTGAAAAATACAAGGAGCATGAAAAGGCATGAAAAATATGAGGAGCCCGAAAAGGTGTGAAAAATACGAGGAGCCTGAAAAGGCGTGAAAAATACGAGGAGCCTGAAAAGGCCTGAAAAATCCGAGGAGCCTGAAAAGGCCTGAAAAATCCGAGGAGCCTGAAAAGGTGTGAAAAATACGAGGAGCATGAAAAGGTGTGAAAAATACGAGGAGCCTGAAAGGCATGAAAAACACGAGGAGCCTGAAAAGGTGTGAAGAATACCAGGAGACTAAAAAGTCCTGAAAAATACGAGGAGCCGGAAAAGGTGTGAAAAATACGAGGAGCATTAAAAGGCCTGAAAAATACGAGGAGCCTGAAAAGGTGTGAGAAATACGAGGAGCATGAAAAGGTGTGAAAAGTACGAGGAGCCTGAAAAGGTGTGAAAAACACGAGGAGCCTGAAAAGGTGTGAAAAATACGAGGAGCCTGAAAAGGCCTGAAAAATAAGAGGAGACTGAAAAGGTGTGAAAAATACGCGGAGCGAGAAAAGGCCTGCAGAATAAGAGGAGCCTGAAAAGGTGTGAAAAATACGAGGAGCCTGAAAAGACCTGAAAAATACGAGGAGCCTGAAAAGGTGTGTAAAATACGAGGAGCCTCAGAAGGCGTGAAAAATACAAGGAGTCCGAAAATTCGTGAAAAATACGAGGAGCCTGGAAATGTGTGTAAAATACGAGGAGCCTGAAAAGGCCTTTAAAATACGGGAAGCCTGAAAAGGTGTGAAAAATACGAGGAGCCTGAAAAGGCCTGAAAACTATGAGGAGCCTGAAAAGGTGTGAAAAATACGAGGAGCCTGAAAAGGCCTGAAAAATATAAGGGGCGTGAAAAGATGTGAAAGATACGAGGAGCCTGAAAAGGCCTGAAAAATACGAGGAGCCTGAAAAGGTGTGAAAAATACGAGGAGCCTGAAAAGGCCTGATAAATACGAGGAGCCTGAAAACGCCTGAAAAATACGAGGAGCCTGAAAAGTTGTTAAAAATACGAGGAGCCTGAAAAGGTGTTAAAAATACGAGGAGCCTGAAAAGGTGTGAAAAATACGAGGAGCCTGAAAAGGTGTGAAAAATAGGAGGAGCCTGAAAAGGCCTGAAGAATACGAGGAGCCTGAAAAGGCGTGAAAAATACGAGGAGCCTGAAAAGGCTTGAAAAATACGAGGAGCCTGAAAAGGCCTGAAAAATACGAGGAGCCTGAAAAGGTGTGAAAAATACGAGGAGCCTGAAAAGGTGTGAAAAATACGAGGAGCCTGAAAAGGTGTGAAAAATACGAGGAGCCTGAAAAGGCGTGAAAAATACGAGGAGCCTGAAAAGGTGTGAAAAATACGAGGAGCCTGAAAAGGTGAAAAATACGAGGAGCCTGAAAAGGTGTGAAAAATACGAGGAGCCTGTAAAGGTGTGAAAAATACGAGGAGCCCAGAAAAGGCGTGAAAAATAAGAGGAGACTGAAAAGGTGTGAAAAATACGAGGAGCCTGAAAAGGTGTGAAAAATACGAGGAGCCTGAAAAGGCCTGAAAAATACGAGGATCCTGAAAAGGTGTGAAAAATACGAGGAGCCTAGAAAGGCCTGAAAAATACGAGAAGCCTGAAAAGGCCTGAAAAATACGAGGAGCCTAAAAAGGTGTGAAAAATATGCGGAGCCTGAAAAGGTATGAAAAATACGAGGGGCCTGAAATGGTGTGAAAAATACGAGGAGCCTGAAAAGGCGTGAAAAATACGAGGAGCCTGAAAGGCCTGAAAAACACGGGAGCCAGAAAAGGCCTGAAAAATATGAGGGGCCTGAAAAGGTGTGAAAAATACGAGGAGTCTGAAATGGCCTGAAAAATATGAGGAGCCTGCAAAGGCCTGAAAAATACGAGGAGCCTGAAAATGCCTGAAAAATACGAGGAGCCAGAAAAGGCCTGAAAAATACGAGGAGCCTGAAAAGGTGTGAAAAATACGCGGAGCCTGAAAAGGTGAGAAAAATACGAGGAGCCTGAAAAGGTGTGAAAATACGAGGAGCCTGAAAAGCCGTGAAAAATATGAGGAGCCTGAAAAGTTGTGAAAATTACGAGGAGCCTAAAAAGGTGTGAAAAATACGAGGAGCCTGAAAAGGCGTGAAAAATACGAGGAGCCTGAAGAGGTGTGAAAAATATGAGGAGCCTGAAGAGGTGTGAAAAATATGAGGAGCCTGAAAAGGCCTGAAAATTACGAGGATCCTGAAAAGGTGTTAAAAATAAAAGGAGACTGAAAAGGCCTGAAAAATCCGAGGAGCCTGAAAAGGCCTGAAAAATACGAGGAGCCTGAAAAGGTGTGAAAAATACTAGGAGCTTGAAAAGGCGTGAAAAATACGAGGAGCCTGAAATGCGTGAAAAATACGAGGAGCCTGAAAAGGTGTGAAAAATACGAGGAGCCTGAAAAGGCCTGAAAAATACGAGGAGCCTGAAAAGGTGTGAAAATACGAGAAGCTTGAAAAGGCCTGAAAAATACGAGGAGCCTGAAAAGGCCTGAAAAATACGAGGAGCCTGAAAAGGCCTGAAAAATACGAGGAGCCTTAAAATGCCTGAAAAATATCAGGAGCCTGAAAAGGCCTGAAAAATACGAGGAGCCTGAAAATGCCTGAAATATACGAGGAGCCTGAAAAGGCCTGAAAAAAACGAGGAGCCTGAAAAGGTGTGAAAAATACGCGGAGCCTGAAAAGGTGAGAAAAATACGAGGAGCCTGAAAAGGTGTGAAAATACGAGGAGCCTGAAAAGGCGTCAAAAATATGAGGAGCCTGAAAAGGCCTGAAAAATACGAGGAGCATGAAAAGGCATGAAAAATATGAGGAGCCCGAAAAGGTGTGAAAAATACGAGGAGCCTGAAAAGGCGTGAAAAATATGAGGAGCATGAAAAGGCCTGAAAAATCCGAGGAGCCTGAAAAGGTGTGAAAAATACGAGGAGCATGAAAAGGCGTGAAAAATACGAGGAGCCTGAAAGGCATGAAAAACACGAGGAGCCTGAAAAGGTGTGAAGAATACCAGGAGACTAAAAAGGCCTGGAAAATACGAGGAGCCGGAAAAGGTGTGAAAAATACGAGGAGCATTAAAAGGCCTGCAGAATACGAGGAGCCTGAAAAGGCCTGAAAAATACGAGGATCCTGAAAAGGTGCGAAAAATACGAGGAGCCTGAAAAGGCCTGAAAAATACGAGGAGCCTGAAAAGGCCTGAAAAATACGAGGAGCCTGAAAAGGTGTGAGAAATACGAGGAGCATGAAAAGGTGTGAAAAGTACGAGGAGCCTGAAAAGGTGTGAAAAACACGAGGAGCCTGAAAAGGTGTGAAAAATACGAGGAGCCTGAAAAGGCCTGAAAAATACGAGGAGACTGAAAAGGTGTAAAAAATACGCGGAGCCGGAAAAGACCTGCAGAATAAGAGGAGCCTGAAAAGGTGTGAGAAATACGAGGAGCCTGAAAAGGCCTGCAGAATACGAGGAGCCTGAAAAGGTGTGAGAAATACGAGGAGCATGAAAAGGTGTGAAAAGTACGAGGAGCCTGAAAAGGTGTGAAAAATACGAGGAGCCTGAAAAGGCCGGAAATATACGAGGAGCTTGAAAAGGAGGAGCCTGAAAAGGTGGTGGGGAAAAATAAATCGCGAGAGCCTGAAAAGTGTGAAAAAATTCGAGAGCCTGAAAACGTGTGAATAAAACTGAGGAGCCCTGAGATAAAGTTTTTTGTGGGAGTAGTATGTGAGGGAGTTTACCGAGAGCCTGGAAAACTGTGAGAAGTACAATTTAATCGATTGGTGGAGCGCTGATAAAGGTGTGAAAAATGACGAGGAGCCGAAAAAGACGTGAAAAACTACGAGAGCCTGAAAAGGCCTGAAAAATAAGAGAGCCTTGAAAAGGGTGTAAAAACGAGGAGCCTGAGAAGGCCGAAAAAATACAAAGGGAGCCCGATAAATGCCGTGAAAAATACGAGGAGCCTGGAAAGGTGTGTAAAAATAGAGGAAGCCTGAAAAGCCTTTAAAAAATACGGGAAGCTTGAAAAGTGTAAAAATAGCGAGGAGCCTGAAAAGGCCTGAAAAATACGAGAGCCTGAAAAGGTGTGAAAAATATGAGGAGCCTGAAAAGGCCTGAAATAAATGAGGAGCCTGAAAAGGTGTGAAAAATACGAGGAGCCTGAAAAGGTGTGAAAAATACGAGGAGCCTGAAAATGTGTGAAAAATACGAGGAGCCTGAAAAGGTGTGAAAAATACGAGGAGCCTGAAAAGCCCTGAAAAATACGAGGAGCCTGAAAAGTCGTGAAAAATACGAGGAGCCTGAAAAGGCCTGATAAATATGATGGGCCTGAAAAGGTGTGAGAAATACGAGGAGCCTGAAAAGGAGTGAAAAATACGAGAGCCTGAAAGGCATAGAAAAAACAACAGGAAGCCTGAAAAGTGTGAAGAAAACCAGGAAAGACTAGAGAGATAGCCGAGAAAATAAGAGAGCCGAAAATGTGAAAAAAACGAGAGACATTAAAAGCCTGAAAAATAACGAAGGCAGCCGTAAAAAAGGTGTGAGAAAATACGAGGAGCATGAATAAGTGCTGAAGAAGTACGGGAGACCTGAAAAAGGTGTGAAAAACACGAGAGCCTGAAAAGGTGTGAAAAATACGAGGAGCCTGAAAAGCGCCTGAAAAAGTACGAGGAGACTGAAAAACATGAAAAATACGCGGAGCCGGAAAAGGCCAGCTCAGAATAAAGAGCCTGATAAAAGGTGTGAAAAAATCGAGAGCCTGAAAATAGGCCTGTAAAAATGACCAAGGAAGCCTGAAAAGGCTGTTGAAAATACGAAAGAGCCGGAAAAGGCCTTGCAGAATACGAGAGCCTGAAAAAGGCCTGAAAATACGAGGATTCCTGAAAGGTGGGAAAAATACGAGACGCCTGAAAAAGGCCTTGAAAAATACGAGGAAGCCTGAAAAGGTGTGATTAAAATTACGAGGAGCCTGAGAGCGGCGTGAAAAATACAAGAGCCGAAAATGCGTTTTTGAAGATATCAATAGACTGAGGAGCCTGGAAAAGGTGTGTTAAAATACGAGGAGCCTTGAAAAAGTCTTTAAAATACGGTGGAAGCCTGAAAAAGGTGGATAAAATACGAGGAGCCTGAAAAGCCTAAAACTATGAGGAGCCTGAAAAGGTGTGAAAAAATCGGAAGCCTGTAAAAGAACCTGAAAAAATACAAGGGAGCCTGAAAAGTGCTCTGAAAAATCCGAGGAGCCTAAAAAAGGCCTGCAGCAAAACGAGAAGAGCCTAAAAGCCTGAAAAATACGAGGATCGCTGAAAGAGGTGAGAAAAATACGAGGAGCTGCTGAAAGGCCTGAAAAATACGAGGAGCCGGAAAAGGCCTGAAAAATATAAGGAGCCTGAAAAGGTGTGAAAAATACGAGGAGCCTGAACAGGTGTGAATAACACGAGGAGCCTGAAAACTCATGAAAAATACGAGAGGCCTGAAAAGGTGTGAAAAATACGAGGAGCTGAAAAGGCCTGAAAAATATGAGGATGCTGAAAAGGTGTGAAAAATACGAGGAGCCTGAAAAGGCCTGAAAAATACGAGGAGCCTGAAAAGGTGTGAAAAACACGAGGAGCCTGAAAAGGCCTGAAAAATACGAGGAGCCTGAAAAGGTGTGAAAAAACACGAGGAGTCCTGAAAGGTGTGAAGAAAACCAGGAGACTAAAATGGCCTGAAAAATACGAGGAGCCGGAAAGGGTGTGAAAAATACGAGGAGCATTAAAAGGCCTGAAAAATACGAGGAGCCTGTAAAGGTGTGAGAAATACGAGGAGCATGAAAAGGTGTGAAATGTACGAGGAGCCTGAAAAGGGGTGAAAAACACGAGGAGCCTGAAAAGGTGTGAAAAATACGAGGAGCCTGAAAAGGCCTGAAAAATACGAGGAGACTGAAAAGGTGTGAAAAATACGCGGAGCCTGAAAAGACCTGCAGAATAAGAGGAGCCTGAAAAGGTGTGAAAAATATGAGGAGCCTGAAAAGGCCTGAAAAATACGAGGAGCCTGAAAAGGTGTGAAAAATCGGAGGAGCCTGAAAAGGCCTGAAAAATACAAGGAGCCTGAAAAGGTGTGAAAAATCCGAGGAGCTAAAAAGGCCTGCAGAATACGAGGAGCCTGAAAAGGCCTGAAAAATACGAGGATCCTGAAAAGGTGTGAAAAATACGAGGAGCCTGAAAAGGCCTGAAAAATACGAGGAGCCTGAAAAGGTGTGTAAAATACGAGGAGCCTGAGACGGCGTGAAAAATACAAGGAGCCCGAAAATGCGTGAAAAATACGAGGAGCCTGGAAAGGTGTGTAAAATACGAGGAGCCTGAAAAGGCCTTTAAAATACGGGAAGCCTGAAAAGGTGTGAAAAATACGAGGAGCCTGAAAAGGCCTGAAAACTCTGAGGAGCCTGAAAAGCTGTGAAAAATACGAGGAGCCTGAAAGGCGTGAAAAACACGAGGAGCCTGAAAAGGTGTGAAGAATACCAGGAGACTAAAAAGGCCTGAAAAATACGAGGAGCCGGAAAAGTGTGAAAAATACGAGGAGCATGAAAAGGCCTGATAAATACGAGGAGCCTGAAAAGGTCTGAGAAATACGAGGAGCCTGAAAAGGTGTTAAAAATTAAAGGTGCCTGAAAGACCTGAAAAATCCGAGGAGCCTGAAAAGGCCTGAAAAATACGAGGAGCCCGAAAAGGTGTGAAAAATCAGAGGAGCCTGAAAAGGAATGCAGAATACGAGGAGCCTGAAAAGGCCTGAAAAATACGAGGAGCCTGAAAAGGTGTCAAAAATATGAGGAGCCTGAAAAGGCGTGACATATACGAGGACCCTGAAAAGGTGTGAAAAATACGAGGAGCCTGAAAAGGTGTGAAAAATACGAGGAGCCTGTAAAGGTGTGAAAAATACGAGGAGCCTGAAAAGGTGTGAAAAATACGTGGAGCCTGAAAAGGTGTGAAAAATACGAGGAGCCAGAAAAGGCGTGAAAAATAAGAGGAGACTGAAAAGGTGTGAAAAATACGAGGAGCCTGAAAAGGTGTGTAAAATACGAGGAGCCTGAGAAGGCGTGAAAAATACAAGGAGACCGAAAATGCGTGAAAAATACGAGGAGCCTGGAAAGGTGTGTAAAATACGAGGAGCCTGAAAAGGCCTTTAAAATACGGGAAGCCTGAAAAGGTGTGAAAAATACGAGGAGCCTGAAAAGGCCTGAAAAATACGAGGAGCCTGAAAAAGGGTGAAAAATCCGAGGAGCCTGAAAAGGCCTGCAGAATAGGAGGATCCTGAAAAGGCCTGAAAAATACGAGGATCCTGAAAGGTGTGAAAAATACGAGGAGCCTGAAAAGGCCTGAAAAATTCGAGGAGCCTGAAAAGGCCTGAAAAATACGAGGAGCCTGAAAAGTCGTGAAAAATACGAGGAGTCTGAAAAGGCCTGAAAAATACCAGGAGCCTGAAAAGGTGTGAATAATCCGAGGAGCCTTAAAATGTGTGAAAAATATGAGGAGCCTGAAAAGGCGTGAAAAATACGAGGAGCCTGAAAAGGTGTGAAAAATACGAGGAGCCTGAAAAGGTGTGAAAAATACGAGGAGCCTGAAAAGGTGTGAAAAATAGGAGGAGCCTGAAAAGGTGTGAAAAATAGGAGGAGCCTGAAAAGGAGTGAAAAATACGAGGAGCATGAAAAGGCCTGAAAAATACGAGGAGCATTAAAAGGCCTGAAAAATATGTGGTGCCTGAAAACGCCTGAAAAATACGAGGAGCCTGGAAAGGTGTGAAAAAAGGGAGGAGCCTGAAAAGGTGTGAAAAAAGGGGCCTGAAAAGGTGTGAAAAATACGAGGAGCTGAAAAGGCCTGAAAAATATGAGGACGCTGAAAAGGTGTGAAAAATACGAGGAGCCTGAAAAGGCCTGAAAAATACGAGGAGCCTGAAAAGGTGTGAAAAATACGAGGAGCCTGAAAAGTTGTGAAAAATACGAGGAGGATGAAAAGGCCTGAAAAATACGAGGCGCCTGAAGAGTTGTGATAAATATGAGGAGCCTGAAAAGGCCTAAAAAATACGTGGAGACTGAAAAGGCCTGAAAAATACGAGTAGCCTGAAAAGGTGTGAATAATCTGAGGAGCCTCAAAAGGTGTGAAAAATACGAGGAGCCTGATAAGGTCTGAAAAATACGAGGAGCGTGAAAAGGTGTGAAAAATACGAGGAGCCTGAAAAGGTGTGAAAAATACGAGGAGCCTGAAAAGGTCTGAGAAATACGAGGAGCCTGAAAAGGTGTTAAAAATAAGAGGAGCCGGAAAAGGCCTGAAAAATCCGAGGAGCCTGAAAAGGCCTAAAAAATACGAGAAACCCGAAAAGTTGTGAAAAATACGAGGAGCATGAAAAGGCGTGAAAAATATGAGGAGCCCGAAAAGGTGTGAAAAAAACGAGGAGCCTGAAAAGGCGTGAAAAATACGAGGAGCCTGAAAAGGCCTGAAAAATCCGAGGAGCCTGAAAAGGGGTGAGAAATACGAGGAGCATGAAAAGGCGTGAAAAATATGAGGAGCCCGAAAAGGTGTTAAAAATACGAGGAGCCTGAAAAGGCGTGAAAAATACGAGGAGCCTGAAAAGGCCTGAAAAATCCGAGGAGCCTGAAAAGGCCTGAAAATTCCGAGGAGCCTGAAAAGGTGTGAAAAATACGAGGAGCATGAAAAGGCGTGAAAAATACGAGGAGCCTGAAAGGCGTGAAAACACGAGGAGCCTGAAAAGGTGTGAGGAATACCAGGAGACTAAAAAGGCCTGAAAAATACGAGGAGCCGGAAAAGTGTGAAAAATACGAGGAGCATGAAAAGGCCTGAAAAATACGAGGAGCCTGAAAAGGTCTGAGAAATACGAGGAGCCTGAAAAGTTGTTAAAAATAAGAGGAGCCTGAAAGACCTGAAAAATCCGAAGAGCCTGAAAAGGCCTGAAAAATACGAGGAGCCCGAAAAGGCGTGAGAAATACGAGGAGCCTGAAAAGGCCTGAAAAATACCAGGAGCCTGAAAAGGCCTGAAAAATACCAGGAGCCTGAAAAGGTGTGAAAAATACGAGGAGCCTGAAAAGGTGTGAAAAATACGAGGAGCCTGAAAATGTGTGAAAAATTCGAGGAGCCTGAAAAGGTGTGAAGAATACCAGGAGACTAAAAAGGCCTGAAAAATACGAGGAGCCGGAAAAGGTGTGAAAAATACGAGGAGCATTAAAAGGCCTGAAAAATACGAGGAGCCTAAAAAGGTGTGAGAAATACGAGGAGCATGAAAAGGTGTGAAAAGTACGAGGAGCCTGAAAAGGTGTGAAAAACACGAGGAGCCTGTAAAGTTGTGAAAAATACGAGGAGCCTGAAAAGGCCTGAAAAATACGAGGAGACTGAAAAGGTGTGAAAAATACACGGAGCCGGAAAAGACCTGCAGAATAAGAGGAGCCTGAAATGGTGTGAAAAATACGAGGAGCCTGAAAAGGCCTGAAAAATACGAGGAGCCTGAAAAGGTGTGAAAAATAGGAGGAGCCTGAAAGGCCTGAAAATAAGGAGCCTGAAAAAGGTGTGAAAAATTTCGAGGAGCCTGAAAAGGCCTGCCAAGAATACGAGGAAGCCCCTGAAAAGGCCTGAAAAATATGAGGAAGGCCTGAAAGGTGTGAAAAATACGAGGAGCCTGAAAAGGCTGAAAAATAGCGAGGAGCCTGACAAGGCCATGAAAAATACGAGAGTCCTGAAAAGCTGTGAAAAAATACGAGGAGCCTGAAATGGTGTGAAAAATATGAGGAGGCGGAAAAGGCCTGAAAAATACGAGGGCCTGAAAAGGTGTCAAATATATGAGGAGCCTGAAAAGGTGTGAAAAATACGAGGAGCCTGAAAAGGCCTGAAAAATACGAGGAGCCTGAAAAGGTGTGAAAAATTCGAGGAGCCTGAAAAGGCGTGAAAAATACGAGGAGCCTGAAAAGACGTGAAAACTACGAGGAGACTGAAAAGGTGTGAAAAATACGAGGAGCCTGAAAAGGTGTGTAAAATACGAGGAGCCTGAGAAGGGGTGAAAAATACAAGGAGTCCGTAAATTCGTGAAAAATACGAGGAGCCTGGAAAGGTGTGTAAAATACGAGGAGCCTGAAAAGGCCTTTAAAATACGGGAAGCCTGAAAAGGTGTGAAAAATACGAGGAGCCTGAAAAGGCCTGAAAACTATGAGGAGCCTGAAAAGGTGTGAAAAATACGAGGAGCCTGAAAAGGCCTGAAAAATATAAGGGGTGTGAAAAGATGTGAAAGATACGAGGAGCCTGAAAAGGCCTGAAAAATACGAGGAGCCTGAGAAGGTGTGAAAAATACGAGGAGCCTGAAAAGGTGTGAAAAGTTCAAGGAGCTTGAAAAGGTGTGAAAAATACGAGGAGCCTGAAAAGGTGTGAAAAATACGAGGAGCCTGAAAAGGTGTGAAAAATACGAGGAGCCTGAAAAGGTGTAAAAAAATACGAGGAGCCTGAAAAGGTGTGAAAAATACGAGCAGCCTGAAAAGGTGTGAAAAATACGAGGAGCCTGAAAAGGCCTGAAAAATACGAGGATCCTGAAAAGGTGTGAAAAATACGAGGAGCCTGGAAAGGCCTGAAAAATACGAGGAGCCTGAAACGGCCTGAAAAATACGAGGAGCCTAAAAAGGTGTGAAAAATACGCGGAGCCTGAAAAGGTGTGAAAAATACGAGGGGCCTGAAAAGGTGTGAAAAATACGAGGAGCCTGAAAAGGCGTGAAAAATACGAGGAGGCTGAAAGGCCTGAAAAACACGGGAGCCAGAAAAGGCCTGAAAAATATGAGGGGCCTGAAAAGGTGTGAAAAATATGAGGAGTCTGAAAAGGCCTGAAAAATATGAGGAGCCTGAAAAGGCCTGAAAAATACGAAGAGCCTGAAAATGCCTGAAAAATACGAGGAGCCTGAAAAGGCCTGAAAAATACGAGGAGCCTGAAAAGGTGTGAAAAATACGTGGAGCCTGAAAAGGTGAGAAAAATACGAGGAGCCTGAAAAGGTGTGAAAATACGAGGAGCCTGAAAAGGTGTGAAAAATACGAGAAGCCTGAAAAGGTGTGAAAAATACGAGGAGCCTGAAAAGGTCTGAAAAATACGAGGAGCCTGAAAAGGTGTGAAAAATACGAGCAGCCTGAAAATGTGTGAAAAATACGAGGAGCCTGAAGAGGTGTGAAAAATACGAGGAGCCTGAAAAGTCGTGAAAAATACGAGGAGCCTGAAAAGGTGTGAAAAACCTGAGGAGTCTGAAAAGGCCTGAAAAGTACGAGGAGCCTGAAAAGGTGTGAAAAATCCGAGGAGCCTGAAAAGGCCTGCAGAATACGAGGAGCCTGAAAAGGCCTGACAAATACGAGGAGCCTGAAAAGGTGTGAAAAACACGAGGAGCCTGAAAAGGCCTGAAAAATACGAGGAGCCTGAAAAGGCCTAAAAAATACCAGGAGCCTGAAAAGGTGTGAAAAATACGAGGAGCCTGAAAAGTTGTGAAAAAATGAGGAGCATGAAAAGGCCTGAAAAATACGAGGCGCCTGAAAAGGTGTGATAAATATGAGTAGCCTGAAAAGGCCTGAAAAATACGTGAAGCCTGAAAATTCCTGAAAAATACGAGTAGCCTGAAAAGGTGTGAATAATCCAAGAAGCCTGAAAAGGTGTGAAAAATGCGAGGAGCCTGAAAAGGTGTGAATAATCCGAGGAGCCTGAAAAGGCCTGAAAAATACGAGGAGCCTGAAAAGGTGTGACAAACCTGAGGAGTCTGAAAAGGGCTGAAAAGTACGAGGAGCCTGAAAAGGTGTGAAAAATCCGAGGAGCCTGAAAAGGCCTGCAGAATACGAGGAGCCTGAAAAGGCCTGAAAAATATGAGGAGCCTGAAAAGGTGTGAAAAATACGAGGAGCCTGAAAAGGCCTGAAAAATACGAGGAGCCTGGCAAGGCCTGAAAAATACGAGGAGCCTGAAAAGCTGTGAAAAATACGAGGAGCCTGAAAAGGTGTGAAAAATACGAGGAGCCTGAAAAGGTGTGAAAAATACGAGGAGCCTGAAAAGGTCTGAAAAATACGAGGAGCCTGAAAAGGTGTGAAAAATACGAGGAGCCTGAAAAGGTGTGAAAAATACGAGGAGCCTGAAAAGGTGTGAAAAATTCTAGGAGCCTGAAAAGGTGTGAAAAATACGAGGAGCCTGAAAAGACGTGAAAACTACGAGGAGCCTGAAGGTGTGAAAAATACGAGGAGCCTGAAAAGGTGTGTAAAATACGAGGAGCCTGAGAAGGCGTGAAAAATACAAGGAGCCCGAAAATGCGTGAAAAATACGACGAGCCTGGAAAGGTGTGTAAAATACGAGGAGCCTGAAAAGGCCTTTAAAATACGGGAAGACTGAAAAGGTGTGAAAAATACGAGGAGCCTGAAAAGGCCTGAAAACTATGAGGAGCCTGAAAAGGTGTGAAAAATACGAGGAGCCTGAAAAGGCCTGAAAAATATAAGGGGCGTGAAAAGATGTGAAATATACGAGGAGCCTGAAAAGGCCTGAAAAATACGAGGAGCCTGAAAAGGTGTGAAAAATACAAGGAGCCTGAAAAGGTGTTAAAAGTTCAAGGAGCTTGAAAAGGTGTGAAAAATACGAGGAGCCTGAAAAGGTGTGAAAAATACGAGGAGCTTGAAAAGGTGTGAAAAATACGAGGAGCCTGAAAAGGTGTAAAAAATACGAGGAGCCTGAAAAGGTGTGAAAAATACGAGCAGCCTGAAAAGGTGTGAAAAATACGAGGAGCCTGAAAAGGCCTGAAAAATACGAGAATCCTGAAAAGGTGTGAAAAATACGAGGAGCCTGAAAAGGTGTGAAAAATACGAGGGGCCTGAAAAGGTGTGAAAAATACGAGGAGCCTGAAAAGGCGTGAAAAATACGAGGAGCCTGAAAGGCCTGAAAAACACGGGAGCCAGAAAAGGCATGAAAAATATGAGGGGCCTGAAAAGGTGTGAAAAATACGAGGAGTCTGAAAAGGCCTGAAAAATATGAGGAGCCTGAAAAGGCCTGAAAAATACGAAGAGCCTGAAAATGCCTGAAAAATACGAGGAGCCTGAAAAGGCCTGAAAAATACGAGGAGCCTGAAAAGGTGTGAAAAATACGCGGAGCCTGAAAAGGTGAGAAAAATACGAGGAGCCTGAAAGGGTCTGAAAAATACGAGGAGCCTGAAAAGGTGTGAAAAATACGAGGAGCCTGAAAAGGTGTGAAAAATACGAGGAGCCTGAAAAGGTGTGAAAAATACGAGGAGCCTGAAAGTGTCTGAAAAATACGAGGAGCCTGAAAAGGTGTGAAAAATACGAGCAGCCTGAAAATGTGTGAAAAATACGAGGAGCCTGAAGAGGTGTGAAAAATACGAGGAGCCTGAAAAGTCGTGAAAAATACGAGGAGCCTGAAGAGGTGTGAAAAATACGAGGAGCCTGAAGAGCTGTGAAAAATTCGAGGAGCCTGAAAAGGTGTGAAAAATACGAGGAGCCTGAAAAGGTGTTTAAAATAAGATAGGAGGCCTGAAAAGGCTGAAAATCGAGGAGCCTGAATAAGGCCTGAAATACGAGGAGCCCTGAAAACGGTTGTGAAAAATACTTGAGCTTGAAACGCGGTGAAAATACGATTAGCCTGAAAGCGTGAAAAATAGAGGAGCCTGAAAAAGGGTGTGAAAAACACGAGGAGCCTGAAAAGGCCTGAAAAATACGAGGAGGCTGAAAAGGTGTGAAAAATAAGAGTAGCCTGAAAAGACCTGCAGAATAAGAGGAGCCTGAAAAGGCCTGAAAAATACGAGGAGCCTGAAAAGGCCTGAAAAAGACGAGGAGCCTGAAAAGGTGTGAAAAACCCGAGGAGCCTGAAAAGGCCTGAAAAATACGAGGAGCCTGAAAAGGTGTGAAAAATCCGAGGAGCCTGAAAAGGCCTGCAGAATACGAGGAGCCTGAAAAGGCGAAAAATATAAAGGGCGTGAAAAAATGTGAAATATACGAGGAGCCTGAAAAGGCCTGAAAAATACGAGGAGCCTGAAAAGGTGTGAAAAGTTCAAGGAGCCTGAAAATGTGTGAAAAATACGAAGAGCCTGAAAAGGTGTGAAAAATACGAGGAGCCTGAAAAGGTGTGAAAAATACGAGGAGCCTGAAAAGGTGGAAAAAATACGAGGAGCCTGAAAAGGTGTGAAAAATACAAGCAGCCTGAAAAGGTGTGAAAAATACGAGGAGCTGGAAAATTTCCGGCTCATCGTATTTTTCACGCCTTTTCAGGCTCCTCATATTTTTCACACCTTTTCAGGCTCCTCGTATTTTTCACACCTTTTCAGACTCCTCATATTTTTCACGCCTTTACAGGCTCCTTGTATTTTACAGGCCTTTTCAGGCTCCTCGTATTTTTCACACCTTTTCAGGCTCCTCGTAATTTTCACACCTTTTCAGGCTCCTCGTATTTTTCACACCTTTTCAGGCTCCTCGTATTTTTCACAACTTTTCAGGCTCTTCGTATTTTTCAGGCCTTTTCAGGTTCCTCATATTTTTCACATCTTTTCACGCCCCTTATATTTTTCAGGCCTTTTCAGGCTCCTCGTGTTTTTCACACCTTTTCCGGCTCCTCATATTTTTCAGGCCATTTCAGGCTCCTCGTATTTTTCACACCTTTTCAGGCTCCTCGTATTTTAAAGGCCTTTTAAGGCTCCTCGTATTTTACACACCTTTCCAGGCTCCTTGTATTTTTCACGCATTCTCAGGCTCCTTGTATTTTTCACGCCTTCTCATGCTCCTCGTATTTTACACACCTTTTCAGGCTCCTCATATTTTTCACACATTTTCAGGCTCCTCGTAGTTTTCACGCCTTTTCAGGCTCCACGTATTTTTCACACCTTTTCAGGCTCCTCGTATTTTTCACACCTTTTCAGGCTCCTCGTATTTTTCACACCTTTTCAAGCTCCTCATATTTTTCACGCCTTTTCAGCCTTCTAGTATTTTCACACCTTTTCAGGCTCCTTGTATTTTTTTCACCTTTTAAGGCTCAGCATATTTTTCACACCTTTTCAGGCTCCTCATATTTTACAGGCCTTTTCAGGCTCCTCGTATTTTTCACACCTTTTCAGGCTCCTCGTATTTTTCACACATATTCAGGCTCCTCGATCTTTTCACACCTTTTCAGCCTCCTCGTATTTTTCACACCTTTTCAGGCTCCTCGTATTTTTCACACCTTTTCAGGCTCCTCGTATTTTTCACACCTTTTCAGGCTCCTCATATTTTTCAAACCTTTTCAGGCTCATCGTATTTTTTCACACCTTTTCAGGCTCCTCATATTTTTCCAGCCTTTTTCAGGCTCCTCATATTTTCAGGCCTTCCGGCTCCTAAGCTCGTATTTTTCAGCCTTTCAGACACTCGTATTTTTCACGCCTTTTGCGGCTCCTCATATTTTTGAGGCCTTTTCCGGCTCCTTGTATTCTTTCAGGCCTTTTCCAAGCTCCTCATATTTTCACACCTTTTCAGGACCCTCGTATTTACAGCCTTTTCAGGCTCCTCATATTTTTCACACCTTTTCATGCTCCTCGTATTTTTTCAGTCTTTCTTTCAGGCTCCTCGTATTTTTCACGCCCCCCTTTTTTTCCGGCCCCTTTTCTTTTTCGTATTTTTCACGCCTTTTAGGCTCCTCGTATTTTTCACACCTTTTCAGGCTCTTCGTTTTTTTTCACTCCTTTTCAGGCGCCTCGTATTTTTCACAGCTCTTCAGGCTCCTCAATTTTTCACACCTCTTCAGGCTCCTCGTATTTTTCACGGATTTTCAGGCTCCTCGTATTTTTGACACCTTTTCAGGCTCCTCGTATTTTTGACGCCTTTTCAAGCTCCTCATATTTTTCACGCGTTTTCAGGCTTCTCGTATTTTAACACATTTTCAGGCTCCTCGTATTTTTCTCACCTTTTAAGGCTCCGCATATTTTTCACACCTTTTCAGGCTCCTCGTATTTTTCACACCTTTTCACGCTCCTCGTATTTTTCAGGCCTTTTCAGGCTCCTCGTATTTTTCAGGCATTTTCAGGCTCCTCGTATTTTTCAGGCCTTTTCAGGCTCCTCATATTTTTCAGGCCTTTTCAGGCTCCTCATATTTTTCAGGCCTTTTCCGGCTCCGCGTATTTTTCAGGCCTTTCAGGCTCCTCGTATTTTTCACGCCTTTTCCGGCTCCTCATTTTTTTCCGGCTTTTTCCGGCTCCTTGTATTTTTCTGGCCTTTTCAGGCTCCTCATATTTTTCACACCTTTTCAGGCTCCTCGTATTTTACAGGCCTTTTCAGGCTCCTCATATTTTTCACACCTTTTCAGGTTCCTCGTATTTTTCACACCTTTTCAGGCTCCTCGTATTTTTCACACCTTTTCAGGCTCCTCGTATTTTTCACAGACCTTTTCAGGCTCCTCGTATTTTTCACGCCTTTTCAGTCTCCTCGTATTTTTCACGCCTTTTCAGGCTCCTCATAGTTTTCACATCTTTTCAGGCTCCTCGTATTTTTCACGCCTTTTCAGGCTCCTCGTATTTTTCAGGTCTTTTACGGCTCCTCATATTTTTCACACCTTTTCAGGCTCCTCGTATTTTTCACGCCTTTTCAGGCTCCTCGTATTTTTCAGGCCTTTTCAGGCTCCTCATATTTTTCACGCCTTTTCAGGCTTCTCGTATTTTCACACCTTTTCAGGCTCCTCGTATTTTTCTCACCTTTTAAGGCTCCGCATATTTTTCACACCTTTTCAGGCTCCTCGTATTTTTCAGGCCTTTTCAGGCTCCTCGTATTTTACAGGCCTTTTCAGGCTCCTCGTATTTTTCATGCCTTTTCAGGCTCCTTGTATTTTTCACACCTTTTCAGCTTCCTCGTATTTTTCACACCTTTTCAGGCTCCTCGTATTTTTCACACATTTTCAGGCTCGTCGTATTTTTCACACCTTTTCAGGCTCCTCATATTTTTCACACCTTTTCAGGATCCTCATATTTTTCAAACCTTTACAGGCTCCTCGTATTTTTCAGGCTTTTCAGTCTCCTCATATTTTTCACAGCTTATCAGGCTCCTCGTATTTTTCAGGCTTTTTCAGGCTCCTCGTATTTTTCAGGCCTTTTCAGGCTCCTAATATTTTTCACGCCTTTTCAGGCCCCTCGCATTTTTCACACCTTTTCAGGCTCCTCGTATTTTTCACACCTTTTCAGGCTCCTCGTATTTTACAGGCCTTTTCAGGCTCCTCATATTTTTCACACCTTTTCAGGCTCCTCGTGTTTTTCAAACCTTTTCAGGCTCCTCGAACTTTTCACACCTTTTCATGCTCCTCGTATTTTTCACATCTTTTCAGGCTCCTCGTATTTTTCAGGCCTTTTCAGGCTCCTCGTATTTTTCACATCATTTCACGCCCGTTATATTCTTCAGGCCTTTCAGGCTCCTCGTATTTTTCACACCTTTTCAGGCTCCTCATATTTTTCAGGCCTTTTCCGGCTCCTCGTATTTTTCACACCTTTTCAGGCTCCTCGTATTTTTCATGCCTTTTCAGGCTCCTCATATTTTTCAGGCTTTTTCCGGCTCCTTGTATTTTTCAGGCCTTTTAAGGCTCCTCATTTTTTTCACACCTTTTCAGGCTCCTCATATTTTAAAGGCCTTTTCAGGCACCTCGTATTTTTTACACCTTTTCAGGCACCTCGTATTTTTCACAGCTTTTCAGGGTCCTCATATTTTCACGCCTTTTCAGGCCCCTCGTATTATTCAGGCCTTTTCTGGCTCCTCGTATTTTTCACACATTTTAAGGCTCCTCGTATTTTTCAGGCTTTTTCAGTCTCCTCATATTTTTCACACCTTATCAGGCTCCTCGTATTTTTCAGGCTTTTTCAGGCTTCTCGTATTTTTCAGGCCTTTTCAGGCTCCTCATATTTTTCACACCTTTTCAGGCTCCTCATATTTTTCATGCCTTTTCAGGCTCCTCGTATTTTTCAGCCCTTTTCAGGCTCCTCGTATTTTTCAGGCCTTTTCAGGCTCCTCGTATTTTTCACGCCTTTTCAGGCTCCTCGTATTTTTCAGGCCTTTTCAGGCTCCTCGTATTTTGCACGCCTTTTCAGACTCCTCATATTTTTCAGGTCTTTTCAGGCTCCTCGTATTTTTCACACCTTTTCAGGCTCCTCGTATTTTTCAGCCCGCTTCAGGCTCCTCGTATTTTTCACACCTTTTCAGGCTCCTCGTATTTTACAGGCCTTTTCAGGCTCCTCATATTTTTCACACCTTTTCAGGTTCCTCGTATTTTTCACACCTTTTCAGGCTCCTCGTATTTTTCACACCTTTTCAGGCTCCTCGTATTTTTCACACCTTTTCAGGCTCCTCGTATTTTTCACACCTTTTCTTTTCATTTTTCAGGCTCAGGCTCGTAGTTTTTCACACCTTTTCAGGCTCTCGTATTTTTCACGCCTTTCAGGCTCCTCGTATTTTTTCAGTCTTTTACGGTCCTCATATTTTTTCACACCTTTTCAGGCTCCTCGGTATTTTCACGCCTTTTAGGCTCTCTATTTTTCATTGGCCTTTCAGGCTCCTCATATTTTCAACGAGAGTCTTTTCAGCTTTCTCGTATTATTCACACCTTTTTACAGCGCTCCTCGTATTTTTCTCACCTTTTAAGCTCGCATATATTTCACACCTTTCCAGGCTCCTCGTATTTTTCACGCATTTTCAAGCTCCTTGTATTTTTCACGCCTTCTCAGGCTCCTCGTATTTTATACACCTTTTCAGGCTCCTCGTATTTTTCACACCTTTTCAGCTTCCTCGTATTTTTCACACCTTTTCAGGCTCCTCGTATTTTTCACACATTTTCAGGCTCGTCGTATTTTTCACACCTTTTCAGGCTCCTCATATTTTTCACACCTTTTCAGGATCCTCGTATTTTTCAAACCTTTACAGGCTCCTCGTATTTTTCAGGCTTTTCAGTCTCCTCATATTTTTCACAGCTTATCAGGCTCCTCGTATTTTTCAGGCTTTTTCAGGCTCCTCGTATTTTTCAGGCCTTTTCAGGCTCCTAATATTTTTCACGCCTTTTCAGGCCCCTCGCATTTTTCACACCTTTTCAGGCTCCTCGTATTTTTCACACCTTTTCAGGCTCCTCGTATTTTACAGGCCTTTTCAGGCTCCTCATATTTTTCACACCTTTTCAGGCTCCTCGTGTTTTTCAAACCTTTTCAGGCTCCTCGAACTTTTCACACCTTTTCATGCTCCTCGTATATTTCACATCTTTTCAGGCTCCTCGTATTTTTCAGGCCTTTTCAGGCTCCTCGTATTTTTCACATCATTTCACGCCCGTTATATTCTTCAGGCCTTTTCAGGCTCCTCGTATTTTTCACACCTTTTCAGGCTCCTCATATTTTTCAGGCCTTTTCAGGCTCCTTGTATTTTTCACACCTTTTCAGGCTCCTCGTATTTTAAAGGCCTTTCAGGCTCCTCGTATTTTTCACACCTTTTCAGGCTCCTCATATATTTCAGGCTCTTTCCGGCTCCTTGTATTTTTCAGGCCTTTTAAGGCTTCTCATATTTTTCACACCTTTTCAGGCTCCTCATATTTTACCGGCCTTTTCAGGCACCTCGTATTTTTTATACCTTTTCAGGCTCCTCGTATTTTTCACAGCTTTTCAGGCTCCTCATATTTTCACGCCTTTTCAGGCCCCTCGTATTATTCAGGCCTTTTCTGGCTCCTCGTATTTTTCACACATTTTAAGGCTCCTCGTATTTTTCAGGCTTTTTCAGTCTCCTCATATTTTTCACACTTTTTCAGGCTCCTCGTATTTTTCAGGATTTTTCAGGCTTCTCGTATTTTTCAGGCCTTTTCAGGCTGCTCATATTTTTCACACCTTTTCAGGCTCCTCGTATTTTTCAGACCTTTTCAGGCTCCTCGAATTTTTCAGGCCTTTTCAGGCTCCTCGTATTTTACAGGCCTTTTCAGGCTCCTCGTATTTTTCACAACTTTTCAGGCTCCTCGTATTTTTCACACCTTTTCAGGCTCCTCGAACTTTTCACACCTTTTTAGCATCCTCGTATTTTTCATGCCTTTTCAGGCTCCTCGTATTTTACAGGCCTTTTCAGGCTTCTCGTATTTTACAGGCCTTTTCAGGCTCCTCGTATTTTTCAGGCCTTTTCAGGCTCCTCGTATTTTTCAGGCCTTTTCAGGCTCCTCGTATTTTTCACATCTTTTCACGCCCCTTATATTTTTCAGGCCTTTTCAGGCTCCTCGTATTTTTCACACCTTTTCAGGCTCCACGTATTTAAAGGCCTTTTCAGGCTCCTCGTATTTTACACACCTTTCCAGGCTCCTCGTATTTTTCACGCCTTTTCAGGCTCCTCGTATTTTAAAGGCCTTTTCAGGCTCCTCTTATTTTACACACCTTTCCCGGCTCCTCGTATTTTTCACGCATTTTCAGGCTCCTTGTATATTTCACGCCTTTTCAGGCTCCTCGTATTTTTCACACCTTTTCAGGCTCCTCATATTTTTCAGGCCTTTTCAGTCTCCTCATATTTTTCAGGCCTTTTCCGGCTCCTCTTATTTTTCAGGCCTTTCAGGCTCCTCGTATTTTTCATGCATTTTCAGGCTCCTTATATTTTTCAGGCCTTTTCCGGCTCCTTGTATTTTTCAGGCCTTTTCAGGCTCCTCATATTTTTCACACCTTTTCAGGCTCCTCGTATTTTTCAGGACTTTTCAGGCTCCTCGTATTTTTCACACCTTTTCAGGCTCCTCGTATTTTTCACACCTTTTCAGGCTCTTCGTATTTTTCACACCTTTTCAGGCTCCTCGTATTTTAAAGGCCTTTTCAGGCTCCTCGTATTTTACACACCTTTCCCTGCTCCTCGTATTTTTCACGCATTTTCAGGCTCCTTGTATTTTTCACTCCTTTTGAGACTCCTCGTATTTTACACACCTTTTCAGGCTCCTCGTATTTTTCACACCTTTTCAGGCTCCTCGTAGTTTTCACGCCTTTTCAGGCTCCTCATATATTTTACACTTTTCCAGGCTCCTCGAATTTTTCACACCTTTTCAGGCTCCTCGTATTTTTCACACCTTTTCAGGCTCCTCGTATTTTTCACACCTTTTCAGGCTCCTCGTATTTTTCACACCTTTTCAGGCTCCTCGTATTTATCACACCTTTTCAGGCTCCTCGTATTTTTCAGGCCGTTTCAGGCTCCTCATATTTTTCACACCTTTTCAGGCTCCTCGTATTTTTCACACCTTTTCAGGCTCCTCGTATTTTTCAGGCCTTTCCAGGCTCCTCGTATTTTTCAAGCCTTTTCAGGCTCCTCGTATTTTTCACACCTTTTCAGGCTCCTCGTATTTTTCCCACCTTTTCAGGCTCTCATATTTTTCAGGACTTTTCCGGCTACTCATATTTTTCAGGACTTTCAGGCTCCTCGTATTTTTCACGCCTTCTCAGGCTCCTCATATTTTTCAGGTCTTTTCTGGCTCCTCATATATTTCAGGCCTTTTCAGGCTTTTCAGGCTCCTCGTATTTTTGACACCTTTTCAAGCTCCTCATATTTTTCACGCGTTTTCAGGCTCCTCGTATTTATCACACCTTTTCAGGCTCCTCGTATTTTTCAGGCCTTTTCAGGCTCCTCGTATTTTTCACACCTTTTCAGGTTCCTCGTATTTTTCACACCTTTTCAGGCTCCTCGTATCTTTCACACCTTTTCAGGCTCCTCGTATTTTTCACACCTTTTCAGGCTCCTCGTATTTTTCACACCTTTTCAGGCTCCTCGTATTTTTCACACCTTTTCAGGCTCCTCGTATTTTTCACACATTTTCAGGCTCGTCGTTTTTTTCACACCTTTTCAGGCTCCTCGTATTTTTCACACATTTTCAGGCTCCTCGTATTTTTCACACCTTTTCAGGCTCCTCGTATTTTTCAGGCTTTTTCAGTCTCCTCATATTTTTCACACCTTATCAGGCTCCTCGTATTTTTCAGGCTTTTTCAGGCTTCTCATATTTTTCAGGCCTTTTCAGGCTCCTCATATTTTTCACACCTTTTCAGGCTCCTCGTATTTTTCATGCTTTTTCAGGCTCCTCCAATTTTTCAGGCCTTTTCAGGCTCCTCGTATTTTACAGGCCTTTTCAGGCTCCTCGTATTTTTCACAACTTTTCAGGCTCCTCGTATTTTTCACACCTTTTCAGGCTCCTCGAACTTTTCACACCTTTTCAGCATCCTCGTATTTTTCATGCCTTTTCAGGCTCCTCGTATTTTACAGGCCTTTTCAGGCTTCTCGTATTTTACAGGCCTTTTCAGGCTCCTCGTATTTTTCAGGCCTTTTCAGGTTCCTCGTATTTTTCAGGCCTTTTCAGGCTCCTCATATTTTTCGCGTCTTTTCACGCCCCTTATATTTTTCAGGCCTTTTCAGGCTCCTCGTATTTTTCACACCTTTTGAGGCTCCTCATATTTTTCAGGCCTTTTCAGGCTCCTCGTATTTTTCACACCTTTTCAGGCTCCACGTATTTAAAGGCCTTTTCAGGCTCCTCGTATTTTACACACCTTTCCAGGCTCCTCGTATTTTTCACGCCTTTTCAGGCTCCTTGTATTTTAAAGGCCTTTTCAGGATCCTCGTATTTTACACACCTTTCCCGGCTCCTGGTATTTTTTACGCATTTTCAGGTCCTCGTATATTTCACGCCTTTTCAGGTTCCTCGTATTTTTCACACCTTTTCAGGCTCCTCATATTTTTCAGGCCTTTTCCGGCTCCTCTTATTTTTCAGGCGTTTCAGGCTCCTCGTATTTTTCATGCATTTTCAGGCTCCTTATATTTTTCAGGCCTTTTCCGGCTCCTCATATATTTCAGGCCTTCTCAGGCTCCTCATATTTTTCACACCTTTTCAGGCTCCTCGTATTTTACAGGCTTTTTCAGGCTCCTCGTATTTTTCACACCTTTTCAGGCTTCTCGTATTTTTCACACTTTTTCAGGCTCTTCGTATTTTTCACAGCTTTTCAGGCTCCTCGTATTTTAAAGGCCTTTTCAGGCTCCTCGTATTTTACACACCTTTCCCTGCTCCTCGTATTTTTCACGCATTTTCAGGCACCTTGTATTTTTCACGCCTTTTCAGGCTCCTCGTATTTTACATACCTTTTCAGGCTCCTCGTATTTTTCACACCTTTTCAGGCTCCTCATATTTTTCAGGCCTTTTCAGTCTCCTCATATTTTTCAGGCCTTTTCCGGCTCCTCTTATTTTTCAGGCCTTTCAGGCTCCTCATATTTTTCACACCTTTTCAGGCTCCTCGTATTTTACAGGCCTTTTCGAGCGAGCCTGAAAAGGGGTGAAAAATACGAGGAGCCTGAAAAGGTGAGAAAAATACGAGGAGCCTGAAAAGGTGTGAAAAATTCGAGGAGCCTGGAAAAGTGTAATATATACGAGGAGCCTGAAAAGGCGTGAAAACTATGAGGAGCCTGAAAAGGTGTGAAAAATACGAGGAGCCTGAAAAGGTATGTAAAATACGAGGAGCCTGAAAAGGCGTGAAAAATACAAGGAGCCTGAAAATGCGTGAAAAATACGAGGAGCCGGGAAAGGTGTGTAAAATACGAGGAGCCTGAAAAGGCCTTTAAAATACGAGGAGCCTGAAAAGCTGTGAAAAATACGAAGAGCCTGAAAAGGTGTGAAAAATACGAGTAGCCTGAAAAGGTGTGAAAAATACGAGGAGCCTGAAAAAGCCTGTAAAATACGAGGAGCCTGAAAAGGTGTGAAAAATATGAGGAGCCTGAGAAGGCCTGAAATATACGAGGAGCCGGAAAAGGCCTGAAAAATATAAGGAGCCTGAAAATGCATGAAAAATACGAGGAGCCTGAAACGCCTGAAAAATAAGAGGAGCCGGAAAAGGCCTGAAAAATATGAGGAGCCTGAAAAGTTGTGAAAAATACGAGGAGCCTGAAAAGGCGTGAAATATACGAGGACCTGAAAATGCGTGAAAAATACGAGGAGCCGGGAAAGGTGTGTAAAATACGAGGAGCCTGAGAAGGCGTGAAAAATACAAGGAGCCTGAAAATGCGTGAAAAATACGAGGAGCCTGGAAAGGTGTGTAAAGTATGAGGAGCCTGAAAAGGCCTTTAAATACGACGAGCCTGAAAAGGTATGAAAAATATGAGAAGCCTGAAAAGGCCTGAAAAATATGAGGAGCCTGAAAAGGTGTGAAAAATACGAGGAGCCTGAAAAGCGTTGTGAAAAAGCACGAGGAGTCTTTTTGAAAGGCCTGAAAAATACAAGGAGCCTGAAAAGGCGTGAAAAATACGAGGAGCCTGAAAAGGTGTGAAAAATACCAGGAGCCTGAAAAGGTGTGAAAAATTCGAGGAGCCTGAAAAGGTGTGTAAAATACGAGGAGGCTGAAAAGGCCTTTAAAATATACGAGGAGCCTGAAAAGGCGTGAAAAATGAAAAATACGAGAGCCTAAAAGGTGTGAAAAATACGAGGAGCCTGAAAAGGTGTGAAAAATACGAGGAGCCTGAAAAGGTGTGAAAAATACGAGGAGCCTGAAAAGGCGTGAAAAATACGAGGAGCCTGAAAAGGTGTGAAAAATACGAGGATGCTGAAAAGGTGTGAAAACTTCGAGGAGCCTGAAAAGGTGTGAAAAATACGAGGAGCCTGAAAAGTTGTGAAAAATACGAGGAGCCTGAAAAGGCCTGTAAAATACGAGGAGCCTGAAAAGTCCTGAAAAATTCGAGGAGCCTGAAAAGGCATGAAAAATATGAGGAGCCTCAAAAGGTGTGAAAAATATGAGGAGCCTGAAAAGGCCTGAAAAATACGAGAAGCCTGAAAAAGCCTGAAAAATATGAGGAGCCTGATAAGGTGTGAAAAATATGAGGAGACTGAAAAAGCCTGAAAAATACGAGGAGCCTTAAAATGTGTGAAAAATACGAGGAGCCAGAAAAGGCCTGAATAATACGAGGGGCCTGAAAAGGCGTGAAAATATGAGGAGCCTGAAAAGCTGTGAAAAATACGAGGTGCCTGAAAAGGTGTAAAAAATACGAGGTGCCTGAAAAGGCCTTTAAAATATGAGGAGCCTGAAAAGGTGTGAAAAAAATGAGGAGCCTTAAAAGGCCTGAAAAATACAAGGAGCCGGAAAAAGCCTGAAAAATATGAGGAGCCTGAAAAGGCATGAAAAATACGAGGAGCCTGAAAAGGTGTGAAAAATACGAGGAGCCGGAAAAGGCCTGAAAAATATGAGGAGCCTGAAAAGGTGTGAAAAATACGAGGAGCCTGAAAGGCCTGAAGAATATAACGGGCGTGAAATGATGTGAAAAATACGAGGAGCCTGAAAAGGCCTGAAAAATACGAGGAGCCTGAAAAGATGTGAAATATACGAGGAGCCTGAAAAGGTGTGAAAAATACGAGGAGCCCGAAAAGGTGTGAAAATTACGAGGAGCCTGAAAAGGTGTGAAAAATACGAGGAGCCTGAAAAGGCCTGTAAAATACAAGGAGCCTGTAAAGGCGTGAAAAATATGAGGAGTCTGAAAAGGTGTGAAAAATACGAGGAGCCTGAAAAGGTGTGAAAAATATGAGGAGCCTGAAAAGGCGTGAAAAATACGAGGAGCCGGAAAAGACCTGAAAAATACGAGGAGCCTGAAAAGGCGTGAAAAATACGAGGAGCCTGAAAAGGCCTGAAAAATACGAGGAGCCTGAAAAGGCGTGAAAAATAAGAGGAGCCTGAAAAGGCCTGGAAAATACGAAGAGCCTGAAAAGGCGTGAAAAATATGAGGAGCCTGAACAGGTGTGAAAAACACGAGGAGCCTGAAAAGGTGTGAAAAATACGAGGAGCCTGAAAAGGTGTGAAAAATACGAGGAGCCTGAAAAGGTCTTGACTATCGACAAGTTCTGAAAAGATACGAGGGGCCTAAAAGTTGTGAATATACGAGGAGAATGAAAAAGGGTCTGAAAATACGAGTGGCATGAAAAAGGTGTTGAAAAATACGAGAGCCTGAAAAGTTGTGAAAAAATATGAGGAGCATGAAAAGGTGTGAAAAATTACGAGGAGCCTGAACGTGTGAAAAAATACGAGGAGCCCTGAAAATTTCTGAAAAATATGAGGGAGCATGAGAAACGGTCTTGAAATGAAGACCACCAAAGGTGTGAAAAAATATGGAGAGCCTGCAAAGGTGTGAAAAACATGAAGAGCATGAAAAGGACTGAAAAATATGAAGAGCACGAAAAGGTGTGAAACATAGGAGGGGCATGCAAAGGTCTGAAAAATACGAAGAGCACCTAAAGGTGTGAAATATAACAGGAGCATGAAAAGGTGTGAAAAATATGAGGAGCATAAAAATGTGTGAAAAATACGTGAAGCGAGAAAAGGTGTGAAAAATACGAAGTACATGAAAAGGTGTGAAAAATACGAAGATCATGAAAAGGTGAGAAAAATACGAGGAGCATGAAAAGGACAGAACAAAACGAGGAGCATGAAAAGGTCTGAAAAATACGGAGATCATGAAAAGGTTTGAAAAATACAAGGAGCATGAAAAGGACTTAAAAATACGAGGAGCATGAAAAGTTCTGAAAAAAATGAGGAGCATGAAAGGTGTGAAAATACGAGGAACATGAAAAGGTGTGAAAAATACGAGGAGCATGAAAAGGCCTGAAAACTATGAGGAGCCTGAAAAGCTGTGAAAAATACGAGGAGCCTGAAAGGCCTGAAAAACACGAGAGCCAGAAAAGGCCTGAAAAATATGAGGGGCCTGAAAAGGTGTGAAAAATACGAGGAGCCTGAAAAGGCCTGAAAAATCCGAGGAGCCTGAAAAGGCCTGAAAAATACGAGGAGCCTGAAAAGGTGTGAAAAATACGAGGAGCCTGAAAAGGCCTGAAAAATTCGAGGAGCCTGAAGAGGTGTAAAAAATATGATGAGCCTGAAAAGGCCTGAAAATCACGAGGAGCCTGAAGAGTTGTGAAAAATACGAGGAGCCTGAAAAGGCCTGAAAAATATGAGGAGCCTGTAAATGTGTGAAAAATATGAGGATCCTGAAAAGGTGTTGAAAATACGAGGAGCCGAAAGGCCCTGAAAATACGAAGGAGCCTGAAAAAGGCCTGAAAAACACGAAAGGAGCCTGAAAAGGCGTGAAAATACGAGAGACCTGAAAGGCCTGTAAAAATACCAGAGCCTGAAAAAGCCCTGAGAAAATTATGAGGGCCTGAAAAGGTGTGAAAAATACGGTTGAGGAAGTTCCTGAAAAAAGGTGTGAAAAACACGAGGAGCCTGAAAAGGCCTGAAAAATACGAGGAGCCTGAAAATGCCAGAAAAATACGAGGAGCCTGAAAAGGCCTGAAAAATACGAGGAGCCTGAAAAGGTGTGAAAAATACGCGGAGCCTGAAAAGGTGAGAAAAATATGAGGAGCCTGAAAGGGTGTGAAAATACGAGGAGCTTGAAAAGGTGTGAAAAATATGAGGAGCCTGAAAAGGTGTGAAAAGTACGAGGAGCCTAAAAAGGTGTGAAAAATACGAGGAGCCTGAAAAGTCGTGAAAAATACAGGAGCCTGAAGAGGTGTGAAAAATATGAGGAGCCTGAAGAGGTGTGAAAAATACGAGGAGCCTGAAAAGGCCTGAAAAATACGAGGAGCCTGAAAAGGTGTTAAAAATAAAAGGAGCCCGAAAAGGCCCTAAAAATCCAAGGAGCCTGAAAAGGCCTGAAAAATACGAGGAGCCTGAAAAGATGTGAAAAATACTAGGATCTTGAAAAGGCGTGAAAAATACGAGGAGCCTGAAAGGCGTGAAAAATACGAGGAGCCTGAAACAGTGTGAAAAATACGAGGAGCCTGAAAAGGCCTGAAAAATACGAGGAGCCTGAAAAGGTGTGAAAAATAAGAGGAGCCTGAAAAGGCCTGCAGAATAAGAAGAGCCTGAAAAGGCCTGAAAAATACGAGGAGCCTGAAAAGGCCTGAAAAAGACGAGGAGCCTGAAAAGGTGTGAAAAACCCGAGGAGCCTGAAAAGGCCTGAAAAATACGAGGAGCCTGAAAAGGTGTGAAAAATCCGAGGAGCCTGAAAAGGCCTGAAGAATACGAGGAGCCTGAAAAGGCCTGAGAAATACGAGGAGCCTGAAAAGGTGTGAAAAATACGAGGAGCCTGAAAAGGCCTGAAAAATACGAGGAGCCTGAAAAGGCCTAAAATAATGGGAGCCTGAAAAGCTGTGAAAAATACGGAGGAGCCTGAAAGGCCTGAAAAACACGAGAGCCAGAAAAGGCCTGAAAAATATGAGGGGCCTGAAAAGGTGTGAAAAATACGAGGAGCCTGAAAAGGCCTGAAAAATCCGAGGAGCCTGAAAAGGCCTGAAAAATACGAGGAGCCTGAAAAGGTGTGAAAAATACTAGGAGCCTGAAAATTCCTGAAAAATACGAGTAGCCTGAAAAGGTGTGAGTAATCCAAGGAGCCTGAAAAGGTGTGAAAAATGCGAGGAGCCTGAAAAGGTGTGAATAATCCGAGGAGCCTGAAAAGGTGTGAAAAATACGAGGAGCCTGAAAAGGTGTGAAAAATACGAGGAGCCTGAAAAGGCCTGAAAAATACGAGGATCCTGAAAAGGTGTGAAAAATAAGAGGAGCCTGAAAAGGCGTGCAGAATAAGAGGAGCCTGAAAAGGCCTGAAAAATACGAGGAGCCTGAAAAGACCTGAAAAAGACTAGGAGCCTGAAGAGGTGTGAAAAACCCGAGGAGCCTGAAAAGGCCTGAAAAATACGAGGAGCCTGAAAAGGTGTGAAAAATCCGAGGAGCCTGAAAAGGCCTGCAGAATACGAGGAGCCTGAAAAGGCCTGACAAATACGAGGAGCCTGAAAAGGTGTGAAAAATATGAGGAGCATGAAAAGGCCTGAAAAATACGAGGCGCCTGAAGAGGTGTGATAAATATGAGGAGCCTGAAAAGGTGTGAAAAATACGAGGAGCTGAAAAGGTGTGTAAAATACGAGGAGCCTGAGAAGGCGTGAAAAATACAAGGAGCCCGAAAATGCATGAAAAAACGAGGAGCCTGGAAAGGTGTGTAAAATACGAGGAGCCTGAAAAGGCCTTTGAAATACGGGAAGCCTGAAAAGGTGTGAAAAATACGTGGAGCCTGAAAAGGCCTGAAAACTATGAGGAGCCTGAAAAGGTGTGAAAAATACGAGGAGCCTGAAAGGCCTGAAAAACACGAGAGCCAGAAAAGGCCTGAAAAATATGAGGGGCCTGAAAAGTTGTGAAAAATACTAGGAGCCTGAAAAGGCCTGAAAAATCCGAGGAGCCTGAAAAGGCCTGAAAAATATGAGGAGCCTGAAAAGGTGTGAAAAATACGAGGAGCCTGAAAAGGCCTGAAAAATACGAGGAGCCTGAAAGGCGTGAAAAATACGAGGAGCCTGAAAAGGTGTGAAAAATACGAGGAGCCTGAAAAGGCCTGAAAATTACGAGGAGCCTGAAAAGGTGTGAAAAATATGAGGAGCCTAAAAAGGTGTGAAAAATACGAGAAGCCTAAAAAGATGTGAAAAATACGAGGAGCCTGAAAAGGCCTGAAAAAGACGAGGAGCCTGAAAAGGTGTGAAAAACCCGAGGAGCCTGAAAAGGCCTGAAAAATACGAGGAGCCTGAAAAGGTGTGAAAAATCCGAGGAGCCTGAAAAGGCCTGCAGAACGAGGAGCCTGAAAAGGCCTGACAAATACGAGGAGCCTGAAAAGGTGTGAAAAATACGAGGAGCCTGAAAAGGCCTGAAAAATACGAGGAGCCTGAAAAAGCCTAAAAAATACGAGGAGCCTGAAAAGGCGTGAAAAATACGAGGAGCCTGAAAAGGCCTGAAAAATACGAGGAGCCTGAAAATGCCTGAAAAATACGAGGAGCCTAAAAAGGCCTGAAAAATACGAGGAGCCTGAAAAGGTGTGAAAAATACGCGGAGCCTGAAAAGGTGAGAAAAATACGAGGAGCCTGAAAAGGTGTGAAAATACGAGGAGCCTGAAAAGGTGTGAAAAATACGAGGAGCCTGAAAAGGTGTGAAAAATACAAGGAGCCTGAAAAGGTCTGAAAAATACGAGGAGCCTGAAAAGGTGTGAAAAATACGAGCAGCCTGAAAATGTGTGAAAAATACGAGGAGCCTGAAGAGGTGTGAAAAATACGAGGAGCCTGAAAAGGCGTGAAAAATACGAGGAGCCTGAAGAGGTGTGAAAAATATGAGGAGCCTGAAGAGGTGTGAAAAATACGAGGAGCCTGAAAAGGCCTGAAAAATACGAGGAGCCTGAAAAGGTGTTAAAAATAAAAGGAGCCTGAAAAGGCCTGAAAAATCCGAGGAGCCTGAAAAGGCCTGAAAAATACGAGGAGCCTGAAAAGGTGTGAAAAATACTTGGAGCTTGAAAACGCGTGAAAAATACGATTAGCCTGAAAGGCGTGAAAAATACGAGGAGCCTGAAAAGGTGTGAAAAATACGAGGGGCCTGAAAAGGTGTGAAAAATACGAAGAGCCTGAAAAGGCGTGAAAAATACGAGGAGCCTGAAAGGCCTGAAAAGCACGAGAGCCAGAAAAGGCCTGAAAAATATGAGGGGCCTGAAAAGGTGTGAAAAATACGAGGAGTCTGAAAAGGCCTGAAATATATGAGGAGCCTGAAAAGGCCTGAAAAATACGAGGAGCCTGAAAATGCCTGAAAAATACGAGGAGCCTGAAAAGGCCTGAAAAATAGGAGGAGCCTGAAAAGGTGTGAAAAATACGCGGAGCCTGAAAAGGTGAGAAAAATACGAGGAGCCTGAAAAGGTGTGAAAATACGAGGAGCCTGAAAAGGCGTGAAAAATATAAGGAGCCTGAAAAGGTGTGAAAAATACGAGAAGCCTAAAAAGATGTGAAAAATACGAGGAGCCTGAAAAGTCGTGAAAAATACGAGGAGCCTGAAGAGGTGTGAAAAATATGAGGAGCCTGAAGAGGTGTGAAAAATACGAGGAGCCTGAAAAGGCCTGAAAAATACGAGGAGCCTGAAAAGGTGTTAAAAATAAAAGGAGCCTGAAATGACCTGAAAAATCCGAGGAGCCTGAAAAGGCCTGAAAAATACGAGGAGCCTGAAAAGGTGTGAAAAATACTAGGAGCTTGAAAAGGCGTGAAAAATACGAGGAGCCTGAAAGGCGTGAAAAATACGAGGAGCCTGAAAAGGTGTGAAAAATACGAGGAGCCTTAAAAGGACTGAAAAATACGAGGAGCCTGAAAAGGTGTGAAAAATACGAGGAGCCTGAAAAGGCCTGCAGAATAAGAGGAGCCTGAAAAGGCCTGAAAGATACAAGGAGCCTGAAAAGGCCTGAAAAATACGAGGAGCCTGAAAAGGTGTGAAAAACCCGAGGAGCCTGAAAAGGCCTGAAAAATACGAAGAGCCTGAAAAGGTGTGAAAAATCCGAGGAGCCTGAAAAGACCTGCAGAATACGAGGAGCCTGAAAAGGCCTGAAAAATACGAGGAGCCTGAAAAGGTGTGAAAAATACGAGGAGCCTGAAAGGCCTAAAAAATACGAGGAGCCTGAAAAGGCGTGAAAAATACGAGGAGCCTGAAAAGGCCTGAAAAATACCAGGAGCCTGAAAGGTGTGAAAAATACGAGGAGCCTGAAAAGTTGTGAAAAATATGAGGAGCATGAAAAGGCCTGAAAAATACGAGGCGCCTGAAGAGGTGTGATAAATATGAGGAGCCTGAAAAGGCCTGAAAAATACGTGGAGCCTGAAAATTCCTGAAAAATACGAATAGCCTGAAAAGGTGTGAATAATCCAAGGAGCCTGAAAAGGTGTGGAAAATGCGAGGAGCCTGAAAAGGTGTGAATAATCCGAGGAGCCTGAAAAGGCCTGAAAAATACGAGGAGCCTGAAAAGGTGTGAAAAACCTGAGGAGTCTGAAAAGGCCTGAAAAATACGAGGAGCCTGAAAAGGTGTGAAAGATCCGAGGAGCCTGAAAAGGCCTGCAGAATACGAGGAGCCTGAAAAGGTGTGAAAAATAGAAGGAGCCTGAAAAGGCCTGAAGAATACGAGGAGCCTGAAAAGGCTTGAAAAATTCGAGGAGCCTGAAAAGGCCTGAAAAATACGAGGAGCCTGAAAAGGCCTGAAAAATACGAGGGCCTGAAAAGGTGTGAAAAATACGAGGAGCCTGAAAAGGTGTGAAAAATACGAGGAGCCTGAAAAGGCCTGCTTTTCAGGCTCCTCGTATTTTTCAGGCCTTTTCAGGCTCCACGTATTTTTCAGGCCTTTTCAGGCTCCTCATATTTATCACACCTCTTCAGGCGCCTCGTATTTTTCAGGCCTTTTCATGCTCCTCATATTTTTCACAACTTTTCAGGCTCCTCGTATTTTTCACACCTTTTCAGGCTCCTGGTATTTTTCAGGCCTTCAGGCTCCTCGTATTTTTCACTCCTTTTCAGGCTCCTCATATTTTTTAGGCCTTTTCAGGCTCCTCGTATTTTTCAGGCCTTTTCAGGCTCCTCGTATTTTTCACACCTTTTCAGGCTCCTCGTATTTGTCAGGCCTTTTCAGGCTCCTCGTATTCTGCAAGCCTTTTCAGGCGCCTCGGATTTTTCACACCTTTTCAGGCTCCTCGTATTTTTCAGGCCTTTTCAGGCTCCTCGGGTTTTACACACCTTTTCAGGCTCCTCGTCTTTTTCAGGCCTTTTCAGGCTCCTCGGATTTTTCAGGCCTTTTCAGGCTCCTGTTATTCTGCAGGCCTTTTCAGGCTCCTCTTATTTTTCACACCTTTTCAGGCTCCTCGTATTTTTCAAGCCTTTTCAGGCTCCTCGTATTTTTCACACCTTTTCAGGCTGGTCGTATTTTTCACGACTTTCAGGCTAATCGTATTTTTCACGCGTTTTCAAGCTCCAAGTATTTTTCACACCTTTTCAGGCTCCTCTTATTTTTCACACCTTTTCAGGCTCCTGGTATTTTTCAGGCCTTTTCAGGCTCCTTTTATTTTTAACACCTTTTCAGGCTCCTCGTATTTTTCAGGCCTTTTCAGGCTCCCCTATTTTTCACACCTCTTCAGGCTCCTCATATTTTTCACACCTCTTCAGGCTCCTCGTATTTTTCACGACTTTTCAGGCTCCTCGTATTTTTCACACCTTTTCAGGCTCCTCGTATTTTTCACACCTTTTCATGCTCCGCGTATTTTTCACACCTTTTCAGGCTCCTCGTATTTTTCACACCTTTTCAGGCTCCTCATATTTTTCACACCTTTTCAGCTCCTCGTATTTTTCACGCCTTTTCAGGCTCCTCATATATTTCACACATTTCAGCACTGCTCGTTATTGTTTCACACCTTTTCAGGCTCCTCATATTTTCACGCCTTTTCAGGCTCCTCGTATTTTTCACGCCTTTTCAGGCTCCTCGTATTTTTCACGCCTTTTCAGGCTCCTCGTATTTTCCACACCTTTTCAGGCTCCTCGTATTTTTCAGGCCTTTTCAGGCTCCTCGTATTCTGCAGGCCTTTTCAGGCTCCTCGGATTTTTCACACCTTTTCAGGCTCCTCGTACTTTTCAGGCCTTTTCAGACTCCTCAGGTTTTTCACACCTTTTCAGGCTCCTCGTATTTTTCAGGCCTTTTCAGGCTCCTCGGATTATTCACACCTTTTCAGGCTCCTCGAATTTTTCACACCTTTTCAGGCTCCTCGGATTATTCACACCTTTTCAGGCTACTCGTATTTTTCAGGAATTTTCAGGCTCCACGTATTTTCAGGCCTTTTCAGGCTCCTCGTATTTTTGACACCTTTTCAGGCTCCTGGTATTTTTCAGGCCTTTTCAGGCTCCTCGTATTTTTCACGCCTTTTCAGGCTCCTCGTATTTTTTAGGCCTTTTAAGGCTCCTGGTATTTTTCAGGCCTTTTCAGGCTCCTCGTATTCTGCAGGTCTTTTCAGGCTCCTCGGATTTTTCACACCTTTTCAGGCTCCTCGTATTTTTCAGGCCTTTTCAGGCTCCTCGAGTTTTTCACACCTTTTCAGGCTCCTCGTATTTTTCAGGCCTTTTCAGGCTCCTTGTATCTTTCAGGCCTTTTCAGGCTCCTCTTATTCTACAGGCCTTTTCAGGCTCCTCGTATTTTTCACACCTTTTCAGGCTCCTCGTATTTTTCAGGCCTTTTCAGGCTCCTCGTATTTTTCACACCTTTTCAGGCTCCTCGTATTTTTCACGACTTTCAGGCTCCTCGTATTTTTCACGCCTTTTCAAGCTCCTAGTATTTTTCACACCAATTCAGGCTCCTCGTATTTTTCAGGCCTTTTCAGGCTCCTCGGATTTTTCAGGTCTTTTCAGGCTCCTTTTATTTTTAACACCTTTTCAGGCTCCTCGTATTTTTCAGGCCTTTTCAGGCTCCTCGTATTTTTCACACCTCTTCAGGCTCCTCATATTTTTCACACCTCTTCAGGCTCCTCGTATTTTTAACGACTTTTCAGGCTCCTCGTATTTTTCACATCTTTTTAGCCTTCTCGTATTTTTCACACCTTTTCAGGCTCCTCATATTTTTCACGCCTTTTCAGGCTCCTCGTATTTTCACACCTTTTCAGGCTCCTCGTATTTTTCTCACCTTTTCAGGCTCCGCGTATTTTTCACACCTTTTCAGGCTCCTCGTATTTTTCAGGCCTTTTCAGGCTCCTCGCATTTTTCAGGCATTTTCAGGCTCTTCGTATTTTTCAGGCCTTTTCAGGCTCCTCATATTTTTCAGGCCTTTTCAGACTCCTCGTATTTTTCACACCTTTTCAGGCCCCTCATATTTTTCAGGCCTTTTCTGGCTCCCGTGTTTTTCAGACCTTTCAGGCTCCTCGTATTTTTCACGCCTTTTCAGGCTCCTCGTATTTTTCACACCTTTTCAGGCCCCTCGTATTTTTCACACCTTTTCAGGCTCCGCATATTTTTCACACCTTTTTAGGCTCCTCGTATTTTTCAGGCCGTTTCAGGCTCCTCGTATTTTTCAGGCCTTTCCAGGCTCCTCGTATTTTTCACACCATTTCAGGATCCTCGTATTTTTCAGGCCTTTTCAGGCTCCTCGTATTTTTCACACCTTTTCAGGCTGCTCGTATTTTTCACACCTTTTCAGGCTCACGTATTTTTCACACCTTTTCAGGCTCCTCGTATTTTTCACACCTTTTCAGGCTCCTCGTATTTTTCAGGCCTTTTCAGGCTCCTCGTATTTTTCACACCTTTTCAGGCTCCTCGTTTTTTTCACGCCTTTCAGGCTCCTCGTATTTTTCACGCCTTTTCAAGCTCCTAGTATTTTTCACACCTTTTCAGGCTCCTCGTATGTTTCAGGCCTTTTCAGGCTCCTCGGATTTTTCAGGCCTTTTCAGGCTCCTTTTATTTTTAACACCTTTTCAGGCTCCTCGTATATTTCTGGCCTTTTCAGGCTCCTCGTATTTTTCACACCTCTTCAGGCTCCTCATATTTTTCACACCTCTTCAGGCTCCTCGTATTTTTCAAGACTTTTCAGGCTCCTCGTATTTTTCACACCTTTTCAGGCTCCTCATATTTTTCACGCCTTTTCAGGCTCCTCGTATTTTCACACCCTTTCAGGCTCCTCGTATTTTTCTCACCTTTTCAGGCTCCGCGTATTTTTCACACCTTTTCAGGCTCCTCGTATTTTTCAGGCCTTTTCAGGCTCCTCGTATTTTTCAGCATTTTCAGGCTCCTCGTATTTTTCAGGCCTTTTCAGGCTCCTCATATTTTTCAGGCCTTTTCAGACTCCTCGTATTTTTCACACCTTTTCAGGCCCCTCATATTTTTCAGGCCTTTTCTGGCTCCCGTGTTTTTCAGGCCTTTCAGGCTCCTCGTATTTTTCACGCCTTTTCAGGCTCCTCGGATTTTTCACGCCTTTTCAGGCCCCTCGTATTTTTCACACCTTTTCAGGCTCCGCGTATTTTTCACACCTTTTTAGGCTCCTCGTATTTTTCAGGCCGTTTCAGGCTCCTCGTATTTTTCAGGCCTTTCCAGGCTCCTCGTATTTTTCACACCTTTTCAGGATCCTCGTATTTTTCAGGCCTTTTCAGGCTCCTCGTATTTTTCAGGCCTTTTCAGGCTCCTCTTATTCTGCAGGCCTTTTCAGGCTCCTCGTATTTTTCACACTTTCCAGGCTCCTCGTATTTTTCACACCATTTCAGGATCCTCGTATTTTTCAGGCCTTTTCAGGCTCCTCGTATTTTTCACACCTTTTCTGGCTGCTCGTATTTTTCACACCTTTTCAGGCTCCACGTATATTTCACACCTTTTCAGGCTCCTCGTATTTTTCACACCTTTTCAGGCTCCTCGTATTTTTCAGGCCTTTTCAGGCTCCTCGTATTTTTCACACCTTTTCAGGCTCCTCATATTTTTCACGCCTTTCAGGCTCCTCGTATTTTTCACGCCTTTTCAAGCTCCTAGTATTTTTCACACCTTTTCAGGCTCCTCGTATTTTTCAGGCCTTTTCAGGCTCCTCTCCTCGTATTTTACACACCTTTTCAGGCTCCTCGAATTTTTCACACCTTTTCAGGCTCCTGGTAGTTTTCACACCTTTTCAGGCTCCTCGTATTTTTCACGCCTTTTCAGGCTCCTCGTATTTTTCAGGCCTTTTCAAGCTCCTCGTATTTTTCACACCTTTTCAGGCTCCTCGTATTTTTCACACCTTTTCAGGCTCCTCATAATTTTCAGGCCTTTTCAGGCTCCTCATACTTTACACACCTTTCCAGGCTCCTCGTATTTTTCACGCATTTTCAAGCTCCTTGTATTTTTCACGCCTTCTCAGGCTCCTCGTATTTTATACACCTTTTCAGGCTCCTCGTATTTTTCACACCTTTTCAGCTTCCTCGTATTTTTCACACCTTTTCAGGCTCCTCGTATTTTTCACACATTTTCAGGCTCGTCGTATTTTTCACACCTTTTCAGGCTCCTCATATTTTTCACACCTTTTCAGGATCCTCATATTTTTCAAACCTTTACAGGCTCCTCGTATTTTTCAGGCTTTTTCAGTCTCCTCATATTTTTCACACCAAATCAGGCTCCTCGTGTTTTTCAGGCTTTTTCAGGCTCCTCGTATTTTTCAGGCCTTTTCAGGTTCCTAATATTTTTCACACCTTTTCAGGCTGCTCGTATTTTTCTCGCCTTTTCAGGCTCCTCATATTTTTCACGCCTTTTCAGGCCCCTCGTATTATTCAGGCCTTTACAGGCTCCTAGAATTTTTCAGGCCTTTTCAGGCTCCTCGTATTTTACAGGCGTTTTCAGGCTCCTCGTATTTTACAGGCCTTTTCAGGCTCCTCATATTTTTCACACCTTTTCAGGCTCCTCGTGTTTTTCAAACCTTTTCAGGCTCCTCGAACTTTTCACACCTTTTCAGGCTCCTCGTATATTTCACATCTTTTCAGGCTCCTCGTATTTTTCAGGCCTTTTCAGGCTCCTCGTATTTTTCACATCATTTCACGCCCGTTATATTCTTCAGGCCTTTTCAGGCTCCTCGTATTTTTCACACCTTTTCAGGCTCCTCATATTTTTCAGGCCTTTTCAGGCTCCTCGTATTTTTCACACCTTTTCAGGCTCCTCGTATTTTAAAGGCCTTTCAGGCTCCTCGTATTTTTCACGCCTTTTCAGGCTCCTCAAAATTTTCAGTCTTTTTCCGGCTCCTTGTATTTTTCAGGCCTTTTAAGGCTCCTCATATTTTTCACACCTTTTCAGGCTCCTCATATTTTACAGGCCTTTTCAGGCTCCTCGTATTTTTCAGGCCTTTTCAGGCTCCTCGTATTTTTCACATCTTTTCACGGCCCTTATATTTTTCAGGCATTTTCAGGCTCCTCGTATTTTTCACACCTTTTCAGGCTCCTCATATTTTTCAGGCCTTTTCGGCTCCTCGTATTTTTCACACCTTTTCAGGCTCCACGTATTTAAAGGCCTTTTCAGGCTCCTCGCATTTTACACACCTTTCCCGGCTCCTCGTATTTTTCACGCATTTTCAGGTCCTCGTATATTTCACGCCTTTTCAGGCTCCTCATATATTTCACACCTTTTCAGGCTCCTCATATTTTTCAGGCCTTTTCAGTCTCCTCATATTTTTCAGGCCTTTTCCGGCTCCTCTTATTTTTCAGGCCTTTCAGGCTCCTCGTATTTTTCATGCATTTTCAGGCTCCTTATATTTTCAGGCATTCTCCGGCTCCTCGTATTTATCAGGCCTTTTCAGGCTCCTCATATTTTTCACACCTTTTCAGGCTCCTCGTATTTTACAGGCTTTTTCAGGCTCCTCGTATTTTTCACACCTTTTCAGGCTTCTCGTATTTTTCACACTTTTTCAAGCTCTTCGTATTTTTCACAGCTTTTCAGGCTCCTCGTATTTTAAAGGCCTTTTCAGGCTCCTCGTATTTTACACACCTTTCCCTGCTCCTCGTATTTTTCACGCATTTTCAGGCTCCTTGTATTTTTCACGCCTTATCAGGCTCCTCGTTTTTTTCACACCTTTTCAGGCTCCTCGTATTTTTCACACCTCTTCAGGCTCCTCGTATTTTTCACGCCTTTTCAGGCTCCTCGTATTTTTCAGGCCTTTTCAGGCTCCTCGTATTTATCACACCTTTTCAGGCTCCTCGTATTTTTCACACCTTTTCAGGCTCTTCGTATTTTTCAGGCCTTTCCAGGCTCCTCGTATTTTTCACACCTCTTCAGGCTCCTCGTATTTCTCACACCTCTTCAGGCTCCTCGTATTTATCACACATTTTCAGGCTCCTCGTATTTTTCACACCTTTTCAGGCTCTTCGTATTTTTCATGCCTTTCCAGGCTCCTCGTATTTTTCACGCCTTTTCAGGCTTCTCGTTTTTTTCACGCCTTTTCAGGCTCCTCGTATTTTTCACACCTTTTCAGGCTCCTCATATTTTTCAGGCCTTTTCAGGCTCCTCATAATTTTCAGGCCTTGTCCGGCTCCTCGTATTCTTCAGGCCTTTCAGGCTCCTCGTATTTTTCAGGCCTTTTCAGGCTCCTCGTATTTTTCACACCTTTTCAGGCTCCTCGTATTTTTCAGTCCTTTTCAGGCTCCTCATATTTTTCAGGCCTTTTCCGGCTCCTCGTATTTTTCAGGACTTTCAGGCTCCTCGTATTTTTCACGCATTTTCAGGCTCCTCATATTCTTCAGGCCTTTTCCGGCTCCTTGTATTTTTCAGGCCTTTTCAGGCTCTTCATATTTTTCACACTTTTTCAGGCTCCTCGTATTTTTCAGGCCTTTTCAGGCTCCTCGTATTTTTCACACCTTTTCAGGCTCCTCGTATTTTTCACGCCTTTTCAGGCTCCTCATATTTTTCACGCCTTTTCAGGCCCCTCGTATTATTCAGGCCTTTTCAGGCTCCTAGAATTTTTCAGGCCTTTTCAGGCTCCTCGTATTTTACAGGCGTTTTCAAGCTCCTCGTATTTTACAGGCCTTTTCAGGCTCCTCGTATTTTTCACACCTTTTCAGGCTCCTCGTATTTTTCACACCTTTTCAGGCTCCTCGTATTTTTCACACCTTTTCAGGCTCCTCGTATTTTTCACATCTTTCAGGCTCCTCGTATTTTTAACACCTTTTCAGGCTCCTCGTATTTTTCACACCTTTTCAGGCTCCTCGTAATTTTCACACCTTTTCAGGCTCCTCGTATTTTTCACACCTTTTCAGGCTCCTCATATTTTTCAGGCCTTTTCAGGCTCCTCGTATTTTTCACACCTTTTCAGGCTCCTCATATTTTAAAGGCCTTTCAGGCTCCTCATATTTTTCACGCCTTTTCAGGCTCCTCATATTTTTCAGGCTTTTTCTGGCTCCTTGTATTTTTCAGGCCTTTTAAGGCTCCTCATTTTTTTCACACCTTTTCAGGCTCCTCATATTTTACAGGCCTTTTCAGGCACCTCGTATTTTTTACACCTTTTCAGGCACCTCGTATTTTTCACAGCTTTTCAGGCTCCTCATATTTTCACGCCTTTTCAGGCCCCTCGTATTATTCAGGCCTTTTCTGGCTCCTCGTATTTTTCACACATTTTAAGGCTCCTCGTATTTTTCAGGCTTTTTCAGTCTCCTCATATTTTTCACACCTTATCAGGCTCCTCATATTTTTCAGGCTTTTTCAGGCTTCTCGTATTTTTCAGGCCTTTTCAGGCTCCTCATATTTTTCACACCTTTTCAGGCTCCTCATATTTTTCATGCCTTTTCAGGCTCCTCAAATTTTTCAGCCCTTTTCAGGCTCCTCGTATTTTACAGGCCTTTTCAGGCTCCTCGTATTTTTCACAACTTTTCAGGCTCCTCGTATTTTTCACACCTTTACAGGCTCCTCGAACTTTTCACAACTTTTCAGCATCCTCGTATTTTTCATGCCTTTTCAGGCTCCTCGTATTTTTCAGGCTTTTTCAGGCTCCTCGTATTTTTCACACCTTTTCATGCCCTCTATTTTTTTCGGCTTTTCAAGGCTCCGTATTTTCACACCTTTTCAGGCTCCTCGTATTTTTCCGCTTTTCCAGGCTCCTCGTATTTTCACGCCCTTTTCTGGCTCGTATTTCACGCCTTTTCAAGGCTCCTCGTATTTATCACGCCTTTATCAGGCTCCTCGTATTTTTTCACGACCTTTACAGACTCGTTTTTTTATTCACACTTTTTCCCGGCTCCCTTGTACTTTTTTCAGGCCTTTTCAATGCTCCTCATAATTTTTCTAACCACAACCTTTCAGGTTTCCTCGTATTTTTGCACGCCTTTTCAGGCTCCTCGTATTTTTCACCCCTTTTCAGGCTCCTCGTTTTTTTTCACACCTTTTCCGGCTCCTTGTATTTTTCAGGCCTTTTCATGCTCCTCATATTTTTCACACCTTTTCAGGTTCCTCGTATTTTTCACGCCTTTTCAGGCTCCTCGTATTTTTAACGCCTTTTCAGGCCCCTCGTATTATTCAGGCCTTTTCAGGCTCCTAGAATTTTTCAGGCCTTTTCAGGCTCCTCGTATTTTACAGGCGTTTTCAAGCTCCTCGTATTTTACAGGCCTTTTCAGGCTCCTCGTATTTTTCACACCTTTTCAGGCTCCTCGTATTTTTCACGCCTTTTCAGGCTCCTCCTATTTTTCAGGCCTTTTCAGGCTCCTCGGCTTTTTCAGGCTCCTCGTATTTTTCAGGCCCTTTCAGGCTCCTCGTATTTTTCACACCTTTTCAGGCTCCTCGTATTTTTCACACCTTTTCAGGCTCCTCGTATTTTTCACACCTTTTCAGGCTCCTCATATTTTCAGGCCTTTTCAGGCTCCTCGTATTTTTCACACCTTTTCAGGCTCCTCGTATTTTAAAGGCCTTTCAGGCTCCTCATATTTTTCATGCCTTTTCAGGCTCCTCATATTTTTCAGGCTTTTTCCGGCTCCTTGTATTTTTCAGGCCTTTTCAGGCTCCTCATATTTTTCACACCTTTTCAGGCTCCTCATATTTTCACGCCTTTTCAGGCCCCTCGTATTATTCAGGCCTTTTCTGGCTCCTCGTATTTTTCACATCTTTTAAGGCTCTTCGTATTTTTCAGGCTTTTTCAGTCTCCTCATATTTTTCACACCTTATCAGGCTCCTCGTATTTTTCAGGCTTTTTCAGGCTTCTCGTATTTTTCAGGCCTTTTCAGGCTCCTCATATTTTTCACACCTTTTCAGGCTCCTCGTATTTTTCATGCCTTTTCAGGCTCCTCGAATTTTTCAGGCCTTTTCAGGCTCCTCGTATTTTACAGGCCTTTTTAGGCTCCTCGTATTTTTCACAACTTTTCAGGCTCCTCATATTTTTCAGGCCTTTTCAGGCTCCTCATACTTTACACACCTTCCAAGGCTCCTCGGATTTTTCACGCCTTTTCAGGCTCCTTGTATTTTTCACGCCTTCTCAGGCTCCTCGTATTTTATACACCTTTCCAGGCTCTTCGTATTTTTCACGCATTTTCAGGCTCCTTGCATTTTTCACACGTTTTCAGGCTCCTCGTATTTTACACACCTTTTCAGGCTCCTTGCATTTTTCACACGTTTTCAGGCTCCTCGTATTTTACACACCTTTCCAGGCTCCTCGTATTTTTCACGCATTTTCAGACTCCTCGTATTTTTCACGCCTTTTCAGGCTCCTCGTATTTTTCAGGCCTTTTCAAGCTCCTCATATTTTTCACACTTTTCAGGCTCCTCGTATTTTTCACACCTTTTCAGGCTCCTCCTATTTTTCACACCTCTTCAGGCTCCTCGTATTTTTCACACATTTTCAGGCTCCTCGTATTTTTCAGGCCTTTTCAGGCTCCTCGTATTTTTCACATATTTTCACGCCCCTTATATTTTTCAGGCCTTTTCAGGCTCCTCGTATTTTTCACACCTTTTCAGGCTCCTTATATTTTTCAGGCCTTTTCAGGCTCCTCATATTTTTCATACCTTTTCAGCCTCGTCGTATTTAAAGGCCTTTACTGGCTCCTCGTACTTTACACACCTTTCCAGGCTCCTCGTATTTTTCACGCATTTTCAGGCTCCTTGTATTTTTCACGCCTTCTCAGGCTCCTCGTATTTTATACACCTTTCCAGGCTCTTCGTATTTTTCACGCATTTTCAGGCTCCTTGCATTTTTCACACGTTTTCAGGCTCCTCGTATTTTTCACACATTTTCAGGCTCCTCGATTTTTTCACACCTTTTCAGTCTCCTCGAATTTTTCTCACCTTTTCAGGCTCCTCGTATTTTTCACACCTTTTCAGGCTCCTCATATTTTTCACGCCTTTTCAGGCTCCTCGTATTTTTCAGGTCTTTTCCCGGCTTCTCGTATTTTTCAGGCCTTTTCAGGCTCCTCATATTTTTCACACCTTTTCAGGCTCCTCGTATTTTACAGGCCTTTTCAGGCTCCTCATATTTTCCCACCTTTTCAGGCTCCTCGTATTTTTCACACTTTTTCAGACTCCTCATATTTTTCACGCCTTTACAGGCTCCTCGTACTTTACACACCTTTCCAGGCTCCTCGTATTTTTCATGCCTTTTCAGGCTCCTCGTATTTTAAAGGCCTTTTCAGGCTCCTCGTATTTTACACACCTTTCCCGGCTCCTCGTATTTTTCACGCATTTTCAGGCTCCTCGTATTTTTCACGCCTTTTCAGGCTCCTCGTATTTTTCACACCTTATCAGGCTCCTCATATTTTTCAGGCCTTTTCAGTCTCCTCATATTTTTCAGGCCTTTTCCGGCTCCTCTTATTTTTCAGGCCTTTCAGGCTCCTCGTATTTTTCATGCATTTTCAGGCTCCTTATATTTTTCAGGCCTTTTCCGGCTCCTCGTATTTTCAGGCCTTTTCAGGCTCCACATATTTTTCACACCTTTTCAGGCTCCTCGTATTTTACAGGCTTTTTCAGGCTCCTCGTATTTTTCACACCTTTTCAGGCTCCTCGTATTTTTTCACACCTTTCAGGCTCTTCGTATTTTTCACAGCTTTTCAGGCTCCTCGTATTTTAAAGGACTTTTCAGGTCCTCGTATTTTACACACGTTTCCCTGCACCCGTATTTTTCACACCTTTTAAGGCTCCTCGTATTTTTCACGACCTTTTCAGGCTCCTCGTATTTTTCACACCTTTTCAGGCTCCTAGTATTTTTCACACCTTTTCAGGCTCCTCGTATTTTTCACACCTTTCAGGCTCCTCGTATTTTTCAAGCCTTTTCAGGGTCCTCGTATTTTTCAGGCTTTGTCAGGCATCCTCGTATTTTTCACACCTTTTCAGGGTCCTCGTATTTTTCACACCTTTTCAGGCTCCTCGTATTTTTCACACCTTTTCAGGCTCCTCGTATTTTTCACACACTTTTCAGGCTCCTCGTATTTTTCACACCTGTTCAGGCTCCTCGTATTTTTCACACCTTTTCAGGCTCCTCGTATTTTTCACACCTTTTCAGGTTCCTCGTATTTTTCAGGGCTTTTCAGGCTCCTCGTATTTTTCACACCTTTTCAGGGCCCTTGTTTTTTTCAGGCTTTGTCAGGCTCCTCGTATTTTTCACACCTTTTCAGGTTCCTCGTATTTTTCACACCTTTTCAGGCTCCTCGTATTTTTCAGGCCTTTTCAGGCTCCTCGTATTTTTCAGGCCTTTTCAGGCTCCTCGTATTTTTCAGGCCTTTTCAGGCTCCTCGTATTTTTCACACCTTTTCAGGCGCCTCGTATTTTTCACACCTTTTCAGGCTCCTCGTAATTTTCACACCTTTTCAGGCTCCTCGTATTTTTCACACCTTTTCAGGCTCCTCGTATTTTTCACACCTTTTCAGGCTCCTCGTATTTTTCACACCTTTTCAGGCTCCTCATATTTTTCACACCTTTTCAGGCTCCTCGTATTTTTCAAGCCTTTTCAGGGTCCTCGTATTTTTCAGGCCTTTTCAGGCTGCTCATATTTTTCAAGCCTTTTCAGGCTCCTCGTATTTTTCACACCTTTTCAGGGTCCTCGTATTTTTCACACCTTTTCAGGCTTCTCGTATTTTTCACACCTTTTCAGGGTGCTCGTATTTTTCACACTTTTTCAGGCTCCTCGTATTTTTCACGCTTTGTCACGCTCCTCGTATTTTTCAAACCTTTTCAGGATCCTTGTATTTCTCACACCTTTTCAGGCTCCTCGTATTTTTCACACCTTTTCAGGGTCCTCGTATTTTTCACACCTTTTAAGGTCCTCGTATTTTTCACACCTTTTCAGGCTCCTCGTAATTTTCAGGCCTTTTCACGCTCCTCGTATTTTTCACGCCTTTTCAGGCCCCTCGTATTTTTCACACGTTTTCAAGGCTCTATCGTGATTTATTCAGAGGCTTTTGTAGCTCCTCGTATAATTTCCAGCCCTTTTACACGGCTCAACTCGATATTTTCCACCTTTTTTCAAAGGCTCCTGCGTATTTTTTTCATAGGCTTTTCAGGCTCCTCGCATTTTTCACACCTTTACAGGCTCCTCCTATTTTTCACACCTCTTCAGGCTCCTCGTATTTTTCACACATTTTCAGGCTCCTCGTATTTTTCAGGCCTTTTCAAGCTCCTCGTATTTTTCAGGCCTTTTCAAGCCCCTCGTATTTTTCACACTTTTCAGGCTCCTCGTATTTTTCACACCTTTTCAGGCTCCTACTATTTTTCACACCTCTTCAGGCTCCTCGTATTTTTCACACCTTTCCAGGCTCCTCGTATTTTTCACGCCTTTTCAGGCTCCTCGTATTTTTCAGGCTTTTTCAGGCTCCTCGTATTTTTCAGGCCTTTTCAGGCTCCTCATATTTTTCACACCTTTTCAGGCTCCTCGTATTTTTCAGGCCTTTTCAGGCTCCTCTTATTTTTCACGTCTTTTCAGGCTCCTCGAATTTTTTAGGCCTTTTCAGGGTCCTCGTATTTTACAGGCCTTTTCAGGCTTCTCGTATTTTACAGGCCTTTTCAGGCTCCTCGTATTTTTCAGGCCTTTTCAGGCTCCTCGTATTTTTCAGGCCTTTTCAGGCTCCTCGTATTTTTCACACCTTTACCGGCTCCTCGTATTTTTCACACCTTTTCAGGCTCCTCATATTTTTCACACCTTTTCAGGCTCCTCGTATTTTTCAAGCCTTTTCAGGGTCCTCGTATTTTTCAGGCCTTTTCAGGCTGCTCATATTTTTCAAGCCTTTTCAGGCGCCTCGTATTTTTCACACCTTTTCAGGGTCCTCGTATTTTTCACACCTTTTCAGGCTTCTCGTATTTTTCACACCTTTTCAGGGTCCTCGTATTTTTCACACTTTTTCAGGCTGCTCGTATTTTTCACGCTTTGTCACGCTCCTCGTATTTTTCACACCTTTTCAGGATCCTTGTATTTCTCACACCTTTTCAGGCTTCTCGTATTTTTCACACCTTTTCAGGGTCCTCGTATTTTTCACACCTTTTAAGGCCCCTCGTATTTTTCACACCTTTCAGGCTCCTCGTATTTTTCACACCTTTTCAGGCTCCTCGTATTTTTCACACCTTTTCAGGGTCCTCGTATTTTTCACACCTTTTCAGGGTCCTCGTATTTCTCACACCTTTTCAGGCTCCTCGTATTTTTCAGGCTTTTTCAGGCTCCTCATATTTTTCACACCTTATCAGGCTCCTCGTATTTTTCAGGCCTTTTTAGGCTACTCGTATTTTTCACACCTTTTCAGGCTCCTCGTATTTTTCACGCCTTTTCAGGCTCCTCGTATTTTTCACACCTTTTCAAACTCCTCGTATTTTTCACACCTTTTCAGGGTGCTCGATCTTTTCACACCTTTTCAGCCTCCTCGTAATTTTCACACCTTTTAAGGCTCCTCATATTTTTCACGCATTTTCAGGCTCCTCGTATTTTTTACACCTTTTCAGGCTCCTCATATTTTTCACGCCTTTTCAGGCTCCTCGTATTTTTCACACCTTTTTAGGCTCCTCGTATTTTTCAGGGCTTTTCAGGCTCCTCGTAATTTTCAGGCCTTTTCAGGCTCCTCGTATTTTTCACACCTTTTCAGGCTCCTCGTATTTTTCAGGCCTTTTCAGGCTCCTCGTATTTTTCACACCTTTTCAGCGTCCTCATATTTTTCAGGCCTTTTCAGCTCCTCGTATTTTTCACACCTTTTCAGGCCTCTCGTATTTTTCATGAGTTTTCAGGCTCCTCGTGTTATTCACACCTGTTCAGGCTCCTCGTATTTTTCACACCTTTTCAGGCTCCTTATATTTTTCAGGCCTTTTCCGGCTCCTCGTATTTTTCAGGCCTTTTCAGGCTCCACATATTTTTCACACCTTTTCAGGCTCCTCTTATTTTACAGGCTTTTTCAGGCTCCTCGTATTTTTCAGGTCTTTTCATGCACCTCCAATTTTTCAGGCCCTTTCAGGCTCCTCGTATTTTACAGGCCTTTTCAGGCTCCTCGTATTTTTCACTCCTTTTCAGGCCCCTCGTATTTTTCAGGCCTTTTCAGGCTCCTCGTATTTTTCACATCTTTTCACGCCCCTCATATTTTTCAGGCCTTTTCAGGCTCCTCGTATTTTTCAGGCCTTTTCAGGCTCCTCGTATTTTTCACACCTTTTCAGGCTCCTCGTATTTTAAAGACCTTTTCAGGCTCCTCGTTTTTACACACCTTTTCAGACTCCTCGTATTTTTCACACATTTTCAGGCTCCTTGTATTTTTCACGCCTTTTCAGGCTCTTCGTATTTTACACACCTTTTCAGGCTCCTCTTATTTTTCACACCTTTTCAGGCTCCTCGTAGTTTTCACGCCTTTTCAGGCCACTCGTATTTTTCAGGGCTTTTCAGGCTCCTCAAATTTTTCACACCTTTCTGGATCCTCGTATTTTTCACACCTTTTCAGGCTCCTCGTATTTTTCACACCTTTTCAGGCTCCTCGTATTTTTCACACCTTTTCAGGCTCCTCGTATTTTTCACGCCTTTTCAGGCTCCTTGTATTTTTCAGGCTTTTTCAAGCTCCTCGTATTTTTCACACCTCTTCAGGCTCCTCGTATTTTTCACACCTTTTCAGGCTCCTCCTATTTTTCACACCTTTTCAGGCTCCCCTTATTTTTCACACGTTTTCAGGCTGCTCGTATTTTTCACACCTTTTCAGGCTCCTCCTATTTTTCACACCTTTTCAGGCCCCTCGTATTTTTCACACCTTTTCAGGCTCCGCATATTTTTCACACCTTTTCAGGCTCCTCGTATTTTTCACACCTTTTCAGGCTCCTCGTATTTCCCCAACTTTTCAGGCTCCTCGAATTTTTCAGGCCTTTTCAGGTTCTTCCTATTTTTCAGGTCTTTTCAGGCTCCTCGTATTTTTCACGCATTTTCAGGCTCCTCATATTTTTCAGGTCTTTTCCGGCTCCTCGTATTTTTCAGGGCTTTTCAGGCTCCTCCGATTTTTCACACCTATTCAGGCTCCTCGTATTTTTCAGGTCTTTTCAGGCTCCTCGTATTTTTCACACCTTTTCAGGCTCCTCATATTTTTCACACCTTTTCAGGCTCCTTGTATTTTTCAGGCCTTTTCAGGCTCCTCCGATTTTTCACACCTATTCAGGCTCCTCGTATTTTTGACAACGTTCAGGATCCTTGTCTTTTTCACGCCTTTTCAGGCTCCTCGTATTTTTCACACCTTTTTGGCTCCTTCGTATTTTTCTTGCCTTTCAGGCTCCTGTATTTTTCCAGGCCTTTTCAGGCTCCTCGTATTTTCACACCTTTTCAGGCTCCGCGTATTTTCAGGCCTTTTCAGGCTCCTCGTATTTTTCACACCTTTCAGGCTCCTAGTATTTTTCAGGCCTTTTCAGGCTCCTCGTATTTTTCACGCCTTTTCAGGCTCCTCGTATTTTTCACACCTTTTCAGGCTCCTCGTATTTTTCACGCCTTTCAGGCTCCTCGTATTTTTCACGCCTTTTCAAGCTCCTAGTATTTTTCACACCAATTCAGGCTCCTCGTATTTTTCAGGCCTTTTCAGGCTCCTCGGATTTTTCAGGTCTTTTCAGGCTCCTTTTATTTTTAACACCTTTTCAGGCTCCTCGTATTTTTCAGGCCTTTTCAGGCTCCTCGTATTTTTCACACCTCTTCACGCTCCTCATATTTTTCACACCTCTTCAGACTCCTCGTATTTTTAACGACTTTTCAGGCTCCTCCTATTTTTCACATCTTTTTAGCCTTCTCGTATTTTTCACACCTTTTCAGGCTCCTCATATTTTTCACGCCTTTTCAGGCTCCTCGTATTTTCACACCTTTTCAGGCTTCTCGTATTTTTCTCACCTTTTCAGGCTCCGCGTATTTTTCACACCTTTTCAGGCTCCTCGTATTTTTCAGGCCTTTTCAGGCTCCTCGTATTTTTCAGGCATTCTCAGGCTCCTCGTATTTTTCAGGCCTTTTCAGGCTCCTCATATTTTTCAGGCCTTTTCAGACTCCTCGTATTTTTCACACCTTTTCAGGCCCCTCATATTTTTCAGGCCTTTTCTGGCTCTCGTGTTTTTCAGGCCTTTCAGGCTCCTTGTATTTTTCACACCTTTTCAGGCTCCTCGTATTTTTCACACCTTTTCAGGCCCCTCGTATTTTTCACACCTTTTCAGGCTCCGCATATTTTTCACACCTTTTTAGGCTCCTCGTATTTTTCAGGCCGTTTCAGGCTCCTCGTATTTTTCAGGCTTTTCCAGGCTCCTCGTATTTTTCACACCTTTTCAGGATCCTCGTATTTTTCAGGCCTTTTCAGGCTCCTCGTATTTTTCACACCTTTTCAGACTGCTCGTATTTTTCTCACCTTTTCAGGCTCCACGTATATTTCACACCTTTTCAGGCTCCTCGTATTTTTCACACCTTTTCAGGCTCCTCGTATTTTTCAGGCCTTTTCAGGGTCCTCGTATTTTTCAGGCATTTTAAGGCTCCTCGTATTTTTCAGGCCTTTCAGGCTCCTCGTATTTTTCACGCCTTTTCAAGCTCCTAGTATTTTTCACACCTTTTCAGGCTCCTCGTATTTTTCAGGCCTTTTCAGGCTCCTCGGATTTTTCAGGTCATTTCAGGCTCCTTTTATTTTTAACACCTTTTCAGGCTCCTCGTATTTTTCAGGCCTTTTCAGGCTCCTCGTATTTTTCACACCTCTTCAGGCTCCTCATATTTTTCACACCTCTTCAGGCTCCTCGTATTTTTAACGACTTTTCAGGCTCCTCGTATTTTTCACACCTTTTTAGGCTCCTCGTATTTTTCACACCTTTTCAGGCTCCTCATATTTTTCACGCCTTTTCAGGCTCCTCGTATTTTCACACCTTTTCAGGCTCCTCGTATTTTTCTCACCTTTTCAGGCTCGGTTTTTTCACACCTTTTCATGCTCCTCGTATTTTTTCAGGCCTTGTCAGCGCTCCTCGTATTTTTCAGGCATTTTCAGGCCTCCTCGTATTTCAGGCCTTTTTCAGGCTCCTCATATTTTCAGGACCTTTTCAGGACTCCTCGTATTTTTCACAACTTTTCAGGCCCCTCATATTTTTCAGGCCTTTTCTTGGCCTTCCGTGTTTTTCAGGCCTTTCAGGCTCCTTTTGTATTTTCACACCTTTTCAGGCCCCTCGTATTTTTCACCCTTTTTCAGGCTCCGCATATTTTTCACACTTTTTAGGCTCCTCGTATTTTTCGGCCGTTACAGGCTCCTCGGTATTTTTCAGCTTTTCCGGCTCCTCGTAATTCACACCTTTTTCCAGGATCCTCGTTATTTTTAGGGCCTTTTCAGGCTCCTCGTATTTTTCACACCTTTCAGCTGCTCGTATTTTTCACACCTTTTCAGGCTCCACGTATATTTCACACCTTTTCAGGCTCCTCGTATTTTTCACACCTTTTCAGGCTCCTCGTATTTTTCAGGCCTTTTCAGGGTCCTCGTATTTTTCAGGCCTTTGAAGGCTCCTCGTATTTTTCACGCCTTTTCAGGCTCCTCGTATTTTTCACTCCTTTTCAGGCTCCTCGTATTTTTCACGCCTTTTCAGGCTCCTCGTATTTTTCACACCTTTTCAGGTCCTCGTATTTTTCAAACCTTTTCAGGCTCCTCGTATTTTTCACACCTTTTCAGGCTCTTCGTATTTTTCACCCCTTTTCAAGCTCCTTGAACTTTTCACACCTTTTCAGGCTCCTCGTATTTTTCACACCTTTTCAGGCTCCTCATAGTTTTCAGGCCTTTTCAGGCTCCTCGTATTTTTCACACCTTTTCAGGCTTCCCGTATTTTAAAGGCCTTTTCAGGCTCCTCGTACTTTACACACCTTTCCAGGCTCCTCGTATTTTTCACACCTTTTCAGGCTCCTCATAGTTTTCAGGCCTTTTCAGGCTCCTCGTAATTTTCACACCTTTTCAGGCTTCCCGTATTTTAAAGGCCTTTTCAGTCTCCTCGTATTTTTCACACCTTTTCAGGATCCTCGTATTTTTCAGGCCTTTTCAGGCTCCTCGGATTTTTCAGGCCTTTTCAGGCTCCTCGTATTTTTCACGCCTTTTCATGCTCCTCGTATTTTTCACACCTTTTCAGGCTCCTCGGATTTTTCAGGCCTTTTCAGGCTCCTCGGATTTTTCAGGCCTTTTCAGGCTCCTCGTATTTTTCACGCCTTTTCAGGCTCCTCGTATTTTTAACACCTTTTCGGGCTCCTCATATTTTTCACGCCTTTTCATGCACCTCGTATTTTTCACCACTTTTTGCGCTCCTCGTATTTTTCAGGCCTTTTCAGGCTCCTCGGATTTTTCAGGCCTTTTCAGGCTCCTCGGATTTTTCAGGCATTTTCAGGATCCTCGTATTTTTCACGCCTTTTCAGGCTCCTCGTATTTTTCACACCTTTTCGGGCTCCTCATATTTTTCACGCCTTTTAATGCTCCTCGTATTTTTCACAACTTTTCGGACTCCTCGTATTTTTCAGGCCTTTTCAGGCTCCTCGGATTTTTCAGGTCTTTCAGGCTCCTCTTATTTTTAACACCTTTTCAGGCTCCTCGTATTTCTCAGACCTTTTCAGGCTCCTCGTATTTTTCAGACCTTTTCATGCTCCTCGTATTTTTCACTCTTTTCCCGCTCCTCGTATTTTTAGGCCTTTTTAGTCTCTTGGTATTCTTCACACCTTTTCAGGCTCCTCGTGTTTTACACGCCTTTCAGGCTCCTCGTATTTATCACGCCTTTTCATGCTTCTCGAATTTTTCACAACTTTTCAGGCTCCTCATAGTTTTCAGGCCTTTTCAGGCTCCTCGTATTTTTCACACCTTTTCAGGTTCCCCGTATTTTAAAGGCCTTTTCAGGCTCCTCGTATTTTACACACCTTTCCAGGCTCCTCGTATTCTTCACGCATTTTCGGGCTCCTTGTATTTTTCATGCCGTCTCAGGCTCCTCGTATTTTACACACCTTTTCAGGCTCCTCGTATTTTTCACACCTTTTCAGGCTCCTCGTATTTTTCACGTCGTTTCAGGCTCCTCGTATTTTTCACACCTTTTCAGGCTACTCTTATTTATCAAGCCTTTTCAGGCTCCTCGTATTTTTCACACCTGTTCAGGCTCCTCGTATTTTTCACACCATTTCAGGCTCCTCGTATTTTTCACACCTTTTCAGGCTCCTCGTACTTTTCACACCTTTTCAGGCTCCTCGTATTTTCACACCTTTTCAGGCTCCTCGTATTTTTCACACCTTTTCAGGCTCCTCGTATTTTACACACCTTTCCAGGCTCCTCGTATTCTTCACGCCTTTTCGGGCTCCTTGTATTTTTCACGCCTTCTCAGGCTCCTCGTATTTTACACACCTTTTCAGGCTCCTCGTATTTTTCACACCTTTTCAGGCTCCTCGTATTTTTCACGCCTTTTCAGGCTCCTCATATTTTTCACACCTTTTCAGGCTCCTTGTATTTTTCAGGCCTTTTCAGGCTCCTCCGATTTGTCACACCTTTTCAGGCTCCTCGTATTTTTCAGGCATTTTCAGGCTACTCGTATTTTTCAGGCCTTTTCAGGCTCCTCATATTTTTCAGGCCTTTTCAGACTCCTCGTATTTTTCACACCTTTTCAGGCCCCTCATATTTTTCAGGCCTTTTCTGGCTCTCGTGTTTTTCAGGCCTTTCAGGCTCCTTGTATTTTTCACACCTTTTCAGGCTCCTCGTATTTTTCACACCTTTTCAGGCCCCTCGTATTTTTCACACCTTTTCAGGCTCCGCATATTTTTCACACCTTTTTAGGCTCCTCGTATTTTTCAGGCCGTTTCAGGCTCCTCGTATTTTTCAGGCTTTTCCAGGCTCCTCGTATTTTTCACACCTTTTCAGGATCCTCGTATTTTTCAGGCCTTTTCAGGCTCCTCGTATTTTTCACACCTTTTCAGGGTGCTCGTATTTTTCACACCATTTCAGGCTCCACGTATTTTTCACACCTTTTCAGGCTCCTCGTATTTTTCACACCTTTTCAGGCTCCTCGTATTTTTCAGGCCTTTTCAGGGTCCTCGTATTTTTCAGGCATTTGAAGGCTCCTCGTATATTTCAGGCCTTTTCCGGCTCCTCGTATTTTTCACACCTTTTCAGGCTCCTCGTATTTTTCACACCTTTTCAGGCTCCTCGTATTTTTTACACCTTTTCAGGCTCCTCGTATTTTTCACACCTTTTCAGGCTCCTCGTATTTTTCACACCTTTTCAGGCTCTTCGTATTTTTCACACCTTTTCAAGCTCCTTGAACTTTTCACACCTTTTCAGGCTCCTCGTATTTTTCACACCTTTTCAGGCTCCTCATAGTTTTCAGGCCTTTTCAGGCTCCTCGTAATTTTCACACCTTTTCAGGCTTCCCGTATTTTAAAGGCCTTTTCAGGCTCCTCGTACTTTACACACCTTTCCAGGCTCCTCGTATTTTTCACACCTTTTCAGGCTCCTCATAGTTTTCAGGCCTTTTCAGGCTCCTCGTAATTTTCACACCTTTTCAGGCTTCCCGTATTTTAAAGGCCTTTTCAGTCTCCTCGTATTTTTCACACCTTTTCAGGATCCTCGTATTTTTCAGGCCTTTTCAGGCTCCTCGGATTTTTCAGGCCTTTTCAGGCTCCTCGTATTTTTCACGCCTTTTCATGCTCCTCGTATTTTTCACACCTTTTCAGGCTCCTCGGATTTTTCAGGCCTTTTCAGGCTCCTCGGATTTTTCAGGCTCCTCGGATTTTTCAGGCCTTTTCAGGCTCCTCGTATTTTTCACGCCTTTTCAGGCTCCTCGTATTTTTAACACCTTTTCGGGCTCCTCATATTTTTCACGCCTTTTCATGCACCTCGTATTTTTCACAACTTTTTGCGCTCCTCGTATTTTTCAGGCCTTTTCAGGCTCCTCGGATTTTTCAGGCCTTTTCAGGCTCCTCGGATTTTTCAGGCATTTTCAGGATCCTCGTATTTTTCACGCCTTTTCAGGCTCCTCGTATTTTTCACACCTTTTCGGGCTCCTCATATTTTTCACGCCTTTTAATGCTCCTCGTATTTTTCACAACTTTTCGGACTCCTCGTATTTTTCAGGCCTTTTCAGGCTCCTCGGATTTTTCAGGTCTTTCAGGCTCCTCTTATTTTTAACACCTTTTCAGGCTCCTCGTATTTCTCAGACCTTTTCAGGCTCCTCGTATTTTTCAGACCTTTTCATGCTCCTCGTATTTTTCACTCTTTTCCCGCTCCTCGTATTTTTAGGCCTTTTTAGTCTCTTGGTATTCTTCACACCTTTTCAGGCTCCTCGTGTTTTACACGCCTTTCAGGCTCCTCGTATTTATCACGCCTTTTCATGCTTCTCGAATTTTTCACAACTTTTCAGGCTCCTCATAGTTTTCAGGCCTTTTCAGGCTCCTCGTATTTTTCACACCTTTTCAGGTTTCCCGTATTTTAAAGGCCTTTTCAGGCTCCTCGTATTTTACACACCTTTCCAGGCTCCTCGTATTCTTCACGCATTTTCGGGCTCCTTGTATTTTTCATGCCGTCTCAGGCTCCTCGTATTTTACACACCTTTTCAGGCTCCTCGTATTTTTCACACCTTTTCAGGCTCCTCGTAGTTTTCACGTCTTTTCAGGCTCCTCGTATTTTTCACACCTTTTCAGGCTCCTCGAATTTTTCACACCTTTTCAGGCTCCTCGTATTTTTCACACCTTTTCAGGCTCCTCGTATTTTTCACACCTTTTCAGGCTCCTCGTATTTTACACACCTTTCCAGGCTCCTCGTATTCTTCACGCATTTTCGGGCTCCTTGTATTTTTCACGCCTTCTCAGGCTCCTCGTATTTTACACACCTTTTCAGGCTCCTCGTATTTTTCACACCTTTCCAGGCTCCTCGTATTCTTCACGCATTTTCGGGCTCCTTGTATTTTTCACGCCTTCTCAGGCTCCTCGTATTTTACACACCTTTTCAGGCTCCTCGTATTTTTCACACCTTTTCAGGCTCCTCGTATTTTTCACGCCTTTTCAGGCTCCTCATATTTTTCACACCTTTTCAGGCTCCTTGTATTTTTCAGGCCTTTTCAGGCTCCTCCGATTTTTCACACCTTTTCAGGCTCCTCGTATTTTTCAGGCCTTTTCAGGCTCCTCGTATTTTTCACACCTTTTCAGGCTCCTCTTATTCTGCAGGCCTTTTCCGGCTCCACGTATTTTTCACACCTTTTCAGTCTCCTCGTATTTTTCAGGCCTTTTCAGGCTCCTCGTATTTTTCACACCTTTTCAGGCTCCTCGTGTTTTTCACACCTTTTCAGGCTCCTCGTACTTTTCACACCTTTTCATGCTCCTCGTATTTCTCACACCTTTTCAGGCTCCTCGTATTTTTCAGGCCTTTTAATGCTCCTCGTATTTTTCACACCTTTTCCGGCTCCTCGTATTTTTCAGGCCTTTTTAGTCTCCTGGTATTCTTCACACCTTTTCAGGCTCCTCGTGTTTTTCATGCCTTTCAGGCTCCTCGTATTTTTCACGCCTTTTCATGCTCCTCGTATTTTTCACACCTTTTCAGGCTCCTCGGATTTTTCAGGCCTTTTCAGGCTCCTCGTATTTTTCACACCTTTTCAGGCTCCTCGTGTTTTTCACACCTTTTTCAGGCTCCTCGTACTTTTCACACCTTTTCATGCTCCTCGTATTTCTCACACTTTTCAGGCTCCTCGTATTTTTCAGGCCTTTTAATGCTCCTCGTATTTTTCACACCTTTTCAGGCTCCTCGTATTTTTCAGGCCTTTTTAGTCTCCTGGTATTCTTCACACCTTTTCAGGCTCCTCGTGTTTTTCATGCCTTTCAGGCTCCTCGTATTTTTCACTCCTTTTCATGCTCCTCGTATTTTTCACACCTTTTCAGGCTCCTCGGATTTTTCAGGCCTTTTCAGGCTCCTCGGATTTTTCAGGCATTTTCAGGCTCCTCGTATTTTTCACGCCATTTCAGGCTCCTCGTATTTTTCACACCTTTTCGGGCTCCTCATATTTTTCATGCGTTTTCATGCTCCTCGTATTTTTCACAACTTTTCGGGCTCCTCGTATTTTTCAGGCCTTTTCAGGCTCCTCGGATTTTTCAGGCCTTTTCAGGCTCCTCGTATTTTTCACGCCTTTTCAGGCTCCTCGTTTTTTTCACACCTTTTCGGGTTCCTCATATTTTTCACGCCTTTTCATGCTCCTCGTATTTTTCACAACTTTTCGGGCTTCTCGTATTTTTCAGGCCTTTTCAGGCTCCTCGGATTTTTCAGGCCTTTTCCGGCTCCTCTTATTTTTAACACCTTTTCAGGCTCCTCGTATTTCTCAGACCTTTTCAGGCTCCTCGTATTTTTCACACCTTTTCAGGCTCCTCGTATTTTTCACACCTTTTCAGGCTCCTCGTATTTTTCAGACCTTATCAGGCTCCTCGTATTTTTCACACCTTTTGAGGCTCCTCAGATTATTCACACCTTTTCAGGCTACTCGTATTTTTCAGGCCTTTTCAGTCTCCACATATTTTTTAGGCCTTTTCAGGCTCCTCATATTTCTCACAACTCTTCAGGCGCCTCGTACTTTTCAGGCCATTTCATGCTCCTCGTATTTTTCACAACTTTTCAGGCTCCTCGTATTTTTCACACCTTTTCAGGCTCCTGGTATTTTTCAGGCCTTTTCAGGCTCCTGGTATTTTTCACGCCTTTTCAGGCTCCTCGTATTTTTCAGGCCTTTTCAGGCTCGTCGTATTTTACAGGCCTTTTCAGGCTCCTCGTATTTTTCACACCTTTTCAGGCTCCTCGTATTTTTCAGGTCTTTTCAGGCTCCTCGTATTCTGCAGGCCTTTTCAGGCTCCTCCGAATTTTCACACCTTTTCAGGCTCCTCGTATTTTTCAGGCCTTTCAGGCTCCTCGTATTTTTCAGGCCTTTTCAGGCTCCTCGTATTTTTCACACCTTTTCAGGCTCCTCGTATTTTTCAGGCCTTTTCAGGCTCCTCGTATTCTGCAGGCCTTTTCAGGCTCCTCCGATTTTTCACACCTTTTCAGGCTCCTCGAATTTTTCAGGCCTTTTCAGGCTCCTCGTATTTTACAGGCCTTTTCAGGCTCCTCGTATTTTTCACAACTTTTCAGGCTCCTCGTATTTTTCACACCTTTTCAGGCTCCTCGAACTTTTCACACCTTTTCAGCATCCTCGTATTTTTCATGCCTTTTCAGGCTCCTCGTATTTTACAGGCCTTTTCAGGCTTCTCGTATTTTACAGGCCTTTTCAGGCTCCTCGTATTTTTCAGGCCTTTTCAGGCTCCTCGTATTTTTCAGGCCTTTTCAGGCTCCTCGTATTTTTCACATCTTTTCACGCCCCTTATATTTTTCAGGCATTTTCAGGCTCCTCGTATTTTTCACACCTTTTCAGGCTCCTCATATTTTTCAGGCCTTTTCAGGCTCCTCGTATTTTTCACACCTTTTCAGGCTCCACGTATTTAAAGGCATTTTCAGGCTCCTCGTATTTTACACACCTTTCCCGGCTCCTCGTATTTTTCACGCATTTTCAGGTCCTCGTATATTTCACGCCTTTTCAGGCTCCTCGTATATTTCACACCTTTTCAGGCTCCTCATATTTTTCAGGCCTTTTCAGTCTCCTCATATTTTTCAGGCCTTTTCCGGCTCCTCTTATTTTTCAGACCTTTCAGGCTCCTCGTATTTTTCATGCATTTTCAGGCTCCTTATATTTTTCAGGCCTTTTCCGGCTCCTCGTATTTTTCAGGCCTTTTCAGGCTCCTCATATTTTTCACACCTTTTCAGGCTCCTCGTATTTTACAGGCTTTGTCAGGCTCCTCGTATTTTTCACACCTTTTCAGGCTCTCGTATTTTTCACACCTTTTCAGGCTCTTCGTATTTTTCACAGCTTTTCAGGCTCCTCGTATTTTAAAGGCCTTTATAGGCTCCTCGTATTTTACACACCTTTCCCTGCTCCTCGTATTTTTCACGCATTTTCAGGCTCCTTGTATTTTTCACGCCGTTTCAGGCTCCTCGTATTTTACACACATTTTCAGGCTCTTCGTATTTTTCACACCTTTTCAGGCTCCTCGTATTTTAAAGGCCTTTATAGGCTCCTCGTATTTTACACACCTTTCCCTGCTCCTCGTATTTTTCACGCATTTTCAGGCTCCTTGTATTTTTCACGCCTTTTCAGGCTCCTCGTATTTTACACACATTTTCAGGCTCCTCGTATTTTTCACACCTTTTCAGGCTCCTCGTAGTTTTCACGCCTTTTCAGGATCCTCGTATATTTTACACTTTTCCAGGCTCCTCGAATTTTTCACACCTTTTCAGGCTCTTCGTATTTTTCAGGCCTTTCCAGGCTCCTCGTATTTTTCACGCCTTTTCAGGCTCCTCGTATTTTTCACGCCTTTTCAGGCTCCTCGTATTTTTCACACCTTTTCAGGCTCCTCATATTTTTCAGGCCTTTCCAGGCTCCTCGTATTTTTCAGGCCTTTTAAGGCTCCTCATTTTTTTCACACCTTTTCAGGCTCCTCATATTTTACAGGCCTTTTCAGGCACCTCGTATTTTTTACAGCTTTTTAGGCTCCTCGTATTTTTCACAGCTTTTCAGGCTCCTCATATTTTCACGCCTTTTCAGGCCCCTCGTATTATTCAGGCCTTTTCTGGCTCCTCGTATTTTTCACACATTTTAAGGCTCCTCGTATTTTTCAGGCTTTTTCAGTCTCCTCATATTTTTCACACCTTATCAGGCTCCTCGTATTTTTCAGGCTTTTTCAGGCTTCTCGTATTTTTCAGGCCTTTTCAGGCTCCTCATATTTTTCAACCTTTTCAGGCTCCTCATATTTTTCATGCCTTTTCAGGCTCCTCGAATTTTTCAGCCCTTTTCAGGCTCCTCGTATTTTACAGGCCTTTTCAGGCTCCTCGTATTTTTCACAACTTTTCAGGCTCCTCGTATTTTTCACACCTTTTCAGGCTCCTCGAAGTTTTCACACCTTTTCAGCATCCTCGTATTTTTCACACCTTTTCAGGCTCCTCGTATTTTTCAGGCCTTTTCAGGCTCCTCGTATTTTTCACATCTTTTCATGCCCCTCATATTTTTCAGGCCTTTTCAGGCTCCTCGTATTTTTCACACCGTTTCAGGCTCCTCATACTTTTCAGGCCTTTTTAGGCTCCTCGTATTTTTCACACCTTTTCAGGCTCCTCGTATTTTAAAGGCCTTTTCAGGCTCCTCGTATTTTACACACCTTTTCAGGCTCCTCGAATTTTTCACACCTTTTCAGGCTCCTGGTAGTTTTCACACCTTTTCAGGCTCCTCGTATTTTTCACGCCTTTTCAGGCTCCTCGTATTTTTCAGGCCTTTTCAAGCTCCTCGTATTTTTCACACCTTTTCAGGCTCCTCGTATTTTTCACACCTTTTCAGGCTCCTCATAATTTTCAGGCCTTTTCAGGCTCCTCATACTTTACACACCTTTCCAGGCTCCTCGTATTTTTCACGCATTTTCAAGCTCCTTGTATTTTTCACGCCTTCTCAGGCTCCTCGTATTTTATACACCTTTTCAGGCTCCTCGTATTTTTCACACCTTTTCAGCTTCCTCGTATTTTTCACACCTTTTCAGGCTCCTCATATTTTTCACACATTTTCAGGCTCGTCGTATTTTTCACACCTTTTCAGGCTCCTCATATTTTTCACACCTTTTCAGGATCCTCATATTTTTCAAACCTTTACAGGCTCCTCGTATTTTTCAGGCTTTTTCAGTCTCCTCATATTTTTCACACCAAATCAGGCTCCTCGTGTTTTTCAGGCTTTTTCAGGCTCCTCGTATTTTTCAGGCCTTTTCAGGTTCCTAATATTTTTCACACCTTTTCAGGCTGCTCGTATTTTTCTCGCCTTTTCAGGCTCCTCATATTTTTCACGCCTTTTCAGGCCCCTCGTATTATTCAGGCCTTTACAGGCTCCTAGAATTTTTCAGGCCTTTTCAGGCTCCTCGTATTTTACAGGCGTTTTCAGGCTCCTCGTATTTTACAGGCCTTTTCAGGCTCCTCATATTTTTCACACCTTTTCAGGCTCCTCGTGTTTTTCAAACCTTTTCAGGCTCCTCGAACTTTTCACACCTTTTCAGGCTCCTCGTATATTTCACATCTTTTCAGGCTCCTCGTATTTTTCAGGCCCTTTCAGGCTCCTCGTATTTTTCACATCATTTCACGCCCGTTATATTCTTCAGGCCTTTTCAGGCTCCTCGTATTTTTCACACCTTTTCAGGCTCCTCATATTTTTCAGGCCTTTTCAGGCTCCTCGTATTTTTCACACCTTTTCAGGCTCCTCGTATTTTAAAGGCCTTTCAGGCTCCTCGTATTTTTCACGCCTTTTCAGGCTCCTCAAAATTTTCAGGCTCCTTGTATTTTTCAGGCCTTTTAAGGCTCCTCATATTTTTCACACCTTTTCAGGCTCCTCATATTTTACAGGCCTTTTCAGGCTCCTCGTATTTTTCAGGCCTTTTCAGGCTCCTCGTATTTTTCAGGCCTTTTCAGGCTCCTCATATTTTTCACACCTTTTCAGGCTCCTCATATTTTACAGGCCTTTTCAGGCTCCTCATATTTTTCAGGCCTTTTCAGTCTCCTCATATTTTTCAGGCCTTTTCCGGCTCCTCTTATTTTTCAGGCCTTTCAGGCTCCTCGTATTTTTCATGCATTTTCAGGCTCCTTATATTTTCAGGCATTTTCCGGCTCCTCGTATTTATCAGGCCTTTTCAGGCTCCTCATATTTTTCACACCTTTTCAGGCTCCTCGTATTTTACAGGCTTTTTCAGGCTCCTCGTATTTTTCACACCTTTTCAGGCTCTCGTATTTTTCACACCTTTTCAGGCTCTTCGTATTTTTCACAGCTTTTCAGGCTCCTCGTATTTTAAAGGCCTTTTCAGGCTCCTCGTATTTTACACACCTTTCCCTGCTCCTCGTATTTTTCACGCATTTTCAGGCTCCTTGTATTTTTCACGCCTTATCAGGCTCCTCGTTTTTTTCACACCTTTTCAGGCTCCTCGTATTTTTCACACCTCTTCAGGCTCCTCGTATTTTTCACGCCTTTTCAGGCTCCTCGTATTTTTCAGGCCTTTTCAGGCTCCTCGTATTTATCACACCTTTTCAGGCTCCTCGTATTTTTCACACCTTTTCAGGCTCTTCGTATTTTTCAGGCCTTTCCAGGCTCCTCGTATTTTTCACACCTCTTCAGGCTCCTCGTATTTCTCACACCTCTTCAGGCTCCTCGTATTTATCACACATTTTCAGGCTCCTCGTATTTTTCACACCTTTTCAGGCTCTTCGTATTTTTCATGCCTTTCCAGGCTCCTCGTATTTTTCACGCCTTTTCAGGCTTCTCGTTTTTTTCACGCCTTTTCAGGCTCCTCGTATTTTTCACACCTTTTCAGGCTCCTCATATTTTTCAGGCCTTTTCAGGCTCCTCATAATTTTCAGGCCTTGTCCGGCTCCTCGTATTCTTCAGGCCTTTCAGGCTCCTCGTATTTTTCAGGCCTTTTCAGGCTCCTCGTATTTTTCACACCTTTTCAGGCTCCTCGTATTTTTCAGTCCTTTTCAGGCTCCTCATATTTTTCAGGCCTTTTCCGGCTCCTCGTATTTTTCAGGACTTTCAGGCTCCTCGTATTTTTCACGCATTTTCAGGCTCCTCATATTCTTCAGGCCTTTTCCGGCTCCTTGTATTTTTCAGGCCTTTTCAGGCTCTTCATATTTTTCACACTTTTTCAGGTTCCTCGTATTTTACAGGCCTTTTCAGGCTCCTCGTATTTTTCACACCTTTTCAGGCTCCTCGTATTTTTCACGCCTTTTCAGGCTCCTCATATTTTTCACGCCTTTTCAGGCCCCTCGTATTTTTCAGGCCTTTTCAGGCTCCTAGAATTTTTCAGGCCTTTTCAGGCTCCTCGTATTTTACAGGCGTTTTCAGCTCCTCGTATTTTACAGGCCTTTTCAGGCTCCTCGTATTTTTCACACCTTTTCAGGCTCCTCGTGTTTTTCAAACCTTTTCAGGCTCCTCGAACTTTTCACACCTTTTCAGGCTCCTCGTATATTTCACATCTTTTCAGGCTCCTCGTATTTTTCACCTTTTCAGGCTCCTCGTATTTTTCACATCATTTCACGCCCGTTATATTCTTCAGGCCTTTTCAGGCTCCTCGTATTTTTCACACGTTTTCAGGCTCCTCATATTTTTCAGGCCTTTTCAGGCTCCTCGTATTTTTCACACCTTTTCAGGCTCCTCGTATTTTAAAGGCCTTTCAGGCTCCTCATATTTTTCACGCCTTTTCAGGCTCCTCATATTTTTCAGGCTTTTTCTGGCTCCTTGTATTTTTCAGGCCTTTTAAGGCTCCTCATTTTTTTCACACCTTTTCAGGCTCCTCATATTTTACAGGCCTTTTCAGGCACCTCGTATTTTTTACACCTTTTCAGGCTCCTCGTATTTTTCACAGCTTTTCAGGCTCCTCATATTTTCACGCCTTTTCAGGCCCCTCGTATTATTCAGGCCTTTTCTGGCTCCTCGTATTTTTCACACATTTTAAGGCTCCTCGTATTTTTCAGGCTTTTTCAGTCTCCTCATATTTTTCACACCTTATCAGGCTCCTCATATTTTTCAGGCTTTTTCAGGCTTCTCGTATTTTTCAGGCCTTTTCAGGCTCCTCATATTTTTCACACCTTTTCAGGCTCCTCATATTTTTCATGCCTTTTCAGGCTCCTCGAATTTTTCAGCCCTTTTCAGGCTCCTCGTATTTTACAGGCCTTTTCAGGCTCCTCGTATTTTTCACAACTTTTCAGGCTCCTCGTATTTTTCACACCTTTACAGGCTCCTCGAACTTTTCACAACTTTTCAGCATCCTCGTATTTTTCATGCCTTTTCAGGCTCCTCGTATTTTTCAGGCTTTTTCAGGCTCCTCGTATTTTTCACATCTTTTCATGCCCCTCATATTTTTCAGGCCTTTTCAGGCTCCTCGTTTTTCATTTTTCATTTTTCACGCCTTTCAGGCTCCTTCGTATTTTTTCAAGTTTTTCATTTTTCAGGCCTTTTCAGGCTCCTCGTATTTTTCACGCCTTTTCAGGCTCCTCGTATTTTTCACACCTTTTCAGGCTCCTCGTTTTTTTTCACACCTTTTCCGGCTCCTTGTATTTTTCAGGCCTTTTCATGCTCCTCATATTTTTCACACTTTTTCAGGCTCCTCGTATTTTACAGGCCTTTTCAGGCTCCTCGTATTTTTCACACCTTTTCAGGTTCCTCGTATTTTTCACGCCTTTTCAGGCTCCTCGTATTTTTAACGCCTTTTCAGGCCCCTCGTATTATTCAGGCCTTTTCAGGCTCCTAGAATTTTTCAGGCCTTTTCAGGCTCCTCGTATTTTACAGGCGTTTTCAAGCTCCTCGTATTTTACAGGCCTTTTCAGGCTCCTCGTATTTTTCACACCTTTTCAGGCTCCTCGTGTTTTTCAAACCTTTTCAGGCTCCTCGAACTTTTCACACCTTTTCAGGCTCCTCGTATATTTCACATCTTTTCAGGCTCCTCGTATTTTTCAGGCCTTTTCAGGCTCCTCGTATTTTTCACATCATTTCACGCCCGTTATATTCTTCAGGCCTTTTCAGGCTCCTCGTATTTTTCACACCTTTTCAGGCTCCTCATATTTTTCAGGCCTTTTCAGGCTCCTCGTATTTTTCACACCTTTTCAGGCTCCTCGTATTTTAAAGGCCTTTCAGGCTCCTCATATTTTTCACGCCTTTTCAGGCTCCTCATATTTTTCAGGCTTTTTCCGGCTCCTTGTATTTTTCAGGCCTTTTCAGGCTCCTCATATTTTTCACACCTTTTCAGGCTCCTCATATTTTCACGCCTTTTCAGGCCCCTCGTATTATTCAGGCCTTTTCTGGCTCCTCGTATTTTTCACACATTTTCAGGCTCCTCGTATTTTTCACGCCTTTTCAGGCTCCTCGTATTTTTCACACCTTTTCAGGCTCCTCGTATTTTTCACACCTTTTCAGGCTCCTCGTATTTTTCAGGCCTTCTCAGGCTCCTCATATTTTTCAGGCCTTTTCAGGCTCCTAGTATTTTTCACACCTTTTCAGGCTCCTCGTATTTTTCAGGCCTTTTCAGGCTCCTCGTATTTTACAGGCCTTTTCAGGCTCCTCGTATTTTTCACAACTTTTCAGGCTCCTCATATTTTTCAGGCCTTTTCAGGCTCCTCATACTTTACACACCTTCCAAGGCTCCTCGGATTTTTCACGCATTTTCAGGCTCCTTGTATTTTTCACGCCTTCTCAGGCTCCTCGTATTTTATACACCTTTCCAGGCTCTTCGTATTTTTCACGCATTTTCAGGCTCCTTGCATTTTTCACACGTTTTCAGGCTCCTCGTATTTTACACACCTTTTCAGGCTCCTTGCATTTTTCACACGTTTTCAGGCTCCTCGTATTTTACACACCTTTCCAGGCTCCTCGTATTTTTCACGCCTTTTCAGGCTCCTCGTATTTTAAAGGCCTTTTCAGGCTCCTCGTATTTTACACACCTTTCCCGGCTCCTCGTATTTTTCACGCATTTTCAGGCTCCTCGTATTTTTCACGCCTTTTCAGGCTCCTCGTATTTTTCACACCTTATCAGGCTCCTCATATTTTTCAGGCCTTTTCAGTCTCCTCATATTTTTCAGGCCTTTTCCGGCTCCTCTTATTTTTCAGGCCTTTCAGGCTCCTCGTATTTTTCATGCATTTTCAGGCTCCTTATATTTTTCAGGCCTTTTCCGGCTCCTCGTATTTTTCAGGCCTTTTCAGGCTCCACATATTTTTCACACCTTTTCAGGCTCCTCGTATTTTACAGGCTTTTTCAGGCTCCTCGTATTTTTCACACCTTTTCAGGCTCCTCGTATTTTTCACACCTTTTCAGGCTCTTCGTATTTTTCACAGCTTTTCAGGCTCCTCGTATTTTAAAGGACTTTTCAGGCTCCTCGTATTTTACACACCTTTCCCTGCACCTCGTATTTTTCACACCTTTTAAGGCTCCTCGTATTTTTCACACCTTTTCAGGCTCCTCGTATTTTTCACACCTTTTCAGGCTCCTCGTATTTTTCACACCTTTTCAGGGTCCTCGTATTTTTCACACCTTTTCAGGCTCCTCGTATTTTTCAAGCCTTTTCAGGGTCCTCGTATTTTTCAGGCTTTGTCAGGCTCCTCGTATTTTTCACACCTTTTCAGCCTCCTCGTATTTTTCACACCTTTTCAGGCTCGTCGTATTTTTCAGGCCTTTTCAGGCTCCTCGTATTTTTCACACCTTTTCAGGCTCCTCGTATTTTTCAAGCCTTTTCAGGGTCCTCATTTTTTCAGGCTTTGTCAGGCTCCTCGAATTTTTCACACATTTTCAGGCTCCTCGTATTTTTCAGGCCTTTTCAGGGTCCTCGTATTTTTCACGCCTTTTCAGGCTCCTCGTATTTTTCACACGGCTCCTCGTATTTTTCAGTCCTTTTTAGGCTCCTCGTATATTTCAGGCCTTTTCAGGCATTTTTCACACCTTTTCAGGCTCCTCGTATATTTCATGCCTTTTCAGGCTCCTCGTATTTTTCACAACTTTTCAGGCTCCTCGTATTTTTCACACCTGTTCAGGCTCTTCGTATTTTTCACACCTTTTCAGGCTCCTCGTATTTTTCACACCTTTTCAGGCTCCTCGTATTTTTCAGGGCTTTTCAGGCTCCTCGTATTTTTCACACCTTTTCAGGGCCCTTGTTTTTTTCAGGCTTTGTCAGGCTCCTCGTATTTTTCACACCTTTTCAGGTTCCTCGTATTTTTCACACCTTTTCAGGCTCCTCGTATTCTTCAGGCCTTTTCAAGCTCCTCGTATTTTTCACATCTTTTCAGGCTCCCCGTATTTTTCACACCTTTTCAGGCTCCTCGTATTTTTCACACCTTTTCAGGCTCCTCGTATTTTTCACACCTTTTCAGGCTCCTCGTATTTTTCAGGCCTTTTCAGGCTCCTCGTATTTTTCAGGCCTTTTCAGGCTCCTCGTATTTTCACACCTTTACAGGCTCCTCGTATTTTTCACACCTTTTCAGGCTCCTCATATTTTTCACACCTTTTCAGGCTCCTCGTATTTTTCAAGCCTTTTCAGGGTCCTCATATTTTTCAGGCCTTTTCAGGCTGCTCATATTTTTCAAGCCTTTTCAGGCTCCTCGTATTTTTCACACCTTTTCAGGGTCCTCGTATTTTTCACACCTTTTCAGGCTTCTCGTATTTTTCACACCTTTTCAGGGTGCTCGTATTTTTCACACTTTTTCAGGCTCCTCGTATTTTTCACGCTTTGTCACGCTCCTCGTATTTTTCAAACCTTTTCAGGATCCTTGTATTTTTCACACCTTTTCAGGCTCCTCGTATTTTTCACACCTTTTCGGTCCTCGTATTTTCACACTTTCAGGCTCCTCGTATTTTTCACACCTTTTCAGGCTCTCGTAATTTTCAGGCCTTTTCAGGCTCCTCGTATTTTTCACACCTTTTCAGGCTCCTCGTATTTTTCAGGCCTTTTCAGGCTCCTCGTATTTTTCAGGCCTTTTCAGGCTCCCTCGTTTTTAGGCTTTTTCACAGGCCTTTTCAAGGCTCCTCGTATTTTTCATGCCTTTTCAGGCTCCTCGCATTTTTCACACCTTTACAGGCTCCTCCTATTTTTCACACCTCTTCAGGCTCCTCGTATTTTTCACACATTTTCAGGCTCCTCGTATTTTTCAGGCCTTTTCAAGCTCCTCGTATTTTTCAGGCCTTTTCAAGCCCCTCGTATTTTTCACACTTTTCAGGCTCCTCGTATTTTTCACACCTTTTCAGGCTCCTACTATTTTTCACACCTCTTCAGGCTCCTCGTATTTTTCACACCTTTCCAGGCTCCTCGTATTTTTCACGCCTTTTCAGGCTCCTCGTATTTTTCAGGCTTTTTCAGGCTCCTCGTATTTTTCAGGCCTTTTCAGGCTCCTCATATTTTTCACACCTTTTCAGGCTCCTCGTATTTTTCAGGCCTTTTCAGGCTCCTCTTATTTTTCACGTCTTTTCAGGCTCCTCGAATTTTTTAGGCCTTTTCAGGGTCCTCGTATTTTACAGGCCTTTTCAGGCTTCTCGTATTTTACAGGCCTTTTCAGGCTCCTCGTATTTTTCAGGCCTTTTCAGGCTCCTCGTATTTTTCAGGCCTTTTCAGGCTCCTCGTATTTTTCACACCTTTACCGGCTCCTCGTATTTTTCACACCTTTTCAGGCTCCTCATATTTTTCACACCTTTTCAGGCTCCTCGTATTTTTCAAGCCTTTTCAGGGTCCTCGTATTTTTCAGGCCTTTTCAGGCTGCTCATATTTTTCAAGCCTTTTCAGGCGCCTCGTATTTTTCACACCTTTTCAGGGTCCTCGTATTTTTCACACCTTTTCAGGCTTCTCGTATTTTTCACACCTTTTCAGGGTCCTCGTATTTTTCACACTTTTTCAGGCTGCTCGTATTTTTCACGCTTTGTCACGCTCCTCGTATTTTTCACACCTTTTCAGGATCCTTGTATTTCTCACACCTTTTCAGGCTTCTCGTATTTTTCACACCTTTTCAGGGTCCTCGTATTTTTCACACCTTTTAAGGCCCCTCGTATTTTTCACACCTTTCAGGCTCCTCGTATTTTTCACACCTTTTCAGGCTCCTCGTATTTTTCACACCTTTTCAGGGTCCTCGTATTTTTCACACCTTTTCAGGGTCCTCGTATTTCTCACACCTTTTCAGGCTCCTCGTATTTTTCAGGCTTTTTCAGGCTCCTCATATTTTTCACACCTTATCAGGCTCCTCGTATTTTTCAGGCCTTTTTAGGCTACTCGTATTTTTCACACCTTTTCAGGCTCCTCGTATTTTTCACGCCTTTTCAGGCTCCTCGTATTTTTCACACCTTTTCAAGCTCCTCGTATTTTTCACACCTTTTCAGGGTGCTCGATCTTTTCACACCTTTTCAGCCTCCTCGTAATTTTCACACCTTTTAAGGCTCCTCATATTTTTCACGCATTTTCAGGCTCCTCGTATTTTTTACACCTTTTCAGGCTCCTCATATTTTTCACGCCTTTTCAGGCTCCTCGTATTTTTCACACCTTTTTAGGCTCCTCGTATTTTTCAGGGCTTTTCAGGCTCCTCGTAATTTTCAGGCCTTTTCAGGCTCCTCGTATTTTTCACACCTTTTCAGGCTCCTCGTATTTTTCAGGCCTTTTCAGGCTCCTCGTATTTTTCACACCTTTTCAGCGTCCTCATATTTTTCAGGCCTTTTCAGCTCCTCGTGTTATTCACACCTGTTCAGGCTCCTCGTATTTTTCACACCTTTTCAGGCTCCTTATATTTTTCAGGCCTTTTCCGGCTCCTCGTATTTTTCAGGCCTTTTCAGGCTCCACATATTTTTCACACCTTTTCAGGCTCCTCTTATTTTACAGGCTTTTTCAGGCTCCTCGTATTTTTCACGCCTTTTCAGGCTCCTCGTATTTTTCAGGTCTTTTCATGCACCTCCAATTTTTCAGGCCCTTTCAGGCTCCTCGTATTTTACAGGCCTTTTCAGGCTCCTCGTATTTTTCACTCCTTTTCAGGCCCCTCGTATTTTTCAGGCCTTTTCAGGCTCCTCGTATTTTTCACATCTTTTCACGCCCCTCATATTTTTCAGGCCTTTTCAGGCTCCTCGTATTTTTCAGGCCTTTTCAGGCTCCTCGTATTTTTCACACCTTTTCAGGCTCCTCGTATTTTAAAGACCTTTTCAGGCTCCTCGTTTTTACACACCTTTTCAGACTCCTCGTATTTTTCACACATTTTCAGGCTCCTTGTATTTTTCACGCCTTTTCAGGCTCTTCGTATTTTACACACCTTTTCAGGCTCCTCTTATTTTTCACACCTTTTCAGGCTCCTCGTAGTTTTCACGCCTTTTCAGGCCACTCGTATTTTTCAGGCCTTTTCAGGCTCCTCAAATTTTTCACACCTTTTCAGGCTCCTCGTATTTTTCACACCTTTTCAGGTCCTCGTATTTTTCACACCTTTTCAGGCTCCTCGTATTTTTCACGCCTTTTCAGACTCCTCGTATTCTTCAGGCCTTTTCTGGCTCCTCCTATTTTTCACACCTTTTCAGGCTCCTCGTATTTTTCACACCTTTTCAGGCTCCTCGTATTTTTCACACCTTTTCAGGCTCCTCGTATTTTTCACACCTTTTCAGGCTCCTCGTATTTTTCAGGCCTTTCAGGCTCCTCGTATTTTTCAGGCCTTTTCAGGCTCCTCGTATTTTTCACGCCTTTACAGGCTCCTCGTATTTTTCACACCTTTTCAGGCTCCTCTTATTTTTCACACCTTTTCAGGCTCCTCGTATTTTTCAAGCCTTTTCAGGGTCCTCGTATTTTTCAGGCCTTTTCAGGCTGCTCATATTTTTCAAGCCTTTTCAGGCTCCTCGTATTTTTCACACCTTTTCAGGGTCCTCGTATTTTTCACACCTTTTCAGGCTTCTCGTATTTTTCACACCTTTTCAGGGTGCTCGTATTTTTCACACTTTTTCAGGCTCCTCGTATTTTTCACGCTTTGTCACGCTCCTCGTATTTTTCAAACCTTTTCAGGATCCTTGTATTTCTCACACCTTTTCAGGCTCCTCGTATTTTTCACACCTTTTCAGGGTCCTCGTATTTTTCACACCTTTTAAGGCTCCTCGTATTTTTCACACCTTTTCAGGCTCCTCGTAATTTTCAGGCCTTTTCACGCTCCTCGTATTTTTCACGCCTTTTCAGGCTCCTCGTATTTTTCACACGTTTTCAGGCTCCTCGTATTTTTCAGGCCTTTTTAGGCTCCTCGTATATTTCAGGCCTTTTCAGGCTCCTCGTACTTTTCACACCTTTTCAGGCTCCTCGTATTTTTCATGCCTTTTCAGGCTCCTCGCATTTTTCACACCTTTACAGGCTCCTCCTATTTTTCACGCCTCTTCAGGCTCCTCGTATTTTTCACACATTTTCAGGCTCCTCGTATTTTTCAGGCCTTTTCAAGCTCCTCGTATTTTTCAGGCCTTTTCAAGCCCCTCGTATTTTTCACACTTTTCAGGCTCCTCGTATTTTTCACACCTTTTCAGGCTCCTACTATTTTTCACACCTCTTCAGGCTCCTCGTATTTTTCACACCTTTCCAGGCTCCTCGTATTTTTCAGGCCTTTTCAGGCTCCTCATATTTTTCACACCTTTTCAGGCTCCTCGTATTTTTCAGGCCTTTTCTGGCTCCTCTTATTTTTCACGTCTTTTCAGGCTCCTCGAATTTTTTAGGCCTTTTCAGGGTCCTCGTATTTTACAGGCCTTTTCAGGCTTCTCGTATTTTACAGGCCTTTTCAGGCTCCTCGTATTTTTCAGGCCTTTTCAGGCTCCTCGTATTTTTCAGGCCTTTTCAGGCTCCTCGTATTTTTCACACCTTTACAGGCTCCTCGTATTTTTCACACCTTTTCAGGCTCCTCATATTTTTCACACCTTTTCAGGCTCCTCGTATTTTTCAAGCCTTTTCAGGGTCCTCGTATTTTTCAGGCCTTTTCAGGCTGCTCATATTTTTCAAGCCTTTTCAGGCGCCTCGTATTTTTCACACCTTTTCAGGGTCCTCGTATTTTTCACACCTTTTCAGGCTTCTCGTATTTTTCACACCTTTTCAGGGTCCTCGTATTTTTCACACTTTTTCAGGCTCCTCGTATTTTTCACGCTTTGTCACGCTCCTCGTATTTTTCACACCTTTTCAGGATCCTTGTATTTCTCACACCTTTTCAGGCTTCTCGTATTTTTCACACCTTTTCAGGGTCCTCGTATTTTTCACACCTTTTAAGGCTCCTCGTATTTTTCACACCTTTTCAGGCCTCTCGTATTTTTCAGGAATTTTCACGCTCCTCGTATTTTTCACACCTTTCAGGCTCCTCGTATTTTTCACACCTTTTCAGGCTCCTCGTATTTTTCACACCTTTTCAGGGTCCTCGTATTTTTCAAACCTTTTCAGGGTCCTCGTATTTCTCACACCTTTTCAGGCTCCTCGTATTTTTCAGGCTTTTTCAGGCTCCTCATATTTTTCACACCTTATCAGGCTCCTCGTATTTTTCAGGCCTTTTTAGGCTACTCGTATTTTTCACACCTTTTCAGGCTCCTCGTATTTTTCACGCCTTTTCAGGCTCCTCGTATTTTTCACACCTTTTCAAACTCCTCGTATTTTTCACACCTTTTCAGGGTGCTCGATCTTTTCACACCTTTTCAGCCTCCTCGTAATTTTCACACCTTTTAAGGCTCCTCATATTTTTCACGCATTTTCAGGCTCCTCGTATTTTTTACACCTTTTCAGGCTCCTCATATTTTTCACGCCTTTTCAGGCTCCTCGTATTTTTCACACCTTTTTAGGCTCCTCGTATTTTTCAGGGCTTTTCAGGCTCCTCGTAATTTTCAGGCCTTTTCAGGGCTCCTCGTATTTTTCACACCTTTTCAGGCTCCTCGTATTTTTCAGGCCTTTTCAGGCTCCTCGTATTTTTCACACCTTTTCAGCGTCCTCATATTTTTCAGGCCTTTTCAGCTCCTCGTATTTTTCACACCTTTTCAGGCCTCTCGTATTTTTCATGACTTTTCAGGCTCCTCGTGTTATTCACACCTGTTCAGGCTCCTCGTATTTTTCACACCTTTTCAGGCTCCTTATATTTTTCAGGCCTTTTCCGGCTCCTCGTATTTTTCAGGCCTTTTCAGGCTCCACATATTTTTCACACCTTTTCAGGCTCCTCTTATTTTACAGGCTTTTTCAGGCTCCTCGTATTTTTCACGCCTTTTCAGGCTCCTCGTATTTTTCAGGCCTTTTCAGGCTCCTCGTATTTTTCACACCTTTTCAGGCTCCTCGTATTTTTCACACCTTTTCAGTCTCCTCGTATTTTTCACTCCGTTTCAGGCCCTCGTATTTTTCAGGCCTTTTCAGGCTCCTCGTATTTTTCAGGCCTTTTCAGGCTCCTCGTATTTTTCAGGCCTTTTCAGGCTCCTCGTATTTTTCACACCTTTTCAGGCTCCTCGTATTTTAAAGACCTTTTCAGGCTCCTCGTTTTTACACACCTTTTCAGCCTCCTCGTATTTTTCACACATTTTCAGGCTCCTTGTATTTTTCACGCCTTTTCAGGCTCTTCGTATTTTACACACCTTTTCAGGCTCCTCTTATTTTTCACACCTTTTCAGGCTCCTCGTAGTTTTCACGCCTTTTCAGGCCACTCGTATTTTTCAGGGCTTTTCAGGCTCCTCAAATTTTTCACACCTTTTCAGGATCCTCGTATTTTTCACACCTTTTCAGGTTCCTCGTATTTTTCACACCTTTTCAGGCTCCTCGTATTTTTCACACCTTTTCAGGCTCCTCGTATTTTTCACGCCTTTTCAGGCTCCTTGTATTTTTCAGGCTTTTTCAAGCTCCTCGTATTTTTCACACCTCTTCAGGCTCCTCGTATTTTTCACACCATTTCAGGCTCCTCCTATTTTTCACACCTTTTCAGGCTCCCCTTATTTTTCACACGTTTTCAGGCTGCTCGTATTTTTCACACCTTTTCAGGCTCCTCCTATTTTTCACACCTTTTCAGGCCCCTCGTATTTTTCACACCTTTTCAGGCTCCGCATATTTTTCACACGTTTTCAGGCTCCTCGTATTTTTCACACCTTTTCAGGCTCCTCGTATTTCCCCAACTTTTCAGGCTCCTCGAATTTTTCAGGCCTTTTCAGGTTCTTCCTATTTTTCAGGCCTTTTCAGGCTCCTCGTATTTTTCACGCATTTTCAGGCTCCTCATATTTTTCAGGTCTTTTCCGGCTCCTCGTATTTTTCAGGGCTTTTCAGGCTCGTCATATTTTTCACACGTTTTCAGGCTCCTCATATTTTACAGGCCTTTTCAGGCTCTTCGAAGTTTTCACGCCTTTTCAGGTTCCTCGTATTTTTCACACCTTTTCAGGCTCCTCGAACTTTTCACACCTTTTCAGGCTCCTCGTATTTTTCACTCCTTTTCAGGCTCTTCGTATGTTTGACACGTTTTCAGGATCCTTGTATTTTTCACGCCTTTTCAGGCTCCTCGTATTTTTCACACCTTTTCTGGCTCCTCGTATTTTTCTTGCCTTTTCAGGCTCCTTGTATTTTTCAGGCCTTTTCAGGCTCCTCGTATTTTTCACACCTTTTCAGGCTCCGCGTATTTTTCAGGCCTTTTCAGGCTCCTCATATTTTTCACACCTTTTCACGCCCCTCATATTTTTCAGGCCTTTCAGGCTTCTCGTATTTTTCCCGCATTTTGAGGCTCCTCATATTTTTCAGGCCTTTTCCGGCTCCTCGTATTTTTCAGGCCTTTTCAGACTCCTCATATTTTTCACACCTTTTCAGGCTCCTCGTATTTTACAGGCCTTTTCAGGCTCCTCATATTTTTCACACCTTTTCAGGCTCCTCGTATTTTTCACACCTTTTCAGGCTCCTTATATTTTTCACGCCTTTTCAGGCGCCTCGTATTATGCAGGCCTTTTCTGGCTCCTCGTATTTTTCACACTTTTTCAGGCTCCTCGTATTTTTCACACCTTTCAGGCTCTTCGTATTTTTCACACCTTTTCAGGCTCCTCGTATTTTTCACACCTTTTCAGGCTACTCATATTTTTCACACCTTTTCAGGCTCCTCGAATTCTTCACGCCTTTTCAGGCTCCTCGTATTTTTCAGGCCTTTTCAGGCTCCTCGAATTTTTCTTGCCTTTTCAGGCTCCTCGTATTTTTCAGGCCTTTTCAGGCTCCTCGTATTTTTCACACCTTTTCAGGCTCCTCGTATTTTTTCAGGCCTTTTCAGGCTCCTCGTATTTTTCACACCTTTTCAGGCTCCTCGTATTTTAAAGACCTTTTCAGGCTCCTCGTATTTTACACACCTTTTCAGGCTCCTCTTATTTTTCACACCTTTTCAGGCTCCTCGTAGTTTTCACGCATTTTCAGGCTCCTGGTATTTTTCACACCTTTTCAGGCTCCTCGAATTTTTCACACCTTTTCAGGCTCCTCGTATTTTTCACACCTTTTCAGGCTCCTCGTATTTTTCACACCTTTTCAGGCTCCTCGTATTTTTCACACATTTTCAGGCTCCTCGTATTTTTCACGCCTTTTCAGGCTCCTTGTATTTTTCAGGCCTTTTCAAGATGCTCGTATTTTTCACATCTCTTCAGGCTCCTCGTATTTTTCACACCATTTCACGCTCCTCCTGTTTTTCACACCTTTTCAGACTCCCCGTATTTTTCACACCTTTTCAGGCTCCTCGTATTTTTCACACCTTTTAAGGCTCCTCCTATTTTTCACACCTTTTCAGGCCCCTCGTATTTTTCACACCTTTTCAGGCTCCGCATATTTTTCACACCTTTTCAGGGTCCTCGTATTTTTCACACCTTTTCAGGCTCCTCGTATTTTTCAAGCCTTTTCAGGGTCCTCGTATTTTTCAGGCTTTGTCAGGCTCCTCGTATTTTTCACACCTTTTCAGCCTCCTCGTATTTTTCACACCTTTTCAGGCTCCTCGTATTTTTCAGGCCTTTTCAGGCTCCTCGTATTTTTCACACCTTTTCAGGCTCCTCGTATTTTTCAAGCCTTTTCAGGGTCCTCATTTTTTCAGGCTTTGTCAGGCTCCTCGTATTTTTCACACCTTTCCAGGCTCCTCGTATTTTTCAGGCCTTTTCAGGGTCCGCGTATTTTTCACGCCTTTTCAGGCTCCTCGTATTTTTCACACGTTTTCAGGCTCCTCGTATTTTTCAGGCCTTTTTAGGCTCCTCGTATATTTCAGGCCTTTTCAGGCTCCTCGTATTTTTCACACCTTTTCAGGCTCCTCATATTTTTCATGCCTTTTCAGGCTCCTCCTATTTTTCACACCTTTTCAGGCTCCCCTTATTTTTCACACCTTTTCAGGTTACGCGTATTTTTCACACATTTTCAGGTTACGCGAATTTTTCACACCTTTTCAGGCTCCTCGTATTTTTCACACCTTTTCAGGATCCTCGTATTTCCCCAACTTTTCAGGCTCCTCGAATTTTTCAGGCCTTTTCAGGTTCTTCCTATTTTTCAGACCTTTTCAGGCTCCTCGTATTTTTCACGCATTTTCAGGCTCCTCATATTTTTCAGGTCTTTTCCGGCTCCTCGTATTTTTCAGGGCTTTTCAGGCTCCTCATATTTTTCAGGCCTTTTCAGGCTCTTCGAAGTTTTCACGCCTTTTCAGGCTCCTCGTATTTTTCACACCTTTTCAGGCTCCTCGAACTTTTCACACCTTTTCAGGCTCCTCGTATTTTTCACTCCTTTTCAGGCTCTTCGTATGTTTGACACGATTTCAGGCTCCTCGTATTTTTCACACCTTTTCAGGCTCCTCAAATTTTTCACACCTTTTCAGGCTCCTCGTATTTTTCAGGCCTTTTCTGGCTCCTCGTATGTTTCTTGCCATTTCAGGCTCCTTGTATTTTTCAGGCCTTTTCAGACTCCTCATATTTTTCACACCTTTTCAGGCTCCTCGTATTTTACAGGCCTTTTCAGGCTCCTCATATTTTTCACACCTTTTCAGGCTCCTCGTATTTTTCACACCTATTCAGGCTCCTTATATATTTCACGCCTTTTCAGGCGCCTCGTATTATGCAGGCCTTTTCTGGATCCTCGTATTTTTCACACTTTTTCAGGCTCCTCGTATTTTTCACACCTTTCAGGCTCTTCGTATTTTTCACACCTTTTCAGGCTCCTCATATTTTTCACACCTTTTCAGGCTCCTCGTATTTTTCAGGCCTTTTCAGGCTCCTCGTATTTTTCACACCTTTTCACGCCCCTCATATTTTTCAGGCCTTTCAGGCTCCTCGTATTTTTCCCGCATTTTCAGGCTCCTCATATTTTTCAGGCCTTTTCCGGCTCCTCGTATTTTTCACGCCTTTTCAGGCTCCTCGTATTTTTCACACCTTTTCAGGCTCCTCGTATTTTAAAGACCTTTTCAGCCTCCTCGTATTTTTCACACCTTTTCAGGCTCCTTGTATTTTTCACGCCTTTTCAGGCTCCTCGTATTTTACACACCTTTTCAGGCTCCTCTTATTTTTCACAACTTTTCAGGCTCCTCGTAGTTTTCACGCATTTTCAGGCTCCTGGTATTTTTCACACCTTTTCAGGCTCCTCGAATTTTTCACACCTTTTCAGGCTCCTCGTATTTTTCACATCTTTTCAGGCTCCTCGTATTTTTCACACCTTTTCAGGCTCCTCGTATTTTTCACACCTTTTCAGGCTCCTCTTATTTTTCACGCCTTTTCAGGCTCCTTGTATTTTTCAGGCCTTTTCAAGCTGCTCGTATTTTTCACATCTCTTCAGGCTCCTCGTATTTTTCACACCTTTTCAGGCTCCTCCTCTTTTTCACACCTTTTCAGACTACCCGTATTTTTCACACCTTTTCAGGCTCCTCGTGTTTTTCACACCTTTTAAGGCTCCTCCTATTTTTCACACCTTTTCAGGCCCCTCGTATTTTTCACACCTTTTCAGGCTCCGCATATTTTTCACACCTTTTCAGGCTCCTCGTATTTCCCCACCTTTTCAGGCTCCTCGAATTTTTCAGGCCTTTTCAGGTTCTTCCTATTTTTCAGGCCTTTTCAGGCTCCTCGTATTTTTCAGTCCTTTTCATGCACCTCATATTTTTCAGGCCTTTTCATGCACCTCAAATTTTTCAGGCCCTTTCAGGCTCCTCGTATTTTACAGGCCTTTTCAGGCTGCTCGTATTTTTCACACCTTTTCAGGCTCCTGGTATTTTTCACACCTTTTCAGGCTCCTCATTTTTTTCAGGCCTTTTCAGGCTCCTCATATTTTTCAGGCCTTTTCAGGCTCCTCGTATTTTTCAGGCCTTTCAGGCTCCTCGTATTTTTCACGCATTTTCAGGCTCCTCATATTTTTCAGGACTTTTCCGGCTCCTCGTATTTTTCAGGCCTTTTCAGGCTCCTCATATTTTTCACACGTTTTCAGGCTCCTCGTATTTTACAGGCCTTTTCAGGCTCCTCGAAGTTTTCACGCCTTTTCAGGCTCCTCGTATTTTTCACACCTTTTCAGGCTCCTCGAATTTTTCACACCTTTTTGGCTCCTGGTATTTTTCACACCATTTCAGGCTCTTCGTATTTTTCACACCTTTTCTGTCTCCTCGTATTTTTAAGGCCTTTACAGGCTCCTCATATTTTTCAGTCCTTTTCAGGCTCCTCGTATTTTTCACACCTTTTCAGGCTCCTCGTATTTTTCACACCTTTTCAGGCTCTTCGTATTTTTCACACCTTTTCATACTCCTCGTATATTTAAGGCCTTTTCAGGCTCCTCGTATTTTTCACACCTTTTCAGGCTCCTCGTATTTTTCAGGCCTTTTCAGGCTCTTCCTATTTTTCAGGCCTTTTCAGGCTCCTCGTATTTTTCAGGCCTTTTCACGCACCTCATATTTTTCAGGCCTTTTCAGGCACCTCGAATTTTTCAGGCCTTTTCAGGCTCCTCGTATTTTACAGGCCTTTTCAGTCTCCTCGTATTTTACAGGCTTTTTCAGGCTCCTCGTATTATTCACACCTTTTCAGGCTCCTCGTATTTTTCACACCTTATCAGGCTCCTCGTATATTTCACACCTTTTCAGGCTCCTGGTATTTTTTACACCATTTCAGGCTCTTCGTATTTTTCACACCTTTTCTGTCTCCTCGTATTTTTAAGGCCTTTACAGGCTCCTCATATTTTTCACACCTTTTCAGGCTCCTCGTATTTTTCACACATTTTCAGGCTCCTCGTATTTTTCACACCTTTTCAGGCTCCTCATATTTTTCAGGCCTTTTCATGCTCCTCGTATTTTTCACACCTCTTCAGGCTCCTCGTATTTTTCACACATTCTTCAGGCTCCTCGTATTTTTCACACATCGTTCAGGCTCCTCGTATTTTTCACACATGTTCAGGCTCTTCGTATTTTCACACATTTTCAGGCTCCTCATATTTTTCAGGCCTTTTCATGCTCCTCGTATTTTTCACACCTCTTCAGGCTCCTCGTATTTTTCACACCTCTTCAGGCTCCTCGTATTTTTCACGACTTTTCAGGCTCCTCGTATTTTTCACATCTTTTCAGGCTCCTCGTATTTTTCACACCTTTTGAGGCTCCTCGTATTTTTCACAGCTTTTCAGGCTTCTCGTATTTTTCACACCTTTTCAGGCTCCTTGTATTTTTCACAACTTTTCTGGCTCTTCGTATTTTTCACACCTTTTCAGGATCCTCATATTTTTCAGCCCTTTTCAGGCTCCTCATATTTTTCACACCTTTTCAGGCCCCTCGTATTTTTCAGGCCTTTTCAGGCTCCTCGTATTTTTCACACCTTTTCAGGGTCCACGTATATTTCACACCTTTTCAGGCTCCTCGTATTTTTCACACCTTTTCAGGCTCCTCGTATTTTTCACACCTTTTCAGGCTCTTCGTATTTTTCAGGCCTTTTCAGGCTCCTCGTATTTTTCAACATCTTTTCACACCCGTCATATTTTTCAGGCCTTTTTAGGCTCCTCGTATTTTTCACACCTTTTCAGGCTTCTCATATTTTTCAGGCCTTTTCAGGCTCCTCGTATATTTCACACCTTTTCAGGCTCCTCATATTTTTCACACCGTTTCAGGCTCCTCGTATTTTTCACACCTTTTCAGACTCCTCGTATTTTTCAGGCCTTTTCAGGCTCCTCGTATTTTTCACTCCTTTTCAGACCCCTCGTATTTTTAGGCCTTTTCAGGCTCCTCGTATTTTTCACAACTTTTCAGGCTCCTCATATTTTTCAGACCTTTTCAGGCTCCTCGTATTTTTCACGCCTTTTCAGGCTTCTCGTATTTTTCACACCTTTTCAGTCTCCTCGTATTTTTCACACCTTTTCAGGCTCCTCGTGTTTTTCACACCTTTTCAGGCTCCTCGTATTTTTCACAATTTTCAGGCTTCTCGTATTTTTCACACCTTTTCAGGCTCCTCGTATTTTTCAGGCCTTTTCAGGCTCCTCCTATTTTTCACACCTTTTCAGGCTCCTCATATTTTTCACACTTTTTCAGGCTCCTCGTGTTTTTCACGCCTTTTCAGGCTCCTCGTATTTTTCAGGCCTTTTCAGGCTCCTCGTATTTTTCACACCTTTTCTGGCTCCTAGTATTTTTAAGGCCTTTACAGGATCCTCATATTTTTCACACATTTTCAGACTCATCGTATTTTTCACACCTTTTCAGGCTTCTCATATTTTTCACTCCTTTTCAGGCCCCTCGTATTATTCAGGCCTTTTCTGGCTCCTCGTATTTTTCACATCTTTTAAGGCTCTTCGTATTTTTCAGGCCTTTTCAGGCTCCTCGTATTTTCACAGCTTTTCAGGCTCCTCATATTTTTCACACCTTTTCAGGCTACTCGTATTTCTCACACCTTTTCAGGCTCCTCGTACTTTTCACACCTTTTCAGGCTCCTCGTATTTTTCAGGCCTTTTCATGCTCCTCTTATTTTTCACACCTTTTCAGGCTGCTCGTATTTTTCACACCTTTTCAGGCTCCTCGTATTTTTCACACCTTTTCAGGCTCCACGTATTTTTCACACCTTTTCAGGCTCCTCGTTTTTTTTCACAACTTTTCAGGCTCCTCGTATTTTTCACACCTCTTCAGGCTCCTCGTATTTTTCACACCTCTTCAGGCTCCTCGTATTTTTCACATATTTTCAAGCTCCTCGTATTTTTCACACCTTTTCAGGCTCCTCATATTTTTCAGGCCTTTTCAGGCTCCTCGTATTTTTCACACCTTTTCAGGCACCTCATATTTTTCAGGCCTTTTCTGGCTCCTCGTATTTTTCACACCTTTTCAGGCTCCTCGAATTTTTCACAGCTCTTCAGGCTCCTCGTATTTTTCACACCTCTTCAGGCTCCTCGTATTTTTCACGACTTTTCAGGCTCCTTGTATTTTTCACATCTTTTCAGGCTCCTCGTATTTTTCACACCTTTTCAGGCTCCTCGTATTTTACAGGCCTTTTCAGGCTCCTAGTATTTTTCACACCTTTTCAGGCTCCTCGTATTTTTCAGGCTTCTTCAGACTCCTCGTATTTTTCACACATTTTCAGGCTCCTCGTATTTCTCACACTTTTTCAGACTCCTCGTATTTTTCACGCCTTTCAGGCCCCTCATATTTCTCAGGCCTTTTCAGGCCCCTCGTATTTTTCAGGCCTTTTTAGGCTCCTCATGCTTCACGCCTTTTCAGGCTCCTCGTATTTTTCACACATTTTCAGGCTCCTCGTATTTTTCACACCTTTTCAGGCTCCTCATATTTTTCAGGTCTTTTCAGGCTCCTCGTATTTTTCACACCTTTTCAGGCTCCTCGTATTTTTCACACATTTTCAGGCTTCTCGTATTTTACAGGCCTTTTCAGGCTCCTCATATTTTTTACACCTTTTCAGGCTCCTCGTATTTTTCACACCTTTTCAGGCTCCTCGTATTTTTCAGGCCTTTTCAGGCTCCTCGTATTTTTCACACCTTTTCAGGCTCCTATAATTTTTCACACATTTTCAGGCTCCTCGTATTTTTCACACCTTTTCAGGCACCTCGTATTTTTCAGTCCTTTTCAGGCTCCTCATATTTTTCAGGCCTTTTCCGGCTCGTCGTATTTTTCAGGTCTTTCAGGCTCCTCGTATTTTTCACGCATTTTCACGCTCCTCATACATTTCAGGCCTTTTCTGGCTCCTTGTATTTTTCAGGCCTTTTCAGGCTCCTCGTATTTTTCACACCTTTTCAGGCTCCTCGTATTTTTCACACCTTTTCAGGCTCCTCGAACTTTTCACACTTATTCAGCCTCTTCGTATTTTTCACACCTTTTCAGGCTCCTCGTATTTCAGGCCTTTTCAGGCTCCTCGTATTTTTCACACCTTTTCAGGCTCCTCATATTTGTCAGGCCTTTTCAGACTCCTCGTATTTTTCACACCTTTTCAGGCTCCTCGTATTTTTCAGTCCTTTTCAGGCTCCTCATATTTTTCACACCTTTTCAGGCTCCTCGTTTATTTCACGCCTTTTCAGGCTCCTCGTATTTTTCACGCCTTTTCAGGCTCCTCGAATTTTTCAGGCCTTTTCAGGCTCCTCGTATTTTACAGGCCTTTTCTGGCTCCTCGTATTTTTCAGGGCTTTTCAGGCTCCTCGTATTTTTCACACCTTTTCAGGCTCCTCATATTTTTCACGGCTTTTCAGGCTCCTCGTATTTTTCAGGTCGTTTCCGGCTCCCCGTATATTTCAGGCCTTTGCAGGCTCCTCATATTTTTCACACCTTTTCAGGCTTCTCGTATTTTACAGGCCTTTTCAGGCTCCTCATATTTTTCACACCTTTTCAGGCCCTTGTATTTTTCACACCTTTTCAGACTCCTCATATTTTTCACGCCTTCACAGGCTCCTCGTATTTTAAAGGCCTTTTCAGGCTCCTCGTATTTTTCACACCTTTTCAGGCTCCTCGTATTTTTCAGGGCTTTTCAGGCTCCTCGTATTTTTCACACCTTCTCAGGCTCCTCGTATTTTTCACACCTTTTCAGGCTCCTCGTGTTTTTCAGTCCTTTTCAGGCTCCTCATATTTTTCAGGCCTTCTCCGGCTCCTCGTATTTTTCAGGCCTTTCAGGCTCCTCGTATTTTTCACGCATTTTCAGGCTCCTCATATGTTTCAGGCCTTTTCCGGCTCCTTGTATTTTTCAGGCCTTTTCGGGCTCCTCATATTTTTCACGCCTTTTCAGGCTCATCGTATTTTACAGGCCTTTTCAGGCTCCTCGTATTTTATACACCTTTTCAGGCTCCTCCTATTTTTCACACCTTTTCAGGTTCCTCGTATTTTTCAAACCTTTTCAGGCTCCTCGTACTTTTAAGGCTTTTTCAGTCTCCTCATATTTTTCACACCTTTTCAGGCTCCTCGTGTTTTTCAGGCCTTTCAGGCTCCTCGTATTTTTCAGGCCTTTTCAGGTTCCTCGTATATTTCACACTTTTTCAGGCTCCTCGTATTTTTCACACCTTTTCAGGCTGCTCGTATTTTTCACACCTTTTCAGGCCTCTCGTATTTTTCACACCTTTTCAGGCTCCTCGTGTTTTTCAGTCCTTTTCAGGCTCCTCATATTTTTCAGGCCTTCTCCGGCTCCTCGTATTTTTCAGGCCTTTCAGGCTCCTCGTATTTTTCACGCATTTTCAGGCTCCTCATATGTTTCAGGCCTTTTCCGGCTCCTTGTATTTTTCAGGCCTTTTCGGGCTCCTCATATTTTTCACACCTTTTCAGGCTCATCGTATTTTACAGGCCTTTTCAGGCTCCTCGTATTTTATACACCTTTTCAGGCTCCTCCTATTTTTCACACCTTTTCAGGTTCCTCGTATTTTTCAAACCTTTTCAGGCTCCTCGTACTTTTAAGGCTTTTTCAGTCTCCTCATATTTTTCACACCTTATCAGGCTCCTCGTGTTTTTCAGGCCTTTCAGGCTCCTCGTATTTTTCAGGCCTTTTCAGGTTCCTCGTATATTTCACACTTTTTCAGGCTCCTCGTATTTTTCACACCTTTTCAGGCTGCTCGTATTTTTCACACCTTTTCAGGCCTCTCGTATTTTTCACACCTTTTCAGCCTCCTCGTATTTTTCACAGCTTTTTAGGCTCCTCGTATTTTTCAGGCCTTTTCAGGCTCCTCGTATTTTACAGGCCTTTTCAGGCTCCTCGTATTTTACAGGCCGTTTCATGTTCCTCGTATTTTACAGGTCTTTCAGGCTCCTCGTATTCTTCACGCATTTTCAGGCTCCTCATATTTTTCAGGCCTTTTCCGGCTCCTCGTATTTTTCACACCTTTTCAGGCTCCTCGTATTTTTCACACCTTTTCAGGCTCCTCGTATTATTCACAGCTTTTCAGGCTCGTCGTATTTTTCACACTTTTTCAGGCTCCTCGTATTTTTCAGGCCTTTGCAGGCTCCTCGTATTTTTCACATTTTCACGCCTCTTATATTTTTGAGGCCTTTTCAGGCTCCTCGTATTTTTCACACCTTTTTAGGCTCCTCGTATTTTTCAGGCCTTTTCAGGCTCCTCGTATTTTTCACGACTTTTCAGGCTCCTCGTATTTTTCACATCTTTTCAGGCTCCTCGTATTTTTCACACCTTTTCAGGCTCCTCGTATTTTACAGGCCTTTTCAGGCTCCTAGTATTTTTCACACCTTTTCAGGCTCCTCGTATTTTTCAGGCTTTTTCAGACTCCTCGTATTTTTCACACATTTTCAGGCTCCTCGTATTTCTCACACTTTTTCAGGCTCCTCGTATTTTTCACGCCTTTCAGGCCCCTCATATTTCTCAGGCCTTTTCAGGCCCCTCGTATTTTTCAGGCCTTTTTAGGCTCCTCATGCTTCACGCCTTTTCAGGCTCCTCGTATTTTTCACACATTTTCAGGCTCCTCGTATTTTTCACACCTTTTCAGGCTCCTCATATTTTTCAGGTCTTTTCAGGCTCCTCGTATTTTTCACACCTTTTCAGGCTCCTCGTATTTTTCACACATTTTCAGGCTTCTCGTATTTTACAGGCCTTTTCAGGCTCCTCATATTTTTTACAGCTTTTCAGGCTCCTCGTATTTTTCACACCTTTTCAGGCTCCTCGTATTTTTCAGGCCTTTTCAAGCTCCTCGTATTTTTCACACCTTTTCAGGCTCCTATAATTTTTCACACATTTTCAGGCTCCTCGTATTTTTCACACCTTTTCAGGCACCTCGTATTTTTCAGTCCTTTTCAGGCTCCTCATATTTTTCAGGCCTTTTCCGGCTCGTCGTATTTTTCAGGTCTTTCAGTCTCCTCGTATTTTTCACGCATTTTCACGCTCCTCATACTTTTCAGGCCTTTTCCGGCTCCTTGTATTTTTCAGGCCTTTTCAGGCTCCTCGTATTTTTCACACCTTTTCAGGCTCCTCGTATTTTTCACACCTTTTCAGGCTCCTCGTATTTTTCACACTTATTCAGCCTCTTCGTATTTTTCACACCTTTTCAGGCTCCTCGTATTTCAGGCCTTTTCAGGCTCCTCGTATTTTTCACATCTTTTCACGCCCCTCATATTTTTCAGGCCTTTTCAGGCTCCTCGTATTTTTCACACCTTTTCAGGCTCCTCATATTTGTCAGGCCTTTTCAGACTCCTCGTATTTTTCACACCTTTTCAGGCTCCTCGTATTTTTCAGTCCTTTTCAGGCTCCTCATATTTTTCACACCTTTTCAGGCTCCTCGTTTATTTCACGCCTTGTCAGGCTCCTCGTATTTTTCACGCCTTTTCAGGCTCCTCGAATTTTTCAGGCCTTTTCAGGCTCCTCGTATTTTACAGGCCTTTTCAGGCTCCTCGTATTTTTCAGGGCTTTTCAGGCTCCTCGTATTTTTCACACCTTTTCAGGCTCCTCGTATTTTTCACGGCTTTTCAGGCTCCTCGTATTTTTCAGGTCGTTTCCGGCTCCCCGTATATTTCAGGCCTTTGCAGGCTCCTCATATTTTTCACACCTTTTCAGGCTTCTCGTATTTTACAGGCCTTTTCAGGCTCCTCATATTTTTCACACCTTTTCAGGCCCTTGTATTTTTCACACCTTTTCAGACTCCTCATATTTTTCACGCCTTCACAGGCTCCTCGTATTTTAAAGGCCTTTTCAGGCTCCTCGTATTTTTCACACCTTTTCAGGCTCCTCGTATTTTTCAGGCCTTTTCAGGCTCCTCGTATTTTTCACACCTTCTCAGGCTCCTCGTATTTTTCAGACCTTTTCAGGCTCCTTTTTTTTTCAGTCCTTTTCAGGCTCCTCATATTTTTCAGGCCTTCTCCGGCTCCTCGTATTTTTCAGGCCTTTCAGGCTCCTCGTATTTTTCACGCATTTTCAGGCTCCTCATATGTTTCAGGCCTTTTCCGGCTCCTTGTATTTTTCAGGCCTTTTCGGGCTCCTCATATTTTTCACACCTTTTCAGGCTCATCGTATTTTACAGGCCTTTTCAGGCTCCTCGTATTTTATACACCTTTTCAGGCTCCTCCTATTTTTCACACCTTTTCAGGTTCCTCGTATTTTTCAAAGCTTTTCAGGCTCCTCGTACTTTTAAGGCTTTTTCAGTCTCCTCATATTTTTCACACCTTATCAGGCTCCTCGTGTTTTTCAGGCCTTTCAGGCTCCTCGTATTTTTCAGGCCTTTTCAGGTTCCTCGTATATTTCACACTTTTTCAGGCTCCTCGTATTTTTCACACCTTTTCAGGCTGCTCGTATTTTTCACACCTTTTCAGGCCTCTCGTATTTTTCACACCTTTTCAGCCTCCTCGTATTTTTCACAGCTTTTTAGGCTCCTCGTATTTTTCAGGCCTTTTCAGGCTCCTCGTATTTTACAGGCCTTTTCAGGCTCCTCGTATTTTACAGGCCTTTTCATGTTCCTCGTATTTTACAGGTCTTTCAGGCTCCTCGTATTCTTCACGCATTTTCAGGCTCCTCATATTTTTCAGGCCTTTTCCGGCTCCTCGTATTTTTCACACCTTTTCAGGCTCCTCGTATTTTTCACACCTTTTCAGGCTCCTCGTATTATTCACAGCTTTTCAGGCTCGTCGTATTTTTCACACTTTTTCAGGCTCCTCGTATTTTTCAGGCCTTTGCAGGCTCCTCGTATTTTTCACATCTTTTCACGCCTCTTATATTTTTGAGGCCTTTTCAGGCTCCTCGTATTTTTCACACCTTTTCAGGCTCCTCGTATTTTTCAGGCCTTTTCAGGCTCCTCGTATTTTTCACAGCTTTTCAGGCTCGTCATATTTTTCACACCTTTCCAGGCTCCTCGTATTTTTCACACCTTTTCAGGCTCCTCGTAGTTTTCTCGCCTTTTCAGGCTCCTCGTATTTTTCACAACTTTTCAGGCTCCTCGTAATTTTCACGCCTTTTCAGGCTCCTCGTATTTTTCAGGTCTTTTCCGGCTCCTCGTATTTTTCACACCTTTTCAGGCTCCTCGTATTTTTCACACTTTTTCAGGCTCCTCGTATTTTTCACACCTTGTCAGGCTCCTCGTAGTTTTGACACCTTTTCAGGCTCCTCGTATTTTTCAGGTCTTTTCCGGCTCCTCGTATTTTTCACACCTTTTCAGGCTCCTTGTATTTTTCACACCTTTTCAGACTCCTCATATTTTTCACACCTTTACAGGCTCCTCGTATTTTAAAGGCCTTTTCAGGCTCCTCATATTTTTCACACCTTTTCCGGCTCCTCGTATTTTTCAGGCCTTTTCAGGCTCCTCATATTTTTCACACCTTTTCAATCTCCTCGTATTTTACAGGCCTTTTCATGCTCCTCATATTTTTCACACCTTTTCATGCTCCTCGTATTTTTCACACCTTTTCAGACTCTTCATATTTTTCACACCTTTACAGGCTCCTTGTATTTTAAAGGCCTTTTCAGGCTCCTCATATTTTTCACACCTTTTCAGGCTCCTCATATTTTTCAGGCCTTTTCAGGCTCCTCGTAATTTTCACACCTCTTCAGGCTCCTCGTATTTTTCACACCTTTTCAGGCTCCTCTTATTTTTCAGGGCCTTTCAGGCTCCAGGTATTTTTTACACCTTTTCAGGCTCCTCGTATTTTTCAAGCCTTTTCCGGCTGCTCATATTTTTCACACCTTTTCAGGCCCCTCATATTTTTCAGGCCATTTCAGGCTCCTCGTATTTTTCACATCTTTTCAGGCTCCTCGTATTTTTCACACCTTTTCAGGCTCCTCGTGTTTTTCAGGCTTTTTCAGACTCCTCGTTTTTTTCACACCTTTTCAGGCTCCTAGTATTTTTCACGCCTTTTCAGGCTCCTCGTATTTTTCACGCCTTTTCAGGCTCCTCGTCTTTTTCACACCTTTTCAGACTCCTCGTATTTTTCACACCATTTCAGGCTCTTCGTATTTTTCACACCTTTTCAGGTTCCTCGTATTTTTCACACCTTTTCAGGCTCCTCGAATTTTTCAGGCCTTTTCAGGTTCCTCGTATTTTTCACACCTTTTCAGGCTCCTCGAATTTTTCAGGCCTTTTCAGGTTCTTCCTATTTTTCAGGCCTTTTCAGGCTCCACGTATTTTTCAGGCCTTTTCATGCACCTCATATTTGTCAGGCCTTTTCATGCACCTCGAATTTTTCAGGCCCTTTCAGGCTTCTCGTATTTTACAGGCCTTTTCAGGCTCCTCGTATTTTTCACACCTTTTCAGGCTCCTCGTATTTTAAAGGCCTTTTCAGGCTCCTCGTTTTTTACATACCTTTTCAGGCTCCTCGTATTTTTCACGCCTTTTCAGGCTCCTTGTATTTTTCAAGCCTTTTGAGGCTCCTCGTATTTTTCACACCTTTTCAGGCTCCTCGTATTTTTCACACCTTTTCAGGCTCCTCGTATTTTTCACACCTTTTCAGGCTCCTCGTATTTTTCACACATTTTCAGGCTCCTCGTATTTTTCACACCTTTTCAGGCTCCTCGTATTTTTCAGCCCTTTTCAGGCTCCTCGTATTTTTCACACCTTTTCAGGCTCCTCGTATTTTTCAGGCCTTTTCAAGCTCCTCGTATTTTTCAGGCCTTTTCAGGCTCCTCGTATTTTTCAGGCCTTTTCAGGCTCCTCGTATTTTTCACACCTTTTCTGGCTCCTAGTATTTTTAAGGACTTTACAGGATCCTCATATTTTTCACACATTTTCAGGCTCCTCGTATTTTTCACACCTTTTCAGGCTCCTCGTATTTTTCACACCTTTTCAGGCTCCTCGTATTTTTCACACCTTTTCAGGCTCCTCGTATTTTTCAGGCCTTTTCAGGCTCCTCCTATTTTTCACACCTTTTCAGGCTCTCATATTTTTCACACTTTTTCAGGCTCCTCGTGTTTTTCACGCCTTTTCAGGCTCCTCGTATTTTTCAGGCCTTTTCAGGCTCCTCGTATTTTTCACACCTTTTCTGGCTCCTAGTATTTTTAAGGACTTTACAGGATCCTCATATTTTTCACACATTTTCAGGCTCCTTGTATTTTTCACACCTTTTCAGGCTCCTCGTATTTTTCACACCTTTTCAAGCTCCTCCTATTTTTTACACCTTTTCAGGCCCTCGTATTTTTCACACCTTTTCAGGCTCCTCGTATTTTTCACACCGTTTCAGGCTCCTCGTATTTTTCACGCCTTTTCAGGCTCCTCGTGTTTTTCAGGCCTTTTCAGGCTCCTCGTATTTTTCACACCTTTACAGGCTCCTCGTATTTTTCACGCTTTTTCAGGCTCCTCGTATTTTTCACACCTGATCAGGCTCCTCGTATTTTTCACACCTTTTCAGGCTCCTCGTATTTTTCACACCTCTTCAGGCTCCTCATATTTTTTACACCTCTTCAGGCTCCTCGTATTTTTCACACTTTTTCAGGCTCCTCATATTTTTCAGGCATTTTCCGGCTCCTCGTATTTTTCAGGCCTTTTCAGGCTTCTCATATTTTTCACACCTTTTCAGGCTCCTCGTATTTTACAGGCCTTTTCAGGCTCCTCATATTTTTCACACCTTTTCAGGCTCCTCGTATTTTTCACACCTTTTCAGGCTTCTCATATTTTTCACTCCTTTTCAGGCCCCTCGTATTATTCAGGCCTTTTCTGGCTCCTCGTATTTTTCACAACTTTTAAGGCTCTTCGTATTTTTCAGGGCTTTTCAGGCTCCTCGTATTTTCACAGCTTTTCAGGCTCCTCATATTTTTCACACCTTTTCAGGCTACTCGTATTTCTCACACCTTTTCAGGCTCCTCATACTTTTCACACCTTTTCAGGCTCCTCGTATTTTTCAGGCCTTTTCATGCTCCTCTTATTTTCACACCTTTTCAGGCAAATCGTCTTTTTCACACCTTTTCAGACTCCTCGTAATTTTCACACCTCTTCAGGCTCCTCGTATTTTTCACACCTTTTCAGGCTCCTCTTATTTTTCAGGGCTTTTCAGGCTCCAGGTATTTTTTACACCTTTTCAGGCTCCTCGTATTTTTCAAGCCTTTTCCGGCTGCTCATATTTTTCACACCTTTTCAGGACCCTCATATTTTTCAGGCCATTTCAGGCTCCTCGTATTTTTCACATGTTTTCAGGCTCCTCGTATTTTTCACACCTTTTCAGGCTCCTGGTGTTTTTCAGGCTTTTTCAGACTCCTCGTATTTTTCACACCTTTTCAGGCTCCTAGTATTTTTCACGCTTTTTCAGGCTCCTCGTATTTTTCACGCCTTTTCAGGCTCCTCGTCTTTTTCACACCTTTTCAGTCTCCTCGTATTTTTCACACCATTTCAGGCTCTTCGTATTTTTCACACCTTTTCAGGTTCCTCGTATTTTTCACACCTTTTCAGGCTCCTCGAATTTTTCAGGCCTTTTCAGGTTCCTCGTATTTTTCACACCTTTTCAGGCTCCTCGAATTTTTCAGGCCTTTTCAGGTTCTTCCTTTTTTCAGCCTTCCTATTTCAGGCTCCTCGTATTTTAAGCCTTTTCAGGGCTCCTCGTAGTTTTCCACCTTTTCAGGTCTCGTATTTTTCACACCTTCCGGCTCTCGTATTTTTCAGGCCTTTTTTCCAGGCTCATGTAATTTTTCACATCTTTTTCACTCCCCTCATATTTTCAGGCCTTTCAGCTCCTTCGTATTTTTCCACACCTTTTTCAGGCGTCAATATTTTTCAGCCTTTTCAGGCTCCTCGTATTTTTCACACCTTTTCAGGCTCCTTGTATTTTTCACACCTTTTCAGGCTCCTCGTATTTTTCACACCTTTCAGGCTCCTCGTACTGTTCACACCTTTTCAGGCTCCTCGTATTTTTCACACCTTTTCTGACTCCTTGTATTTTTCACACCTTTTCAGGCTCCTCGTATTTTTCAGGCCTTTTCAGGCTCCTCCTATGTTTTCGGCCTTTTCAGGCTCCTCGTATTTTCACTCCTTTTCAGGCCCCTCGTATTTTCAGGCAATTTTTAGGCTCCTCGTATTTTCACAACTTTTCAGGCTCCTTTATTTTTCCACACCTTTTCAGGCTCCTATATTTTTCAGGTCTTTCAGGCTCGTCGTATTTTCACACCTTTTTCAGGCCCCTCGTACTTTTTCACACCTTTTCAGGCTCCACGTATTTTTCACACTTTCAGCTTCTCATATTTTTCAGGCCTTTTCAGGCTCCTCATATTACAGCCTTTTCAGGCTCCTCGTATTTTAAAAAGGCCTTTTCAGGCTCCTCGTAATTTCACACCTTTCCGGCTTCCTCGTATTTTTCAGGCCTTTCAGGCTCATTTTCGTATTTTCAACTCTTTTCACGCCCCTCATATTTTTCAGGCCTTTTCAGGGCTCCTCGTATTTTTCACACCTTTCAGGCTTCTAATATTTTTCAGGCCTTTCAGGCTTCCTCATAAATTATCACACCTTTTCAGGCTCCTCATATTTTTTCACACCTTATTCAGCTCCTCGTATTTTTCACACCTTTTCAAGGCTCTACTATTTTTCGGCCTTTTCCAGGCTCCTCATATATTTCACACCTTTTCAGGCTCCTCATATTTTTCACACCTTTTCAGGCTCCTCGTATTTTTCACACCTTTTCAGACTCCTCGTATTTTTCGGGCCTTTTCAGGCTCCTCGTATTTTTCACTCCTTTTCAGTCCCCTCGAATTTTTCAGGCCTTTTCAGGCTCCTCGTATTTTTCACAACTTTTCAGGCTCCTCATATTTTTCAGGGCTTTTCAGGCACCTCGAATTTTTCAGGCCCTTTCAGGCTCCTCGTATTTTACAGGCCTTTTCAGGCTCCTCGTATTTTTCACACCTTTTCAGGCTCCTCGTATGTTTCAGGCTTTTTCAGGCTCCTCGTATTTTTCACACCTTTTCAGGCTCCTAGTATTTTTCACGCTTTTTCAGGCTCCTCCTATTTTTCACGGCTTTTCAGGCTCCTCGTCTTTTTCACACCTTGTCAGACTCCTCGTATTTTTCACACCATTTCAGGCTCTTCGTATTTTTCACACCTTTTCTGGCTCCTCGTATTTTTAAGGCCTTTACAGGATCCTCATATTTTTCACATATTTTTAGGCTCCTTTTATTTTTCATACCTCTTCAGGCTGCTCGTATTTTTCAGGCCTTTTCAGGCTCCTCGTATTTTTCACGCCTTTTCAGGCTCCTTGTATTTTTCAAGACTTTTCAGGCTTCTCATATTTTACACACCTTTTCAGGCTCCTCGTATATTTCACACCTTTTCAGGCTCCTCGAAGTTTTCACGCCTTTTCTGGCTGCTCGAATTTTTCACACCTTGTCAGGCTCCTTATATTTTTCACACTTTTTCAGGCTCCTCGTGTTTTTGACGCCTTTTCAGGCTCCTCGTATTTTTCAGGCCTTTTCAGGCTCCTCGTATTTTTCACACCTTTTTAGACTTCTCGTATTTTTCACACCTTTTCAGGCTCCTCGTATTATTCACACCTTTTCAGACTCCTCGTAATTTTCACACCTCTTCAGGCTCCTCGTATTTTTCACACCTTTTCAGGCTCCTCTTATTTTTCAGGGCTTTTCAGGCTCCAGGTATTTTTTACACCTTTTCAGGCTCCTCGTATTTTTCAAGCCTTTTCCGGCTGCTCATATTTTTCACACCTTTTCAGGACCCTCATATTATTCAGGCCATTTCAGGCTCCTCGTATTTTTCACATCTTTTCAGGCTCCTAGTATTTTTCACACCTTTTCAGGCTCCTCGTGTTTTTCAGGCTTTTTCAGACTCCTCGTATTTTTCACACCTTTTCAGGCTCCTCGTGTTTTTCACGCCTTTTCAGGCTCCTCGTATTTTTCAGACCTTTTCAGGCTCCTCGTATTTTTCACACCTTTTCAGGCTCCTCGAAGTTTTCACGCCTTTTCAGGCTCCTCGTATTTTTCACGCCTTTTCAGGCTCCTCATATTTTTCAGGCCTTTTCAGGCTCCTCGCATTTTTCACACCTTTTCAGGCTCCTCGTATTTTTCAGGCCTTTTCAGGCTCCTCGTATTTTTCACACCTTTTCACGCCCCTCACATTTTTCAGGCCTTTCAGGCTCCTCGTATTTTTCCCGCATTTTCAGGCTCCTCATATTTTTCAGGCCTTTTCCGGCTCCTCGTGTTTTTCAGGCCTTTTCAGGCTCCTCATATTTTTCACAACTTTTCAGGGTCCTCGTATTTTTCACAACTTTTCAGGCTCCTCGTATTTTACAGGACTTTTCAGTCTCCTCGTAATTTTCACACCTTTTCAGGCTCCTCGTATTTTTCACACCTTTTCAGGCTCCTCTTATTTTTCACACCTTTTCAGGCTCCTCATATTTTTCAGGTCTTTTCAGGCTCGTCATATTTTTCACACCTTTTCAGGCCCCTCGTACTTTTCACACCTTTTCAGGCTCCACGTATTTTTCACACCTTTTCAGGCTTCTCATATTTTTCAGGCATTTTCAGGCTCCTCGTATTTTACAGGCCTTTTCAGGCTCCTCGTATTTTACAGGCCTTTTCAGGCTCCTCGTAGTTTTCACACCTTTTCAGGCTCCTCGTATTTTTCACACCTTTTCCGGCTCCTCGTATTTTTCAGGCCTTTTCAGGCTCATCGTATTTTTCACATCTTTTCACGCCCCTCATATTTTTCAGGCCTTTTCAGGCTCCTCGTATTTTTCACACCTTTTCAGGCTTCTAATATTTTTCAGGCCTTTTCAGGCTCCTCATATATTTCACACCTTTTCAGGCTCCTCATATTTTTCACACCTTTTCAGGCTCCTCGTATTTTTCACACCTTTTCAGGCTCCTCGTATTTTTACACCTTTAAAGTACGAGGAGCCTGAAAAGGCCTGAAATATACGAGGAGCCTAAAAAGGCCTGAAAAATACGAGGAGCCTGAAAACGTGTGAAAAATACGAGGAGCCTGAAAAGGCGTGAAAAATACGAGGAGCGTGAAAAGGCCTGAAAATTACGAGGAGCCTGAAAAGGTGTGAAAAATACGAGGAGCCTTAAAAGGTGTGAAAAATACGAGGACCCTGAAAAGGTGTGAAAAATACGAGGAGCCTGAAAAGGTGTGAGAAATACAAGGATCCTGAAAAGGTTTGAAAAATACGAGGAGCGTGACAAAGCGTGAAAAATACGAGGAGCCTGAAAAAGTGTGAAAAATACGAGCACCCTGAAAAGGTGTGAAAAATACGAGAAGCCTGAAAAGGTGTGAAAAATACGAGGACCCTGAAAAGGTGTGAAAAATACGAGGAGCCTGAAAAGGCTTGAAAAATATGAGCAGCCTGAAAAGGCCTGAAAAATACGAGGACCCTGAAAAGGCTTGAAAAATACGAGGAGCCTGAAAAGGTGTGAAAAATACGAGGAGCCTGAAAAGGTGTGAAAATCGGAAGGAGCCTTGTAAAGGGCGTTGAAATACGAGGAGCCTGAAAAGCCTGAAAAATACGAGGAGCCTTGAAAAGCCTGAAAATACGAGGAGCTGAAAAGGTGTGAAAAAATACAGAGGAGCCTGAAAAAGGTGTGAAAAAACGAGGAGCCTTGAAAAGTGTGAAAAATACGGGGGAGCCTGGGAAAGATGGAAAATTACGAGGAGTCTGAAAAGGCGTGAAAAATACGAGGAGCCTGAAAAGGTGTGAAAAATACGAGGAGCCTGAAAAGGTGTGAAAAATACGAGGAGCCTGAAAAGGTGTGAAAAATACGAGGATCCTGAAAGGTGTGAAAAATTTGAGGAGCCTGAAAAGCCCTGAAAAATACGAGTGGCCTGAAAAGGCGTGAAAACTACGAGGAGCCTGAAAAGGTGTGAAAAATAAGAGGAGCCTGAAAAGGTGTGTAAAATACGAAGAGCCTGAAAAGGCGTGAAAAATACAAGGAGGCTGAAAATGTGTGAAAAATACGAGGAGGCTGAAAAGGTGTGTAAAAACGAGGAGCCTGAAAAGGTCTTTAAAATACGAGGAGCCTGAAAAGGTGTGAAAAATACGAGGAGCCTGAAAAGGCCTGAAAAATACGAGGAGCCTGAAAAGGCCTGAAAAATATGAGGGGCGTGAAAAGATGTGAAAAATACGAGGAGCCTGAAAAGGCCTGAAAAATACGAGGGGCCTGAAAAGGAGTGAAAAATACGAGGAGCCTGAAAAGGCCTGTAAAATACGAGGAGCCTGAAAGGGCCTGAAAAATTGGAGGTGCATGAAAAGACCTGAAAAATACGAGGAGCCTGAAAAGGCGTGAAAAATACGAGGAGCCTGAAAAAGCCTGTAAAATAAGAGGAGCCTGAAAAGGTGTGAAAAATATGTGGAGCCTGAAAAGGCCTGAAAAATACGAGGAGCCGGAAAAGGCCTGAAAAATATAAGGAGCCTGAAAAGGTGTGAAAAATACGAGGAGCCTGAACAGGTGTGAATAACACGAGGAGCCTGAAAAGTCATGAAAAATACGAGAGGCCTGAAAAGGTGTGAAAAATACGAGGAGCTGAAAAGGCCTGAAAAATATGAGGACGCTGAAAAGGTGTGAAAAATACGAGGAGCCTGAAAAGGCCTGAAAAATACGAGGAGCCTGAAAAGGTGTGAAAAATATGAGGAGCCTGAAAAGGCCTGAAAATTACGAGGAGCCTGAAAAGCCCTGAAAAATACGAGGAGCCTAAAAAGGTGTGAAAAATACGAGGAGCCTGAAAAGGCGTGAAAAATATGAGGAGCCTGAAAAGGTGTAAAAAATACGAGGAGCCTGAAAATGCGTGAAAAATATGAGGAGCCTTAAAAGGTGTGAAAATTACGAGGAGGCTGAAAAGGTGTGAAAAGATCGAGCACCCTGAAAAGGTGTGAAAAATACGAGGAGTTTGAAAAGGTGTGAAAAATACGAGGAGCCTGAAAAGGCGTGAAAAATACGAGGAGCCTGAAAAGGTGTGAAAAATACGAGTAGCCTAAAAAGGCCTGAAAAATACGAGGAGCCTGATAAGGTGTGAAAAATATGAGGAGCCTGAAAAAGCCTGAAAAATACGAGGAGCCTGAAAAGGTGTGAAAAATACGAGGAGCCTGAAAGTGCATGAAAAATACGAAGAGCCTGAAAAAGTGTGAAAAATACGAGGAGCCTGAAAAGGTGTGAAAAATACGAGGAGCCTGAAAGGTGTAAAAAATATGAGGAGCCTGAAAAGGTGTGAAAAATACGAGTAGCCTGAAAAGGTGTGAAAAATACGAGGAGCCGGAAAAGGCCTGAAAAATACGAGGAGCCTTAAAGGTTGTTTGAAAAACGAGGAGCCGAAAAGGTTGTGAGAATACAAGTGATCCTGAAAAGGTGTGAAAAATACGAGGGAGCGTGACAAAGGTGAAAAAATTTACGAGCAGCCTGAAAGTGTGAAAAATACGAGGACCTGAAAAGGTGCTGAAAAATACGAGAGCCTGAAAAGGGTGAAAAATACGAGGACCTGAAAAGGTGGAAAATACGAGGCGCCTTGGAAAAGGCTTTGAAAATATGAGCAGCACTGAAAGGCCTGAAAAATACGAGGACCCTGAAAGGAATGAAAAATACGAGGAGCCTGAAAAGGTGTGAAAAATATTTGAGAGCCTGAAAGTGCTGAAAAATACGAGGAGCCGGTAAAGGTGTGAAAAATACGAGAGCTGAAAAGGCCTGAAAATACGAAGGAGCCTGAAAAGGCCTGAAAAATACGAGGAGCCTGAAAAGGCCTGAAAAATACGAGGAGCCTGAAAAGGCCTGTAAAATACGAGAAGCCTGAAAAGGCCTGTAAAATACGAGGACCCTGAAAAGGCCTAAAAAATTCGAGGAGCCTGAAAAGACGTGAAAAATAAGAGGAGCCTGAAAAGGCCTGAAAAATACGAGGAGCCTGAAAAGGTGTGAAAAATATGAGGAGCCTGAAAAGGCCTGAAAAATACGAGGAGCCTGAAAAAGCCTGAAAAATACGAGGAGCCTGAAAAGGCGTGAAAAATACGAGGAGCCTGGAAAGGTGTGAAAAATACGAGGAGCCTGAAGAGGTGTGAAAAATAGTAGGAGCCTGAAAAGGTGTGAAAAATACGAGGAGCCTGAAAAGTGTGAAAAATACGAGGGGCTTGAAAAGGCCTGAAAAACACGAGGAGCTTGAAAAGGCCTGAAAAATACGAGGAGCCTGAAAATGTGTGAAAAATACGAGGAGCCTGAAGATGTGAAAAATAGGAGAGCCTGTAAAGGTTGAAAATGCGAGGAGGCCTGAAAATGCATGAAAAAATTACGAGGAGCCTGAAAAGGTGTGAAAAATACGAGGAGCCTGAAAAGGTGTGAAAAATACGAGGAGCCTGAAAAGGCTGAAAAATACGAGGAGCCTGAAAAGGGGTGAAAAATACGAGGAGCCTGAAAAGGCGTGAAAAATACGAGGAGCGTGAAAAGGCCTGAAAATTACGAGGAGCCTGAAAAGGTGTGAAAAATACGAGGAGCCTTAAAAGGTGTGAAAAATACGAGGACCCTGAAAAGGTGTGAAAAATACGAGGAGCCTGAAAAGGTGTGAGAAATACGAGGAGCCTGAAAAGGTGTGAAAAATACGAGGAGCGTGACAAAGCGTGAAAAATACGAGGAGCCTGAAAAAGTGTGAAAAATACGAGCACCCTGAAAAGGTGTGAAAAATACGAGAAGCCTGAAAAGGTGTGAAAAATACGAGGACCCTGAAAAGGTGTGAAAAATACGAGGAGCCTGAAAAGGCTTGAAAAATATGAGCAGCCTGAAAAGGCCTGAAAAATATGAGGACCCTGAAAAGGCTTGAAAAATACGAGGAGCCTGAAAAGGTGTGAAAAATATGAGGAGCCTGAAAAGGTGTGAAAAATACGAGGAGCCTGTAAAGGTGTGAAAATACGAGGAGCCTGAAAAGGCTGAAAAATACGAGGAGCCTGAAAAGGCCTGAAAAATACGAGGAGCCTGAAAAGTGGGTAAAATACGAGGAGCTGAAAAAGGTGTGAAAAATACGAGGGCCTGAAAAGGTGTGAAAAATACGGGGAGCCTGAAAAGATGTGAAAAATACGAGGAGCTTGAAAAGGCCTGAAGAATACGAGGAGCCTGAAAAGGTGTGAAAAATACGAGGAACCTGAAAAGGTGTGAAAAATACGAGGAGCCTGACAAAGCCTGAAAAAAACAAGGGCCCTGAAAAGGTGTGAAAAATACGAGGAGCCTGAAAAGCCCTGAAAAATACGAGGAACCTGAAAAGGTGTGAAAAATACGAGGAGCCTGAAAAGGTGTGAAAAATACGAAGAGCCTGAACAGGTGTGAAAAATACGAGGAGCCTGAAAAGTTGTGAAAAATACGAGGAGCCTGAAAAGGCATGAAAAATACGAGGAGCCTGAAAAGGTGTGAAAAATACGAGGAGCCTGAAAAGGCGTGAAAACTTCGAAGAGCCTGAAAAGGCCTGAAAAATATGAGGAGCCTGAAAAGCCCTGAAAAATACGAGGAGCCGGAAAAGACCTGAAAAATATGAGGAGCCTGAAAAGGCGTGAAAAATACGAGGAGCCTGAAAAGGCCTGAAAAATAGGAAGAACCTGAAAAGGCCTGAAAAATTCGAGGAGCCTGAAAAGTTGGGGAAATACGAGGAGCCTGAAAAGGTGTGAAAAATACGAGGAGCCTGAAAAGGTGTGAAAAATATGCGGAGCCTGAAAAGGTGTGAAAAATACGAGGGGCCTGAAAAGGTGTGAAAAATAGGAGGAGCCTGAAAAGGTGTGAAAAATACGAGGAGCCTGAAGAGGTGTGAAAAATACGAGGAGCTTGAAAAAGCCTGAAAAATACAAGGAGCCTGAAAAAATACGAGGAGCCTGAAAGAGTGTGAAAAATTCGAGGAGCCTGAAAAGGTGTGAAAAATACGAGGAGCCTGAAAAGGCGTGAAAAATAGGAGGATCCTGGAAAGGTGTGTAAAATACGAGCAGACTGAAAAGGCCTTTAAAATACGAGGAGCATGAAAAGGTGTGAAAAATAAGAGGAGCCTGAAAAGCCCTGAAAAATACGAGGAGCCGGAAAAGACGTGAAAAATACGAGGAGCCTGAAAATGCGTGAAAAATACGAGGAGCCTGAAAGGCCTGAAAAATATGAGGAGCCTGAAAAGGCCTGAAAAATATGAGGAGCCTGAAAAGGCCTGAAAAATATGAGGAGCCTGAAAAGGTGTGAAAAATACCAGGAGCCTGAAAAGGTGTGAAAAATATGAGGAGCCTGAAAAGGCCTGTAAAAAACGAGGAGCCTGAAAGGACCTGAAAAATTTGAGGTGCATGAAAAGGTCTGAAAAATATGAGGTGCATGAAAAGGCCTGAAAAATACAAGGAGCCTGAAAAGGCCTGAAAAATAGGAAGAACCTGAAAAGGCCTGAAAAATTCGAGGACCTGAAAAGTTGGGGAAATACGAGGAGCCGGAAAAGGTGTGAAAAGTACGAGGAGCCTGAAAAGGTGTGAAAAATACGAGGAGCCTGAAAAGGTGTGAAAAATACGAGGAGCCTGAAAAGGTGTGAAAAATAGGAGGAGCCTGAAAAGGTGTGAAAAATACGAGGAGCCTGAAAAGGTGTGAAAAATACGGGGAGCCTGAAAAGGTGTGAAAAATAGGAGGAGCCTGAAAAGGTGTGAAAAATACGAGGAGCCTGAAGAGGTGTGAAAAATACGAGGAGCTTGAAAAGGCCTGAAAAATACAAGGAGCCTGAAAAGGCGTGAAATATACGAGGAGCCTGAAAAGGTGTGAAAAATACGAGGAGCCTGAAAAGGTTTGAAATATACGAGGAGCCTGAAAAGGTGTGACAAATACGAGGAGCCTGAAAAGGTTTGAAAAATTTGAGGAGCCTGAAAAGCCCTGAAAAATACGAGTGGCCTGAAAAGGCGTGAAAACTACGAGGAGCCTGAAAAGGTGTGAAAAATAAGAGGAGCCTGAAAAGGTGTGTAAAATACGAAGAGCCTGAAAAGGCGTGAAAAATACAAGGAGCCTGAAAATGTGTGAAAAATACGAGGAGGCTGAAAAGGTGTGTAAAAACGAGGAGCCTGAAAAGGTCTGTAAAATACGAGGGCCTGAAAAGGTTGTGAAAAGTTACGAGGAGCCTGAAAAGGCCTGAGAAATACGAGAAGCCTGAAAAGGCTGAAAAATCATTGATTGGCGTGAAAGATGTAATGTACGAAGGAGCCTGTGAAAGGCCTGAAAAATACGAGGGGCCCGAAAAAGAGTGAAAAATGACGAGGAGCCGAAAAGGTGTGAAAAATAACGAGGAGCCTGAAAAAGGCCGGAAATACGAGAGCCTGAAAGGCCTGAAAAATTGGAGGTGCATGAAAAGGCCTGAAAAATACAAGGAGCCTGAAAAGGTGTGAAAAATACGAGGAGCCTGAAAAGGTGTGAAAAATACGAGGAGCCTGACAAAGCCTGAAAAATACGAGGGCCCTGAAAAGGTGTGAAAAATACTAGGAGCCTGATAAGGTGTGAAAAATACGAGGAGCATGAAAAGGCCTGAAAAATACGAGGAGCCTGAAAAGGTGTGAAAAATACGAGGAGCCTGATAAGGTGTGAAAAATACGAGGAGCCTGAAAAGGTGTGAAAAATACGAGGAGCCTGAAAAGGCCTGAAAAACACGAGGAGCCTGAAAAGGCGTGAAAAATACGAGGAGCCTGAAAAGGCCTGAAAAATACGAGGAGCCTGAAAAGGTGTGAAAAATACTAGGAGCTTGAAAAGGCGTGAAAAATACGAGGAGCCTGAAAGGCGTGAAAAATACGAGGAGCCTGAAAAGGTGTGAAAAATACGAGGAGCCTGAAAAGGCCTGAAAAATACGAGGAGCCTGAAAAGGTGTGAAAAATACGAGGAGCCAGGAAAGGCCTGAATAATACGAGGGGCCTGAAAAGGCGTGAAAAATATGAGAAGCCTGAAAAGGCGTGAAAAATACGAGGAGCCTGAAAAGGTGTGAAAAATACGAGGAGCCTGAAAAGGCCTGTAAAATACGAGAAGCCTGAAAAGGTGTGAAAAATATGAGGAGCCTGAAAAGGCCTGAAAAATACAAGGAGCCGGAAAAGGCCTGAAAAATATGAGGAGCCTGAAAATGCGTCGAAAATACGAGGAGCCTGAAGGGCCTGAAAAATACGAGGAACCTGAAAAGCCCTGAAAAATACGAGGAGCCTGAAAAGGCCTGAAAAATACGAGGAGACTGAAAATGCGTCGAAAATACGAGGAGCCCGAAGGGCCTGAAAAATACGAGGAGCCGGAAAAGGCCTGAAAAATATGAGGAGCCTGAAAAGGACTGAAAAATACGAGGAGCCGGAAAAGGCGTGAAAAATACAAGGAGCCCGAAAATGCGTGAAAAATACGAGGAGCCTGGAAAGGTGTGTAAAATACGAGGAGCCTGAAAAGGCCTTTAAAATACGGGAGGCCTGAAAAGGTGTGAAAAATACGAGGAGCCTGAAAAGGCCTGAAAACTATGAGGAGCCTGAAAAGGTGTGAAAAATACGAGGAGCCTGAAAAGGCCTGAAAAATATAACGGGTGTGAAAAGATGTGAAAGATACGAGGAGCCTGAAAAGGCCTGAAAAATACGAGGAGCCTGAAAAGGTGTGAAAAATACGAGGAGCCTGAAAAGGTGTGAAAAGTTCAAGGAGCTTGAAAAGGTGTGAAAAATACGAGGAGCCTGAAAAGGTGTGTAAAATACGAGGAGCCTGAGAAGGCGTGAAAAATACAAGGAGCCCGAAAATGCGTGAAAAATACGAGGAGCCTGGAAAGGTGTGTAAAATACAAGGAGCATGAAAAGGCCTTTAAAATACGGGAAGCCTGAAAAGGTGTGAAAAATACGAGGAGCCTGAAAAGGCCTGAAAACTATGAGGAGCCTGAAAAGGTGTGAAAAATACGAGGAGCCTGAAAAGGCCTGAAAAATATAAGGGGTGTGAAAGATGTGAAAGATATGAGGAGCCTGAAAAGGCCTGAGAAAAACGAGGAGCCTGAAAAGTTGTGAAAAATACGAGGAGCCTGAAAAGGTGTGAAAAGTTCAAGGAGCTTGAAAAGGTGTGAAAAATACGAGGAGCCTGAAAAGGTGTGAAAAATACGAGGAGCCTGAAAAGGCCTGAAAAAAACGAGAAGCCTGAAAAGGGCTGAAAAATACGAGGAGCCTGAAAAGGTGTGAACAATACGAGGTGCCTGAAAAGGCCTGAAAAATACGAGGACATACGAAGAGCCTGAAAAGGAGTGAAAAATACGAGGAGCCTGAAAAGGTGTGAAAAGTTCGAGGAGCCTGAAAAGGTGTGAAAAATACGAGGAACCTGAAAAGGCGTGAAAACTTCGAAGAGCCTGAAAAGGCCTGTAAAATATGAGGAGCCTGAAAACGTGTGAAAAATATGACGAGCCTGAAAAGCCCTGAAAAATACGAGGAGCCGGAAAAGACCTGAAAAATATGAGGAGCCTGAAAATGCGTGAAAAATACGAGGAGCCTGAAAAGGCCTGAAAAATAGGAAGAACCTGAAAAGGCCTGAAAAATTCGAGGAGCCTGAAAAGTTGGGGAAATACGAGGAGCCTGAAAAGGTGTGAAAAATACGAGGAGCCTGAAAACGTGTGAAAAATATGCGGAGCCTGAAAAGGTGTGAAAAATACGAGGGGCCTGAAAAGGTGTGAAAAATAGGAGGAGCCTGAAAAGGTGTGAAAAATACGAGCAGCCTGAAAACGTGTGAAAAATAAGGGGAGCCTGAAAAGGTGTGAAAAATAGGAGGAGCCTGAAATGGTGTGAAAAATACGAGGAGCCTGAAGAGGTGTGAAAAATACGAGGAGCTTGAAAAAGCCTGAAAAATACAAGGAGCCTGAAAAGGCGTGAAAAATACGAGGAGCCTGAAAAGGTGTGAAAAACGAGGAGCCTGAAAAGTGTTGAAAATACGAGGAGCCTGAAAAAAGGTGTGAAAATACGAGGATCCGTGAAAGGTGTGAAAAATACGAGGAGCCTGAAAAGCCCTGAAAAATACGAGTGGCCTGAAAAGGCGTGAAAACTACGAGGAGCCTGAAAAGGTGTGAAAAATAAGAGGAGCCTGAAAAGGTGTGTAAAATACGAAGAGCCTGAAAAGGCGTGAAAAATACAAGGAGCCTGAAAATGTGTGAAAAATACGAGGAGTCTGAAAAGGTGTGTAAAAACGAGGAGCCTGAAAAGGTCTTTAAAATACGAGGAGCCTGAAAAGGTGTGAAAAATACGAGGAGCCTGAAAAGGCCTGAAAAATACGAGGAGCCTGAAAAGGCCTGAAAAATATGAGGGGCGTGAAAAGATGTGAAAAATACGAGGAGCCTGAAAAGGCCTGAAAAATACGAGGGGCCTGAAAAGGAGTGAAAAATACGAGGAGCCTGAAAAGGCCTGTAAAATACGAGGAGCCTGAAAGGGCCTGAAAAATTGGAGGTGCATGAAAAGACCTGAAAAATACGAGGAGCCTGAAAAGGCGTGAAAAATACGAGGAGCCTGAAAAAGCCTGTAAAATAAGAGGAGCCTGAAAAGGTGTGAAAAATATGTGGAGCCTGAAAAGGCCTGAAAAATACGAGGAGCCGGAAAAGGCCTGAAAAATATAAGGAGCCTGAAAAGGTGTGAAAAATACGAGGAGCCTGAACAGGTGTGAATAACACGAGGAGCTGAAAAGGCCTGAAAAATATGAGGACGCTGAAAAGGTGTGAAAAATACGAGGAGCCTGAAAAGGCCTGAAAAATACAAGGAGCCTGAAAAGGTGTGAAAAATACGAGGAGCCTGAAAAGGCCTGAAAATTACGAGGAGCCTGAAAAGCCCTGAAAAATACGAGGAGCCTAAAAAGGTGTGAAAAATACGAGGAGCCTGAAAAGGCGTGAAAAGTATGAGGAGCCTGAAAAGGTGTAAAAAATACGAGGAGCCTGAAAATGCGTGAAAAATATGAGGAGCCTTAAAAGGTGTGAAAATTACGAGGAGGCTGAAAAGGTGTGAAAAGATCGAGCACCCTGAAAAGGTGTGAAAAATACGAGGAGTTTGAAAAGGTGTGAAAAATACGAGGAGCCTGAAAAGGCGTGAAAAATACGAGGAGCCTGAAAAGGTGTGAAAAATACGAGTAGCCTAAAAAGGCCTGAAAAATACGAGGAGCCTGATAAGGTGTGAAAAATATGAGGAGCCTGAAAAAGCCTGAAAAATACGAGGAGCCTGAAAAGGTGTGAGAAATACGAGGACCCTGAAAAGGTGTGAAAAATACGAGGACCCTGAAAAGGTGTGAAAAATACGAGGAGCCTGAAAAGGTGTGAAAAATACGAGGAGCCTGAAAGGTGTGAAAAATACGAGGGGCCTTAAAAGGTGTGAAAAATACGAGGACCCTGAAAAGGTGTGAAAAATACGAGAAGCCTGAAAAGGTGTGAGAAATACAAGGATCCTGAAAAGGTGTGAAAAATACGAGGAGCGTGACAAAGCGTGAAAAATACGAGCAGCCTGAAAAAGTGTGAAAAATACGAGGACCCTGAAAAGGTGTGAAAAATACGAGAAGCCTGAAAAGGTGTGAAAAATACGAGGACCCTGAAAAGGTGTGAAAAATACGAGGCGCCTGAAAAGGCTTGAAAAATATGAGCAGCCTGAAAAGGCCTGAAAAATACGAGGACCCTGAAAAGGCTTGAAAAATACGAGGAGCCTGAAAAGGTGTGAAAAATATGAGGAGCCTGAAAAGGTGTGAAAAATACGAGGAGCCGGTAAAGGTGTGAAAAATACGAGGAGCCTGAAAAGGCCTGAAAAATACGAGGAGCCTGAAAAGGCCTGAAAAATACGAGGAGCCTGAAAAGGCCTGTAAAATACGAGAAGCCTGAAAAGGCCTGTAAAATACGAGGACCCTGAAAAGGCCTAAAAAATTCGAGGAGCCTGAAAAGACGTGAAAAATAAGAGGAGCCTGAAAAGGCCTGAAAAATACGAGGAGCCTGAAAAGGTGTGAAAAATATGAGGAGCCTGAAAAGGCCTGAAAAATACGAGGAGCCTGAAAAAGCCTGAAAAATACGAGGAGCCTGAAAAGGCGTGAAAAATACGAGGAGCCTGGAAAGGTGTGAAAAATACGAGGAGCCTGAAGAGGTGTGAAAAATAGTAGGAGCCTGAAAAGGTGTGAAAAATACGAGGAGCCTGAAAAGTGTGAAAAATACGAGGGGCTTGAAAAGGCCTGAAAAATACGAGGAGCTTGAAAAGGCCTGAAAAATACGAGGAGCCTGAAAATGTGTGAAAAATACGAGGAGCCTGAAGAGGTGTGAAAAATAGGAGGAGCCTGTAAAGGTGTGAAAATTGCGAGAGAGCCTTGACAAAGCTGAAAATACGAGGAGCCTAAAAGGTGTGAAAATACGAGGAGCCTGAAAAGCCTGAAATTACGAGGAGCCTAAAAAGGCCTGAAAAATACGAGGAGCCGAAAACGTGTTGAAAAATACGAGGAGCCTGAAAAGGCGTGAAAAATACGAGGAGCGTGAAAAGGCCTGAAAATTACGAGGAGCCTGAAAAGGTGTGAAAAATACGAGGAGCCTTAAAAGGTGTGAAAAATACGAGGACCCTGAAAAGGTGTGAAAAATACGAGGAGCCTGAAAAGGTGTGAGAAATACAAGGATCCTGAAAAGGTGTGAAAAATACGAGGAGCGTGACAAAGCGTGAAAAATACGAGGAGCCTGAAAAAGTGTGAAAAATACGAGCACCCTGAAAAGGTGTGAAAAATACGAGAAGCCTGAAAAGGTGTGAAAAATACGAGGACCCTGAAAAGGTGTGAAAAATACGAGGAGCCTGAAAAGGCTTGAAAAATATGAGCAGCCTGAAAAGGCCTGAAAAATACGAGGACCCTGAAAAGGCTTGAAAAATACGAGGAGCCTGAAAAGGTGTGAAAAATATGAGGAGCCTGAAAAGGTGTGAAAAATACAAGGAGCCTGAAAAGGTGTGAAAAATACGAGGAGCCTGAAAAGGCCTGAAAAATACGAGGAGCCTGAAAAGGCCTGAAAAATACGAGGAGCCTGAAAAGGTGTGAAAAATACGAGGAGCCTGAAAAGGTGTGAAAAATACGAGGAGCCTGAAAAGGTGTGAAAAATACGGGGAGCCTGAAAAGATGTGAAAAATACGAGGAGCTTGAAAAGGCCTGAAGAATACGAGGAGCCTGAAAAGGTGTGAAAAATACGAGGAACCTGAAAAGGTGTGAAAAATACGAGGAGCCTGACAAGGCCTGAAAAAAACAAGGGCCCTGAAAAGGTGTGAAAAATACGAGGAGCCTGAAAAGCCCTGAAAAATACGAGGAACCTGAAAAGGTGTGAAAAATACGAGGAGCCTGAAAAGGTGTGAAAAATACGAAGAGCCTGAACAGGTGTGAAAAATACGAGGAGCCTGAAAAGTTGTGAAAAATACGAGGAGCCTGAAAAGGCATGAAATATACGAGGAGCCTGAAAAGGTGTGAAAAATACGAGGAGCCTGAAAAGGCCTGAAATATACGAGGAGCCTAAAAAGGACTGAAAAATACGAGGAGCCTGAAAACGTGTGAAAAATACGAGGAGCCTGAAAAGGCGTGAAAAATACGCGGACCCTGAAAAGGCCTGAAAAATACGAGGAGCCTGGAAAGGTGTGAAAAATACGAGGAGCCTGACAAAGCCTGAAAAAATGAGGACCCTGAAAAGGCTTGAAAAATACGAGGAGCCTGAAAAGGTGTGAAAAATACGAGGAGCCTGAAAAGGCCTGAAAAATACGAGGAGCCTGAAAAGGTGTGAAAAATACGAGGAGGCTGAAAAGGTGTGAAAAATACTAGGGCCTGACCCAAGCCGAAAAATACGAGGACCCTGAAAAGGCTTAAAAATACGAGGAGCCTAAAAGGGTGTGAAATCCGAGGACCCTGAAAAGGTGTGAAAAATACGAGGAGCCTCGAAAAGGGCTGTAAAAATACGAGGAGCCTGAAAAGGTGTGGAAAATACGAGGAGCCTTTAAAAGGTGCTGAAAAATTACGAGGTGCAGGGAAAGGTGTGTAAAATACGAGGAGCCTGAAAAGGTCTTTAAAATACGAGGAGCCTGAAAAGGTGTGAAAAATACGAGGAGCCTGAAAAGGCCTGAAAAATACGAGGAGCCTGAAAAGGCGTGAAAAATACGAGGAGCCTGAAAAAGCCTGTAAAATAAGAGGAGCCTGAAAAGGTGTGAAAAATATGTGGAGCCTGAAAAGGCCTGAAAAATACGAGGAGCCGGAAAAGGCCTGAAAAATATAAGGAGCCTGAAAAGGCATGAAAAATACGAGGAGCCTGAAAGGCCTGAAAAATAAGAGGAGCCGGAAAAGGCCTGAAAAATATGAGGAGACTGAAAAGGCCTGAAAAATATGAGGAGCCTGATAAGGTGTGAAAAATACGAGGAGCCTGAAAAGGCGTGAAAAATACGAGGAGCCTGAAAATGCGTGAAAAATACGAGGAGCCGGGAAAGGTGTGTAAAATACGAGGAGCCTGAAAAGGCCTGTAAAATACGAGGAGCCTGAAAAGGCATGAAAAATACGAGGAGTCTGAAAATGCGTGAAAAATACGAGGAGCCTGGAAAGGTGTGTAAAATACGAGGAGCCTGAAAACGTGTGAAAAATGCAAGGAGCCTGAAAAGGTGTGTAAAATACGAGGAGCCTGAAAACGTGTGAAAAATGCAAGGAGCCTGAAAATGCGTGAAAAATACGAAGAGCCTGGAAAGGTGTATAAAATACGAGGAGCCTGAGAAGGCGTGAAAAATACAAGGAGCCTGAAAATGCGTGAAAAATCCGAGGAGCCTTGGAAGGTGTGTAAAGTATGAGGAGCCTGAAAAGGCCTGAAAAATATGAGGAGCCTGAAAAGTTGTGAAAAATACGAGGAGCCTAAAAAGGCCTGTAAAATACGAGGAGCCTGAAAAGGCCTGAAAAATTCGAGGAGCCTGAAAAGGCATGAAAAATACGAGGAGCCTGAAAAGGTGTGAAAAATATGAGGAGCCTGAAAAGGCCTGAAAAATACGAGAAGCCTGAAAAAGCCTGAAAAATACGAGGAGCCTGATAAGGTGTGAAAAATATGAGGAGACTGAAAAAGCCTGAAAAATACGAAGAGCCTTAAAAGATGTGAAAAATACGAGGAGCCAGAAAAGGCCTGAATAATACGAGGGGCCTGAAAAGGCGTGAAAATATGAGGAGCCTGAAAAGGTGTGAAAAATATGAGGAGCCTGAAAAGGCCTGAAAAATACAAGGAGCCGGAAAAAGCCTGAAAAATATGAGGAGCCTGAAAAGGCATGAAAAATATGAGGAGCCTGAAAGGCCTTTAAAATACGAGGAGCCTGAAAATGTGTGAAAAATACGAGGAGCCTGAAAAGGCCTGAAAAATATGAGGAGCCTGAAAAGGTGTGAAAAATACGAGGAGCCTGAAAAGGCCTGAAGAATATAACGGGCGTGAAATGATGTGAAAAATACGAGGAGCCTGAAAGGGCCTGAAAAATACGAGGAGCCTGAAAAGATGTGAAATATACGAGGAGCCTGAAAAGGTGTGAAAAGTACGAGGAGCCTGAAAAGGTTTGAAAAACACGAGGAGCCTGAAAAGGTGTGAAAAATACGAGGAGCCTGAAAAGGCCTGTAAAATACGAGGAGCTTGAAAACGCCTGTAAAATACGAGGAGCCTGAAAAGGCCTGAAAAATTCTAGGAGCCTGAAAAGGCCTGAATAATACGAGGGGCCTGAAAAGGCGTTAAAAATACGAGGAGCCTGAAAAGGCGTGAAAAATACGAGGAACCTGAAAAGGTGTGAAAAATACGAGGAGCCTGAAAAGGCCTGTAAAATACGAGGAGCCTGAAAAAGTGTGAAAAATATGAGGAGCATGAAAAGGCCTGAAAAATACAAGGAGCCGGAAAAGGTGTGAAAAAAAACGAGGAGCCTGAAAAGGTGTGAAAAATACGAGGAGCCTGAAAAGGCGTGAAAAATACGAGGAGCCTGAAAAGGCCTGAAAAATATGAGGAGTCTGAAAAGGCGTGCAAAATACGAGGAGCCTAAAAAGGCCTGAAAAATACGAGGAGCCTGAGAAGGCGTGAAAAATACGAGGAGCCTGAAAAGGTGTGAAAAATACGAGGAGCCTGAAAAGGCCTGAAAAATATGAGGGGCATGAAAAGATGTGAAAAATACGAGGAGCCTGAAAAAGCCTGAAAAATACGAGGAGCCTGAAAAGGCATGAAAAATACGAGGATGCTGAAAAGTTGTGAAAAGTTCGAGGAGCCTGTAAAGGTGTGAAAAATACGAGGAGCCTGAAAAGTTGTGAAAAATACGAGGAGCCTGAAAAGGCCTGTAAAATACGAGGAGCCTGAAAAGGGCTGAAAAATACGAGGAGCCTGAAAAGGCATGAAAAATATGAGGAGCCTGAAAAGGTGTGAAAAATATGAGGAGCCTGAAAAGGCCTGAAAAATACGAGAAGCCTGAAAAAGCCTGAAAAATACGAGGAGCCTGATAAGGTGTGAAAAATATGAGGAGACTGAAAAAGCCTGAAAAATACGAGGAGCCTGAAAAGGTGTGAAAAATACGAGGAGCCAGAAAAGGCCTGAATAATACGAGGGGCCTGAAAAGGCGTGAAAATATGAGGAGCCTGAAAAGCTGTGAAAAATACGAGGAGCCTGAAAAGGTGTAAAAAATACGAGGTGCCTGAAAAGGCCTGTAAAATATGAGGAGCCTGAAAAGGTGTGAAAAATATGAGAAGCCTTAAAAGGCCTGAAAAATACAAGGAGCCGGAAAGTATTTTTCACACCTTTTCAGGCTCCTCGTATTTTTCACACCTTTTCAGGCTCCTCGTATTTTTCAGGCTTTTTCAGGCTCCTCATATTTTTCACACCTTATCAGGCTCCTCGTATTTTTCACACCTTTTCAGGGCCCTCGTATTTTTCAGTCTTTGTCAGGCTCCTCGTGTTTTTCACACCTTTTCAGGCTCCTCGTATTTTTCACACCTTTTCAGGCTCCTTGTATTTTTCAGGCCTTTTCATGCACCTTCAATTTTTCAGGCACTTTCAGGCTCCTCATATTTTTCACACCTTATCAGGCTCCTCGTATTTTTCACACCTTTTCAGGGCCCTCGTATTTTTCACACCTTTTCAGGCTCCTCGTATTTTTCACACCTTTTCAGGCTCCTCGTATTTTTCAGTCTTTTTCAGGCTCCTCATATTTTTCAGGCCTTTTCCGGCTCCTCGTATTTTTCAGGCCTTTTCCGGCTCCTCGTATTTTTCAGGCCCTTCAGGCTCCTCGTATTTTCGACGCATTTTCAGGCTCCTCGTATTTTTCAGGCCGTTTCAGGCTCCTCGTATTTTTCAGGGCTTTTCAGGTTCCTCGTATTTTTCAGGCCCTTCAGGCTCCTCGTATTTTCGATGCATTTTCAGGCTCCTCATATTTTTCAGGCCTTTTACGGCTCCTTGTATTTTTCAGGCCTTTTCAGGCTCCTCAGATTTTTCACACCTTTTCAGGCTTCTCGTATTTTACAGGCCTTTTCAGGCTTCTCGTATTTTTCACACCTTTTCAGGCTCCTCGTATTTTTCACGCCTTTTCAGGCTTCTCATATTTTTCACGCCTTTTCAGGCCCCTCGTATTATTCAGGCCTTTCCTGGCTCCTCGTATTTTTCACACTTTTTCAGGTTCCTCGTATTTTTAACACCTTTTCAGGCTCCTCGTATTTTTCACGCCTTTTCAGGCTCCTCATATTTTTCACGCCTTTTCATGCTCCTCGTATTTTTCAGGCCTTTTCAGGCTCCTTGTACTTTTCACGCCTTTTCAGGCTCCTCGTATTTTTCAGGTCTTTTACGGCTCCTCGTATTTTTCAGGCCTTTTCAGGCTCCTCGTACTCTTCACATTTTTTCACGCCCCTCATATTTTTCAGGCCTTTTCAGGCTCCTCGTATTTTTCAGGCCTTTTCAGGCTCCTCGTATTTTTCACACCTTTTCAGGCTCCTCGTATTTTAAAGACCTTTTCAGGCTCCTCGTATTTTACACACCTTTTCAGCCTCCTCGTATTTTTCACACATTTTCAGGCTCCTTGTATTTTTCACGCCTATTCAGGCTCTTCGTATTTTACACACCTTTTCAGGCTCCTCTTTTTTTTCACACCTTTTCAGGCTCCTCGTAGTTTTCACGCCTTTTCAGGCCACTCGTATTTTTCAGGGCTTTTCAGGCTCCTCAAATTTTTCACACCTTTTCAGGCTCCTCGTATTTTTCACACCTTTTCAGGCTCCCCGTATATTTCACACCTTTTCAGGCTCCTCGTATTTTTCACACCTTTTCAGGCTCCTCGTATTTTTCACGCCTTTTCAGGCTCCTTGTATTTTTCAGGCCTTTTCAACCTCCTCGTATTTTTCACACCTCTTCAGGCTCCTCTTATTTTTCACACCTTTTCAGGCTCCTCCTATTTTTCACACCTTTTCAGGCTCCTCCTATTTTTCACACCTTTTCAGGCCCCTCGTATTTTTCACACCTTTTCAGGCTCCGCATATTTTTCACACCTTTTCAGGCTCCTCGTATTTTTCACGCCTTTTCAGGTTACGCGTATTTTACACACCTTTTCAGGCTCCTCGTACTTTTCACACCTTTTCAGGCTCCTCGTATTTCCCCAACTTTTCAGGCTCCTCGAATTTTTCAGGCCTTTTCAGGTTCTTCCTATTTTTCAGGCCTTTTCAGGCTCCTTGTATTTTTCAGGCCTTTTCAGGTTCTTCCTATTTTACAGGCCTTTTCAGGCTCCTCATATTTTTCACACCTTTTCAGGCTCCTCGTATTTTTCACACCTTTTCAGGCTCCTTATATTTTTCACGCCTTTTCAGGCGCCTCGTATTATGCAGGCCTTTTCTGGCTCCTCGTATTTTTCACACTTTTTCAGGCTCCTCGTATTTTTCACACCTTTCAGGCTCTTCGTATTTTTCACACCTTTTCAGGCTCCTCGTATTTTTCACACCTTTTCAGGCTACTCATATTTTTCACACCTTTTCAGGCTCCTCGAATTCTTCACGCCTTTTCAGGCTCCTCGTATTTTTCAGGCCTTTTCAGGCTCCTCGAATTTTTCTTGCCTTTTCAGGCTCCTCGTATTTTTCAGGCCTTTTCAGGCTCCTCGTATTTTTCACACCTTTTCAGGCTCCTCGTATTTTTCAGGCCTTTTCAGGCTCCTCGTATTTTTCACACCTTTTCACGCCCCTCATATTTTTCAGGCCTTTCAGTCTCCTCGTATTTTGCCCGCATTTTCAGGCTCCTCATATTTTTCAGGCCTTTTCCGGCTCCTCGTATTTTTCAGGCCTTTTCAGGCCAGTCGTATTTTTCAGGGCTTTTCATGCTCCTCGTACATTTCACAAATTTTCAGTCTCCTCTTATTTTTGATGCCATTTCAGGCTCCAGGAATTTTTTAGACCTTTTCAGGCTCCTCGTATTTTTCAAGCCTTTTCAGGCTCCTCATGGTTTTCACACCTCTTCAGGCCCTCATATTTTTCAGGCCTTTTCAGGCTCCTCGTATTTTTCACACCTTTTCAGGCTCCTCGTATTTTTCACACCGTTTTCAGGCTCCTCGTATTTTCAACACTTTTCAGGCTCTTCGTATTTTTCACACTTTTTCTTCCTCGTATATTTAAGGCCTTTTCAGGCTCCTCGATTTTTCACACTTTTTCAGGCTCTGTATTAATTCAGCCTTTCAGGCTGCTTCCTATTCATTCAGGCCTTTTCAGCTCTCGTATTTATTCACACCTTTAGGCTCCTGATTTTTTCAGGCTTTCCAGGCTCCTCGTATTATTCACACATTTTCAGGTTCTTCGTATTTTTCACACCTTATCAGGCTCCTCGTATTTTTTCACACCTTTTCAGGCTCCTTTGGTATTTCACACCATTTCAGGCTCTTCGTATTTTTCACACCTTTTCTTGTCTCCTCGTGTTTTTAAGGCCTTTACAGGCTCCTCATATTTTTCACACCTTTTCAGGCTCCTCGTATTTTTCACACCTTTTCAGGCTCTCATATTTTTCACACCTTTTCAGGCTCCTCGTATTTTCAGGCCTTTTCAGGCTCCTCATATTTTTCACACCTTTTCAGGCTCCTCGTATTTTACAGGCCTTTTCAGGCTCCTCGTATTTTTCACACCTTTTCAGGCTCCTCATATTTTTCAGTCCTTTTCACGCTCCTCGTATTTTTCAGGCCTTTTCAGGCCACTCGTATTTTTCAGGGCTTTTCAGGCTCCTCGTACTTTTCACAACTTTTCAGGCTCCTCTTATTTTTCAGGCCATTTCAGGCTCCAGGAATTTTTTTAGACCTTTTCAGGCTCCTCGTATTTTTCAAGTCTTTTCACGCACCTCATATTTTTCAGGCCTTTTCAGGCCCTCATATTTTTCAGGCCTTTTCAGGCTCCTCGTATTTTTCACACCTTTTCAGTCTCCTCGTATTTTTCACACCTTTTCAGGCTCCTCGTGTTTTTCACACCTTATCAGGCTCCTCGTATATTTCACACCTTTTCAGGCTCCTGGTATTTTTCACACCATTTCAGGCTCCTCGTATTTTTCACACCTTTTCTGTCTCCTCGTATTTTTAAGGCCTTTACAGGCTCCTCATATTTTTCACACATTTTCACGCTCCTCGTATTTTTCACACGTTTTCAGGCTCCTCGTATTTTTCACACATTTTCAGGCTCCTCGTATTTTTCACGCCTTTTCAGGCTCCTCGTATTTTTCACACATTTTCAGGCTCCTCATTTTTTTTCACAACTTTTCAGGCTCCTCGTATTTTTCACACTTCTTCAGGCTCCTCGTATTTTTCACACCTCTTCAGGCTCCTTGTATTTTGCACGACTTTTTAGGCTCCTCTTATTTTTCACATTTTTTCAGGCTCCTCGTCTTTTTCACACCTTTTCAGGCTCCTCGTATTTTTCACAGCTTTTCAGGCTCCTGGTAATTTTCACACCTTTTCAGGCTCCTTGTATTATTCACAACTTTTCAGGCTCTTCGTATTTTTCACACCTTTTCAGGCTCCTCATATTTTTCAGGCCTTTTCAGGCCCCTCGTATTATGCAGGCCTTTTCTGACTCCTCGTATTTTTCACACCTTTTAAGGCTCCTCGTATTTTTCACACCTTTTCAGGCTCCTCGATGTTTTCACGCCTTTTCAGGCTCCTCGTATTTTTCACACCTTTTCAGGCTCCTCGTATTTTTCAAACCTTTTCAGGCTCCTCATATTTTTCAGGTCTTTTCAGGCTCCTCGTATTTTTCACACCTTTTTAGTCGTCTCGTATTTTTCACACCTTTTCAAGGTCCTCCTATTTTTCACGTCTTTAGAGGCTCCTCGTATTTTTCACACCTTTTCAGGCTCCGCGTATTTTTCACACCTTTTCAGGCTTCTCATATTTTTCAGGCCTTTTCAGGCTCCTTGTATTTTACAGGCCTTTTCAGGCTCCTCGTATTTTAAAGGCCTTTTCAGGCTCCTCGTATTTTTCACACCTTTTCAGGTTCCGCGTATTTTTCACACATTTTCAGGCTCCTCGAACTTTTCACACCTTTTCAGGCTCCTCTTATTAATCAGGGCTTTTCAGGCTCCAGGTATTTTTCACACCTTTTCAGACTCCCCGTATTTTTCACACCTTTTCCGGCTCCTCGTATTTTTCACACCTTTTCAGGCTCCTCTTCTTTTTCAGGGCTTTTCAGGCTCCAGGTATTTTTTACACCTTTTCAGGCTCCTCGTATTTTTCAAGCCTTTTCCGCTGCTCATATTTTTCACACCTTTTCAGGCTCCTCATATTTTTCACACCTTTTCAGGCACCTATTTCACACCTTTTCAGGCTCCTCGTATTTTTCACACCTTTTCAGGCTCCTCGTATTTTTCAGCCTTTTCAGGCTCCTCGTATTTTTCACACCTTTTCAGGCTGCTCGATTTTTTCACACCTTTTCAGGCTCCTCATATTTTTCACGCCTTTTCAGGCGCCTCGTATTTTTCACCCTTTTTAGGCTTCTCGTTTTTTTTCACAACTTTTCAGGCTTCTCGTATTTTTCACAACTCTTCAGGCTCCTCGTATTTTTCACACCTCTTCAGGCTCCTCGTATTTTTCACACATTTTCAGGCTCTTCGTATTTTTCACACATTTTCAGGCTCCTCATATTTTTCAGGCCTTTTCAGGCTCCTCGTATTTTTCACACCTCTTCAGGCTCCTCGTATTTTTCACACCTCTTCAGGCTCCTCGTATTTTTCACGACTTTTCAGGCTCCTCGTATTTTTCACATCTTTTCAGGCTCCTCGTATTTTTCACACCTTTTGAGGCTCCTCGTATTTTTCACAGCTTTTCAGGCTTCTCGTATTTTTCACACCTTTTCAGGCTCCTTGTATTTTTCACAACTTTTCAGGCTCTTCGTATTTTTCACACCTTTTCAGGCTCCTCATATTTTTCAGGCCTTTTCAGGGTCTCGTATTTTTCACACCTTTTCAGGGTCCACGTATATTTCACACCTTTTCAGGCTCCTCGTATTTTTCACACCTTTTCAGGCTCCTCGTATTTTTCACACCTTTTCAGGCTCCTCGTATTTTTCAGGCCTTTTCAGGCTCCTCGTATTTTTCACATCTTTTCACGCCCGTCATATTTTTCAGGCCTTTTTAGGCTCCTCGTATTTTTCACACCTTTTCAGGCTCCTCATATTTTTCACACCTTTTCAGGCTCCTCGAATTTTTCACGCCTTTTCAGGCTCCTCGTATTTTTCAGGCCTTCTCAGGCTCCTCGCATTTTTCTTGCCTTTTCAGGCTCCTCGTATTTTTCAGGCCTTTTCAGGCTTCTCGTATTTTTCACACCTTTTCAGGCTCCTCGTATTTTTCAGGCCTTTTCAGGCTCCTCGTATTTTTCACACCTTTTCACGCCCCTCATATTTTTCAGGCCTTTCAGGCTCCTCGTATTTTTCCCGCATTTTCAGGCTCCTCATATTTTTCAGGCCTTTTCCGGCTCCTCGTATTTTTCAGGCCTTTTCTGGCTCCTCATATTTTTCACACCTTTTCAGGCTCCTCGTATTTTACAGGCCTTTTCAGGCTCCTCATATTTTTCAGGCCTTTTCAGGCCACTCGTATTTTTCACACCTTTTCAGGCTCCTCATATTTTTCACGCCTTTTCAGGCCCCTCGTATTATTCAGGACTTTTCTGGCTCCTCGAATTTTTCACACCTTTTAAGGCTCCTCGTATTTTTCACACCTTTTCAGGCTCCTCGAAGTTTTCACGCCTTTTCAGGCTCCTCGTATTTTTCACACCTTTTCAGGCTCCTCGTATTTTTCACACCTTTTCAGGCTCCTCATATTTTTCACGTCTTTTCAGGCTCCTCGTATTTTTCACACCTTTTTAGTCTCCTCGTATTTTTCACACCTTTTCAGGGTACTCCTATTTTTCACGTCTTTAGAGGCTCCTCGTATTTTTCACACCTTTTCAGGCTCCGCGTATTTTTCACACCTTTTCAGGCTTCTCATATTTTTCAGGCCTTTTCAGGCTCCTTGTATTTTACAGGCCTTTTCAGGCTCCTCGTATTTTAAAGGCCTTTTCAGGCTCCTCGTATCTTTCACACCTTTTCAGGGTCCGCGTATTTTTCACACATTTTCAGGCTCCTCGAACTTTTCACACCTTTTCAGGCTCCTCGTATTTTTCACACCTTTTCAGGCTTCTCATATTTTTCAGGCCTTTTCAGGCTTCTCATATTTTTCACACCTTTTCAGGCTCCTCATATTTTTCACACCTTTTCAGGCTCCTCGTATTTTTCACACCTTTTCAGGCTCCTCTTATTAATCAGGGCTTTTCAGGCTCCAGGTATTTTTCACACCTTTTCAGACTCCCCGTATTTTTCACACCTTTTCCGGCTCCTCGTATTTTTCACACCTTTTCAGGCTCCTCTTGTTTTTCAGGGCTTTTCAGGCTCCAGGTATTTTTCACACCTTTTCAGACTCCCCGTATTTTTCACACCTTTTCAGGCTCCTCGTATTTTTCACACCTTTTCAGGCTCCTCGTATTTTTCACACCGTTTCAGGCTCCTCGTATTTTTCACACCTTTTCAGGCTCTTCGTATTTTTCACACCTTTTCATACTCCTCGTATATTTAAGGCCTTTTCAGGCTCCTCGTATTTTTCACACCTTTTCAGGCTCCTCGTATTTTTCAGGCCTTTTCAGGCTCTTCCTATTTTTCAGGCCTTTTCAGTCTCCTCGTATTTTTCACACCTTTTCAGGCTCCTCGTATTTTTCAGGCTTTTTCAGGCTCCTCGTATTATTCACACCATTTCAGGCTTCTCGTATTTTTCACACCTTATCAGGCTCCTCGTATTTTTCACACCTTTTCAGGCTCCTGGTATTTTTCACACCATTTCAGGCTCTTCGTATTTTTCACACCTTTTCTGTCTCCTCGTGTTTTTAAGGCCTTTACAGGCTCCTCATATTTTTCACACCTTTTCAGGCTCCTCGTATTTTTCACACCTTTTCAGGCTCCTCGTATTTTTCACACCTTTTCAGGCTCCTCGTATTTTTCAGGCCTTTTCAGGCTCCTCGTATTTTTCACACCTTTTCAGGCTCCTCGTATTTTACAGGCCTTTTCAGGCTCCTCGTATTTTTCACACCTTTTCAGGCTCCTCATATTTTTCAGTCCTTTTCACGCTCCTCGTATTTTTCAGGCCTTTTCAGGCCACTCGTATTTTTCAGGGCTTTTCAGGCTCCTCGTACTTTTCACAACTTTTCAGGCTCCTCTTATTTTTCAGGCCATTTCAGGCTCCAGGAATTTTTTTAGACCTTTTCAGGCTCCTCGTATTTTTCAAGTCTTTTCACGCACCTCATATTTTTCAGGCCTTTTCAGGCCCTCATATTTTTCAGGCCTTTTCAGGCTCCTCGTATTTTTCACACCTTTTCAGTCTCCTCGTATTTTTCACACCTTTTCAGGCTCCTCGTGTTTTTCACACCTTATCAGGCTCCTCGTATATTTCACACCTTTTCAGGCTCCTGGTATTTTTCACACCATTTCAGGCTCTTCGTATTTTTCACACCTTTTCTGTCTCCTCGTATTTTTAAGGCCTTTACAGGCTCCTCATATTTTTCACACATTTTCACGCTCCTCGTATTTTTCACACGTTTTCAGGCTCCTCGTATTTTTCACACATTTTCAGGCTCCTCGTATTTTTCACGCCTTTTCAGGCTCCTCGTATTTTTCACACATTTTCAGGCTCCTCATTTTTTTTCACAACTTTTCAGGCTCCTCGTATTTTTCACACCTCTTCAGGCTCCTCGTATTTTTCACACCTCTTCAGGCTCCTTGTATTTTGCACGACTTTTTAGGCTCCTCTTATTTTTCACATTTTTTCAGGCTCCTCGTCTTTTTCACAGCTTTTCAGGCTCCTCGTATTTTTCACAGCTTTTCAGGCTCCTGGTAATTTTCACACCTTTTCAGGCTCCTTGTATTATTCACAACTTTTCAGGCTCTTCGTATTTTTCACACCTTTTCAGGCTCCTCATATTTTTCAGGCCTTTTCAGGCCCCTCGTATTATGCAGGCCTTTTCTGACTCCTCGTATTTTTCACACCTTTTAAGGCTCCTCGTATTTTTCACACCTTTTCAGGCTCCTCGATGTTTTCACGCCTTTTCAGGCTCCTCGTATTTTTCACACCTTTTCAGGCTCCTCGTATTTTTCAAACCTTTTCAGGCTCCTCATATTTTTCAGGTCTTTTCAGGCTCCTCGTATTTTTCACACCTTTTTAGTCGTCTCGTATTTTTCACACCTTTTCAAGGTCCTCCTATTTTTCACGTCTTTAGAGGCTCCTCGTATTTTTCACACCTTTTCAGGCTCCGCGTATTTTTCACACCTTTTCAGGCTTCTCATATTTTTCAGGCCTTTTCAGGCTCCTTGTATTTTACAGGCCTTTTCAGGCTCCTCGTATTTTAAAGGCCTTTTCAGGCTCCTCGTATTTTTCACACCTTTTCAGGTTCCGCGTATTTTTCACACATTTTCAGGCTCCTCGAACTTTTCACACCTTTTCAGGCTCCTCTTATTAATCAGGGCTTTTCAGGCTCCAGGTATTTTTCACACCTTTTCAGACTCCCCGTATTTTTCACACCTTTTCAAGCTCCTCGTATTTTTCACACCTTTTCAGGCTCCTCTTCTTTTTCAGGGCTTTTCAGGCTCCAGGTATTTTTTACACCTTTTCAGGCTCCTCGTATTTTTCAAGCCTTTTCCGGCTGCTCATATTTTTCACACCTTTTCAGGCCCCTCATATTTTTCAGGCCATTTCAGGCTCCTCGTATTTTTCACACCTTTTCAGGCTCCTCGTATTTTTCACACCTTTTCAGGCTCCTCGTATTTTTCACACCCTTATTCACACCTTTTCAGGCCCCTCATATTTTTCAGGCCTTTTCAGGCTCCTCGTATTTTTCACACCTTTTCAGGCTCCTCATATTTTTCACACCTTTTCAGGCCCCTCATATTTTTCAGGCCTTTTCAGGCTCCTCGTATTTTTCACACCTTTTCAGGCTCCTCGTATTTTTCACACCTTTTCAGGCTCCTCGTATTTTTCACGCCTTTTCAGGCTCCAGGTATTTTTTACACCTTTTCAGGCTCCTGGTAGTTTTCAAGCCTTTTCCGGCTCCTCATATTTTTCACACCTTTTCAGGCCCCTCATAATTTTCAGGCCTTTTCAGGCTCCTCGTATTTTTCACATCTTTTCAGGCTCCTCGTATTTTTCACCCCTTTTCAGGCTCCTCGTATTTTTCAAACGTTTTCAGGCTCTTCGTATTTTTCACACCTTTTCATACTTCCCGTATATTTAAGGCCTTTTCAGGCTCCTCGTATTTTTCACTCCTTTTCAGGCCCCTCGTATTTTTAGGCCTTTTCAGTCTCCTCATATTTTTCAGACCTTTTCAGGCTTCTCGTATTTTTCACGCCTTTTCAGGCTTCTCGTATTTTTCACACCTTTTCAGTCTCCCCGTATTTTTCACACCTTTTCAGGCTCCTCGTGTTTTTCACACCTTTTCAGGCTCCTCATATTTTTCACACCTTTTCAGGCTCCTCTTAATTTTCACACCTTTTCAGGTTCCTCGTATTTTTCACACCTTTTCAGGCTCCTCTTATTATTCAGGGCATTTCAGGCACCAGGTATTTTTCACACCTTTTCAGGCTCCTCGTATTTTTCACACCTTTTCAGGCTCCTCGTATTATTCACACCTTTTCAGGCTCCTCTTATTTTTCAGGGCTTTTCAGGCTCCAGGTATTTTTTACACCTTTTCAGGCTCCTCGTATTTTTCAAGCCTTTTCAGGCTCCTCATATTTTTCACACCTTTTCAGGCCCCTCATATTTTTCAGGCCTTTTCATGCTCCCCGTATTTTTCACACCTTTTCAGGCTCCTTGTATTTTTCATACCTTTTCAGGCTCTTCCTATTTTTCACACCTTTTCAGGCTCCTTGTATTTTTCACACCTTTTCAGGCTCTTTGTATTTTTCACACCTTTTCATACTACTCGTATATTTAAGGCCTTTTCAGGCTCCTCGTATTTTTCACACCTTTTCAGGCTCCTCGTATTTTTCAGGCCTTTTCAGGCTCTTCCTATTTTTCACACCTTTTCAGGCTCCTCGTATTTTTGACACCTTTTCAGGCTCCTCTTATTTTTCAGGGCTTTTCAGGCTCCTCGTATTTTTCACACCTTTTCAGGCTCCTCGTATTTTTCAGGCCTTTTCAGGCTCTTCCTATTTTTCACACCTTTTCAGGCTCCTCGTATTTTTCACACCTTTTCAGGCTCCTCTTATTTTTCAGGGCTTTTCAGGCTCCAGGTATTTTTTACTCCTTTTCAGGCTCCTCGTAGTTTTCAAGCCTTTTCCGGCTCCTCATATTTTTCACACCTTTTCAGGCCCCTCATATTTTCAGGCCTTTTCAGGCTCCTCGTATTTTTCACATCTTTTCAGGCTCCTCGTATTTTTCACACCTTTTCAGGCTCCTCGTATTTTTCACACCTTTTCAGGCTCTTCGTATTTTTCACACCTTTTCATACTTCCCGTATATTTAAGGCCTTTTCAGGCTCCTTGTATTTTTCACACCATTTCAGGCTCCTCGAATTTTTCAGGCGTTTTTAGGCTCTTCCTATTTTTCAGGCCTTTTCAGGCTCCTCGTATTTTTCAGGCCTTTTCACGCACCTCATATTTTTCAGACCTTTTCAGGCACCTCGAATTATTCAGGCCCTTTCAGGCTCCACGTATTTTACAGGCCTTTTCAGGCTCCTCGTATTTTTCACACCTTTTCAGGCTCCTCGTATTTTTCAGGCTTTTTCAGACTCCGTGTATTTTTCACACCATTTCAGACTCCTCGTATTTTCACACCATTTCAGGCTCTTCGTATTTTCCAACCTTTTCTGGCTCCTCGTATTTTTAAGGCCTTTACAGGATCCTCATATTTTTCACACCTTTTCAAGCTTCTCGTATTTTTCACACCTTTTCAGGTTACGCGTATTTTTCACACCTTTTCAGGCTCCTCGTATTTTTCAGACCTTTTCAGGTTCCTCGTATTTTTCACAACTTTTCAGGCTCCTCGAATTTTTCAGGCCTTTTCAGGTTCTTCCTATTTTTCAGGCCTTTTCAGGCTTCTCGTATTTTTCAGGCCTTTTCACGCACCTCATATTTTTCAGGCCTTTTCATGCACCTCGAATTTTTCAGGCCCTTTCAGGCTTCTCGTATTTTACAGGCCTTTTCAGGCTCCTCGTATTTTTCACACCTTTTCAGGCCCCTCGTATTTTTCAGGCCTTTTCAGGCTCCTCGTACTTTTCACACCTTTTCAGGCTCCTCATATTCTTCACACCTTTTCAGGCTACTCGTATTTCTCACACCTTTTCAGGCTCCTCGTACTTTTCACACCTTTTCAGGCTCCTCGTATTTTTCACAACTTTTCAGGTTCCTCGTATTTTTCAGGCCTTTTCATGCTCCTCGTATTTTTCACACCTTTTCAGGCTGCTCGTATTTTTCACACCTTTTCAGGCTCCTCGTATTTTTCACGCCTTTTCAGGCTCCTCATATTTTTCACACCTTTTTAGGCTTCTCGTTTTTTTTCACAACTTTTCAGGCTTCTCGTATTTTTCACAACTCTTCAGGCTCCTCGTCTTTTTCACACGTCTTCAGGCTCCTCGTATTTTTCACACATTTTCAGGCTCTTCGTATTTTTCACACATTTTCAGGCTCCTCATATTTTTCAGGCCTTTTCAGGCTCCTCGTATTTTTCACACCTCTTCAGGCTCCTCGTATTTTTCACACCTCTTCAGGCTCCTCGTATTTTTCACGACTTTTCAGGCTCCTCGTATTTTTCACATCTTTTCAGGCTCCTCGTATTTTTCACACCTTTTGAGGCTCCTCGTATTTTTCACAGCTTTTCAGGCTTCTCGTATTTTCCACACCTTTTCAGGCTCCTTGTATTTTTCACAACTTTTCAGGCTCTTCGTATTTTTCACACCTTTTCAGGCTCCTCATATTTTTCAGGCCTTTTCAGGCGTCTCGTATTTTTCACACCTTTTCAGGGTCCACGTATATTTCACACCTTTTCAGGCTCCTCGTATTTTTCACACCTTTTCAGGCTCCTCGTATTTTTCACACCTTTTCAGGCTCCTCGTATCTTTCACGCCTTTTCAGGCTCCTCATATTTTTCACACCTTTTCAGGCTCCTCGTATTATTCAGTTTCACACCTTTTCAGGCTTCCCGTATTTTAAAGGCCTTTTCACGCTCCTCGTATTTTACACACCTTTCCAGGCTCCTCGTATTTTCACATCTTTTAAGGCCTCCTCGTATTTGAACACCTTTTAGGCCTCCTCGTATTTTTTCACACCTTTTCAGGCTCCTCGTAATTTTCACAAAACTTTTCGGCTCCTCCGTATTTTTCACACCTTTTCAGGCTCCTCGTATTTTTCACACCTTTTTCAGGTTCCTGTATTTTTCACACCTTCAGGCTCCTCGTAATTTCACACCTTTTCCGGCTCCTCGTATTTTTCACACCTTTTCAGGCTCCTCGTATTTTTCACACCTTTTCAGGCTCCTCGTATTTTTCAGGCCTTTTCAGGCTCCTGGTATATTTCAGGCCTTCTCAGGCTCCTCGTATTTTTCACACCTTTTCAGGGTCCTCGTATTTTTCAGGCCTTTTCAGGCTCCTCGTATTTTTCACACCTTTTCAGGCTCCTCGTATTTTTCAGGCTTTTTCAGACTCCGTGTATTTTTCACACCATTTCAGACTCCTCGTATTTTCACACCATTTCAGGCTCTTCGTATTTTCCAACCTTTTCTGGCTCCTCGTATTTTTAATGCCTTTACAGGATCCTCGTACTCAGGCCTTTCAGGCTCCTCGTATTTTTCAGGCCTTTTCAGGCTCCTCGTATTTTTCACACCTTTTCAGGCTCCTATAATTTTTCACACATTTTCAGGCTCCTCGTATTTTTCACACCTTTTCAGGCACCTCGTATTTTTCAGTCCTTTTCAGGCTCCTCATATTTTTCAGGCCTTTTCAGGCTCCTCGTATTTTTCACACCTTTTCAGGCTCCTCGTATTTTTCAGGCCTTTCCAGGCTCCTTGTATTTTTCACACCGTTTCAGGGTTCTCGTATTTTTCAGGCTTTGTCAGGCTCCTCGTATTTTTCACACCTTTTCAGTCTCCTCGTATTTTTCAGGCCTTTTCAGGCTCCTCATATTTTTCAGGCCTTTTCAGGCTCCTCATATTTTTCACACCTTTTCAGGCTCCCCGTATTTTTCACACCTTTTCAGGCTCCCCGTATTTTCACGCCTTTTCAGGCTTCTCGTATTTTTCAGGCCTTTTCAGGCTCCTCGTATTTTTCAGGCCTTTTCAGGCTCCTCGTATTTTTCACACCTTTTCAGGTTCCTCGTATTTTTCACACCTTTTCAGGCTCCTCGTATTTTTCACACCTTTTCAGGCTCCTCGTATTTTTAACACCTTTTCAGGCTCCTCGTATTTTTAACAACTTTTCAGGCTCCTCGTGTTTTTCAGGCGTTTTCAGGCTCCTCGTATTTTTCAGGCCTTTACAGGCTCCTCGTATTTTTCACGCCTTTTCAGGCTCCTAGTATTTTTCACGCCTTTTCCGGATCCTCGTATTTTTCACACCTTTTCAGGCTCCTCGTATTTTTCACACCTTTTTAGGCTCCTCGTATTTTTCACACCTTTTCAGGCTTCTCGTATTTTTCAGGCCTTTTCAGGCTCCTCGTATTTTTCACACCTTTCAGGCTCCTCGTATTCTTCAGGCCTTTTCAGGCTCCTGGTATATTTCAGGCCTTTTCAGGCTCCTCGTATTTTTCACACCTTTTCAGGGTCCTCGTATTTTTCAGGCTTTGTCAGGCTCCTCGTATTTTTCACACCGTTTCAGGCTCCTCATATTTCTCACACCTTTTCAGGCTCCTCGTATTTTTCAGGCTTTGTCAGGCTCCTCGTATTTTTCACACCTTTTCAGGCTCCTCATATTTCTCACACCTTTTCAGGCTCCTCGTATTTTTCAGGCCTTTTCAGACTCCTCGTATTTTTCACACCGTTTCAGGCTCCTCATATTTTTCACACCATTTCAGGCTCCTCATATTTTTCACACCTTTTCAGGCTCCTCGTATTTTTCAGGCATTTTCAGGCTCCTCGTATTTTTCAGGCCTTTTCAGGCTCCTCGTATTTTTCACACCTTTTCAGGCTCCTCGTATTTTTCACACCTTTTCAGGCTCCTCGTATTTTTCAGGCCTTTTCAGGCTCCTCGTATTTTTCACACCTTTTCAACCTCCTCGTATTTTTCAGGCCTTTTCAGGCTCCTCGTTTTTTTCACACCTTTTCAGGCTCCTCGTATTTTTCACGCCTTTTCAGGCTCCTCGTATTTTTCACACCTTTTCAGGCTCCTCGTATTTTTCACCCTTTCAGGCTCCTCGTATTTTTCACCCCTTTTCAGGCTCCTCGTATTTTTCAGGCCTTTTCAGGCTCCTCGTATTTTTCACACCTTTTCAGGCTCCTCGTATTTTTCACACCTTTTCAGGCTCCTCGTATTTTTCACACCTTTTCAGGCTCCTCGTATTTTTCACCTTTTCAGGCTCCTCGTATTTTTCACACCTTTTCAGGCTCCTCGTATTTTTCACACTTTTCAGGCTCCTCGTATTTTTCACGCCTTTTCAGGCTCCTCGTATTTTTCAGGCCTTTTCAGGCTCCTCGTATTTTTGACCCCATTTCTGGCTCCTCGGGTTTTTTGAAAAATACGAGGAGCCTGAAAAAGGTGTTAAAAAACGAAGAGCCTGAAAAGGTGTGAAAAATACGAGGAGCCTGAAAACGTGTGAAAAATTCGAGAAGCCTGAAAAGGTGTGAAAAATACGAGGAGCCTGAAAAGGCGTGAAAACTTCGAGGAGCCTGAAAAGGTGTGAAAAATACGAGGAGCCTTTAAAGGTGTGAAAAATACGAGGAGCCAGAAAAGGCCTGAATAATACGAGGGGCCTGAAAAGGCATGAAAAATATGAGGAGCCTGAAAAGGTGTGAAAAATACGAGGAGCCTGAAAAGGTGTGAAAAATAGGAAGAGCCTGTAAAGGCCTGAAAAATACGAGGAGCCTGAAAAGGTGTGAAAAATACGAGGAGCCTGAAAAGGCCTTAAATATACGAGGAGTATGAAAAGGTGTGAAAAATGCTAAGAGCCTGAAAAGGTGTGAAAAATACGAGGAGCCTGAAAAGGTGTGAAAAATAGGAAGAGCCTGAAAAGGTGTGAAAAATACGAGGAGCTTGAAAAGGCGTGAAAAATACGAGGAGCCTGAAAAGGCCTGAAAAATATGAGAGGCCTGAAAAGGTGTGAAAAATATGAGGAGCCTGAAAAGGTTTGAAAAATACGAGGAGCCTGAAAAGGTGTAAAAAATACCTGGAGCCTGAAAAGCCCTGAAAAATAAGAGAAGCCTGAAAAGGTGTGAATAATACGAGGAGCCTGAAAAGGTGTGAAAAATACGAGGAGCCTGAAAAGTTGTGAAAAATACCTGGTCCCTGAAAAGCCTTGAATAATAAGAGGAGCCTGAAAAGGTGTGAAAAATACGAGGAACCTGAAAAGGTGTGAAAATTACGAGGAGCCTGAAAAGGTGTGAAAAATATGAGGAGCCTGAAAAGGTGTGAAAAACACGAGGAGACTGAAAAGGTGTGAAAAAATACGAGGAGACTGAAAAGGTGTGAAAAATACGAGAAGCCTGAAAAGGCGTGAAAAATACGAGGAGCCTGAAAAGGTCTGAAAAATATGAGGAGCCTGAAAAGTTGTGAAAAATACGAGGAGCCTGAAAAGGCCTAAAAATACGAGGGGTCTGAAAAGGAGTGAAAAATACGAGGAGCCTGAAAAGGCCTGAAAAATACGAGGAGTCTGAAAAGGTGTGAAAAATACGAGGAGCCTGAAACGGTGTGAAAAATATGAGGAGCCTGAAAAGGTGTGAAATATACGAGGAGCCTGAAAAGGCCTGAAAAATATGAGAAGCCTGAAAAGGTGTGAAAAATACGAGGAGCCTAAAAAGGCCTGAAAAATATGACGGGCGTGAAAAGATGTGAAAAATACGAGGAGCCTGAAAAGGCCTGAAAAATACGAGGAGCCTGAAAAGGTGTGAAAAATACGAGGAGCCTGAAAAGGTGTGAAAAATACGAGGAGCCTGAAAAGGTGTGAAATATACGTGGACCCTGAAAAGGTGTGAAAAATACGAGGAGCCTGAAAAGGCCTGAAAAATACGAGGGGCCTGAAAAGGTGTGAAAAATACGAGGAGCCTGAGAAGGCCTGATAAATATGAGGAGCCTGAAAAGGTGTGAAAAATACGAAGAGCCTGAAAAGTTGTGAAAAATACAAGGAGCCTGAAAAGGTGTGAAAAATACGAGAAGCCTGAAAAGCTGTGAAAAATACGAGGAGCCTCAAAAGGTGTGAAAAATACGAGGAGCCTGAAAAGGTGTGAAAAATACGAGGAGCCTGAAAAGTCGTGAAAAATACGAGGAGCCTGAAGAGGTGTGAAAAATACGAGGAGCCTGAAGAGGTGTGAAAAATACGAGGAGCCTGAAAAGGCCTGAAAAATATGAGGAGCCTGAAAATGTGTGAAAAATACGAGGAGCCTGAAAATGTGTGAAAAATACGAGGAGCCTGAAGAGGTGTGAAAAATACAAGGAGCCTGAAGAGTTGTGAAAAATACGAGAAGCCTGAAAAGTTGTGAAAAAAAACGAGAAGCCTAAAAAGGTGTGAAAAATACGAGGAGCCTGAAAAGGCGTGAAAAATACGAGGAGCCTGAAAAGGTGTGAAAAATACGAGCAGCCTGAAAAGGTGTGAAAAATACGAGGAGCATGAAAAGGCCTGAAAAATACGAGGAACCTGAAAAGGTGTGAAAAATACGAGGAGCCTGAAAAGGTGTGAAAAGTACGAGGACCCTGAAAAGGTGTGAGAAATACGAGTAGCCTGAAAAGGTGTGAAGAATATGAGGAGCCTGAAAAGGTGAAAAATACGAGGAGCCTGAAAAGGTGTGAAAAATACGAGGAGCCTGAAAAGATGTGAAAAATACGCGGAGCCTGAAAAGGCCTGAAAATATGAGGGGCCTGAAAAGGTGTGAAAAATATGAGGAGCCGGAAAAGGCTTGAAAACTACGAGGAGCCTGAAAAGGAGTAAAAAATACCTGGAGCCTGAAAAGCCCTGAAAAATATGAGGAGCCTGAAAAGGTGTGAAAAATACGAGGAGCCTGAAAAGGTGTGAAAAATAGGAAAAGCCTGAAAAGGCCTGAAAAATACGAGGAGCCTGAAAAGGTGTGAAAAATACGAGGAGCCTGAAAAGCCCTGAAAAATAAGAGGAGCCTGAAAAGGTGTCAAAAATACGAGGAGCCTGAAAAGGTGTGAAAAATAGGAAGAGCCTGAAAAGGCCTGAAAAATACGAGGAGCCTGAAAAGGTGTGAAAAATACGAGGAGCCTGAAAAGGCCTTAAATATACGAGTAGTATGAAAAGGTGTGAAAAATACAAAGAGCCTGAAAAGGTGTGAAAAATACGAGGAGCCTGAAAAGGTGTGAAAAATACGGGGAGTCTGAAAAGGTGTGAAAAATACCTGGAGCCTGAAAAGCCCTGATTAATAAGAGGAGCCTGAAAAGGTGTGAAAATTACGAGGAGCCTGAAAAGGTGTGAAAAATATGAGGAGCCTGAAACGGTGTGAAATATATGAGGAGCCTGAAAAGGCCTGAAAAATATGAGAAGCCTGAAAAGGTGTGAAACATACGAGGAGCCTGAAAAGGCCTGAAAAATATGACAGGCGTGAAAAGATGTGAAAAATACGAGGAGCCTGAAAAGGCCTGAAAAATACGAGGAGCCTGAAAAGGTGTGAAAAATACGAGGAGCCTGAAAAGGTGTGAAAAGTTCGAGGAGCCTGAAAATGTGTGAAAAATACGCGGACCCTGAAAAGGTGTGAAAAATACGAGGAGCCTCTAAAGACGTGAAAAATAGGAGGACTCTGAAAAGGTGTGAAAAATACGAGGAGACTAAAAAGGTGTGAAAAATACGAGGAGCCTGAAAAGGCGTGAAAACTTCGAGGAGCCTGAAAAGGTGTGAAAAATACGAGGAGCCTTAAAAGGTGTGAAAAATTCGAGGAGCCAGAAAAGGCCTGAATAATACGAGGGGCCTGAAAAGGCGTGAAAAATATGAGGAGCCTGAAAAGGTGTGAAAAATCCGAGTGGCCTGAAAAGGCCTGAAAAATATGAGGAGCCTGAAAAGGCCTGTAAAATACGAGGAGCCTGAAAAGGTGTGAAAAATATGAGGAGCCTGAAAAGGCCTGAAAAGTACGAGGAGCCGGAAAAGGCCTGAAAAATATGAGGAGCCTGAAAATGCGGGAAAAATACGAGGAGCCTGAAAAGGCGTGAAAAATACGAGAAGCCTGAAAAGGCCTGAAAAATACGAGGAGCCTGAAAAGGTGTGAAAAATACGAGAAGCCTGAAAAGGCCTGAAAAATACGAGGAGCCTGAAAAGGCAAGAAAAATGCGAGGAGCCTGAGAAGGCCTGAAAAATACGAGGAGCCTGAAAAGGTGTGAAAAATACGAAGAGCCTGAAAAGGTGTGAAAAATACGAGGAGCCTGAAAAGGCGTGAAAACATCGAGGAGCCTGAAAAGGTGTGAAAAATACGAGGAGCCTTAAAAGGTGTGAAAAATACGAGGAGCCAGAAAAGGCCTGCATAATACGAGGGGCCTGAAAAGGCCTGAAAAATATGAGGAGCCTGAAAAGGTGTGAAAAATACGAAGAGCCTGAAAAGTTGTGAATAATACAAGGAGCCTGAAAAGGTGTGAAAATTACCAGGAGCCTGAAAAGCTGTGAAAAATACGAGGAGCCTGAAAAGGTGTGAAAAAGACGAGGAGCCTGAAAAGATGTGAAAAATAAGAGGAGCCTAAAAAGTCGTGCAAAATACAAGGAGCCTGAAGAGGTGTGAAAAATACGAGGAGCCTGAAGAGGTGTGAAAAATACGAGGAGCCTGAAAAGTTGTGAAAAAAAATGAGGAGCCTGAAAATGTGTGAAAAATACGAGGAGCCTGAAAAGGCGTGAAAAATACGAGGAGCCTGAAAATGTGTGAAAAATACGAGGAGCCTGAAAACGTGTGAAAAATACGAGGAGCGTGAAAATGTGTGAAAAATATGAGGAGCCTGTAAAGGCCTTAAAAATACGAGGAGACAGAAAAGGTGTGAAAAATACGAAGAGCCTGAAATGGTGTGAAAAATACCAGGAGCCTGAGAAGGTGTGAAAATATACGAGGAGCCTGATAAGGTGTGAAAAATACGAGGAGCCTGAAAAGGTGTGAATAACACGAGGAGCCTGAAAAGGTGTGAAAAACACGGGGAGCCTGAAAAGGTGTGAAAAATACGAGGAGACTGAAAAGGTGTGAAAAATACGAGGAGCCTGAAAAGGCCTGAAAAATATGAGGGCCTGAAAAGGCCTGAAAAATATGAGGTGCGTGAAAAGGCTTGAAAAATACGAGGAGCCTGAAAAGGTCTAAAAAATTCCTGGAGCCTGAAATGGCCTGAAAAATAAGAGGAGCCTGAAAAGTTGTGAAAAGTACGAGGAGCCTGAAAAGCCCTGAAAAATACGAGTGGTCTGAAAAGGCCTGAAAAATACGAGGAGCCTGAAAAGGACTGAAAAATATGAGGAGCCTGAAAAGGTGTGAAAAATACGAGGAGCCTGAAAAGGCCTGTAAAATACGAGGAGCCTGAAAAGGTGTGAAAAATATGAGGAGCCTGAAAAGGCCTGAAAAATACGAGGAGCCGCGTGAGAAATAGGTGGGGCCTGAAAAGGTGTGAAAAATAGGAGGGGCCTGAAAAGGCCTGAAAAAATGAGGAGCCTGAAAAGGTGTGAAAAATACGAGGAGCCTGAAAAGGTGTGAAAAATACGAGGAGCCTGAAAAGGTGTGAAAAATACGAGGAGCCTGAAAGGGCCTGAAATATATGCGGGGCCTGAAGAGGTGTGAAAAATAAGAGGAGCCTGAAGAGGTGTGAAAAATACGAGGAGCCTGAAAAGGTGTGACAAATACGAGGAGCCTGAAAAGGTGTGAAAAATACGAGGAGCCTGAAAAGCTGTGAAAGATACGAGGAGCCTGAAAAGGTGTGAAAAATACGAGTAACCTGAGAAGGTGTGAAAAATACGAGGAGACTGAAAAAGTGTGAAAAATACGAGGAGCCTGAAAAGGCCTGAAAAATACGAGGAGCCTGAAAAGGCCTGAAAAATACGAGGAGCCTGAAAAGGCCTGAAAAATACGAGGAACCTGAAAAGGTGTGAAAAATACGAGGAGCCTGAAAAGGCCTGAAATATATGAGGGGCCTGAAGAGGTGTGAAAAATACGAGGAGCCTGAAGAGGTGTGGAAAATACGAGGAGCCTGAAAAGGTGTGAAACATACGAGGAGCCTGAAAAGGAGTGAAAGATATGAGGAGCCTGAAAAGGTGTGAAAAATACGAGGAACCTGAATAGGTGTGAAAAATACGAGGAGCCTGAAAAAGCCTGAAATATACGAGGAGCCTGAAAAGGTGTGAAAAATACGAGGAGCCTGAAAAGGCCTGAAATATATGAGGAGCCTGAAAAGGCCTGAAATATACAAGGAGCCTGAAAATGCCTGAAAAATATGAGGGGCCTGAAGAGGTGTGAAAAATACGAGGAGCCTGAAAAGGTGTGAAAAATACGATGAGCCTGAAAAGGTGTGAAAAATACGAAGAGCCTGAAAAGGCTTGAAAAATACGAGGAGCCTGACAAAGCCTGAAATATACGAGGACCCTGAAAAGGTGTTAAAAATACGAGGAGCCTGAAAAGGTGTGAAAAATACGAGGAGCCTGAAAAGGTGTGAAAAATACTAGGAGCCTGAAAAGGTGTGAAAAATTCGAGCAGCCTGAAAAGGCGTGAAAACTTCGAGGAGCCTGAAAAGGTGTGAAAAATACGAGGAGCCTGAAAAGGTGTGTAAAATACGAGGAGCCTGAAAAGGCTTGAAAAATACAAGGAGCCTGAAAAGGCGTGAAAAATACGAGGAGCCTGAAAAGGTATGTAAAATACGAGGAGCCTGAAAAGGCCTTTAAAATACGAGGAGCCTAAAAAGGTGTGAAAAATACGAGGAGCCTGAGAAGGTCTGAAAAATATGAGGAGCCTGAAAAGGTGTGAAAAATACGAGGAGCCTGAAAAGGCCTGAAAAATATGAGGGGCCTGAAAAGGTGTGAAAAATATGAGGAGCCTGAAAAGGCTTGAAAAATACGAGGAGCCTGAAAAGGTGTGAAAAATACGAGGAGCCTGAAAAGGTCTGAAAAATATGAGGGGCCTGAAAAGGTGTGATAAATATGAGGAGCCTGAAAAGGCTTAAAAAATCCGAGGAGCCTGAAAAGGTGTAAAAAATACCTGGAGCCTGAAAAGCCCTGAAAAATAAGAGGAGCCTGAACAGGCCTGAAAACTACGAGGACCCTGAAAAGGTGTGAAAATTACGAGGAGACTGAAAAGTCCTGAAAAATACGAGGAGCCTGAAAAGTTGTGAAAAATACGAGGACCATGAAAAGTTGAGAAAAATATGAGGAGCCTGAAAAGGCCTGAAAAATACGAGGAGCCGGAAAAGGTCTGAAAAATATGAGGAGCCTGAAAATGCGGGAAAAATACGAGGAGCCTGAAAGGCCTGGAAAATATGAGAGGCGTGAAAAGGTGTGAAAAATACGAGGACCCTGAAAAGGCCTCAAAAATACGAGTAGCCTGAAAAGGTGTGAAAAATACGAGGAGCATGAAAAGGCCTGAAAAATACGAGGAGCCTGAAAAGGCAAGAAAAATGCGAGGAGCCTGAAAAGGCCTGAAAAATACGAGGAACCTGAAAAGGCGTGAAAAATACGAGGAGCTGAAAAGGTGTGAAAAATATGAGGAGCCTGAAAAGGTGTGAAAAATACGAGGAGCCTGAAAAGGTGTGAAAAATACGAGGAGCCTGAAAAGGTGTGAAAAATACGAGGAGTCTGAAAAGGTGTGAAAAAGAGAGCCTGAAAAGGTGTGAAACATACGAGGAGCCTGAAAAGGCTGAAAACTGAAAAATACGAGGAGCCTGAAAAGGTGTGAAAAATACGAGGAGCCTGAAAAGTGTGAAAAATACGAGGAGCCAGAAAAGGCCTGAATAATACGAGGGGCTGAAAAGGCGTGAAAAATATGAGGAGGCTGAAAAGGTGTGAAAAATACCTGGAGCCTGAAAAGCCCTGAAAAATAAGAGGAGCCTGAAAAGGTGTGAATAATACGAGGAGCCTGAAAAGGTGTGAAAAATACGAGGAGCCTGAAAAGGTGTGAAAAATACCTGGAGCATGAAAAGCCGTGAATAATAAGAGGAGCCTGACAAAGCCTGAAAAATACGAGGAACCTGAAAAGGTGTGAAAATTACGAGGAGCCTGAAAAGGTGTGAAAAATATGAGGAGCCTGAAAAGGTGTGAAAAACACGAGGAGCCTTAAAAGGTGTGAAAATAACGAGGAGACTGAAAGGGTGTGAAAAATCGAGAAGCTGAAAAGGTGTGAAAAATACGAGGAGCCTGAAAAGGTCTGAAAAATATGAGGAGCCTGAAAAGTTGTGAAAAATACGAGGAGCCTGAAAAGGCCTAAAAATACGAGGGGTCTGAAAAGGAGTGAAAAATACGAGGAGCCTGAAAAGGCCTGAAAAATACGAGGAGTCTGAACAGGTGTGAAAAATACGAGGAGCCTGAAACGGTGTGAAAAATATGAGGAGCCTGAAAAGGTGTGAAATATACGAGGAGCCTGAAAAGGCCTGAAAAGTATGAGAAGCCTGAAAAGGTGTGAAAAATACGAGGAGCCTAAAAAGGCCTGAAAAATATGACGGGCGTGAAAAGATGTGAAAAATACGAGGAGCCTGAAAAGGCCTGAAAAATACGAGGAGCCTGAAAAGGTGTGAAAAATTCGAGGAGCCTGAAAAGGTGTGAAATATACGCGGAGCCTGAAAAGGTGTGAAAAATACAAGGAGCCTGAAAAGGCCTGAAAAATATGAGGGGCCTGAAAAGGTGTGAAAAATACGAGGAGCCTGAAAAGGCCTGAAAAATATGAGGAGCCTGAAAAGGTGTGAAAAATACGAAGAGCCTGAAAAGTTGTGAAAAATACAAGGAGCCTGAAAAGGTGTGAAAAATACGAGAAGCCTGAAAAGCTGTGAAAAATACGAGGAGCCTCAAAAGGTGTGAAAAATACGAGGAGCCTGAAGAGGTGTGAAAAATACAAGGAGCCTGAAAATGCCTGAAAAATATGAGGAGCCTGAAAATGTGTGAAAAATACGAAGAGCCTGAAAATGTGTGAAAAATACGAGGAGCCTGAAGAGGTGTGAAAAATACGAGGAGCCTGAAGAGTTGTGAAAAATACGAGAAACCTGAAAAGTTGTGAAAAAAAACGAGAAGCCTAAAAAGGTGTGAAAAATATGAGGAGCCTGAAAAGGTGTGAAAAATAGGAGGAGCCTGAAAAGGCCTGAAAAAGACGAGGAGCCTGAAAAGGTGTGAAAAATACGAGGAGCCTGAAAAGGCCTGAAAAATACGAGGAGCCTGAAAAGGTGTGAAAAATACGAGGAGCCTGAAAAGGTGTGAAAAGTACGAGAAGCCTGAAAAGGTGTAAGAAATACGAGTAGCCTGAAAAGGTGTGAAGAATATGAGGAGCCAAAAAGGTGTGAAAAATACGAGGAGCCTGAAAAGGCCTGAAAAATACGAGGGGCCTGAAAAGGAGTGAAAAATACGAGGAGCCTGAAAAGGTGTGAAAAATACGAGGAGCCTGAAAAGGCCTGTAAAATACGAGAAGCCTGAAAGGGCCTGAAAAATTCGAGGTGCATGAAAAGGCCTGACAAATATGAGGTGCATGAAAAGGCCTGAAAAATACGTGGAGCCTGAAAAGGCCTGAAAAATAGGAAGAACCTGAAAAGGCCTGAAAAATTCGAGGAGCCCGAAAAGGTGTGAAAAATACGAGGAACCTGAAAAGGCCTGAAAAATTCGAGGAGCCTGAAAAGGTGTGAAAAATACGAGGAACCTGAAAAGGTGTGAAAAATACGAAGAGCCTGAAATGGTGTGAAAAATACGAGGAGTCTGAAAAGGTGTGAAAAAGACGAGGAGCCTGAAAAGGCGTGAAAACTTCGAGGAGCCTGAAAAGGTGTGAAAAATACGAGGAGCCTGAAAAGGTGTGTAAAATACTAGGAGCCTGAAAAGGCTTGAAAAATACAAGGAGCCTGAAAAGGCGTGAAAAATACGAGGAGCCTGAAAAGGTATGTAAAATACGAGGAGCCTGAAAAGGCCTTTAAAATACGAGGAGCCTAAAAAGGTGTGAAAAATACGAGGAGCCTGAGAAGGCCTGAAAAATATGAGGGGCTTGAAAAGGTGTGAAAAATACGAGGAGCCTGAAAAGGCCTGAAAAATATGAGGGGCCTGAAAAGGTGTGAAAAATATGAGGAGCCTGAAAAGGCTTGAAAAATACGAGGAGCCTGAAAAGGTGTGAAAAATACAAGGAGCCTGAAAAGGTCTGAAAAACATGAGGGGCCTGAAAAGGTGTGATAAATATGAGGAGCCTGAAAAGGCTTGAAAAATCCGAGGAGCCTGAAAAGGTGTAAAAAATACCTGGAGCCTGAAAAGCCCTGAAAAATAAGAGGAGCGTGAAAAGGTGTGAAAAATACGAGGACCCTGAAAAGGTGTGAAAATTACGAGGAGCCTGAAAAGTGGTGTAAAGATACGAGGAGCCTGAAAAGGCTTGAAAAATACAAGGAGCCTGAAAAGGCGTGAAAAATACGAGGAGCGTGAAAAGGCCTGAAAAATACGAGGAGCCTGAAGAGGTATGAAAAATAAAAGGAGCCTGAAAATATGTGAAAAATATGAGGATCCTGTAAAGGCCTTAAAAATACGAGGAGACAGAAAAGGTGTGAAAAATACGAAGAGCCTGAAATGGTGTGAAAAATAGGAGGAATCTGACAAGGTGTGAAAAAGACGAGGAGCCTGAAAAGCTGTGAAAAATAGGAGGAGCCTGAAAAAGCGTGAAAAATACTAGGAGCCTGAAAAGGTGTGAAAAATACGAGGAGTCTGAAAAAGCCTGAAACATACGAGGAGCCTGAAAAGGTGTGAAAAATACGAGGAGCCTGAAACCCTGTAAAATACGAGGAGCCTGAAAGGGCCTGAAAAATTCGAGGTGCCTGAAAAGCCCTGAAAAATATGAGGAGCCTGAAAAGTTGTGAAAAATACGAGGAGCCTGAAAAGGCCTGAAAAATTCGAGGGGACTGAAAAGGAGTGAAAAATACGAGGAGCCTGAAAAGGCCCGAAAAATACGAGGAGTCTGAAAAGGTGTGAAAAATACGAGGAGCCTGAAAAGGTGTGAAAAATATGAGGAGCCTGAAAAGGTGTGAAATATATGAGGAGCCTGAAAAGGCCTGAAAAATATTAGAAGCCTGAAAAGGTGTGAAAAATACGAGGAGCCTGAAAAGGCCTGAAAAATATGAGGGGCGTGAAAAGATGTGAAAAATACGATGAGCCTGAAAAGGCCTGAAAAATACGAGGAGCCGGAAAAGGTGTGAAAAATACGAGGAGCCTGAAAAGGCCTGTAAAATACGAGGAGCCTGAAAAGGCCTGTAAAATATGAGGAGCCTGAAAAGGCCTGAAAAATATGAGAAGCCTGAAAAGGTGTGAAAAATACGTGGAGCCTGAAAAGGTGTGAAAAGTACGAGGGGCCTGAAAAGGTGTGAAAAATACGAGGAGCCTGAAAAGACCTGAAAAATATGAGGAGCCTTAAAAGGTGTGAAAAATACGAGGAGCCTGAAAAGGTGTGAAAAATACGAGGAGCCTGAAAAGGTGTGAAAAATTCGAGCAGCCTGAAAAGGTGTGAAAAATACGAGGAGCCTGAAAAGGTGTGAAAAATTCGAGCAGCCTGAAAAGGCGTGAAAACTTCGAGGAGCCTGAAAAGGTGTGAAATATACGAGGAGCCTGAAAAGGTGTGTAAAATACGAGGAGCCTGAAAAGGCTTGAAAAATACAAGGAGCCTGAAAAGGCGTGAAAAATACGAGGAGCCTGAAAAGGCCTGAAAAATACGAGGAGCCTGAAGAGGTATGAAAAATAAAAGGAGCCTGAAAATATGTGAAAAATATGAGGATCCTGTAAAGGCCTTAAAAATACGAGGAGACAGAAAAGGTGTGAAAAATACGAAGAGCCTGAAATGGTGTGAAAAATAGGAGGAATCTGACAAGGTGTGAAAAAGACGAGGAGCCTGAAAAGCCGTGAAAAATAGGAGGAGCCTGAAAAAGCGTGAAAAATACTAGGAGCCTGAAAAGGTGTGAAAAATACGAGGAGTCTGAAAAAGCCTGAAACATACGAGGAGCCTGAAAAGGTGTGAAAAATACGAGGAGCCTGAAAAGGCCTGTAAAATATGAGGAGCCTGAAAGGGCCTGAAAAATTCGAGGTGCCTGAAAAGCCCTGAAAAATATGAGGAGCCTGAAAAGTTGTGAAAAATACGAGGAGCCTGAAAAGGCCTGAAAAATACGAGGGGACTGAAAAGGAGTGAAAAATACGAGGAGACTGAAAAGGCCCGAAAAATACGAGGATTCTGAAAAGGTGTGAAAAATACGAGGAGCCTGAAAAGGTGTGAAAAATACGAGGAGCCTGAGAAGGTCTGAAAAATATGAGGGGCCTGAAAAGGTCTGAAAAATACGAGGAGCCTGAAAAGGCCTGAAAAATATGAGGAGCCTGAAAACGCCTGAAAAATGACGAGGAGCCGGAAAAAGGCCTGAAAAAATATGAGGAGCCTGAAAATGCGGGAAAAATACGAGGGGCCTGAAAGGCCTGAAAAATGTGAGGGGCGTGAAAAGGTGTGAAAAATGTGAGGAGCCTGAAAAGGCCTGAAAAATACGAGGAGCCTGAAAAGGTGTGAAAAATGCAAGGAGCCTGAAAACGCCTGAAAAATATGAGGAGCCTGAAAAGGCGTGAAAAATACGAGGAGCTGAAAAGGTGTGAAAAATACGAGGAGCCTGACAAAGCCTGAAAAATACGAGAACCCTGAAAAGGTGTGAAAAATACAAGGAGCCTGGAAAGGCCTGAAAAATACGAGGAGCCTGAAAAGGTGTGAAAAATACGAGGAGCCTGAAAAGGCCTGAAAAATATGAGGACCCTGAAAAGGTGTGAAAAATACGAGGAGCCTGAAACAGTGTGAAAAAAACGAGGAGCCTGAAAAGGCCTGAAAAATACGAGGAGCCTGAAAAGTTGTGAAAAATACGAGGAGCCTGAAAAGGTGTGAAAAATACGAGGAGCCTGAAAAGGCCTGAAAAGTACGAGGAGCCTGAAAAGGTGTGAAAAATACGAGGAGCCTGAAAAGGTGTGAAAATTACGAGGAGCCTGACAAAGCCTGAAAAATACGAGGACCCTGAAAAAGTGTGAAAAATACGAGGACGCTGAAAAGGTGTGAAAAATACGAGGAGCCTGAAAATGTGTGAAAAATACGAGGAGCCTGAAAAGGTGTGAAAAATTCGAGGAGCCTGAAAAGGTGTGAAAAATACGAGGCGCCTGAAAAGGCTTGAAAAATACGAGGAGCCTGAGAAGGTGTGAAAAATAGGAGGAGCCTTAAAAGGTGTGAAATATACGAGGAGCCTGAAAAGGTGTGAAAAATACGAGGAGCCTGAAAAGGTGTGAAAAATACGAGGTGAGGAGCCTGAAAAGGCGTCAAAAACACGAGGAGCCTGAAAAAGTGTGAAAAATATAAGGAGCCTGACAAGGTGTGAAAAATTCGAGCAGCCAGAAAAGGCGTGAAAACTTCGAGGAGCCTGAAAAGGTGTGAAATATACGAGGAGCCTGAAAAGGTGTGTAAAATATGAGAAGCCTGAAAAGTCTTGAAAAATACAAGGAGCCTGAAAAGGCGTGAAAAATACGAGGAGCCTGAAAAGGCCTGAAAAATACGAGCAGCCTGAAGAGGTATGAAAAATAAAAGGAGCCTAAAAATATGTGAAAAATATGAGGATCCTGTAAAGGCCTTAAAAATACGAGGAGCCAGAAAAGGTGTGAAAAATACGAAGAGCCTGAAATGGTGTGAAAAATACGAGGAGTCTGACAAGGTGTGAAAAAGACGAGGAGCCTGAAAAGCCGTGAAAAATAGGAGGAGCCTGAAAAAGCGTGAAAAATACTAGGAGCCTGAAAAGGTGTGAAAAATACGAGGAGACTGAAAAAGCCTGAAACATACGAGGAGCCTGAAAAGGTGTGAAAAATACGAGGAGCCTGAAAAGGCCTGTAAAATATGAGGAGCCTGAAAGGGCCTGAAAAATTCGAGGTGCCTGAAAAGCCCTGAAAAATATGAGGAGCCTGAAAAGTTGTGAAAAATACGAGGAGCCTAAAAATGCCTGAAAAATACGAGGGGACTGAAAAGGAGTGAAAAATACGAGAAGCCTGAAAAGGCCCGAAAAATAGGAGGAGTCTGAAAAGGTGTGAAAAATACGAGGAGCCTGAAAAGGTGTGAAAAATATGAGGAGCCTGAAAAGGTGTGAAATATATGAGGAGCCTGAAAAGGCCTGAAAAATATTAGAAGCCTGAAAAGGTGTGAAAAATACGAGGAGCCTGAAAAGGTGTGAAAAATATGAGGAGCCTGAAAAGGTGTGAAATATATGAGGAGCCTGAAAAGGCCTGAAAAATATGAGAAGCCTGAAAAGGTGTGAAAAATACGAGGAGCCTGAAAAGGCCTGAAAAATATGAGGGGCGTGAAAAGATGTGAAAAATACGATGAGCCTGAAAAGGCCTGAAAAATACGAGGAGCCGGAAAAGGTGTGAAAAATACGAGGAGCCTGAAAAGGTGTGAAAACTACGAGGAGCCTGAAAAGGCCTTTAAAATACGAGGAGCCTGAAAAGGCCTGTAAAATACGAGGAGCCTGAAAATGCCTGAAAAATATGAGAAGCCTGAAAAGGTGTGAAAAATACGTGGAGCCTGAAAAGGTGTGAAAAGTACGAGGGGCCTGAAAAGGTGTGAAAAATACGACGAGCCTGAAAAGACCTGAAAAATATGAGGAGCCTGAAAAGGTGTGAAAAATAAGAGGAGCCTGAAAAGTTGTGAAAAATACGAGGAGCCTAAAAATGCCTGAAAAATACGAGGGGACTGAAAAGGAGTGAAAAATACGAGGAGCCTGAAAAGGCCCGAAAAATAGGAGGAGTCTGAAAAGGTGTGAAAAATACGAGGAGCCTGAAAAGGTGTGAAAAATATGAGGAGCCTGAAAAGGTGTGAAATATATGAGGAGCCTGAAAAGGCCTGAAAAATATTAGAAGCCTGAAAAGGTGTGAAAAATACGAGGAGCCTGAAAAGGTATGAAAAATATGAGGAGCCTGAAAAGGTGTGAAAATATGAGGATCCTGAAAAGGCCTGAAAAATATTAGAAGCCCCATGAAAAGGTGTGAAAATACGAGGAGCCTGAAAGGCCTGAAAAATATGAGGGCGTGAAAGATGTGAAAAATACGATGAGCCTGAAAAGGCCTGAAAAATACGAGGAGCCGGAAAAGGTGTGAAAAATACGAGGAGCCTGAAAAGGTGTGAAAACTACGAGGAGCCTGAAAAGGCCTGTAAAATACGAGGAGCCTGAAAAGGCCTGAAAAATAGGAAGAACCTGAAAAGGCCTGAAAAATTCGAGGAGCCTGAAAAGGTGTGAAAAATACGAGGAACCTGAAAAGGCCTGAAAAATTCGAGGAGCCTGAAAAGGGGTGAAAAATACGAGGAACCTGAAAAGGTGTGAAAAATACGAAGAGCCTGAAATGGTGTGAAAAATACGAGGAGTCTGAAAAGGTGTGAAAAAGACGAGGAGCCTGAAAAGGCGTGAAAAATACGAGGAGCCTGAAAAAGCGTGAAAAATACTAGGAGCCTGAAAAGGTGTGAAAAATACGAGGAGTCTGAAAAAGCCTGAAAAACACCAGGAGCCTGAAAAGGTGTGAGAAATACGAGTAGCCTGAAAAGGTGTGAAAAATATGAGGAGCCTGAAAAGCTGTGAAAATACGAGGAGCCTGAAAAGCCCTGAAAAATACGAAGAGCCTTAAAAGTTGTGAAAAATACGAGGAGCCAGAAAAGGCCTGAATAATACGAGGGGCCTGAAAAGGAGTGAAAAATATGAGAAGCCTGAAAAGGTGTGAAAAATACGAGGAGCCTGAAAAGGTGTGAAAAATACGAGGAGCCTGAAAAGGTGTGTAAAATACGAGGGGACTGAAACGGCCTGAAAAATACGAGGAGCCTAAAAAGGTGTGAAAAATACGCAGAGCCTGAAAAGGTGTGAAAAATACGAGGGGCCTGAAAAGGTGTGAAAAATACGAGGAGCCTGAAAAGTCGTGAAAAATACGAGGAGCCTGAAAAGGCCTGATAAGTATGACGGGCCTGAAAAAGCGTGAAAAATAGGAGGAGCCTGAAAAGGTGTGAAAAATACGAGGAGCCTGAAAAGGTGTGAAAAATACGAGGAGCCTGAAAAGGCCTGAAAAATACGAGGGCCTGAAAAGGAGTGAAAAATACGAGGAGCCTGAAAAGGTGTGAAAAATACGAGGAGCCTGAAAAGGTGTGAAAAATACGAGGAGCCTGAAAAGGTGTGAAAAATACGAGGAGCCTGAAAAGGTGTGAAAAATACAAGGAGCCTGAAAATGTGTGAAAAATATGAGGATCCTGTAAAGTCCTTAAAAATACTAGGAGCCAGAAAAGGTGTGAAAAATACGAGGAGCCTGAAAAGGCCTGAAAAATACGAGGAGCCTGAAAAGGCGTGAAAAACACGAGGAGCCTGAAAAAGTGTGAAAAATATGAGAGCCTGAAAAGGTGTGAAAAATAGGAGGAGCCTGAAAAGGCCTGAAAAATACGAGGAGCCTGAAAAGGTGTGAAAAATACGAGGAGCCTGAAAAGGTGTGAAAAATACGAGGAGCCTGAAAAGGTATGAAAAATATGAGGAGCCTGAAAAGGTGTGAAATATATGAGGAGCCTGAAAAGGCCTGAAAAATATTAGAAGCCTGAAAAGGTGTGAAAAATACGAGGAGCCTGAAAAGGCCTGAAAAATATGAGGGGCGTGAAAAGATGTGAAAAATACGATGAGCCTGAAAAGGCCTGAAATATACGAGGAGCCGGAAAAGGTGTGAAAAATACGAGGAGCCTGAAAAGGTGTGAAAACTACGAGGAGCCTGAAAAGGCCTTTAAAATACGAGGAGCCTGAAAAGGCCTGTAAAATACGAGGAGCCTGAAAATGCCTGAAAAATATGAGAAGCCTGAAAAGGTGTGAAAAATACGTGGAGCCTGAAAAGGTGTGAAAAGTACGAGGGGCCTGAAAAGGTGTGAAAAATATGACGAGCCTGAAAAGGCCTGAAAAATATGAGGAGCCTGAAAAGGTGTGAAAAATAAGAGGAGCCTGAAAAGGTGTGAAAAATACGAGGAGCCTGAAAAGGTGTGAAAATTACGAGGAGACTGAAAAGTCCTGTAAAATACGAGGAGCCTGAAAAGTTGTGAAAAATACGAGGACCCTGAAAAGTTGTGAAAAATATGAGGAGCCTGAAAAGGCCTGAAAAACACGAGGAGCCGGAAAAGGCCTGAAAAATATGAGGAGCCTGAAAATGCGGGAAAAATACGAGGAGCCTGAAAGGCCTGAAAAATGTGAGGGGCGTGAAAAGGTGTGAAAAATACGAGGAGCCTGAAAAGGCCTGAAAAATACGAGGAGCCTGAAAAGGTGTGAAAAATGCGAGGAGCCTGAAAAGGCCTGAAAAATATGAGGAGCCTGAAAAGGCGTGAAAAATACGAGGAGCCTGAAAAGGCGTGAAAACTTCGAGGAGCCTGAAAAGGTGTGAAAAATACGAGGAGCCTGAAAAGGTCTGAAAAATACGAGGAGCCTGAAAAGGCGTGAAAAACACGAGGAGCCTGAAAAGGTGTGAAAAATACGAGGAGCCTGAAAAAGCCTGAAAAACACGAGGAGCCTGAAAAGGTGTGAAAAATACTAGGAGCCTGAAAAGATGTGAAAAATACGAGGAGCCTGAAATGGCCTGAATAATATGAGGGTCCTGAAAAGGTGTGAAAAATATGAGCAGCCGGAAAAGGCTTGAAAAATACGAGGAGCCTGAAAAGGTGTAAAAAATACCTGGAGCCTGAAAAGCCCTGAAAAATAAGAGGAGCCTGAAAAGGTGTGAAAAATACGAGGAGCCTGAAGAGGTGTGAAAATTACGAGGAGTCTGAAAAGGTGTGAATAATACGAGGAGCCTGAAAAGGTGTGAAAAATACGAGAAGTCTAAAAAGGTGTGAAAAATACGAGGAGCCTGAAAAGGCCTGAAAAATACGAGGAGCCTGAAAAGGCGTCAAAAACACGAGGAGCCTGAAAAAGTGTGAAAAATATAAGGAGCCTGACAAGGTGTGAAAAATTCGAGCAGCCAGAAAAGGCGTGAAAACTTCGAGGAGCCTGAAAAGGTGTGAAATATACGAGGAGCCTGAAAAGGTGTGTAAAATATGAGAAGCCTGAAAAGTCTTGAAAAATACAAGGAGCCTGAAAAGGCGTGAAAAATACGAGGAGCCTGAAAAGGCCTGAAAAATACGAGCAGCCTGAAGAGGTATGAAAAATAAAAGGAGCCTAAAAATATGTGAAAAATATGAGGATCCTGTAAAGGCCTTAAAAATACGAGGAGCCAGAAAAGGTGTGAAAAATACGAAGAGCCTGAAATGGTGTGAAAAATACGAGGAGTCTGACAAGGTGTGAAAAAGACGAGGAGCCTGAAAAGCCGTGAAAAATAGGAGGAGCCTGAAAAAGCGTAAAAAATACTAGGAGCCTGAAAAGGTGTGAAAAATACGAGGAGTCTGAAAAAGCCTGAAACATACGAGGAGCCTGAAAAGGTGTGAAAAATACGAGGAGCCTGAAAAGGCCTGTAAAATATGAGGAGCCTGAAAGGGCCTGAAAAATTCGAGGTGCCTGAAAAGCCCTGAAAAATATGAGGAGCCTGAAAAGTTGTGAAAAACACGAGGAGCCTGAAAATGCCTGAAAAATACGAGGGGACTGAAAAGGAGTGAAAAATACGAGGAGCCTGAAAGGCCCGAAAAATAGGAGGAGTCTGAAAAGGTGTGAAAACTACGAGGAGCCTGAAAAGGTGTGAAAAATATGAGGAGCCTGAAAAGGTGTGAAATATATGAGGAGCCTGAAAAGGCCTGAAAAATATTAGAAGCCTGAAAAGGTGTGAAAAATACGAGGAGCCTGAAAAGGTATGAAAAATATGAGGAGCCTGAAAAGGTGTGAAAAATATGAGGAGCCTGAAAAGGCCTGAAAAATATTAGAAGCCTGAAAAGGTGTGAAAAATACGAGGAGCCTGAAAAGGCCTGAAAAATATGAGGGGCGTGAAAAGATGTGAAAAATACGATGAGCCTGAAAAGGCCTGAAAAATACGAGGAGCCGGAAAAGGTGTGAAAATTACGATGAGCCTGAAAAGGCCTGAAAAATATGAGAAGCCTGAAAAGGTGTGAAAAATACGTGGAGCCTGAAAAGGTGTGAAAAGTACGAGGGGCCTGAAAAGGTGTGAAAAATACGACGAGCCTGAAAAGACCTGAAAAATATGAGGAGCCTGAAAAGGTGTGAAAAATAAGAGGAGCCTGAAAAGTTGTGAAAAATACGAGGAGCCTAAAAATGCCTGAAAAATACGAGGGGACTGAAAAGGAGTGAAAAATACGAGGAGCCTGAAAAGGCCCGAAAAATAGGAGGAGTCTGAAAAGGTGTGAAAAATACGAGGAGCCTGAAAAGGTGTGAAAAATATGAGGAGCCTGAAAAGGTGTGAAATATATGAGGAGCCTGAAAAGGCCTGAAAAATATTAGAAGCCTGAAAAGGTGTGAAAAATACGAGGAGCCTGAAAAGGTATGAAAAATATGAGGAGCCTGAAAAGGTGTGAAATATATGAGGAGCCTGAAAAGGCCTGAAAAATACTAGAAGCCTGAGAAGGTGTGAAAAATACGAGGAGCCTGAAAAGGCCTGAAAAATATGAGGGGCGTGAAAAGATGTGAAAAATACGAGGAGCCTGAAAAGGCCTGAAAAATACGAGGAGCCGGAAAAGGTGTGAAAAATACGAGGAGCCTGAAAAGGTGTGAAAACTACGAGGAGCCTGAAAAGGCCTTTAAAATACGAGGAGCCTGAAAAGGCCTGAAAAATAGGAAGAACCTGAAAAGGCCTGAAAAATTCGAGGAGCCTGAAAAGGTGTGAAAAATACGAGGAACCTGAAAAGGCCTGAAAAATTCGAGGAGCCTGAAAAGGTGTGAAAAATACGAGGAACCTGAAAAGGCCTGAAAAATTCGAGGAGCCTGAAAAGGTGTGAAAAATACGAGGAACCTGAAAAGGTGTGAAAAATACGAAGAGCCTGAAATGGTGTGAAAAATACGAGGAGTCTGAAAAGGTGTGAAAAAGACGAGGAGCCTGAAAAGGCGTGAAAAATACAAGTAGCCTGAAAAAGCGTGAAAAATTCTAGGAGCCTGAAAAGGTGTGAAAAATACGAGGAGTCTGAAAAAGCCTGAAAAACACGAGGAGCCTGAAAAGGTGTGAAAAATACGAGGAGCCTGAAAAGATGTGAAAAATACGAGGAGCCTGAAATGGCCTGAAAAATATGAGGGTCCTGAAAAGGTGTGAAAAATATGAGCAGCCGGAAAAGGCTTGAAAAATACGAGGAGCCTGAAAAGGTGTAAAAAATACCTGGAGCCTGAAAGGCCCTGAAAAATAAGAGGAGCCTGAAAAGGTGTGAAAAATACGAGGAGCCTGAAGAGGTGTGAAAATTACGAGGAGCCTGAAAAGGTGTGAATAATACGAGGAGCCTGAACAAGGTCAGGAGGGGCGGCCGTGAGGAGATAACCCTCGTCCAAGGTAAGGAGCAGCGGCTGCGCTTTGCTGGGGCAGCCAGAAGAGATACCCCACGTCCAAGGTAAGAGAAACCCAAGTAAGACGGTAGGTATTGCGAGAGGGCATCAGAGGGCAGACACGCTGAAACCATAATCACAGAAAACTAGCCAATCTCATCACACGGACCACAGTCTTGTCTAAATCAATGAAACTAAGCCCATGCCGTGTGGGGCCACCCAAGACGGTCGGGTCATGGTGGAGAGGTCTGACAGAATGCGGTCCACTGGAGAAGGGAATTGGCAAAACCCACATTTCATATTCTGCCTTGAGAACCCATGAACATTTATTGAGCCTATTTTCAGATCCTCTATTTTTTTCAACACTTTCAGTCTCCTCGTGTTTTCACGCCTGTTGTGCGCGAACTCCTTCGCTATTTTCGACCTTCAGGTCCTCGTTTTTTCACCTTTTCGGACTCCTCGATTTGTCACGCCTTTCAGGTCCTCGAATTTTTACGCCTTTTCAGCTCGCTACATATTTTTCAGGCCTTTTTTCAGGTCCTCGCATTTTCACACCTTTTCAGGCTCCTCGTATTTTCAGGCCTTTTCAGGGCTCCCTCGATATTTTCCAACCTTTTACCCTCACATTTTTAGGCCTTTCGGCTCCTCGTTTGTTCCCGTATTTTCGGCTTCATATTTCAGGCTTTTCCGGCTCCTCGTGGTTTTTCCAGGTTTGGCTCCTATATTTTCACAACTTTCAGGGTCCTCGTTATCTTTTCACAACTTTTTCAGGCTCCGTGTATTTTAACAGGAGTTTCAGTCTCCTCGTAATTTTCACACCTTTTCAGGCTCCTCGTATTTTTCACACCTTTTCAGGCTCCTCTTATTTTTCACACCTTTTCAGGCTCCTCATATTTTTCAGGTCTTTTCAGGCTCGTCATATTTTTCACACCTTTTCAGGCCCCTCGTACTTTTCACACCTTTTCAGGCTCCACGTATTTTTCACACCTTTTCAGGCTTCTCATATTTTTCAGGCATTTTCAGGCTCCTCGTATTTTACAGGCCTTTTCAGGCTCCTCGTATTTTAAAGGCCTTTTCAGGCTCCTCGTAGTTTTCACACCTTTTCAGGCTCCTCGTATTTTTCACACCTTTTCCGGCTCCTCGTATATTTCAGGCCTTTTCAGGCTCATCGTATTTTTCACATCTTTTCACGCCCCTCATATTTTTCAGGCCTTTTCAGGCTCCTCGTATTTTTCACACCTTTTCAGGCTTCTAATATTTTTCAGGCCTTTTCAGGCTCCTCATATATTTCACACCTTTTCAGGCTCCTCATATTTTTCACACCTTTTCAGGCTCCTCGTATTTTTCACACCTTTTCAGGCTTCTAATATTTTTCAGGCCTTTTCAGGCTCCTCATATATTTCACACCTTTTCAGGCTCCTCATATTTTTCACACCTTTTCAGGCTCCTCGTATTTTTCACACCTTTTCAGACTCCTCCTATTTTTCGGGCCTTTTCAGGCTTCTCGTATTTTTCACTCCTTTTCAGTCCCCTCGTATTTTTCAGGCATTTTTAGGCTCCTCGTATTTTTCACAACTTTTCAGGCTCCTCATATTTTTCAGGGCTTTTCAGGCACCTCGAATTTTTCAGGCCCTTTCAGGCTCCTCATATTTTACAGGCCTTTTCAGGCTCCTCGTATTTTTCACACCTTTTCAGGCTCCTCGTATGTTTCAGGCTTTTTCAGACTCCTCGTATTTTTCACACCTTTTCAGGCTCCTAGTATTTTTCACGCTTTTTCAGGCTCCTCCTATTTTTCACGGCTTTTCAGGCTCCTCGTCTTTTTCACACCTTGTCAGACTCCTCGTATTTTTCACACCATTTCAGGCTCTTCGTATTTTTCACACCTTTTCTGGCTCCTCGTATTTTTAAGACCTTTACAGGATCCTCATATTTTTCACATATTTTCAGGCTCCTTTTATTTTTCATACCTCTTCAGGCTGCTCGTATTTTTCAGGCCTATTCAGGCTCCTCGTATTTTTCACGCCTTTTCAGGCTCCTTGTATTTTTCAAGACTTTTCAGGCTTCTCGTATTTTACACACCTTTTCAGGCTCCTCGTATATTTCACACCTTTTCAGGCTCCTCGAAGTTTTCACGCCTTTTCTGGCTGCTCGAATTTTTCACACCTTTTCAGTCTCCTCATATTTTTCACACTTTTTCAGGCTCCTCGTGTTTTTGACGCCTTTTCAGGCTCCTCGTATTTTTCAGGCCTTTTCAGGCTCCTCGTATTTTTCACACCTTTTTAGACTTCTCGTATTTTTCACACCTTTTCAGGCTCCTCGTATTATTCACACCTTTTCAGACTCCTCGTAATTTTCACACCTCTTCAGGCTCCTCGTATTTTTCAACCTTTTCAGGCTCCTCTTATTTTTCAGGGCTTTTCAGGCTCCAGGTATTTTTTACACCTTTTCAGGCTCCTCGTATTTTTCAAGCCTTTTCCGGCTGCTCATATTTTTCACACCTTTTCAGGACCCTCATATTTTTCAGGCCATTTCAGGCTCCTCGTATTTTTCACATCTTTTCAGGCTCCTCGTATTTTTCACACCTTTTCAGGCTCCTCGTGTTTTTCAGGCTTTTTCAGACTCCTCGTTTTTTTCACACCTTTTCAGGCTCCTAGTATTTTTCACGCTTTTTCAGGCTCCTCGTATTTTTCACGCCTTTTCAGGCTCCTCGTCTTTTTCACACCTTTTCAGACTCCTCGTATTTTTCACACCATTTCAGGCTCTTCGTATTTTTCACACCTTTTCAGGTTCCTCGTATTTTTCACACCTTTTCAGGCTCCTCGAATTTTTCAGGCCTTTTCAGGTTCCTCGTATTTTTCACACCTTTTCAGGCTCCTCGAATTTTTCAGGCCTTTTCAGGTTCTTCCTATTTTTCAGGCCTTTTCAGGCTCCACGTATTTTTCAGGCCTTTTCATGCACCTCATATTTGTCAGGCCTTTTCATGCACCTCGAATTTTTCAGGCCCTTTCAGGCTTCTCGTATTTTACAGGCGTTTTCAGGCTCCTCGTATTTTTCACACCTTTTCAGGCTCCTCGTATTTTTCACTCCTTTTCAGGCCCCTCGTATTTTTCAGGCCTTTTCAGGCTCCTCGTATTTTAAAGGCCTTTTCAGGCTCCTCGTAGTTTTCACACCTTTTCAGGCTCCTCGTATTTTTCACACCTTTTCAGGCTCCTCGTATTTTTCAGGCCTTTTCAGGCTCATCGTATTTTTCACATCTTTTCACGCCCCTCATATTTTTCAGTCCTTTTTAGGCTCCTCATATTTTTCAGGCCTTTTCCGGCTCGTCGTATTTTTCAGGTCTTTCAGGCTCCTCGTATTTTTCACGCATTTTCACGCTTCTCATACTTTTCAGGCCTTATCCGGCTCCTTGTATTTTTCAGTCCTTTTCAGGCTCCTCATATTTTTCACACCTTTTCAGGCTCCTCGTATTTTTCACGCCTTTTCAGGCTCCTCGTATTTTTCACGCCTTTTCAGGCTCCTCGAATTTTTCAGGCCTTTTCAGACTCCTCATATTTTTCAGGCATTGTCAGGCTCCTCGTATTTTTCACACATTTTCAGGCTCCTCATATTTCTCACACCTTTTCAGGCTCCTCATATTTTTCAGGCCTTTTCAGACTCCTCATATTTTTCAGACCTTTTCAGGCTCCTCGTATTTTTCACACCTTTTCAGGCTCCTCGTATTTTTCACACTGTTTCAGGCTCCTCGGATTTTTCACACCTTTTCAGGCTCCTCGTATTTTTCAGGCCTTTTCAGGCTCCTCGTATTTTTCACACCTTTTCAACCTCCTCGTATTTTTCAGGCCTTTTCAGGCTCCTCATATTTTTCACACCTTTTCAGGGTGCTCTTATTTTACCGGCTTTGTCAGGCTCCTCGTATTTTTCAGGCCGTTTCAGGCTCCTCGTATTTTTCACACCTTTTTAGGCTCCTCGTATTTTTCACACCTTTTCAGGGTCCTCATATTTTTCACACCTTTTCTGGCTCCTCATATTTTTCACACCTTTTCAGGCTCCTCGTATTTTTCACACCTTTTCAGGCTCCTCGTATTTTTCACACCTTTTCAGGCTCCTCGTATTTTTCACGCCTTTTCAGGCCCCTCGGATTTTTCACGCCTTTTCAGGCTTCTCGTATTTTTCAGGCCTTTTCAGGCTCCTCGTATTTTTCACGCCTTTTCAGGCTCCTCGGATTTTTCAGGCCTTTTCAGGCTCCTCGTATTTTTCACACCTTTTCAGGCTCCTCGTGTTTTTCAGGCCTTTTCAGGGTCCTCGTATTTTTCACACCTTTTCAGGCTCCTCGTATTTTTCACACCTTTTCGGGCTCCTCGTATTTTTCACACCTTTTCAGGCTCCTCGTATTTTTCAGGCCGTTTCAGGCTTCTCATATTTGTCACACCTTTTCAGGCTCCTCGTATTTTTCACACCTTTTCAGGCTCCTCGTATTTTTCACACCTTTTCAAGGTCCTCGTATTTTTCACACCTTTTCAGGCTCCTCGTATTTTTCACACCTTTTCAGGCTCCTCGTATTTTTCACATCTTTTCAGGCTACTCGTATTTTTCACACCTTTTTCAGGCGCCCTCGTAATTTTCACACCTTTTCAGGCTCCTCGTATTTTTCACACCTTTTCAGGCTCCTCGTATTTTTCACACCTTTTCAAGGCTCCGTCGTATTTTTCACACCTTTTCAGGCTCCTCGTTTTTTTCACACCTTTTCAGGCTCCTAGTATTTTTCACGCTTTTTCAGGCTCCTCGTATTTTTCACGCCTTTTCAGGCTCCTCGTCTTTTTCACACCTTTTCAGACTCCTCGTATTTTTCACACCATTTCAGGCTCTTCGTATTTTTCACACCTTTTCAGGTTCCTCGTATTTTTCACACCTTTTCAGGCTCCTCGAATTTTTCAGGCCTTTTCAGGTTCCTCGTATTTTTCACACCTTTTCAGGCTCCTCGAATTTTTCAGGCCTTTTCAGGTTCTTCCTATTTTTCAGGCCTTTTCAGGCTCCACGTATTTTTCAGGCCTTTTCATGCACCTCATATTTGTCAGGCCTTTTCATGCACCTCGAATTTTTCAGGCCCTTTCAGGCTTCTCGTATTTTACAGGCGTTTTCAGGCTCCTCGTATTTTTCACACCTTTTCAGGCTCCTCGTATTTTTCACTCCTTTTCAGGCCCCTCGTATTTTTCAGGCCTTTTCAGCCTCCTCGTATTTTACACGCCTTTTCAGGCTCCTCGTATTTTTCACACCTTTTCAGGCTCCTCGTATTTTTCACACCTTTTCCGGCTCCTCGTATATTTCAGGCCTTTTCAGGCTCATCGTATTTTTCACATCTTTTCACGCCCCTCATATTTTTCAGTCCTTTTTAGGCTCCTCATATTTTTCAGGCCTTTTCCGGCTCGTCGTATTTTTCAGGTCTTTCAGGCTCCTCGTATTTTTCACGCATTTTCACGCTTCTCATACTTTTCAGGCCTTATCCGGCTCCTTGTATTTTTCAGTCCTTTTCAGGCTCCTCATATTTTTCACACCTTTTCAGGCTCCTCGTATTTTTCACGCCTTTTCAGGCTCCTCGTATTTTTCACGCCTTTTCAGGCTCCTCGAATTTTTCAGGCCTTTTCAGACTCCTCATATTTTTCAGGCATTGTCAGGCTCCTCGTATTTTTCACACATTTTCAGGCTCCTCATATTTCTCACACCTTTTCAGGCTCCTCATATTTTTCAGGCCTTTTCAGACTCCTCATATTTTTCAGACCTTTTCAGGCTCCTCGTATTTTTCACACCTTTTCAGGCTCCTCGTATTTTTCACACTGTTTCAGGCTCCTCGGATTTTTCACACCTTTTCAGGCTCCTCGTATTTTTCAGGCCTTTTCAGGCTCCTCGTATTTTTCACACCTTTTCAACCTCCTCGTATTTTTCAGGCCTTTTCAGGCTCCTCATATTTTTCACACCTTTTCAGGGTGCTCTTATTTTACCGGCTTTGTCAGGCTCCTCGTATTTTTCAGGCCGTTTCAGGCTCCTCGTATTTTTCACACCTTTTTAGGCTCCTCGTATTTTTCACACCTTTTCAGGGTCCTCATATTTTTCACACCTTTTCTGGCTCCTCATATTTTTCACACCTTTTCAGGCTCCTCGTATTTTTCACACCTTTTCAGGCTCCTCGTATTTTTCACACCTTTTCAGGCTCCTCGTATTTTTCACGCCTTTTCAGGCCCCTCGGATTTTTCACGCCTTTTCAGGCTTCTCGTATTTTTCAGGCCTTTTCAGGCTCCTCGTATTTTTCACACCTTTTCAGGCTCCTCGTATTTTTCAGGCCTTTCCAGGCTCCTTGTATTTTTCACACCTTTTCAGGGTTCTCGTATTTTTCAGGCTTTGTCAGGCTCCTCGTATTTTTCACACCTTTTCAGGCTCCTCGTATTTTTCACACCTTTTCAGGCTCCTCGTATTTTTCACACCTTTTCGGGCTCCTCGTATTTTTCACACCTTTTCAGGCTCCTCGTATTTTTCAGGCCGTTTCAGGCTTCTCATATTTGTCACACCTTTTCAGGCTCCTCGTATTTTTCACACCTTTTCAGGCTCCTCGTATTTTTCACACCTTTTCAGGCTCCTCGTATTTTTCACACCTTTTCAGGCTCCTCGTATTTTTCACACCTTTTCAGGCTACTCGTATTTTTCACACCTTTTCAGGCTCCTCGTATTTTTCACATCTTTTCAGGCTCCTCGTATTTGTAACACCTTTTCAGGCTCCTCGTATTTTTCACACTTTTTCAGGCTCCTCGTATTTTTCACACCCTTTCAGGCTCCTCGTATTTTTTACACCTTTTCAGGCTCCTCGTATTTTTCACACCTTTTCAGGCTCCTCGTATTTTTCAGCCCTTTTCAGGCTCCTCGTATTTTTCAGGCCTTTTCAGGCTCCTCGTATATTTCACACCTTTTCAGGCTCCTCGTATTTTTCAGCCTTTTTCAGGCTCCTCGTATTTTTCACACCTTTTCAGGCTCCTCGTATTTTTCACACCTTTTCAGGCTCCTCGTATTTTTCACACCTTTTCAGGCTCCTCGTATTTTTCACGCCTTTTCAGGCACCTCGTATTTTTCAGGTCTTTTCAGGCTCCTCGTATTTTTTCACACTTTTCAGGTCCTCGTATTTTTCAACCTTTTCAGGCTCCTCTATTTTTCACACCTTTTCTTCATGCTCCTCGTATTTTCAACACTTTTGGATGAGCGTCCTCTTTTTCCCCGACTTTTCTGCTCCTCGTATTTGTTATTCTTTTTCTCGGTTCTGCCACACGTATCGGAGGCCTTTTCCTACTCCTGGTATTTTTCACACTTTTCATGCTCCTCGCATTTGTAACACCTTTTCATGCTCCTCGAATTTTTGACACCTTTTCATGCTCCTCAAAATTTTCACACCTTTTCATGCTCCTCGTATTTTTCACACCTTTTCATGTTCCTCGAATTTTTCACACCTTTTTATGCTCCCCACATTTTTCACACCTTCTCATGCTCCTCGCATTTTTCACACCTTTTCATGCTCCTCGTCTTTTTTTTTTTTTTGCTCTTGTCATTTTTCACAGCCTTTTTCATGCTCGCTCGTTATTTTTTTTTGTTTGACTCCTCGCATTTTTCACACCTTTTCATGCTCCTTGCATTTTTCACACCTTTTTATGCTCGTCACATTTTTCACACCTTTTCATGCTCCTCGAATTTTTGACACGTTTTCATGCTCCTCACATTTTTCATACCTTTTCATGCTCCTTGCATTTTTCACACCTTTTCATGCTCCTCGCATTTTTCACAACTTTTCATGCTCCTCACATTTTTCACACCTTTTCATGCTCCTCACATTTTTCACACCTTTTCATGCTCCTCACATTTTTCACACCTTTTCATGCTCCTTGAATTTTTGACACCTTTTCATGCTCCTCGAAATTTTCACAAGTTTTCATGCTCCACGCATTTTTCACACCTTTTCATGCTCCTCGTCTTTTTTTTTTGCTCTTCGCATTTTTCACATCTTTTCATGTTCCTCGAATTTTTCACACCGTTTTATGCTCCCAACATTTTTCACACCTTTTGATGCTACTCGTGTTTTTCACACTTTTCTTGCTCCTCCTATTTTCACACTTTTGATGCTCCTCTTATTTTCCCCACTTTTCTGCTGCTTGTATTTTTCTGCTTTGTTTTTTTTTTTGCTTCTCGTATTTTTCTCCCCTTTTCCTGCTCCCTGTTTTTCACACTTTTCTTGCTCCTCGTATTTTCACACTTTTGATGCTCCTCTTTTTTTCTCCACTTTTCTGCTCCTAGTATGTTTCTGTTTTTTTTTTTTTTTGAAAAGGCCTGAAAAATACGAGGAGCCCTGAAAAGGTGTGAAAAATACGCGGAGCCTGAAAAGGTGAGAAAAATACGAAGGAGCCCTGAAAGGTGTGGAAAATACGAGGAGCCTGAAAAGGTGTGAAAAATATGAAAGGAGCCTGAAGGTGTGAAAAATACGAGGGAGCCTAAAAGGTGTGAAATACGAAGGAGCCTAAAAGGTGTGAAAAATACGAGGAGCCTGAAAAGGTGTGAAAAATACGAGGAGCCTGAAGAGGTGTGAAAAATACGAGGAGCCTGAAAAGGCCTGAAAAATACGAGGAGCCTGAAAAGGTGTTAAAAATAAAAGCAGACTGAAAAGGCCTGAAAAATACGAGGAGCCTGAAAAGGTGTGAAAAATACGAGGAGCATGAAAAGGCCTGAAAAATACGAGGAGACTGAAAAGGTGTGAAAAATACGCGGAGCCGGAAAAGACATGAAAAATACGAGGAGCCTGAAAGGCATGAAAAACACGAGGAGCCTGAAAAGGTGTGAAGAATACCAGGAGACTAAAAAGGCCTGAAAAATACGAGGAGCCGGAAAAGGTGTGAAAAATACGAGGAGCATTAAAAGGCCTGAAAAATACGAGGAGCCTGAAAAGGTGTGAGAAATACGAGGAGCATGAAAAGGTGTGAAAAGTACGAGGAGCCTGAAAAGGTGTGAAAAACACGAGGAGCCTGTAAAGTTGGTGAAAAATACGAGGAGCCTGAAAAGGCCTGAAAAATACGAGGAGACTGAAACAGGTGTGAAAAATACGCGGAGCCGAAAAGGCCTGCAGATAAGAGGAGCCTGAAAAGGTGTGAAAAATACGAGGAGCCTGAAGGCTGAAAAATACGAAGGAGCCTGAAAGGTGTGAAAAATCAGAGAGCCTAAAAGCCTGAAAAAATACAAGGAGCCTGAAAAGGTGTGAAAAAGCGAGGAGCCGGAAAAGGCCTGCGATACGAGGAGCCTGAAAGGCTGAAAATACGAGGGCCTGAAAAGGCGTGAAAATACGAGGAGTCTGAAAAGGCCTGAAAAAATACCAAGGACTGAAAAGGTGTGAATAATCCGGGAGCCTGAAAAGGTGTGAAAAATACGAGGAGCCTGAAAAGGTGTGAAAAATACGAGGAGCCTGAAAAGGTGTGAAAAATACGAGGAGCCTGAAAGGGTGTGAAAAATACGAGGAGCCTGAAAAGGTGTGAAAAACACGAGGAGCCTGAAAAGGTGTGAAAAATTCGAGGAGCCTGAAAAGGTGTGAAAAATACGAGGAGCCTGAAAAGACGTGAAAACTACGAGGAGCCTGAAAAGGTGTGAAAAATACGAGGAGCCTGAAAAGGTGTGTAAAATACGAGGAGCCTGAGAAGTCTTGAAAAATACAAGGAGCCCGAAAAGGCGTGAAAAATACGAGGAGCCTGGAAAGGTGTGTAAAATACGAGGAGCCTGAAAAGGCCTTTAAAATACGGGAAGCCTGAAAAGGTGTGAAAAATACGAGGAGCCTGAAAAGGCCTGAAAACTATGAGGAGCCTGAAAAGGTGTGAAAAATACGAGGAGCCTGAAAAGGTGTGAAAAGTTCAAGGAGCTTGAAAAGGTGTGAAAAATACGAAGAGCCTGAAAAGGTGTGAAAAATACGAGGAGGCAGAAAAGGTGTGAAAAATACGAGGAGCCTGAAAAGGTGTAAAAAATATGAGGAGCCTGAAAAGGTGTGAAAAATACGAGCAGCCTGAAAAGGTGTGAAAAATACGAGGAGCCGGAAAAGGCCTGAAAAATACGAGGAGCCTTAAAATGCCTGAAAAATACGAGGACCCTGAAAAGGCCTGAAAAATACGAGGAGCCTGAAAAGGTGAGATAAATACGAGGAGCCTGAAAAGGTGTGAAAAATACGTGGAGCCTGAAAAGGTGTGAAAAATACGAGCAGCCTGAAAAGGTGTGAAAAATACGAGGAGCCTGAAAAGGCCTGAAAAATACGAGGATCCTGAAAAGGTGTGAAAAATACGAGGAGCCTGAAAAGGCCTGAAAAATACGAGGAGCCTGAAATATCCTGAAAAATACGAGGAGCCTAAAAAGGTGTGAAAAATACGCGGAGCCTGAAAAGGTGTGAAAAATACGAGGGGCCTGAAAAGGTGTGAAAAATACGAGGAGCCTGAAAAGGCGTTAAAAATACAAGGAGCCTGAAAGGCCTGAAAAACACGAGAGCCAGAAAAGGCCTGAAAAATATGAGGGGCCTGAAAAGGTGTGAAAAATACGAGGAGCCTGAAAATGCCTGAAAAATTCGAGGAGCCTGAAAAGGCCTGAAAAATACGAGGAGCCTGAAAAGGTGTGAAAAATACGCGGAGCCTGAAAAGGTGAGAAAAATACGAGGAGCCTGAAAGGGTGTGAAAATACGAGGAGCCTGAAAAGGCGTAAAAATATGAGGAGCCTGAAAAGGTGTGAAAAATACGAGGAGCCTAAAAAGGTGTGAAAAATACGAGGAGCCTGAAAAGTCGTTAAAAATACGAGGAGCCTGAAGAGGTGTGAAAAATATGAGGAGCCTGAAGAGGTGTGAAAAATACGAGGAGCCTGAAAAGGCCTGAAAAATATGAGGAGCCTGAAAAGGTGTTAAAAATAAAAGGAGCCTGAAAAGACCTGAAAAATCCGAGGAGCCTGAAAAGGCCTGAAAAATACGAGGAGCCTGAAAAGGTGTGAAAAATACTAGGAGCTTGATAAGGCGTGAAAAATACGAGGAGCCTGAAAAGGCCTGAAAAATACGAGGAGCCTGAAAAGGTGTGAAAAATACTAGGAGCTTGAAAAGGCCTGCAGAATAAGAGGAGCCTGAAAAGGCCTGAAAGATACAAGGAGCCTGAAAAGGCCTGAAAAATACGAGGAGCCTGAAAAGGTGTGAAAAATAAGAGGAGCCTGAAAAGGCCTGAAGAATAAGAGGAGCCTGAAAAGGCCTGAAAAATACGAGGAGCCTGAAAAGACCTGAAAAAGACTAGGAGCCTGAAGAGGTGTGAAAAACCCGAGGAGCCTGAAAAGGCCTGAAAAATACGAGGAGCCTGAAAAGGTGTGAAAAATACGAGGAGCCTGAAAAGGCCTGCAGAATAAGAGGAGCCTGAAAAGGCCTGAAAGATACAAGGAGCCTGAAAAGGCCTGAAAAATACGAGGAGCCTGAAAAGGTGTGAAAAACCCGAGGAGCCTGAAAAGGCCTGAAAAATACGAGGAGCCTGAAAAGGTGTGAAAAATCCGAGGAGCCTGAAAAGACCTGAAAAATACCAGGAGCCTGAAAAGGTGTGAAAAATACGAGGAGCCTGAAAAGTTGTGAAAAATATGAGGAGCATGAAAAGGCCTGAAAAATCGAGGCGCCTGAAGAGGTGTGATAAATATGAGGAGCCTGAAAAGGCCTGAAAAATACGTGGAGCCTGAAAATTCCTGAAAAATACGAGTAGCCTGAAAAGGTGTGAATAATCCAAGGAGCCTGAAAAGGTGTGAAAAATTCGAGGAGCCTGAAAAGGCGTGAATAATCCGAGGAGCCTGAAAAGGCCTGAAAAATACGAGGAGCCTGAAAAGGTGTGAAAAACCTGAGGAGTCTGAAAAGGCCTGAAAAATACGAGGAGCCTGCAAATGTGTGAATAATCCAAGGAGCCTGAAAAGGTGTGAAAAATTTGAGGAGCCTGAAAAGGGGTGAATAATCCAAGGAGCCTGAAAAGGTGTGAAAAATTCGTGGAGCCTGAAAAGGGGTGAATAATCCGAGGAGCCTGAAAAGGCCTGAAAAATACGAGGAGCCTGAAAAGGTGTGAAAAACCTGAGGAGTCTGAAAAGGCCTGAAAAATACGAGGAGCCTGAAAAGGCCTGCAGAATACGAGGAGCCTGAAAAGGTGTGAAAAATACGCGGAGCCTGAAAAGGTGAGAAAAATACGAGGAGCCTCAAAAGGTGTGAAAATACGAGGAGCCTGAAAAGTTGTGAAAAATATGAGGAGCATGCAAAGGCCTGAAAAATCGAGGCGCCTGAAGAGGTGTGATAAATATGAGGAGCCTGAAAAGGCCTGAAAAATACGAGGAGCCTGAAAAGGCCTAAAAAATACGAGGAGCCTGAAAAGGCGTGAAAAAAATGAGGAGCCTGAAAAGGCCTGAAAAATACGAGGAGCCTGAAAAGGCCTAAAAAATACGAGGAGCCTGAAAAGGCGTGAAAAAAATGAGGAGCCTGAAAAGGCCTGAAAAATACCAGGAGCCTGAAAAGGTGTGAAAAATACGAGGAGCCTGAAAAGTTGTGAAAAATATGAGGAGCATGAAAAGGCCTGAAAAATCGAGGCGCCTGAAGAGGTGTGATAAATATGAGGAGCCTGAAAAGGCCTGAAAAATACGTGGAGCCTGAAAATTCCTGAAAAATACGAGTAGCCTGAAAAGGTGTGAATAATCCAAGGAGCCTGAAAAGGTGTGAAAAATTCGAGGAGCCTGAAAAGGGGTGAATAATCCGAGGAGCCTGAAAAGGCCTGTAAAATACGAGGAGCCTGAAAAGGTGTGAAAAACCTGAGGAGTCTGAAAAGGCCTGAAAAGTACGAGGAGCCTGAAAAGGTGTGAAAAATCCGAGGAGCCTGAAAAGGCCTGCAGAATACGAGGAGCCTGAAAAGGCCTGAAAAATATGAGGGCCTGAAAAGGTGTGAAAAATACGAGGAGCTGAAAAGGCCTGAAAAATATGAGGACGCTGAAAAGGTGTGAAAAATACGAGGAGCCTGAAAAGGCCTGAAAAATACGAGGAGCCTGAAAAGGTGTGAAAAATACGAGGAGCCTGAAAAGGACTGAAAAATACGAGGACCCTGAAAAGTTGTGAAAAATACGAGGAGCCTGATAAGGTGTGAAAAATACGAGGAGCCTGAAAAGGTGTGAAAAATACGAAAAAGCCTGAAAAATACGAGGAGCCTGAAAAGGTGTGAAAAATACGAGGAGCCTGGAAAGGCCTGAAAAATACGAGGAGCCTGAAAAGGTGTGAAAAATACGAGGAGCCTGAATAGGCCTGAAAAATACGAGGAGCCTGAAAAGGTGTGAAAAATACGAGGAGCCTGAAACAGTGTGAAAAATACGAGGAGCCTGAAAAGGTGTGAAAAATACGAGTAGCCTGCAAAGGTGTGAAAAATACGAGGAGCCTGAAACAGTGTGAAAAATACGAGGAGCCTGAAAAGTGTGAAAAATACGAGGAGCCTGCAAAGGTGTGAAAAATACGAGGAGCCTGAAAAGGTGTGAAAAATACGAGGAGCCTGAATAGGCTTGAAAAATACGAGGAGCCTGAAAAGGCCTGAAAAATACGAGGAGACTGAAAAGGTGTGAAAAATACGAGGAGCCTGAAAAGGCTTGAAAAATATGAGGAGCCTGAAAAGGTGTGAAAAATACGAGGAGCCTGAAAGGGCCTGAATAATACGAGGAGCCTGAAAAGGTGTGAAAAATATGAGAAGCCTGAAAAGGCCTGAAATATACGAGGAACCTGAAAAGGTGTGAAAAATACGAGGAGCCTGAAAAGGTGTGAAAAATACGAGGAGCCTGAAAAGGCCTGAAATATACGAGGAGCTTGAAAAGGTGTGAAAAATACGAGGAGCCTGAAAAGGTTTGAAAAACACGAGGAGCCTGAAAAGGCCTGAAAAATATGAGGAGCCTGAAAAGTTGTTAAAAATACGAGGAGTCTGAAAAGGCCTGAAAAATATGAGGACCCTGAAAAGGTGTGAAAAATACGAGGAGCCTGAAACGGTGTGTAAAATACGAGGAGCCTGAAAAGGTGTGAAAAATACGAGGAGCCTGCAAAGGTGTGAAAAATATGAGGAGCCTGAAAAGGTGTGAAAAATACGAGGAGCCGGAAAAGGCCCGAAAAATATGAGGAGCCTGAAAACGCCTAAAAAATACGAGGAGCCTGAAAAGGTGTGAAAAATACGAGGAGCCTGAAAAGGCGTGAAAAATACGAGGAGCCTGAAAAGGTGTGAAAAATACGAGGAGCCTGAAAAGCCCTGAAAAATACGAGGAGCCTGAAAAGGCCTGAAAAATACGAGGAGCCTGAAAAGGTGTGAAAAATACGAGGAGCCTGAAAAGGTGTGAAAAATACGAGGAGCCTGAAAAGGCCTGAAATATACGAAGAGCCTGAAAAGCTGTGAAAAATACGAGGAGCCTGAAAAGGCGTGAAAAATACGAGGAGCCTGAAAAGGCCTGAAATATACGAGGAGCTTGAAAAGGCCTGAAAAATACGAGGAGCCTGAAAAGGTGTGAAAAATACGAGGAGCCTGAAAAGGCCTGAAAAATATGAGGAGCCTGAAAAGGCCTGAAAAATACGAGGAGCCTGAAAAGGTGTGAAAAATCGAGGAGCCTGAAAAGGTGTGAAAAATACGAGGAGCCTGAAAAGGTGTGAAAAATACGAGGAGCCTGACAAAGCCTGAAAAATACGAGGACCCTGAAAAGGTGTGAAAAATACGAGGAGCCTGAAAAAGCCTGAAATATCCCAGGAGCCTGAAAAGGCCTGAAAAATACGAGGAGCCTGAAAAGGTCTTGAAAAATACGAGGAGCCTGAAAAGGCGTGAAAAATACGAGGAGCCTGAAAAGGTGAAAAATACGAGGAGCCTGAAAAGGTGTGAAAAATACGAGGAGCCTGAAAAGGTGTGAAAAATACGAGGAGCCTGAAAAGGCCTGAAAAATACGAGGAGCCTGAAAAGGCCTGAAAAAAATAAAGACCCTGAAAAGGTGTGAAAAATACGAGGTGCCTGAAACAGTGTCAAAAATACGAGGAGCCTGAAAAGGTGTGAAAAAAATGAGAAGCCTGAAAAAGCCTGAAAAATACGAGGAGCCTGAAAAGGCCTGAAAAATACGAGGAGCCTGAAAAGGTGTGAAAAATACGAGGAGCCTGAAATGGTGTGAAATATATGAGGAGCCTGAAACGGTATGAAAAATATGAGGAGTCTGAAAAGGCCTGAAAAATACGAGGAGCCTGAAAAGGTGTGAGAAATATGAGGAGCCTGAAAAGGTGTGAAGAATACGAGGAGCCTGACAAAGCCTGAAAAATACGAGGACCCTGAAAAGGTGTGAAAAATACGAGGAGCCTGAAAAGGTGTGAAATATACCAGGAGCCTGAAAAGGCCTGAAAAATACGAGGAGCCTGAAAAGGTGTGTAAAATACGAGGAGCCTGAAAAGGCCTGAAAAATACGAGGAGACTGAAAAGGTGTGAAAAATATGAGGAGCCCGAAAAGATGTGAAAAATACGAGGAGCCTGAAAAGGTGTGAAAAATACGAGGAGCCTGAAAAGGTGTGAAAAATACGAGGAGCCTGAAAAGGTGTGAAAAATACGAGGAGCCTGAAAAGGTGTGAAAAATACGAGGAGCCTGAAAAGGAGTCTGAAAAGGTGTGAAAAATACGAGGAGCCTGAAAAGGTGTGAAAAATACGAGGAGCCTGAAAAGGTGTTAAAAATACGAGGAGCCTGAAAAGGTGAAAAATACGAGGAGCCTGAAAAGGTGTGAAAAATACGAGGAGCCTAAAAAGGTGTGAAAAATACGAGGAGCCTGAAAAGGTGTGAAAAATACGAGGAGCCTGAAAGATGTGAAAAATACGAGGAGCCTGAAAAGGTGTGAAAAATACGAGGAGCCTGAAAAGGTGTGAAAAATACGAGGAGCCTGAAAAGGTGTCAAAAATACGAGAAGCCTGAAAGGTGTGAAAAATACGAGGAGCCTGAAAAGGTGTGAAAAATACGAGGAGCCTGAAACGGCCTGAAAAATACGAGGGGCCTGAAAAGGCGTGAAAAATACGAGGAGCCTGAAAAGGTGTCAAAAATACGAGGAGCCTGAAAAGGCTTGAAAAATACGAGGAGCCTGAAAATGTGTGAAAAATACGAGGAGCCTGAGAAGGTGTGAAAAATATGAGGAGCCTGAAAAGGCCTGAAAAATATGAGGAGCCTGAAAAGGCCTGAAAAATACGAGGAGCCTGAATAAGCCTGAAAAATACGAGGAGCCTGAAAAGGCCTGAAAAATACGAGGAAAAATACGAGGGCCTGAAAAGGCCTGAAAAATACGAGGAGCCTGAAAAGGTGTGAAAAATACGAGGAGCCTGAAAAGGTGTGAAAAATACGAGGAGCCTGAAAAGGCTTGAAAAATATGAGGAGCCTGAAAATGTGTGAAAAATACGAGGAGCCTGAGAAGGTGTGAAAAATACGAGGAGCCTGAAAAGGCCTGAAAAATATGAGGAGCCTGAAAAGGCCTGAAAAATACGAGGAGCCTGAATAGGCCTGAAAAATACGAGGAGCCTGAAAAGGCCTGAAAAATACGAGGAGCCTGAAAAGGTGTGAAAAATACGAGGAGCCTGAATAGGCTTGAAAAATACGAGGAGCCTGAAAAGGCCTGAAAAATACGAGGAGACTGAAAAGGTGTGAAAAATACGAGGAGCCTGAAAAGGCTTGAAAAATATGAGGAGCCTGAAAGGTGTGAAAAATACGAGGAGCCTGAAAGGGCCTGAATAATACGAGGAGCCTGAAAAGGTGTGAAAAATATGAGAAGCCTGAAAAGGCCTGAAATATACGAGGAGCCTGAAAAGGTGTGAAAAATACGAGGAGCCTGAAAAGGTGTGAAAAATACGAGGAGCCTGAAAAGGCCTGAAATATACGAGGAGCTTGAAAAGGTGTGAAAAATACGAGGAGCCTGAAAAGGTTTGAAAAACACGAGGAGCCTGAAAAGGCCTGAAAAATATGAGGAGCCTGAAAAGTTGTTAAAAATACGAGGAGTCTGAAAAGGCCTGAAAAATATGAGGACCCTGAAAAGGTGTGAAAAATACGAGGAGCCTGAAACGGTGTGTAAAATACGAGGAGCCTGAAAAGGTGTGAAAAATACGAGGAGCCTGCAAAGGTGTGAAAAATACGAGGAGCCTGAAAAGGTGTGAAAAATACGAGGAGCCTGAAAAGGCCTGAAAAATATGAGGAGCCTGAAAACGCCTAAAAAATACGAGGAGCCTGAAAAGGTGTGAAAAATACGAGGAGCCTGAAAAAAAATACCTGAGGTGAAAAATACGAGGAGCCTGAAAAGGCCTGAAAAATACGAGGAGCCTGAAAAGGTGTGAAAAATACGAGGAGAAAAGGCCTGAAAACACGAGGAGCCTGAAAAGGTGTGAAAAATACGAGGAGCCTGAAAAGGTGTGAAAAATACGAGGAGCCTGAAAAGGCCTGATAAATACGAGGAGCCTGAAAACGCCTGAAAAATACGAGGAGCCTGAAAAGTTGTTAAAAATACGAGGAGCCTGAAAAGGTGTTAAAAATACGAGGAGCCTGAAAAGGTGTGAAAAATACGAGGAGCCTGAAAAGGTGTGAAAAATACGAGGAGCCTGAAAAGGTGTGAAAAAAACGAGGAGCCTGAAAAGGCCTGAAAAATACGAGGAGCCTGAAAAGGTGTGAAAAATACGAGGAGCCTGAAAAGGTTTGAAAAACACGAGGAGCCTGAAAAGGCCTGAAAAATATGAGGAGCCTGAAAAGTTGTTAAAAATACGAGGATTCTGAAAAGGCCTGAAAAATATGAGGATCCTGAAAAGGTGTGAAAAATACGAGGAGCCTGAAACGGTGTGTAAAATACGAGGAGCCTGAAAAGGTGTGAAAAATACGAGGAGCCTGCAAAGGTGTGAAAAATACGAGGAGCCTGAACCTGAAAAGACGTGAAATAGGGACGAAAGAGGCTGAAAATAAGGAGCTGAAAAGGTGTTTAAAATAAAGGAGCCTGAAAGGCCTGAAAATCCAGTGAGCTGAAAAGGTGTGAAAATACGAGGAGCCTGAAGGTGTAAAAATACTTGGAAGCTTGAAAACTGGGTGAAAATACGATTAGCTGAGGCTGAAAATAACGAGGAGCCTGAAAAGGTGTAAAAATACGAGCGAAGCCTGAAAGCTTGAAAATACGAGGAGGCCTGAAATGCCTGGAAAATACGAAGGAGCCTGAAAAGGCTGAAAAATACGAGAGCTGCCAATCTGAAAATACGAGGAGCCTGAAAGGCCTGAAAAAATATGCAAGACCTGAAAGGGTGAAAATATCGGAGCCTGAAAGGTGGACAAATACGAGGAGCTGAAAGGGTGTGAATAGAGAAGCCCCTGAAAAGGGTGCAATTAGAAGGACGCTGAAGGTAGTGAAAAACGAGGAGCCCTAAAGGTGTGAAATACAGAGGGCCTGAAAAGGTGTGAAAATAACGGAGCCTGAAAAGCCCTGCAGAATAGAGGACCTGAAAGGCCTGAAAAATACGGAGGAGCCTGGAAAGGCCTGAAAGACAAGGACCTGAAGGTGTGAAAAATACGAGGAGGCCTGAAAGGCCCTGAAAAATACGGGGAGCCTGAAAAGGTGTGAAAAATCCGAGGAGCCTGAAAAGGCCTGAAAAATACGAGGAGCCTGAAAAGGTGTGAAAAAATACGAGGAGCCTGAAAGGTGTGAAAAATACGAGGAGCCTGAAAAGGCCTGAAAAATACGAGGAGCCTGAAAAGGCCTGAAAAATACGAGGAGCCTGAAAAGGCCTGAAAAATACGAGGAGCCTGAAAAGGCCTAAAAATACGAGGAGCCTGAAATGGTGTGAAAAATACGAGGAGCCTGAAAAGGTGTGAAAAATACGAGGAGCCTGGAAAGGTGTGAAAAATACGAGGAGCCTGAAAAGGCCTGAAAAATACGAGGAGCCTGAAAAGGTGTGAAAAATACGAGGAGCCTGAAAAGGCTTGAAAAATATGAGGAGCCTGAAAAGGTGTGAAAAATACGAGGAGCCTGAAAGGGCCTGAATAATACGAGGAGCCTGAAAAGGTGTGAAAAATATGAGAAGCCTGAAAAGGCCTGAAATATACGAGGAGCCTGAAAAGGTGTGAAAAATACGAGGAGCCTGAAAAGGCCTGAAAAATACGAGAAGCCTGAAAAGGCGTGAAAAATACGAGGGGCCTGAAAAGGCGTGAAAAATACGAGGAGCCTGAAAAGGTGTGAAAAATACGAGGAGCCTGAAAAGGTGTGAAAAATACGAGGAGCCTGAAAAGGCGTGAAAAGTACGAGGCGCCTAAAGAGGCCTGAAAAATACGAGGAGCCTGAAAATGCGTGAGAAATAGGTGGGGCCTGAAAAGGTGTGAAAAATAGGAGGGGCCTGAAAAGGCCTGAAAAAATGAGGAGCCTGAAAAGGTGTGAAAATTACGAGGAGCCTGAAAAGGTTGAAAAATACGAGGAGCCTAAAAAGGCGTGAAAAATACCAGGAGCCTGAAAAGTTGTGAAATATACGATGAGCCTGAAAAAGTGTGAAAAATACGAGGAGCTTGAAAAGCTGTGAAATATACGAGGAGCCTGAAAAGGCGTGAAAAATACGAGGAGCCTAAAAAGGCCTGAAAAATACGAGGAGCCTGAAAAGGCGTGAAAAATATGAGGGGCCTCGAAAGGTGTGAAAAATACGAGGGGACGGAAAAGGCCTGAGAAAATGAGGAGCCAGAAAAGGTGTGAAAAATACGAGGAGCCTGAAAAGGCGTGAAAAATAAAGGGAGCCTGAAAAGGCCTGAAAAAAACGAGGAGGCTGAAAAAGCCTGAAAAAAACGAGGAGCCTGAAAAGGCGTGAAAAATACGAGGAGCCTGAAAAGGTGTGAAAAATACGAGGAGCCTGAAAAGGTGTGAAAAATACGTGGAGCCTGAAAAGGTGTGAAAAATATGAGCAGCCTGAAAAGGTGTGAAAAATACGAGGAGCCTGAAAAGCCCTGAAAAATACGAGGATCCTGAAAAGGTGTGAAAAATACGCGGAGCCTGAAAAGGTGAGAAAAATACGAGGAGCCTGAAAAGGTGTGAAAATACGAGGAGCCTGAAAAGGCGTGAAAAATATGAGGAGCCTGAAAAGGTGTGAAAAATACGAGAAGGCTAAAAAGATGTGAAAAATACGAGGAGCCTGAAAAGTCGTTAAAAATACGAGGAGTCTGAAGAGGTGTGAAAAATATGAGGAGCCTGAAGAGGTGTGAAAAATACGAGGAGCCTGAAAAGGCCTGAAAAATACGAGGAGCCTGAAAAGGTGTTAAAAATAAAAGGAGCCTGAAAAGACCTGAAAAATTCGAGGAGCCTGAAAAGGCCTGAAAAATACGAGGAGCCTGAAAAGGTGTGAAAAATACTAGGAGCTTGAAAAGGCGTGAAAAATACGAGGAGCCTGAAAGGCGTGAAAAATACGAGGAGCCTGAAAAGGTGTGAAAAATACGAGGAGCCTGAAAAGGCCTGAAAAATACGAGGAGCCTGAAAAGGTGTGAAAAATACGAGGATCCTGAAAAGGCCTGAAAAATACGAGGAGCCTGAAAAGGCCTAAAAAATACGAGGAGCCTGAAAAGGCGTGAAAAATACCAGGAGCCTGAAAAGGTGTGAAAAATACGAGGAGCCTGAAAAGTTGTGAAAAATATGAGGAGCATGAAAAGGCCTGAAAAATACGAGGCGCCTGAAGAGGTGTGATAAATATGAGGAGCCTGAAAAGGCCTGAAAAATACGAGGAGCCTGAAAATTCCTGAAAAATACGAGGAGCCTGAAAAGGTGTGAATAATCCAAGGAGCCTGAAAAGGTGTGAAAAATGCGAGGAGCCTGAAAAGGTGTGAATAATCCGAGGAGCCTGAAAAGGCCTGAAAAATACGAGGAGCCTGAAAAAGTGTGAAAAACCTGAGGAGTCTGAAAAGGCCTGAAAAGTACGAGGAGCCTGAAAAGGTGTGAAAAATCCGAGGAGCCTGAAAAGGCCTGCAGAATACGAGGAGCCTGAAAAGGCCTGAAAAATATGAGGAGCCTGAAAAGGTGTGAAAAATACGAGGAGCCTGAAAAGGCCTGAAAAATACGAGGAGCCTGAAAAGGCCTGAAAAATAGGTGGAGCCTGAAAAGCTGTGAAAAATACGATGAGCCTGAAATGGTGTGAAAAATTCGAGGAGCCTGAAAAGGTGTGAAAAATACGAGGAGCCTGAAAAGGTCTGAAAAATACGAGGAGCCTGAAAAGGTGTGAAAAATACGAGGAGCCTGAAAAGGTGTGATAAATACGAGGAGCCTGAAAAGGTGTGAAAAATTCGAGGAGCCTGGAAAGGTGTGAAAAATACGAGGAGCCTGAAAAGACGTGAAAACTACGAGGAGCCTGAAAAGGTGTGAAAAATACGAGGAGCCTGAAAAGGTGTGTAAAAAACGAGGAGCCTGAGAAGGCGTGAAAAATACAAGGAGCCCGAAAATGCGTGAAAAATACGAGGAGCCTGGAAAGGTGTGTAAAATACGAGGAGCCTGAAAAGGCCTTTAAAATACGGGAAGCCTGAAAAGGTGTGAAAAATACGAGGAGCCTGAAAAGGCCTGAAAGCTATGAGGAGCCTGAAAAGGTGTGAAAAATACGAGGAGCCTGAAAAGGCCTGAAAAATATAAGGGGCGTGAAAAGATGGGAAAGATACGAGGAGCCTGAAAAGGCCTGAAAAATACGAGGAGCCTGAAAAGGTGTGAAAAATACGAGGAGCCTGAAAAGGTGTGAAAAGTTCAAGGAGCTTGAAAAGGTGTGAAAAATACGAGGAGCCTGAAAAGGTGTGAAAAATACGAGGAGCCTGAAAAGGTGGGAAAAATACGAGGAGCCTGAAAAGGTGTAAAAAATACGAGGAGCCTGAAAAGGTGTGAAAAATACGAGCAGCCTGAAAAGGTGTGAAAAATACGAGGAGCCTGAAAAGGCCTGAAAAATACGAGGATCCTGAAAAGGTGTGAAAAATACGAGGAGCCTGGAAAGGCCTGAAAAATACGAGGAGCCTGAAACGGCCTGAAAAATACGAGGAGCCAAAAAGGTGTGAAAAATATGCGGAGCCTGAAAAGGTGTGAAAAATACGAGGGGCCAGAAAAGGTGTGAAAAATACGAGGAGCCTGAAAAGGCGTGAAAAATACGAGGAGCCTGAAAGGCCTGAAAAACACGGGAGCCAGAAAAGGCCTGAAAAATATGAGGGGCCTGAAAAGGTGTGAAAAATACGAGGAGACTGAAAAGGCCTGAAAAATATGAGGAGCCTGAAAAGGCCTGAAAAAAACGAAGAGCCTGAAAATGCCTGAAAAATACAAGGAGCCTGAAAAGGCCTGAAAAATACGAGGAGCCTGAAAAGGTGTGAAAAATACGCGGAGCCTGAAAAGGTGAGAAAAATACGAGGAGCCTGAAAAGGTGTGAAAATCTCGTATTTTTCACGCCTTTTCAGGCTCCTCGTATTTTTCACAGCGTTTCAGGTTCCTCATATTTTTCACACCTTTTCAGGCTCCTCGTATTTTTCACACCTTTCAGGCTACTCTTATTTATCAAGCCTTTTCAGGCTCCTCGTATTTTTCAGGCCTTTTCAGGCTCCTCGTATTTTTCACACCTTTTCAGTCTCCTCGTATTTTTTAGGCGTTTTCAGGCTCCTCATATTTTTCAGGCCTTTTCAGGCTCCTCGTATTTTTCACACCTTTTCAGGCTCCTCGTTTTTTCACACCTTTTCAGGCTCCTCGATTTTCACACCTCTCAGGCTCCTCGTATTTTTCCACATATTTCAAGGCTCCTCGTATTTTCCACACCTTTTCAGGCTCCATATTTTTCAGGCCTTTTCAGGCTCCTCGTATTTTTTCACCACCTTTCAGGCACCTCATATTTTCAGGCCCTTTTTTTTTTTTTTTTTTTTTTTTTTATCTTTTTTTTTTTTTTTCTTTTCTTTTTTTTTCTTTTTTATTTTTCACGACTTTTCAGGCTCCTCGTATTTTTCACGCCTTTTCAGGCTCCTCGTATTTTTCACACCCTTTCAGGCTCCTCGTATTTTTCACACCTTTTCAGGCTCCTAGTATTTTTCACACCTTTTCAGGCTCCTCGTATTTTTCACACCTTTTCTGGCTCCTTGTGTTTTTCACACCTTTTCAGGCTCCTCGTATTTTCAGGCCTTTTCAGGCTCCTCGTATTTTTCACGCCTTTTCAGGTTTTCCTCGTTTTTTTCACCGGCTTTTCAGACTCCTCGTTATTTTACACCTTTTCAGGCTTCTCGTACTTCTCACACCTTTTCAGGCTTCCTGTTTTCACACCTTTTCACGCCCCTCAATTTTTCAGGCTTTTTCAGGGCCCTCTGATTTTTCAGGCCTTTTCAAGCTCCTCATGCTTCCGCCTTTTCAGGGGGGGGCCCCTCCCCTCGTTATTTCAGGCATTTTCAGGCTCCTCGTATTTTTCACACCTCTTCAGGCTCCTCGTATTTTTCACAACTCTTCAGGCTCCTCGTATTTTTGAAGACTTTTCAGGCTCCTCGTATTTTTCACATCTTTTCAGGCTCCTCGTATTTTTCACACCTTTTGAGGCTCCTCATATTTTTCACAGCTTTTCAGGCTTCTCATATTTTACAGGCCTTTTCAGGCTCCTCGTATTTTAAAGGCCTTTTCAGGCTCCTCGTAGTTTTCACACCTTTTCAGGCTCCTCGTATTTTTCACACATTTTCAGGCTCCTCGTATTTTTCAGGCCTTTTCAGGCTCATCGTATTTTTCACATCTTTTCACGCCCCTCATATTTTTCAGGCCTTTTCAGGCTCCTCGTATTTTTCACACCTTTTCAGGCTTCTAATATTTTTCAGGCCTTTTCAGGCTCCTCATATTTTTCACACCTTTTCAGGCTCCTCATATTTTTCACACCTTTTCAGGCTCCTCGTATTTTTCACAACCTTTTCAGACTCCTCGTATTTTTCAGGCCTTTTCAGGCTCCTCGTATTTTTCACTCTTTTCATCATATTTTTCAGGGCTTTTCAGGCACCTCGAATTTTTCAGGCCCTTTCAGGCTCCTCGTATTTTACAGGCCTTTTCAGGCTCCTCGTATTTTTCACACCTTTTCAGGCTCCTCGTATGTTTCAGGCTTTTTCAGACTCCTCGTATTTTTCACACCTTTTCAGGCTCCTAGTATTTTTCACGCTTTTTCAGGCTCCTCCTATTTTTCACGGCTTTTCAGGCTGCTCGTCTTTTTCACACCTTGTCAGACTCCTCGTATTTTTCACACCATTTCAGGCTCTTCGTATTTTTCACACCTTTTCTGGCTCCTCGTATTTTTAAGGCCTTTAGAGGATCCTCATATTTTTCACATATTTTCAGGCTTCTTTTATTTTTCATACCTCTTCAGGCTCCTCGTATTTTTCAGGCCTTTTCAGTCTCCTCGTATTTTTCACGCCTTTTCAGGCTCCTTGTATTTTTCAAGCCTTTTCAGTCTCCTCGTATTTTACACACCTTTTCAGGCTCCTCGTATATTTCACACCTTTTCAGGCTCCTCGAAGTTTTCACGCATTTTCAGGCTGCTCGAATTTTTCACACCTTTTCAAGCTCCTCGTATTTTTCACACATTTTCAGGCTCCTCGTATTTTTCAGGCCTTTTCAGGCTCATCGTATTTTTCACATCTTTTCACGCCCCTCATATTTTTCAGGCCTTTTCAGGCTCCTCGTATTTTTCACACCTTTTCAGGCTTCTAATATTTTTCAGGCCTTTTCAGGCTCCTCATATATTTCACACCTTTTCAGGCTCCTCATATTTTTCACACCTTTTCAGGCTCCTCGTATTTTTCACACCTTTTCAGACTCCTCGTATTTTTCGGGCCTTTTCAGGCTCCTCGTATTTTTCACTCCTTTTCAGTCCCCTCGAATTTTTCAGGCCTTTTCAGGCTCCTCGTATTTTTCACAACTTTTCAGGCTCCTCATATTTTTCAGGGCTTTTCAGGCACCTCGAATTTTTCAGGCCCTTTCAGGCTGCTCGTATTTTACAGGCCTTTTCAAGCTCCTCGTATTTTTCACACCTTTTCAGGCTCCTCGTATGTTTCAGGCTTTTTCAGACTCCTCGTATTTTTCACACCTTTTCAGGCTCCTAGTATTTTTCACGCTTTTTCAGGCTCCTCCTATTTTTCACGGCTTTTCAGGCTGCTCGTCTTTTTCACACCTTGTCAGACTCCTCGTATTTTTCACACCATTTCAGGCTCTTCGTATTTTTCACACCTTTTCTGGCTCCTCGTATTTTTAAGGCCTTTACAGGATCCTCATATTTTTCACATATTTTCAGGCTCCTTTTATTTTTCATACCTCTTCAGGCTGCTCGTATTTTTCAGGCCTTTTCAGGCTCCTCGTATTTTTCACGCCTTTTCAGGCTCCTTGTATTTTTCAAGACTTTTCAGGCTTCTCATATTTTACACACCTTTTCAGGCTCCTCGTATATTTCACACCTTTTCAGGCTCCTCGAAGTTTTCACGCCTTTTCAGGCTGCTCGAATTTTTCACACCTTTTCAAGCTCCTCGTATTTTTCACACATTTTCAGGCTCCTCGTATTTTTCACACCTCTTCAGGCTCCTCGTATTTTTCACACATTTTCAGGCTCATCGTATTTTTCACACATTTTCAGGCTCCTCATATTTTACAGGCATTTTCAGGCTCCTCGTATTTTTCACACCTCTTCAGGCTCCTCGTATTTTTCACAACTCTTCAGGCTCCTCGTATTTTTCAAGACTTTTCAGGCTCCTCGTATTTTTCACATCTTTTCAGGCTCCTCGTATTTTTCACACCTTTTGAGGCTCCTCATATTTTTCACAGCTTTTCAGGCTTCTCGTATTTTTCACACCTTTTCAGGCTCCTTGTATTTTTCACAACTTTTCAGGCTCTTCGTATTTTTCACACCTTTTCAGGCTCCTCATATTTTTCACACCTTTTCAGGGTCCGCGTATATTTCACACCTTTTCAGGCTCCTCGTATTTTTCAGGCCTTTTCAGGCTCCTCGTATTTTTCACATCTTTTCACGCCCGTCATATTTTTCAGGCCTTTTTAGGCTCCTCGTATTTTTCACACCTTTTCAGGCTTCTCATATTTTTCAGGCCTTTTCAGGCTCCTCGTATATTTCACACCTTTTCAGGCTCCTCATATTTTTCACACCGTTTCAGGCTCCTCGTATTTTTCACACCTTTTCAGACTCCTCGTATTTTTCAGGCCTTTTCAGGCTCCTCGTATTTTTCACTCCTTTTCAGACCCCTCGTATTTTTAGGCCTTTTCAGGCTCCTCGTATTTTTCACACCTTTTCAGGCTCCTCCTATTTTTCACACCTTTTCAGGCCCCTCGTATTTTTCACACCTTTTCGGGCTCCTCGTATTTTTCACACCTTTTCACGCCCCTCATATTTTTCAGGCCTTTTCAGGCTCCTCGTATTTTTCACACCTTTTCAGGCTCCTCATATTTTTCAGGCCTTCTCAGGCTCCTCGTATTTTTCACACCTTTTCAGGCTCCTCGTATTTTAAAGGCCTTTTCAGGCTCCTCGTTTTTTACATACCTTTTCAGGCTCCTCGTATTTTTCACGCCTTTTCATGCTCCTTGTATTTTTCAAGCCTTTTCAGGCTCCTCGTACTTTACACACCTTTTCTGGCTCCTCGTATTTTTCACACCTTTTCAGGCTCCTCGAAGTTTTCACGCCTTTTCAGGCTGCTCGAATTTTTCACACCTTTTCATGCTCCTCGTATTTTTCACACCTTTTCAGGCTCCTCGTATTTTTCACACCTTTTCAGGCTCCTCGTATTTTTCACACCTTTCAGGCTCCTCGTATTTTTAACACCCTTTCAGGCTCCTCGTATTTTTCACACCTTTTCAGGCTCCTCGTAATTTTTACGCCTTTTCAGGCTCCTCGTATTTTTCAGGCCTTTTCAGGCTCCTCGTATTTTTCACACTTTTTCAGGCTCCTCATATTTTTCAGGCATTTTCAGGCTCCTCATATATTTCACACCTTTTCATGCTCCTCATATTTTTCAAACATTTTCAGGCTCCTTGTATTTTTCACACCTTTTCAGGCTCCTCGTATTTTTCACATCGTTTCAGGCCCTCGTATTTTTCACGCCTTTTCAGGCTCCTCGTATTTTTCACACCTTTTCAGGCTCCTCGTATTTTTCACACCTGATCAGGCTCCTCGTATTTTTCACACCTTTTCAGGATCCTCGTATTTTTCACACCTCTTCAGGCTCCTCATATTTTTTACACCTCTTCAGGCTCCTCGTATTTTTCACACTTTTTCAGGCTCCTCATATTTTTCAGGCATTTTCCGGCTCCTCGTATTTTTCAGGCCTTTTCAGGCTTCTCCTATTTTTCACACCTTTTCAGTCTCCTCGTATTTTACAGGCCTTTTCAGGCTCCTCATATTTTTCACACCTTTTCAGGCTCCTCGTATTTTTCACACCTTTTCAGGCTTCTCATATTTTTCACTCCTTTTCAGGCCCCTCGTATTATTCAGGCCTTTTCTGGCTCCTCGTATTTTTCACAACTTTTAAGGATCCTCATATTTTTCAGGCCTTTTCAGGCTCCACGTATTTTTCACTCCTTTTCAGTCCCCTCGAATTTTTCAGGCCTTTTCAGGCTCCTCGTATTTTTCACAACTTTTCAGGCTCCTCATATTTTTCAGGGCTTTTCAGGCACCTAGAATTTTTCAGGCCCTTTCAGGCTCCTCGTATTTTACAGGCCTTTTCAGGCTCCTCGTATTTTTCACACCTTTTCAGGCTCCTCGTATGTTTCAGGCTTTTTCAGACTCCTCGTATTTTTCACACCTTTTCAGGCTCCTAGTATTTTTCACGCTTTTTCAGGCTCCTCCTATTTTTCACAGCTTTTCAGGCTCCTCGTCTTTTTCACACCTTGTCAGACTCCTCGTATTTTTCACACCATTTCAGGCTCTTCGTATTTTTCACACCTTTTCAGGCTCCTCGTATTTTTCAGTCCTTTTCAGGCTCCTCGTATTTTTCACGCCTTTTCAGGCTCCTTGTATTTTTCAAGCCTTTTCAGTCTCCTTGTATTTTACACACCTTTTCAGGCTCCTCGTATATTTCACACCTTTTCAGGCTCCTCGAAATTTTCACGCCTTTTCAGGCTGCTCGAATTTTTCACACCTTTTCAAGCTCCTCGTATTTTTCACACCTTTTCAGGCTCCTCGTATTTTTCACACCTTTTCAGGCTCCTCATATTTTTCACACCTTTTCAGGCTCCTCGTATTTTTCACACCTTTTCAGGCTCCTCATATTTTTCACACCTTTTCAGGCTCCTCGTGTTTTTCACGCCTTTTCAGGCTCCTCGTATTTTTCAGGCCTTTTCAGGCTCCTCGTATTTTTCACACCTTTTTAGACTTCTCGTATTTTTCACACCTTTTCAGGCTCCTCGTATTATTCACACCTTTTCAGACTCCTCGTAATTTTCACACCTCTTCAGGCTCCTCGTATTTTTCACACCTTTTCAGGCTCCTCTTATTTTTCAGGGCTTTTCAGGCTCCAGGTATTTTTTACACCTTTTCAGGCTCCTCGTATTTTTCAAGCCTTTTCCGGCTGCTCATATTTTTCACACCTTTTCAGGACCCTCATATTTTTCAGGCCATTTCAGGCTCCTCGTATTTTTCACATCTTTTCAGGCTCCTCGTATTTTTCACACCTTTTGAGGCTCCTCGTGTTTTTCAGGCTTTTTGAGACTCCTCGTATTTTTCACACCTTTTCAGGCTCCTAGAATTTTTCACGCTTTTTCAGGCTACTTGTATTTTTCACGCCTTTTCAGGCTCCTCGTCTTTTTCACACCTTTTCAGGCTCCTCGTATTTTTCACACCATTTCAGGCTCTTCGTATTTTTCACACCTTTTCAGGTTCCTCGTATTTTTCACACCTTTTCAGGCTCCTCGAATTTTTCAGGCCTTTTCAGGTTCCTCGTATTTTTCACACCTTTTCAGGCTCCTCGAATTTTTCAGTCCTTTTCAGGTTCTTCCTATTTTTCAGGCCTTTTCAGGCTCCACGTATTTTTCAGGCCTTTTCATGCACCTCATATTTGTCAGGCCTTTTCATGCACCTCGAATTTTTCAGGCCCTTTCAGGCTTCTCGTATTTTACAGGCGTTTTCAGGCTCCTCGTATTTTTCACACCTTTTCAGGCTCCTCGTATTTTTCACGCCTTTTCAGGCTCCTCGTATTTTTCAGGCCTTTCCAGGCTCCCTGTATTTTTCACACCTTTTCAGGGTTCTCGTATTTTTCAGGCTTTGTCTGGCTCCTCGTATTTTTCACACCTTTTCAGGCTCCTCGTATTTTTCAGGCCTTTTCAGGCTCCTCGTATTTTTCACACCTTTTCAGGCTCTTCGTATTTTTCACGCCTTTTCCGGCTCCTAGTATTTTTCACATCTTTTCACGCCCGTCATATTTTTCAGGCCTTTTTAGGCTCCTCGTATTTTTCACACCTTTTCAGGCTTCTCATATTTTTCAGGCCTTTTCAGGCTCCTCGTATATTTCACACCTTTTCAGGCTCCTCATATTTTTCACACCGTTTCAGGCTCCTCGTATTTTTCACACCTTTTCAGACTCCTCGTATTTTTCAGGCCTTTTCAGGCTCCTCGTATTTTTCACTCCTTTTCAGACCCCTCGTATTTTTAGGCCTTTTCAGGCTCCTCGTATTTTTCACACCTTTTCAGGCTCCTCCTTTTTTCACACCTTTTCAGGCCCCTCGTATTTTTCACACCTTTTCAGGCTCCTCGTATTTTTCACAACTTTTCAGGCTCCTTTTATTTTTCACGCCTTTTCAGGCTCCTTGTATTTTTCAGGCCTTTTCAGGCTCCTCGTACTTTACACACGTTTTCAGGCTCCTCGTATTTTTCACACCTTTTCAGGCTCCTCAAAGTTTTCACGCCTTTTCAGGCTGCTCGAATTTTTCACACCTTTTCATGCTCCTCGTATTTTTCACACCTTTTCAGGCTCCTCGTATTTTTCACAACTTTTCAGGCTCCTCGTATTTTTCACACCTTTTCAGGCTCCTCGTATTTTTCACGCCTTTTCAGGCTCCTCCTATTTTTCACACCTTTTCAGGCTCCTCCTATTTTTCACACCTTTTCAGGCTCCTCCTATTGCTCACACCTTTTCAGGCTCCTCGTATTTTTCACGCCTTTTCAGGCTCCTCGTATTTTTCAGGCCTTTTCAGGCTCCTCGTATTTTTCACACCTTTTCTGGCTCCTAGTATTTTTAAGGCCTTTACAGGATCCTCATATTTTTCAAACATTTTCAGGCTCCTTGTATTTTTCACACCTTTTCAGGCTCCTCGTATTTTTCACACCTTTTCAACCTCCTCCTATTTTTCACACCTTTTCAGGCCCTCGTATTTTTCACACCTTTTCAGGCTCCTCGTATTTTTCACACCGTTTCAGGCTCCTCGTATTTTTCACGCCTTTTCAGGCTCCTCGTGTTTTTCAGGCCTTTTCAGGCTCCTCGTATTTTTCACACCTTTACAGGCTCCTCGTATTTTTCACGCTTTTTCAGGCTCCTCGTATTTTTCACACCTGATCAGGCTCCTCGTATTTTTCACACCTTTTCAGGCTCCTCGTATTTTTCACACCTCTTCAGGCTCCTCGTATTTTTTACACCTCTTCAGGCTCCTCGTATTTTTCACACTTTTTCAGGCTCCTCATATTTTTCAGGCATTTTCCGGCTCCTCGTATTTTTCAGGCCTTTTCAGGCTTCTCATATTTTTCACACCTTTTCAGTATCCTCGTATTTTACAGGCCTTTTCAGGCTCCTCATATTTTTCACACCTTTTCAGGCTCCTCGTATTTTTCACACCTTTTGAGGCTCATCGTGTTTTTCAGGCTTTTTCAGACTCCTCGAATTTTTCACACCTTTTCAGGCTCCTAGAATTTTTCACGCTTTTTCAGGCTACTTGTATTTTTCACGCCTTTTCAGGCTCCTCGTCTTTTTCACACCTTTTCAGACTCCTCGTATTTTTCACACCTTTTCAGGCTCTTCGTATTTTTCACACCTTTTTCAGGGTCCTCGTATTTCACACCTTTTGTTCAGGCCTCCTCGAATTTTTCCAGGCCTTTTCAGGTTCCTCGTATTTTTTCCACACCTTTTTCAGGCTCCTCGAAGTTTTTCAGGCCTTTTCAGTTTCTTCCTATTTTTCAGGCTTCAAGGCTCCACGTAATTTTTCAGCCTTTCACTGCACCTCATATTTGTCAGGCCTTTTCATGCACTCGAATTTTCAGCCCTTCAGGCTTCTCAGTATTTTACAGGCCTTTTCAGGCTCCTCGTATTCACACCTTTCAGCTCCTCCGTATTTTACAGGCCTTTTCAGGCTCCTCCTTATTTTTCACACCTTTTCAGAGCTCCTCATATTATTTCACACCTTTTCAGGCTCCTCGTATTTTTCACGCCTTTTCAGGCTCCTCGTATTTTTCATGCCTTTTCAGGCTCCTCGTATTTTTCAGGCCTTTTCAGGCTCATCGTATTTTTCACACCTTTTCAGGCTCCTCGTATTTTTCAGGCCTTTTCAGGCTCCTCGTATTTTACAGGCCTTTTCAGGCTCCTCATATTTTTCAGGCCTTCTCAGGCTCCTCGAATTTTTCACACCTTTTCAGGCTCTTCGTATTTTTCAGGCCTTCTCAGGCTCCTCGTATTTTTCACACCTTTTCAGGCTCCTCGTATTTTAAAGGCCTTTTCAGGCTCCTCGTTTTTTACATACCTTTTCAGGCTCCTCGTATTTTTCACGCCTTTTCAGGCTCCTTGTATTTTTCAAGCCTTTTGAGGCTCCTCGTACTTTACACACCTTTTCAGGCTCCTCGTATTTTTCACACCTTTTCAGGCTCCTCGAAGTTTTCACGCCTTTTCAGGGTCCTCGTATATTTCACACCTTTTCAGGCTCCTCGAATTTTTCACACCTTTTCAGGCTCCTCATATTTTTCACACCTTTTCAGGCTCCTCGTATTTTTCACGCCTTTTCAGGCTCCTCGTATTTTTCAGGCCTTTTCAGGCTCCTTGTATTTTTCACACCTTTTCAGGTTCCTCGTATTTTTCAGGCCTTTTCAGGCTCCTCGTATTTTTCACACTTTTTCATGCCCCTCATATTTTTCAGGCCTTTCCGGCTCCTCGTAATTTTCCCGCATTTTCCGGCTCCTCGTGTTTTCTTTACAGGATCCTCATATTTTTCACACATTTTCAGGCTCCTTGTATTTTTCACACCTTTTCAGGCTCCTCGTATTTTTCACACCTTTTCAAGCTCCTCCTATTTTTTACACCTTTTCAGGCCCTCGTATTTTTCACACCTTTTCAGGCTCCTCGTATTTTTCACACCTTTTCAGGCCCCTCGTATTTTTCACACCTTTTCAGGCTCCGCATATTTTTCACACCTTTTTAGGCTCCTCGTATTTTTCAGGCCGTTTCAGGCTCCTCGTATTTTTCAGGCCTTTCCAGGCTCCTCGTATTTTTCACACCTTATCAGGATCCTCGTATTTTTCAGGCCTTTTCAGGCTCCTCGTATTTTTCACACCTTTTCAGGCTGCTCGTATTTTTCACACCTTTTCAGGCTCCTCGTATTTTTTACACCTTTTCAGGCTCCTCGTATTTTTCACACCTTTTCAGGCTCCTCATAGTTTTCATCCCTTTTCAGGCTCCTCGTATTTTTCACACCTTTTCAGGCTCCTCATAGTTTTCATCCCTTTTCAGGCTCCTCGTATTTTTCCCACCTTTTCAGGCTTCCCGTATTTTAAAGGCCTTTTCAGGCTCCTCGTATTTTACACACCTTTCCAGGCTCCTCGTATTTTTCACGCATTTTCTGGCTCCTTGTATTTTTCACGCCTTCTCAGGCTCCTCGTTTTTTACACACCTTTTCAGGCTCCTCGTATTTTTCACACCTTTTCAGGCTCCTCGTAGTTTTCACCTCTTTTCAGGCTCCTCGTATTTTTCACACCTTTTCAGGCTCCTCGAATTTTTCACACCTTTTCAGGCTCCTCGTATATTTCACATCTTTTCAGGCTCCTCGTATTTTTCACACCTTTTCAGGCTCCTCGTATTTTTCACACCTTTTCAGACTCCTCGTATTTTTCACGCCTTTTCAGGCTCCTCATATTTTTCACACCTTTTCAGGCTCCTCGGATTTTTCACACCTTTTCAGGCTCCTTGTATTTTACAGGCCTTTTCAGGCTCCTCCGATTTTTCACACCTTTTCAGGCTCCTCGTATTTTTCAGGCCTTTTCAGGCTCCTCGTATTTTTCACACCTTTTCAGGCTCCTCTTATTCTGCAGGACTTTTCTGCTCCGCGAATTTTTCACACCTTTTCAGGCTCCTCGTATTTTTCAGGCCTTTTCAGGCTCCTCGTATTTTTCACACCTTTTCAGGCTCCTCGTGTTTTTCACACCTTTTTAGGCTCCTCGTACTTTTCTCACCTTTTCATGCTCCTCGTATTTCTCACACCTTTTCAGGCTCCTCGTATTTTTCAGGCCTTTTAATGCTCCTCGTATTTTTCACACCTTTTCCGGCTCCTCGTATTTTTCAGGCCTTTTTAGTCTCCTGGTATACTTCACAACTTTTCAGGCCCCTCGTGTTTTTCATGCCTTTCAGGCTCCTCGTATTTTTCACGCCTTTTCATGCTCCTCGTATTTTTCACACCTTTTCCGGCTCCTCGTATTTTTCAGGCCTTTTTAGTCTCCTGGTATTCTTCACACCTTTTCACGTATTTTTCACACCTTTTTAGGCTCCTCGTATTTTTCCGGCCGTTTCAGGCTCCTCGTATTTTTCAGGCCTTTCCAGGCTCCTCGTATTTTTCACACCTTTTCCGGATCCTCGTATTTTTCAGGCCTTTTCAGGCTCCTCGTATTTTTCACACCTTTTCAGGCTCCTCGTATTTTTCACACCTTTTCAGGCTCCTCGTATTTTTTACACCTTTTCAGGCTCCTCGTATATTTCACATCTTTTCAGGCTCCTCGTATTTTTCACACCATTTCAGGCTCCTCGAATTTTTCACACCTTTTCAGGCTCCTTGAACTTTTCACACCTTTTCAGGCTCCTCGTATTTTTCACACCTTTTCAGGCTCCTCGTATTTTTCAGGCCTTTTCAGGCTACTCGTATCTTTCACATATTTTCACGCCCCTTATATTTTTCAGGCCTTTTCAGGCTCCTCGTATTTTTCACACCTTTTCAGGCTCCTCATAGTTTTCAGGCCTTTTCAGGCTCCTCGTATTTTTCACACCTTTTCAGGCTTCCCGTATTTTAAAGGCCTTTTCAGGCTCCTCGTATTTTACACACCTTTCCAGGCTCCTCATATTTTTCACGCATTTTCGGGCTCCTTGTAATTTTCACGCCTTCTCAGGCTCCTCGTATTTTACACACCTTTTCAGGCTCCTCGTATTTTTCACACCTTTTCAGACTCCTCGTATTTTTTCACGCCTTTTCAGGCTCCTCATATTTTTCACACCTTTTCAGGCTCCTCGGATTTTTCACACCTTTTCAGGCTCCTTGTATTTTACAGGCCTTTTCAGGCTCCTCCGATGTTTCACACCTTTTCAGGCTCCTCGTATTTTTCAGGCCTTTTCAGGCTCCTCGTATTTTTCACACCTTTTCAGGCTCCTCTTATTCTGCAGGACTTTTCTGCTCCGCGTATTTTTCACACCTTTTCAGTCTCCTCGTATTTTTCAGGCCTTTTCAGGCTCCTCGTATTTTTCACACCTTTTCAGGCTCCTCGTGTTTTTCACACCTTTTTAGGCTCCTCGTACTTTTCTCACCTTTTCATGCTCCTCGTATTTCTCACACCTTTTCAGGCTCCTCGTATTTTTCAGGCCTTTTAATGCTCCTCGTATTTTTCACACCTTTTCCGGCTCCTCGTATTTTTCAGGCCTTTTTAGTCTCCTGGTATACTTCACAACTTTTCAGGCTCCTCGTGTTTTTCATGCCTTTCAGGCTCCTCGTATTTTTCACGCCTTTTCATGCTCCTCGTATTTTTCACACCTTTTCCGGCTCCTCGTATTTTTCAGGCCTTTTTAGTCTCCTGGTATTCTTCACACCTTTTCAGGCTCCTCGTGTTTTTCATGCCTTTCGGCTCCTCGTATTTTTCATGCCTTTTCCGGCTCCGCGTATTTTTCACACCTTTTCAGTCCTCCTCGGAATTTTCGGCCTTTTCAGGGCTCTCGGATTTTTCAGGCTTCAGGGGCTCCTGTATTTTTTCACGCCTTTTTCAGGCTCCCGTATTTTTCACACCTTTTCGTCCTCGATATTTTTCATGCCTTTTTTCATGCTCCTTGTATTGTTTTTACAACCTTTTCGGGTCTTTTTCCAGCCCTTTTCAGGGCTCCTCGGATTTTTCAGGTCTTTCAGGGCTCTTCTTATTTTTAACACGTTTCAGGCTCCTCGTATTTTTCACGCCTTTTCAGGCTCCTGGTATTTTTCAGGCCTTTTCAGGCTCCTCGTATTTTTCACGCCTTTTCAGGCTCCTCGTATTTTTTAGGCCTTTTCAGGCTCCTCGTGTTTTTCAGGCCATTTCAGGCTCCTCGTATATTTCACACCTTTTCAGGCTCCTCGTATTTTTCAGGCCTTTTCAGGCTCCTCGTATTCTGCAGGCCATTTCAGGCTCCTCGGATTTTTCACACCTTTTCAGGCTCCTCGTATTTTTCAGGCCTTTTCAGGCTCCTCAGGTTTTTCACACCTTTTCAGGCTCCTCGTATTTTTCAGGCCTTTTCAGGCTCCTCGTATTTTTCAGGCCTTTTCAGGCTCCTCTTATTCTGCAGGCCTTTTCAGGCTCCTCGTATTTTTCACACCTTTTCAGGCTCCTCGTATTTTTCAGGCCTTTTCAGGCTCCTCGTATATTTCACACCTTTTCAGGCTCCTCGTATTTTTCAGGCCTTTTCAGGCTCCTCGTTTTTTTCACACCTTTTCAGGCCCCTCATATTTTTCAGGCCTTTTCTGGCTCCCGTGTTTTTCAGGCCTTTCAGGCTCCTCGTATTTTTCACGCCTTTTCAGGCTCCTCGTATTTTTCACACCTTTTCTGGCCCCTCGTATTTTTCACACCTTTTCAGGCTCCGCATATTTTTCACACCTTTTTGGCTCCTCGTATTTTTCAGGCCGTTTCAGGCTCCTCGTATTTTTCAGGCCTTTCCAGGCTCCTCGTATTTTTCACACCTTTTCAGGATCCTCGTATTTTTCAGGCCTTTTCAGGCTCCTTGTATTTTTCACACCTTTTCAGGCTGCTCATATTTTTCACACCTTTTCAGGCTCCACGTATTTTTCACACCTTTTCAGGCTCCTCATATTTTTCACACCTTTTCAGGCTCCTCGTATTTTTCAGGCCTTTTCAGGCTTCTCGTATTTTTCACACCTTTTCAGGATCCTCGTATTTTTCAGGCCTTTTCAGGCTCCTCGTATTTTTCACACCTTTTCAGGCTGCTCGTATTTTTCACACCTTTTCAGGCTCCTCGTATTTTTTACACCTTTTCAGGCTCCTCGTATTTTTCACACCTTATCAGGCTCCTCGTATTTTTCACACCTTTTCAGGCTCCTCGTATTTTTCACACCTTTTCAAGCTCCTTGAACTTTTCACACCTTTTCAGCCTCCTCGTATTTTTCACAACTTTTCAGGCTCCTCGTTTTTTTCAGGCCTTTTCAAGCTCCTCATATCTTTCACATCTTTTCACGCCCCTTATATTTTTCAGGCCTTTTCAGGCTCCTCGTATTTTTCACACCTTTTCAGGCTCCTCATAGTTTTCAGGCCTTTTCCGGCTCCTCGTATTTTTCACACCTTTTCAGGCTTCCCGTCTTTTAAAGGCCTTTTCAGGCTCCTCGTATTTACACACCTTTTAAAATACGAGGAGACTGAAAAGGTGTGAAAAATATGAGAAGCCTGAAAAGGCCTGAAAAATACGAGGAGCCGGAAAATGCCTGAAAAATATGAGGAGCCTGAAAAAGTGTGAAAAATACGAGGAGCCTGAAGAGGTGTAAAAAATATGAGGAGCCTGAAGAGGTGTGAAAAATACGAGGAGCCTGAAAAGGTGTGAAAAATACGAGGAGCCTGATCAGGTGTGAAAAATACGAGGAGCCTGAAAAAGCGTGAAAAATACGAGGAGCCTGTAAAGGTGTGAAAAATACGAGGAGCCTGAAAAGGCCTGAAAAACACGAGGAGCCTGAAAAGGCGTGAAAAATACGAGGAGCCTGAAACGGTGTGAAAAATACGAGGAGCCTGAAAAGGTGTGAAAAATTACGAGGGCCTTTGAAAAGGTGTTGAAAATAGGAGGAGGGTTGGAAAACGGTGTGAAAATACGAGGAGCCTGAAAAGGGGTGAAAAATACTAGGAGCTTGAAAAGGCGTGAAAAATACGAGGAGCCTGAAAGGCGTGAAAAATACGAGGAGCCTGAAAAGGTGTGAAAAATACGAGGAGCCTGAAAAGGCCTGAAAAATACGAGGAGCCTGAAAAGGTGTGAAAAATACGAGGAGCCTGAAAAGGCGTGAAAAATACGAGGAGCCTGAAAAGGTGTGAAAAATCCGACGAGCCTGTAAAGGTGTGAAAAATACGAGGAGCCTGAAAATGTGTGAAAAATATGAGGAGCCTGTCAAGGCCGTAAAAATACGAGGAGCCAGAAAAGGTGTGAAAAAATACGAGGAGCCTTGAAAAGGTGTAAAAATACGAGGAGCATTGAAGGGAGATTCGTTGTTGTGAATAAATTTCGAGCAGGCCTGAAAAGGCGGTGATTGAACCCTTTGAGGGAGCCTTTGGAAAAATGGGTTTTGTGAAAAAATACGAGGACTCGAAAACGTGTGTATAAAGTACGAGAGCCTTGAAAGGCCTGAAAAACAAGGAGCCTGGGAAAGGCTGTTTGAAGAAATACGAGGAGCCTGAAAGTTGTGAAAAAAAATTACGATGGAGCCTGAAAAGGTGTGAAAAATTTACGAGGGGGCCTGAAAGGTGGTTTTTGAAAAAAAGTGAAGGAGCCTGAAAAGGTGTGAAGAAAAAATACGAGGAGAATAATGAAAAGGCCTAAAAATACGAGGGTCTGAAGGAGTGAAAAATACGAGGAGCCTGAAAAAGGCCTGAAAAATCGAGGAGTCTGAAAAGGTGTGAAAATACGAGGAGGCCTGACAACGGTCATATATACCTTGTTGTGAAAAAAAAATATGAGGAGCCTGAAAAGGTGTGAAAAATACGAGGAGCCTGAAAAGGTGTGAAAAATACGAGGAGCCTGAAAAGGTGTGAAAAATACGAGGAGCCTAAAAGGCCTGAAAAATACGAGGAGCCTGAAAAGGTGTGAAAAATACGAGGAGCCTCTAAAGGTGTGAAAAATACGAGAAGCCTGAAAAGGCCTGAAAAATACGAGGAGCCTGAAAAGGTGTGAAAAATACGAGGAGCCTGAAAAGGTGTGAAAAATTCGAGGAGCCTGAAAAGGTGTGAAAAATACGAGGAGCATGAAAAGGCCTGAAAATACGAGGAGCCTGAAATGGTGTGAAAAATACGAGGAGCCGGAAAAGGTGTGAAAATAAAATACGAGGAGCCTGAAAAGGTGTGAGAAATAGAGTAGCCTGAAAAGGTGTGAAGAATATGAGGAAGAGGTTGGTGAAAATACAGGGAGCCTGGAAAGGCCTGAAAAATACGAGGAGCCTGAAAAGGCGTGAAAAATACGAGGAGCCTGAAAAGGTGTGAAAAATACGAGGAGCCTGAAAACGCCTGTAAAATACGAGAAGCCTGAAAGGGCCTGAAAAATTCGAGGTGCATGAAAAGGCCTGACAAATATGAGGTGCATGAAAAGGCCTGAAAAATACGTGGAGCCTGAAAAGGCCTGAAAAATAGGAAGAACCTGAAAAGGACTGAAAAATTCGAGGAGCCTGAAAAGGTGTGAAAAATACGAGGAACCTGAAAAGGCCTGAAAAATTCGAGGAGCCTGAAAAGGTGTGAAAAATACGAGGAACCTGAAAAGGTGTGAAAAATACGAAGAGCCTGAAATGGTGTGAAAAATACGAGGAGCCTGAAAAGGTGTGAAAAAGACGAGGAGCCTGAAAAGGCGTGAAAAATACAAGTAGCCTGAAAAAGCGTGAAAAATTCTAGGAGCCTGAAAAGGTGTGAAAAATACGAGGAGTCTGAAAAAGCCTGAAAAACACGAGGAGCCTCAAAAGGTGTGAAAAATACGAGGAGCCTGAAAAGATGTGAAAAATACGAGGAGCCTGAAATGGCCTGAAAAATATGAGGGTCCTGAAAAGGTGTGAAAAATATGAGCAGCCGGAAAAGGCTTGAAAAATACGAGGAGCCTGAAAAGGTGTAAAAAATACCTGGAGCCTGAAAAGCCCTGAAAAATAAGAGGAGCCTGAAAAGGTGTGAAAAATACGAGGAGCCTGAAGAGGTGTGAAAATTACGAGGAGTCTGAAAAGGTGTGAATAATACGAGGAGCCTGAAAAGGTGTGAAAAATACGAGAAGTCTAAAAAGGTGTGAAAAATACGAGGAGCCTGAAAAGGCCTGAAAAATACGAGGAGCCTGAAAAGGCGTGAAAAACACGAGGAGCCTGAAAAAGTGTGAAAAATATGAGGAGCCTGAAAAGGTGTGAAAAATACGAGGAGCCTGAAAAGGTGTGAAAAATATGAGGAGCCTGAAAAGGTGTGAAAAATACGAGGAGCCTGAAAAGGTGTGAAAAATACGAGGAGCTTGAAAAGGTGTGAAAAATTCGAGCAGCCTGAAAAGGCGTGAAAATTTCGAGGAGCCTGAAAAGGTGTGAAATATACGAGGAGCCTGAAAAGGTGTGTAAAATACAAGGAGACTGAAAAGGCTTGAAAAATACAAGGAGCCTGAAAAGGCGTGAAAAATACGAGGAGCCTGAAAAGGACTGAAAAATACGAGGAGCCTGAAAAGGTGTGAAAAATACGAAGAGCCTGAAATGGTGTGAAAAATACGAGGAGTCTGACAAGGTGTGAAAAAGACGAGGAGCCTGAAAAGCTGTGAAAAATAGGAGGAGCCTGAAAAAGCGTGAAAAATACTAGGAGCCTGAAAAGGTGTGAAAAATACGAGGAGTCTGAAAAAGCCTGAAACATACGAGGAGCCTGAAAAGGTGTGAAAAATACGAGGAGCCTGAAAAGGCCTGTAAAATACGAGGAGCCTGAAAGGGCCTGAAAAATTCTAGGTGCCTGAAAAGCCCTGAAAAATATGAGGAGCCTGAAAAGTTGTGAAAAATACGAGGAGCCTGAAAAGGCCTGAAAAATTCGAGGGGACTGAAAAGGAGTGAAAAATACGTGGAGCCTGAAAAGGCCTGAAAAATATGAGGATCCTTAAAAGTTGTGAAAAATACGAGGAGCCAGAAAAGGCCTGAATAATACGAGGGGCCTGAAAAGGAGTGAAAAATATGAGAAGCCTGAAAAGGTGTGAAAAATACGAGGAGCCTGAAAAGGTGTGAAAAATATGAGGAGCCTGAAAAGGCCTGTAAAATACGAGGAGACTGAAAAGGTGTGAAAAATAGGAGAAGCCTGAAAAGGCCTGAAAAATACGAGGAGCCGGAAAATGCCTGAAAAATATGAGGAGCCTGAAAAAGTGTGAAAAATACGAGGAGCCTGAAGAGGTGTAAAAAATATGAGGAGCCTGAAGAGGTGTGAAAAATACGAGGATCCTGAAAAGGTGTGAAAAATACGAGGAGCCTGATCAGGTGTGAAAAATACGAGGAGCCTGAAAAGGTGTGAAAAATACGAGGAGCCTGAAAAGGCGTGAAAAATACGAGGGCCTGAAACGATGTGAAAAATACGAGGAGCCTGAAAAGGTGTGAAAAATACAAGGAGCCTGAAAATGTTTGAAAAATATGAGGAGCATGAAAAGGTGTGAAATATATGAGGAGCCTGAAAATGCCTGAAAAATATGAGGAGCCTGAAAAAGTGTGAAAAATACGAGGAGCCTGAAAAGGCCTGAAAAATACGAGGAGCCTGAAAAGGCGTGAAAAACACGAGGAGCCTGAAAAGGTGTGAAAAATATGAGGAGCCTGAAAAGGTGTGAAAATAGAGGAGCTGAAAAGCTGAAAAATACGAGGAGCCTGAAAAGGGTGTGAAATACGAGGAGCTGAAAAGTTGTGAAAAATACGAGGAGCCTGAAAAGGTGTGAAAAATACGAGGAGCATGAAAAGGTGTGAAAAATTCGAGCAGCCTGAAAAGGCGTGAAAACTTCGAGGAGCCTGAAAAGGTGTGAAAAATACGAGGAGCCTGAAAAGGTGTGTAAAGTACGAGGAGCCTGAAAAGGCTTGAAAAATACAAGGAGCATGAAAAGGCGTGAAAAATACGAGGAGCCTGAAAAGGTATGTAAAAAACGAGGAGCCTGAAAAGGCCTTTAAAATACGAGGAGCCTGAAAAGGTGTGAAAAATACGAGGAGCCTGAGAAGGCCTGAAAAATATGAGGAGCCTGAAAAGGTGTGAAAAATACGAGGAGCCTGAAAAGGCCTGAAAAATATGAGGGGCGTGAAAAGGTGTGAAAAATACGAGGAGCCCGAAAAGGTGTGAAAAATACGAGGGGCCTGAAAAGGTGTGAAAAATAGGAGGAGCCTGAAAAGGTGTGAAAAATACGAGGAGCCTGAAAAGGCCTAAAAATACGAGGGGTCTGAAAAGGAGTGAAAAATACGAGGAGCCTGAAAAGGCCTGAAAAATACGAGGAGTCTGAAAAGGTGTGAAAAATACGAGGAGCCTGAAACGGTGTGAAAAATATGAGGAGCCTGATAAGGTGTGAAATATACGAGGAGCCTGAAAAGGCCTGAAAAATATGAGAAGCCTGAAAAGGTGTGAAAAATACGAGGAGCCTAAAAAGGCCTGAAAAATATGACGGGCGTGAAAAGATGTGAAAAATACGAGGAGCCTGAAAAGGCCTGAAAAATACGAGGAGCCTGAAAAGGTGTGAAAAATACGAGGAGCCTGAAAAGGTGTGAAAAATTCGAGGAGCCTGAAAAGGTGTGAAATATACGCGGACCCTGAAAAGGTGTGAAAAATATGAGGAGCCTGAAAAGGACTGAAAAATATGAGGGGCCTGAAAAGGTGTGAAAAATACGAGGAGTCTGAAAAGGCCTGAAAAATATGAGGAGCCTGAAAAGGTGTGAAAAATACGAAGAGCCTGAAAAGTTGTGAAAAATACAAGGAGCCTGAAAAGGTGTGAAAAATACGAGAAGCCTGAAAAGCTGTGAAAAATATGAGGAGCCTCAAAAGGTGTGAAAAATACGAGGAGCCTGAAAAGATGTGAAAAATACGAGGAGCCTGAAAAGTCTTGAAAAATACGAGGAGCCTGAAGAGTTGTGAAAAATACGAGGAGCCTGAAGAGGTGTGAAAAATACGAGGAGCCTGAAAATGCCTGTAAAATATGAGGAGCCTGAAAATGTGTGAAAAATACGATGAGCCTGAAAATGTGTGAAAAATACGAGGAGCCTGAAGAGGTGTGAAAAATACGAGGAGCCTGAAAATGTGTGAAAAATACGAGGAGCTTGAAAAGGTGTGAAAAATTCGAGCAGCCTGAAAAGGCGTGAAAACTTCGAGGAGCCTGAAAAGGTGTGAAATATACGAGGAGCCTGAAAAGGTGTGTAAAATACGAGGAGACTGAAAAGGCTTGAAAAATACAAGGAGCCTGAAAAGGCGTGAAAAATACGAGGAGCCTGAAAAGGCCTGAAAAATACGAGGAGCCTGAAGAGGTATGAAAAATAAAAGAAGCCTGAAAATATGTGAAAAATATGAGGATCCTCTAAAGGCCTTAAAAATACGAGGAGCCAGAAAAGGTGTGAAAAATACGAAGAGCCTGAAATGGTGTGAAAAATACGAGGAGTCTGACAAGGTGTGAAAAAGACGAGGAGCCTGAAAAGGCGTGAAAAATACGAGGAGCCTGAAAAAGCGTGAAAAATACGAGGAGCCTGAAAAGGTGTGAAAAATACGAGGAGCCTGAAAAGGTGTGAAAAATACGAGGAGCCTGAAAAGGCGTGAAAATTACGAGGATCCTGGAAAGGTGTGTAAAATACGAGCAGCCTGAAAAGGCCTTTAAAATACGAGGAGCCTGAAAAGGTGTGAAAAATACAAGGAGCCTGAAAAGGCCTGAAAAATACGAGGAGCCTGAAAAAAAATACGGGAAGCCTGAAAAGGTGTGAAAAATACGAGGAGCCTGAAAAGGCCTGAAAACTATGAGGAGCCTGAAAAGGTGTAAAAAATACGAGGAGCATGAAAAGCCGTGAAAAATACGAGGAGCCTGAAAGGTGTGAAAAATACGAGGAGCCTGAAAAGGTGTGAAGAATACCAGGAGACAGAAAACGCCTGAAAAATACGAGGAGCCTGAAAAGGTGTGAAAAATACGAGGAGCCTGAAAAGGTGTGAAAAATACGAGGAGCCTGAAAAGGTGTGAAAAATTCGAGGAGCCTGAAAAGGTGTGAAAAATACGAGGAGCCTGAAAATGCGTGAAAACTACGAGGAGCCTGAAAAGGTGTGAAAAATTCGAGGAGCCTGAAAAGGTGTGTAAAATATGAGGAGCCTGAAAAGGCGTGAAAAATACAAGGAGCCTGAAAATGTGTGAAAAATATGAGGAGGCTGAAAAGGTGTGTAAAATACGAGGAGCCTGAATAGGTCTTTAAAATACGAGGAGCCTGAAAGGTGTGAAAAATACGAGGAGCCTGAAAAGGCCTGAAAAATACGAGGAGCCGGAAAAGGCCTGAAAAATATGAGGAGCCTGAAAATGCGGGAAAAATACGAGGAGCCTGAAAGGCCTGAAAAATACGAGGAGCCTGAAAAGGTGTGAAAAATACGAGGAGCTTGAAAGGTGTGAAAAATACGAGCAGCCTGAAAAGGTGTGAAAAATACGAGGAGCCAGAAAAGGCCTGCATAATACGAGGCGCCTGAAAAGGCGTGAAAAATATAAGGAGCCTGAAAAGGTGTGAAAAATACGAGGAGCCTGAAAAGGTGTGAAAAATATGAGGAGCCTGAAAAGGCCTGAAAAATACGAGGAGCCTGAAAAGGTGTGAAAAATATGAGGAGTCTGAAAAGGCCTGAAAAATACGAGGAGCCGGAAAAGGCCTGAAAAATATGAGGAGCCTCAAAATGCGGGAAAAATACGAGGAGCCTGAAAGGCCTCAAAAATATGAGGGGCGTGAGAAGGTGTGAAAAATATGAGGAGCCTGAAAAGGCCTGAAAAATACGCGGAGCCTGAAAAGGTGTGAAAAATACGAGGAGCCTGAAAAGGCCTGAAAAATACAAGGAGCCTGAAAAGGCAAGAAAAATACGAGGAGCCAGAAAAGGCCTGAAAAATACGAGGAGCCTGAAAAGGTGTGAAAAATACGAGGAGCCTGAAAAGGCCTGAAAAATACAAGGAGCCTGAAAAGGCAAGAAAAATACGAGGAGCCTGAAAAGGTGTGAAAAATTTGAGGAGCCTGAAAAGCCCTGAAAAATTCGAGTGGCCTGAAAAGGCGTGAAAACTACGAGGAGCCTGAAAAGGTGTGAAAAATACGAGGAGCCTGAAAAGGTGTGAGAAATACGAGGAGCCTGAAAAGGTGTGAAAAATACGAGGAGCCTGAAAAGGTGTGTAAAATACGAAGAGCCTGAATAGGCGTGAAAAATACAAGGAGCCTGAAAATGTGTGAAAAATACGAGGAGGCTGAAAAGGTGTGTAAAATACGAGGAGCCTGAAAGGTCTTTAAAACGAGGAGCCTGAAAAAGGTAGGTGATAAATACGAGAGCCTGAAAAGGCTGAAAAAATACGAAGGAAGCCTGAAAAAAGGCCTTGAAAAATATGAGGGGCGTGAAAAAAATGTGAAAAGTACGAGGAGCCCTGAAAAGGCTGAAAAATACGAGGAGCGTAAAGGAACCTGAAAATACGAGGAGCCTGAAAAGGTGTGAAAAATACAAGGAGCCAGAAAAGGTGTGAAAAATACGAGGAGCCTGAAAAGGTGTGAAAAATACGAGGAGCCTGAAAAGGTGTGAAAAATACGAGGAGCCTGAAAGGGCCTGAATAATACGAGGAGCCTGAAAAGGTGTGAAAAATATGAGAAGCCTGAAAAGGCCTGAAATATACGAGGAACCTGAAAAGGTGGTGAAAAATACGAGGAGCCTGAAAAGGCCTGTAAAATACGAGAAGCCTGAAAAGGTGTGAAAAATATGAGGAGCCTGAAAAGGCCTGAAAAACACAAGGAGCCGGAAAAGGCCTGAAAATTATGAGGAGCCTGAAAATGCATCGAAAATACGAGGAGCCTGAAAAGGCGTGAAAAATACGAGGAGCCTGAAAACGTGTGAAAAATACGAGGAGCCTGAAAAGGTGTGAAAAATACGAGGAGCCTGAAGAGGTGTGAAAAATATGAGGCGCCTGAAAAGGTGTGAAAAAAAACGAGGAGCCTGAAAAGGCCTGAATAATACGAGGAGCCGTAAAAGACCTGAAAAATACGAGGAGCCTGAAAAGGCGTGAAAAATACGAGGAGCCTGAAAAGGCGTGAAAAATACGAGGAGCCTGAAAAGGCGTGAAAAATACGAGGAGCCTGAAGAGGTGTGAAAAATAGGAGGAGGCTGAAAAGTCGTGAAAAATACGAGGAACCTGAAAAGGTGTGAAAAAAACGAGGAGCCTGAAAAGGTGTGAAAAATACGAGGAGCCTGAAAAGGCGTGAAAAATACGAGGAGCCTGAAAAGGTGTGAAAAATTCGAGGAGCCTGAAAAGGTGTGAAAAATACGAGGAGCCTGAAAAGGCGTGAAAACTACGAGGATCCTGGAAAGGTGTGTAAAATACGAGCAGCCTGAAAAGGCCTTTAAAATACGAGGAGCCTGGAAAGGTGTGAAAAATACGAGGAGCCTGAAAAGGCCAGAAAAATAGGAAAAACCTGAAAAGGCCTGAAAAATTCGAGGAGCCTGAAAAGTTGGGGAAATACGAGGAGCCTGAAAAGGTGTGAAAAATACGAGGAGCCTGAAAAGGTGTGAAAAATACGAGGAGCCTGAAAAGGTGTGAAAAATACGAGGAGCCTGAAAGGGCTGAAAAATACGAGGAGCCTGAAAAGGCTTGAAAAATTCGAGGAGCCTGAAAACGTGTGAAAAATACAAGGAGCCTGAACAGGCCTGAAAAATACGAGGAGCCTGAAAAGCTGTGAAAAATATTTCAGGCTCCTCGTATTTTTCAGGCCTTTTCAGGCTCCTCGTATTGTTCACACCTTTTCAGGCTCCTCGTATTTTTCAGCCCTTTTCAGGCTCCTCGTTTTTTTCAGGCCTTTTCAGGCTCCTCGTATTGTTCACACCTTTTCAGGCTCCTCGTATTTTTCACACCTTTTCATGCTCCTCGTATTTTTCAGACCTTTTCCAGGTCCTCGTATTTTTCAAGCCTTTGCAGGCTCCTCGTATTTTTCACAGCTTTTCAGGCTGCTCGTATTTTTCAGGCCTGTTCAGGCTCCTTGTATTTTTCACACGTTTTCAGGCTCCTCAAATTTTTCAAGCCTTTTCAGCACTCGATCTTCAGGGCTTTCAGGCTCCTCAAATTTTTTCCACACCTTTTCAGGCTCCTCTGTATTTTTCACACCTTCAGGCTCTTGTATTTTCACACCTTTTCAGTCCCGTATTTTTCACACCTTTTCAGGCTCCTCGTTATTTTTCACGCGCTTCAGGCTCCCTTGATTTTTCAGGCTCTTTTCAGGCTCCTCGTATTTTTCACACATTTTCAGGTTACGCGTATTTTTCACACCTTTTCAGGCTCCTCGTATTTTTCACACCTTTTCAGGCTCCTCGTATTTCCCCAACTTTTCAGGCTCCTCGAATTTTTCAGGCCTTTTCAGGTTTTTCCTATTTTTCTGGCCTTTTCAGGCTCCTCGTATTTTTCACACCTTTCCAGGCTCCTCGTATTTTAAAGGCCTTTTCAGGCTGCTCGTATTTTACACACCTTTCCAGGATCCTCGTAGTTTTCACGCCTTTTCAGGCTCCTCGTATTTTTCACACCTTTTCAGGCTCCTCGAATTTTTCACACCTTTTCAGGCTCCTCGTATTTTTCACGCCTTTTCAGGCTCCTCGTATTTTTCACACCTTTTCAGGCTCCTCGTTTTTTTCACACCTTTTCAGGTTCCTCGTATTTTTCACGACTTTTCAGCCTCCTCCTATTTTTCACACCTCTTCAGGCTCCTCGTATTTTTCACGCCTTTTCAGGCTCCTCGTATTTTTCACGCCTTTTCAGGCTCCTCGTATTTTTCACGCCTTTTCAGGCTCCTCGTATTTTTCAGGTCTTTTACGGCTCCTCGTATTATTCAGGCCTTTTCAGGCTCCTCGTATTTTTTTCCCCTTTTCAGGCGCCTCATAATTTTTTCAACACCTCTTCAGGCTCTCGTATTTTTCAACAACCTTTTCAGGCTCCTCGTATTTTTCACACGTTTTCAGGGTCCTCGTATTTTTCAGCACTTTTTCAGGCTCCTCTATTCTTTCACGACTTTTCAGCCTCCTCCTATTTTTTCACGCCTTTTCAGGCTCCTCGTATTTTTCACGCCTTTTCAGGCTCCTCGTATTTTTCACGCCTTTTCAGGCTCCTCGTATTTTTCAGGTCTTTTACGGCTCCTCGTATTATTCAGGCCTTTTCAGGCTCCTCGTTTTTTTTCACACCTTTTCAGGCGCCTCATATTTTTCACACCTCTTCAGGCTCCTCGTATTTTTCACACCTTTTCAGGCTCCTCGTATTTTTCACACGTTTTCAGGCTCCTCGTATTTTTCACACCTTTTCAGGCTCCTCGTATTTTCGATGCATTTTCAGGCTCCTCATATTTTTCAGGCCTTTTCCGGCTCCTTGTGTTTTTCAGGCCTTTTCAGGCTCCTCATATTTTTCACACCTTTTCAGGCTTCTCGTATTTTACAGGCCTTTTCAGGCTCCTCGTATTTTTCACACCTTTTCAGGCTCCTCGTATTTTTCACGCCTTTTGAGGCTTCTCATATTTTTCACGCCTTTTCAGGCCCCTCGTATTATTCAGGCCCTTCAGGCTCCTCGTATTTTCGATGCATTTTCAGGCTCCTCATATTTTTCACGCCTTTTCATGCTCCTCGTATTTTTCAGGCCTTTTCAGGCTCCTCGTAATTTTCACACCTTTTCAGGCTCCTCGTATTTTTCAGGTCTTTTACGGCTCCTCGTATTTTTCAGGCCTTTTCAGGCTCCTCGTACTTTTCACATTTTTTCACGCCCCTCATATTTTTCAGGCCTTTTCAGGCTCCTCGTATTTTTCAGGCCTTTTCAGGCTCCTCGTATTTTTCACACCTTTTCAGGCTCCTCGTATTTTAAAGACCTTTTCAGGCTCCTCGTATTTTACACACCTTTTCAGCCTCCTCGTATTTTTCACACATTTTCAGGCTCCTTGTATTTTTCACGCCTATTCAGGCTCTTCGTATTTTACACACCTTTTCAGGCTCCTCGTATATTTCACACCTTTTCATGCTCCTCGTATTTTTCACACCTTTTCAGGCTCCTCGTATTTTTCACACCTTTTCAGGCTCCTCGTAGTTTTCACGCCTTTTCAGGCCACTCGAATTTTTCAGGGCTTTTCAGGCTCCTCAAATTTTTCACACCTTTTCAGGCTCCTCGTATTTTCACCACCTTTTTAAGGCTCCTGTATTTTCACTAGACTTTTTCAGGCTCTCGTATTTTTTCACACTTTTCAGGCTCCTGCGTATTTTTCACGCCTTTTCACGGCTCCTTGTATTTTTCAGGCTTTTCAAGCTCCTCGTTTTTTCACCACCTCTTCAGCCTCCTCGTATTTTTCAACACCTTTTCAAGGCTTCCTCCTATTTTTCACACCTTTTCAGGCTCCTCCTATTTTTCACACCTTTTCAGGCCCCTCGTATTTTTCACACCTTTTCAGGCTCCGCATATTTTTCACACCTTTTCAGGCTCCTCGTATTTTTCACACCTTTTCAGGTTCCGCGTATTTTACACACCTTTTCAGGCTCCTCGTACTTTTCACACCTTTTCAGGCTCCTCGTATTTCCCCAACTTTGCAGGCTCCTCGAATTTTTCAGGCCTTTTCAGGTTCTTCCTATTATTCAGGCCTTTTCAGGCTCCTTGTATTTTTCAGGCCTTTTCATGCACCTCATATTTTTCAGACCTTTTCATGCACCTCAAATTTTTCAGGTCCTTTCAGGCTCCTCGTTTTTTACAGGCCTTTTCAGGCTCCTCTTATTTTTCACACCTTTTCAGGCTCCTGGTATTTTTCACACCTTTTCAGGCTCCTCATATTTTTCAGGCCTTTTCAGGCTCCTCATATTTTTCAGGCCTTTTCAGGCTCCTCATATTTTTCAGGCCTTTCAGGCTCCTCGTATTTTTCACGTCTTTTCCGGCTTCTCGTATTTTTCAGGGCTTTTCAGGCTCCTGATATTTTTCACACGTTTTCAGGCTCCTCATATTTTACAGGCCTTTTGAGGCTCTTCGAAGTTTTCACGCCTTTTCAGGCTCCTCGTATTTTTCACACCTTTTCAGGCTCCTCGTATTTTTCAGGCCTTTTCAGGCTCCTCGTATTTTTCAGGGCTTTTCAGGCTCCTCGTATTTTTCAGGCCCTTCAGGCTCCTCGTATTTTCGACGCATTTTCAGGCTCCTCATATTTTTCAGGCCTTTTCCGGCTCCTTGTATTTTTCAGGCCTTTTCAGGCTCCTCATATTTTTCACACCTTTTCAGGCTTCTCGTATTTTACAGGCCTTTTCAGGCTCCTCGTATTTTTCACACCTTTTCAGGCTCCTCGTATTTTTCACGCCTTTTCAGGCTTCTCATATTTTTCACGCCTTTTCAGGCCCCTCGTATTATTCAGGCCTTTCCTGGCTCCTCGTATTTTTCAAACCTTTTCAGGCTCCTCGTATTTTTAACACCTTTTCAGGTTCCCCGTATTTTTCACGCCTTTTCAGGCTCCTCGTATTTTTCACGCCTTTTCAGGCTCCTCGTATTTTTCACGCCTTTTCAGGCTCCTCGTATTTTTCAGGCCTTTACAGGCTCCTCGTACTTTTCACGCCTTTTCAGGCTCCTCGTATTTTTCACGCCTTTTCAGGCTTCTCATATTTTTCACGCCTTTTCAGGCCCATTGTATTATTCACGCCTTTTCAGGCTCCTCGTATTTTTCACGCCTTTTCAGGCTCCTCATATTTTTCACGCCTTTTCAGGCTCCTCGTATTTTTCAGGCCTTTTCAGGCTCCTCGTATTTTTCACACCTTTTCAGGCTCCTCGTATTTTTCACGCCTTTCAGGCTCCTCGTATTTTTCAGGCCTTTTCAGGCTCCTCCTATTTTTCAGGCTTTCAGCTCCTCGATTTTTTTTCAGGTATTTTCACCTTTCAGCTCGGTTTTTCAGGCCTTTCATGCTCCTTGTATCAGGCTTTTCCCGCATTTTCAGGCTCCTCATATTTTTCAGGCCTTTTCCGGCTCCTCTTTTTTTTCAGGCCTTTTCAGGCTCCTCGTATTTTTCACACCTTTCAGGCTCCTCGTATTTTAAAGACCTATTCAGGCTCCTCGTATTTTACACACCTTTTCAGCCTCCTCATATTTTTCACACATTTTCAGGCTCCTTGTATTTTTCACGCCTTTTCAGGCTCCTCGTATTTTACACACCTTTTCAGGCTCCTCGAATTTTTCACACCTTTTCAGGCTCCTCGTAGTTTTCACGCATTTTCAGGCTCCTGGTATTTTTCACACCTTTTCAGGCTCCTCGAATTTTTCACACCTTTTCAGGCTCCTCGTATTTTTCACACCTTTTCAGTCTCCTCGTATTTTTCACACCTCTTCAGTCTCCTCGTATTTTTCACACCTTTTCAGGCTCCTCGTAATTTTCACACCTTTTCAGGCTCCTTGTATTTTTCAGGCCTTTTCAAGCTGCTCGTATTTTTCACACCTCTTCAGGCTCCTCGTATTTTTCACACATTTTCAGGCTCCTCCTATTTTTCACACCTTTTCAGACTCCCCGTATTTTTCACACCTTTTCAGGCTCCTCGTATTTTTCACACCTTTTAAGGCTCCTCCTATTTTTCACACCTTTTCAGGCCCCTCGTATTTTTCACACCTTTTCAGGCTCCGCATATTTTTCACACCTTTTCAGGCTACTCGTATTTTTCACACCTTTTCAGGCTCCTCGTATTTCCCCACCTTTTCAGGCTCCTCGTATTTTTTAGTCCTTTTCATGCACCTCATATTTTTCAGGCCTTTTCATGCACGTCAAATTTTTCAGGCCATTTCAGGCTCCTCGTATTTTACAGGCCTTTTCAGGCTGCTCGTATTTTTCACACCTTTTCAGGCTCCTGGTATTTTTCACACCTTTTCAGGCTCCTCATATTTTTCAGGCCTTTTCAGGCTCCTCATATTTTTCAGGCCTTTTCAGGCTCCTCGTATTTTTCAGGCCTTTCAGGCTCCTCGTATTTTTCACGCATTTTCAGGCTCCTCATATTTTTCAGGACTTTTCCGGCTCCTCGTATTTTTCAGGCCTTTTCAGGCTCCTCATTTTTTTCACACGTTTTCAGGCTCCTCGTATTTTACAGCTTTTCAGGCTCCTCGAAGTTTTCACGCCTTTTCAGGCTCCTCGTATTTTTCACCCCTTTTCAGGCTCCTCGTATTTTTCACACCTTTTCAGGCTCCTCGTATTTTTCACCCCTTTTCAGGCTCTTCGTATGTTTGACACGTTTTCAGGCTCCTCGTATTTTTCACGCCTTTTCTGGCTCCTCATATTTTTCACACCTTTTCAGGCTCCTTGTATTTTTCACGCCTTTTCAGGCTCCTCGTATTCTTCAGGCCTTTTCTGGCTCCTCGTAATTTTCTTGCCTTTTCAGGCTCCTTGTATTTTTCAGGCCTTTTCAGGCTCCTCGTATTTTTCACACCTTTTCAGGCTCCGCGTATTTTTCAGGCCTTTTCAGGCTCCTCGTATTTTTCACACCTTTTCACGCCCCTCATATTTTTGAGGCCTTTCAGGCTCCTCGTATTTTTCCCACATTTTCAGGCTCCTCATAATTTTCAGGCCTTTTCCGGCTCCTCGTATTTTTCAGGCCTTTTCAGACTCCTCATATTTTTCACACCTTTTCAGGCTCCTCGTATTTTACAGGCCTTTTCAGGCTCCTCATATTTTTCACACCTTTTCAGGCTCCTCGTATTTTTCACACCTTTTCAGGCTCCTTATATTTTTCACGCCTTTTCAGGCGCCTCGTATTATGCAGGCCTTTTCTGGCTCCTCGTATTTTTCACACTTTTTCAGGCTCCTCGTATTTTTCACACCTTTCAGGCTCTTCGTATTTTTCACACCTTTTCAGGCTCCTCGTATTTTTCACACCTTTTCAGGCTCCTCATATTTTTCACACCTTTTCAGGCTCCTCGAATTCTTCACGCCTTTTCAGGCTCCTCGTATTTTTCAGGCCTTTTCAGGCTCCTCGAATTTTTCTTGCCTTTTCAGGCTCCTCGTATTTTTCAGGCCTTTTCAGGCTCCTCGTATTTTTCACACCTTTTCAGGCTCCTCGTATTTTTTCAGGCCTTTTCAGGCTCCTCGTATTTTTCACACCTTTTCAGGCTCCTCGTATTTTAAAGACCTTTTCAGGCTCCTCGTATTTTACACACCTTTTCAGGCTCCTCTTATTTTTCACACCTTTTCAGGCTCCTCGTAGTTTTCACGCATTTTCAGGCTCCTGGTATTTTTCACACCTTTTCAGGCTCCTCGAATTTTTCACACCTTTTCAGGCTCCTCGTATTTTTCACACCTTTTCAGGCTCCTCGTATTTTTCACACCTTTTCAGGCTCCTCGTATTTTTCACACCTTTTCAGGCTCCTCGTATTTTTCACGCCTTTTCAGGCTCCTTGTATTTTTCAGGCCTTTTCAAGATGCTCGTATTTTTCACATCTCTTCAGGCTCCTCGTATTTTTCACACCATTTCACGCTCCTCCTGTTTTTCACACCTTTTCAGACTCCCCGTATTTTTCACACCTTTTCAGGCTCCTCGTATTTTTCACACCTTTTAAGGCTCCTCCTATTTTTCACACCTTTTCAGGCCCCTCGTATTTTTCACACCTTTTCAGGCTCCGCATATTTTTCACACCTTTTCAGGGTCCTCGTATTTTTCACACCTTTTCAGGCTCCTCGTATTTTTCAAGCCTTTTCAGGGTCCTCGTATTTTTCAGGCTTTGTCAGGCTCCTCGTATTTTTCACACCTTTTCAGCCTCCTCGTATTTTTCACACCTTTTCAGGCTCCTCGTATTTTTCACACCTTTTCAGGCTCCTCGTATTTTTCAAGGCGCCTGAAAAGGCGTGAAAAATATAATGAGCCTGAAAAGGTGTGAAAAATACGAGGAGCCTGAAAAGGTGTGAAAAATATGAGGAGCCTGAAAAGGCCTGTAAAATACGAGGAGCCTGAAAAGGTGTGAAAAATATGAGGAGTCTGAAAAGGCCTGAAAAATACGAGGAGCCGGAAAAGGCCTGAAAATTATGAGGAGCCTGAAAATGTGGGAAAAATACGAGGAGCCTGAAAGGCCTCAAAAATATGAGGGGCGTGAAAAGGTGTGAAAAATACGAGGAGCCTGAAAAGGCCTGAAAAATACGCGGAGCCTGAAAAGGTGTGAAAAATACGAGGAGCCTGAAAAGGCCTGAAAAATACAAGGAGCCTGAAAAGGCAAGAAAATTACGAGGAGCCAGAAAAGGCCTGAAGAATACGAGGAGCCTGAAAAGGCGTGAAAAATACAAGGAGCCTGAAAAGGTGTGAAAAATATGAGGAGCCAGAAAAGGCGTGAAAAATACGAGGAGCCTGAAAACGTGTCAAACATACGAAGAGCCTGAAAAGGGGTGAAAAATACGAGGAGCCTGAAAAGGTGTGAAAAATACGAGGAGCCTGAAAAGGGGTGAAAAATACGAGGAGCCTGAAGGCGGTGAAACTTCGAAGGAGCTGAAAAGGCCTGTAAAATACGAGGAGCCCTGAAACTGTGGAAAAAAATGAGGCAAGCTGAAAAAGGTCCCTGAAAAAAATACGAGGAGCCGGAAAAGGCCTGAAAAATATGAGGAGCCTGAAAATGCGTGAAAAATACGAGGAGCCTGAAAGGCCTGAAAAATACGAGGAGCCTGAAAAGGCCTGAAAAATATGAGGAGCCTGAAAAGGCCTGAAAAATATGAGGAGCCTGAAAAGGTGTGAAAAATACCAGGAGCCTGAAAAGGTGTGAAAAATACGAGCAGCCTGAAAAGGCCTGTAAAATACGAGGAGCCTGAAATGGCCTGAAAAATTTGACGTGCATGAAAAGGCCTGAAAAATATGAGGTGCATGAAAAGGACTAAAAAATACGAGGAGCCTGAAAGGGTTGGGAAATACGAGGAGCCTGAAAAGGTGTGAAAAATACGAGGAGCCTGAAAAGGTGTGAAAAATATGCGGAGCCTGAAAAGGTGTGAAAAATACGAGGGGCCTGAAAATGTGTGAAAAATAGGAGGAGCCTTAAAAGGTGTGAAAAATACGAGGAGCCTGAAAAGGTGTGAAAAATACGGGGAGTCTGAAAAGGTGTGAAAAATAGGAGGAGCCTGAAAAGGTGTGAAAAATACGAGGAGCCTGAAAAGCTGTGAAAAATTCGAGGAGCCTGAAAAGGTGTGAAAAATACGAGGAGCCTGAAGAGGTGTGAAAAATACGAGGAGACTGAAAGGTGTGAAAAATACGAGGAGCCTGAAAAGCTGTGAAAAATTCGAGGAGCCTGAAAAGGTGTGAAAAATACGAGGAGCCTGAAGAGGTGTGAAAAATACGAGGAGACTGAAAAGGTGTGAAAAATACGAGGAGCCTGAAAAGCTGTGAAAAATTCGAGGAGCCTGAAAAGGTGTGAAAAATACCAGGAGCCTGAAAATGCGTGAAAACTACGAGGAGCCTGAAAAGGTGTGAAAAATTCGAGGAGCCTGAAAAGGTGTGTAAAATATGAGGAGCCTGAAAAGGCGTGAAAAATACAAGGAGCCTGAAAATGTGTGAAAAATATGAGGAGGCTGAAAAGGTGTGTAAAATACGAGGAGCCTGAATAGGTCTTTAAAATACGAGGAGCCTGAAAGGTGTGAAAAATACGAGGAGCCTGAAAAGGCCTGAAAAATACGAGGAGCCGGAAAAGGCCTGAAAAATATGAGGAGCCTGAAAATGCGGGAAAAATACGAGGAGCCTGAAAGGCCTGAAAAATACGAGGAGCCTGAAAAGGTGTGAAAAATACGAAGAGCCTGAAAGGTGTGAAAAATACGAGCAGCCTGAAAAGGTGTGGAAAATACGAGGAGCCAGAAAAGGTGTGAAAAATACGAGGCGCCTGAAAAGGTGTGAAAAATACGAGGAGCCTGAAAAGGTGTGAAAAATACGAGGAGCCTGAAAAGGTGTGAAAAATATGAGGAGCCTGAAAAGGCCTGAAAAATACGAGGAGCCTGAAAAGGTGTGAAAAATATGAGGAGTCTGAAAAGGCCTGAAAAATACGAGGAGCCGGAAAAGGCCTGAAAAATATGAGGAGCCTCAAAATGCGGGAAAAATACGAGGAGCCTGAAAGGCCTCAAAAATATGAGGGGCGTGAAAAGGTGTGAAAAATATGAGGAGCCTGAAAAGGCCTGAAAAATACGCGGAGCCTGAAAAGGTGTGAAAAATACGAGGAGCCTGAAAAGGCCTGAAAAATACAAGGAGCCTGAAAAGGCAAGAAAAATACGAGGAGCCTGAAAAGGCCTGAAAAATACGCGGAGCCTGAAAAGATGTGAAAAATACGAGGAGCCTGAAAAGGCCTGAAAAATACAAGGAGCCTGAAAAGGCAAGAAAAATACGAGGAGCCTGAAAAGGTGTGAAAAATTTGAGGAGCCTGAAAAGCCCTGAAAAATTCGAGTGGCCTGAAAAGGCGTGAAAACTACGAGGAGCCTGAAAAGGTGTGAAAAATACGAGGAGCCTGAAAAGGTGTGAGAAATACGAGGAGCCTGAAAAGGTGTGAAATATACGAGGAGCCTGAAAAGGTGTGTAAAATACGAAGAGCCTGAATAGGCGTGAAAAATACAAGGAGCCTGAAAATGTGTGAAAAATACGAGGAGGCTGAAAAGGTGTGTAAAATACGAGGAGCCTGAAAATGGTCTTTAAATACGAGGAGCCTGAAAAGGTGTGAAAATAACAGAGCTGAAAGGCCCTGAAAAATACCGAGGGCGTGAAAAGGCCTGAAAAATATGAGGGGCGTGAAAAAATGTGAAAAGTACGAGGAGCCTGAAAAGGCCTGAAAAATACGAGGGCCGTAAAGGAACCTGAAAAATACGAGGAGCCTGAAAGGTTGTGAAACTTACGAGAGCCTGAAAAGGCCTGAAAAATACGAGGAGCATGAAAAGGCGTGAAAAATATGAGGAAGCCTGAAAATGGCATCGGAAAATACGAGGAGCTGAGGGCCTGAATATACGAGGGGCCTGAAAAGGCGTTGTGAAAATATGGATGAAGCCGAAAAGGCGTGAAAAAATACGAGGAGCCTGAAAAGGTGTGAAAAATACGAGGAGCCTGAAAAGGCCTGAAAAATACGAGAAGCCTGAAAAGGTGTGAAAAATATGAGGAGCCTGAAAAGGCCTGAAAAACACAAGGAGCCGGAAAAGGCCTGAAAATTATGAGGAGCCTGAAAATGCATCGAAAATACGAGGAGCCTGAAAAGGTGTGAAAAATACGAGGAGCCTGAAAACGTGTGAAAAATACGAGGAGCCTGAAAAGGTGTGAAAAATACGAGGAGCCTGAAGAGGTGTGAAAAATATGAGGCGCCTGAAAAGGTGTGAAAAAAAACGAGGAGCCTGAAAAGGCCTGAATAATACGAGGAGCCGTAAAAGACGTGAAAAATACGAGGAGCCTGAAAAGGCGTGAAAAATACGAGGAGCCTGAAAAGGCGTGAAAAATACGAGGAGCCTGAAGAGGTGTGAAAAATAGGAGGAGGCTGAAAAGTCGTGAAAAATACGAGGAACCTGAAAAGGTGTGAAAAAAACGAGGAGCCTGAAAAGGTGTGAAAAATACGAGGAGCTTGAAAAGTCGTGAAAAATACGAGGAGCCTGAAAAGGTGTGAAAAATTCGAGGAGCCTGAAAAGGTGTGAAAAATACGAGGAGCCTGAAAAGGCGTGAAAACTACGAGGATCCTGGAAAGGTGTGTAAAATACGAGCAGCCTGAAAAGGCCTTTAAAATACGAGGAGCCTGGAAAGGTGTGAAAAATACGAGGAGCCTGAAAAGGCCTGAAAAATATGAGGAGACTGAGAAGGTGTGAAAAATACGAGGAGCCTGAAAAGGCCTGAAAAATACGAGGAGCCTGATAAGGCGTGAAAAACATGAGGAGCCTGAAAAAGCATGAAAACTACGAGGAGCCTGAAAAGGTGTGAAAAATACGAGGAGCCTGAAAAGGTGTGAAAAATACGAGGAGCCTGAAAAGGCCTGAAAAATACAAGGAGCCTGAAAAGTGTGAAAAAAATACGAGGAGCCTGAAAGTTGTTGAAAAATACGAGGAGCCTGAAAGGCTGGTGAAAGTACGAAGAGCGCTGAAAAGGCCTGAAAAATTACAAAGGCCTGAAAGGCCGTGAAAAACGTGAGGAGCCTTGAAAAGGGTGAAAAATACGAGGAGCTGAAAAGGCGTGAAAATGCGAGGAGCCTGAAAAGGTGTTAAAAAATACGAGGAGCCTGAAAAGCCTAAAAATACAGAGGAGCCTGAAAAGTTGCTGAAAAAAAAACGAGGAGCCTGAAATGGTGTGAAAAATACGAGGAGCCTGAAAAGGCGTGTGAAAATACGAGGAGCCTGAAAAGGCCTGAAAAATACGAGGAGCCTGAAAAGGCCTGAAAAATACGAGGAGCCTGAAAAGGCGTGAAAAATACGAGGAGCCTGAAAAGGCGTGAAAAATACGAGGAGCCTGAAAAGGCGTGAATAATACAATGGGCCTGAAAAGGCGTGAAAAATATGAGAAGCCTGAAAAGGCGTGAAAAATACGAGGAGCCTGAAAAGGCGTGAAAAGTACGAGGAGCCTGTAAAGGCCTGAAAAATACGAGGAGCCTGAAAAGGCGTGAAAAATACGAGGAGCCTGAAAAGGCGTGAAAAATACGAGGAGCCTGAAAAGGCGTGAAAAATACGGGGAACCTGAAAAGGTGTTAAAAATACGAGGAGCCTGAAAAGGTTTGAAAAATACGAGGAGCCAGGAAAGGCCTGAATAATACGAGGGGCCTGAAAAGGCGTGAAAAATATGAGAAGCCTGAAAAGGCGTGAAAAATACGAGGAGCCTGAAAAGGTGTGAAAAATACGAGGAGCCTTAAAAGGCCTGTAAAATACGAGAAGCCTGAAAAGGTGTGAAAAATATGAGGAGCCTGAAAAGGCCTGAAAAATACAAGGAGCCGGAAAAGGCCTGAAAAATATGAGGAGCCTGAAAATGCGTCGAAAATACGAGGAGCCTGAAGGGCCTGAAAAATACGAGGAGCCTGAAAAGCCCTGAAAAATACGAGGAGCCTGAAAAGGCCTGAAAAATACGAGGAGCCTGAAAAGGTGTGAAAAATACGAGGAGCCTGAAAAGGCGTGAAAACTTCGAAGAGCCTCAAAAGGCCTGTAAAATATGAGGAGCCTGAAAACGTGTGAAAAATATCAGGAGCCTGAAAAGCCCTGAAAAATACGAGAAGCCGGAAAAGACGTGAAAAATACGAGGAGCCTGAAAATGCGTGAAAAATACGAGGAGCCTGAAAGGCCTGAAAAATATGAGGAGCCTGAAAAGGCCTGAAAAATATGAGGAGCCTGAAAAGGCCTGAAAAATATGAGGAGCCTGAAAAGGTGTGAAAAATACCAGGAGCCTGAAAAGGTGTGAAAAATAAGAGGAGCCTGAAAAGGCCTGTAAAAAACGAGGAGCCTGAAAGGACCTGAAAAATTTGAGGTGCATGAAAAGGTCTGAAAAATATGAGGTGCATGAAAAGGCCTGAAAAATACAAGGAGCCTGAAAAGGCCTGAATAATAGGAAGAACCTGAAAAGGCCTGAAAAATTCGAGGAGCCTGCAAAGTGGGGAAAATCGAGAGCCTGAAAAGGTGTGAAAAGTACGAGGAGCCTGAAAGTGTGTAAATACGCGTAACCTAAAAAGGTGTGAAAATATGCGGCGCCTGAAAAGGTTGAAATATACGAGGGCCTGAAAGTGTGAAAAATAGGAGAGCCTGAAGGTGTGAAAAAATAGGAGGAGCCTGAAAAGGTGTGAAAAACGAGGAGCCTGAAGAGGTGTGAAAAATCGAGGAGCTTGAAAAGGCCTGAAAAATCAAAGGAGCTGAAGGCGTGAAAATACGAGGAGCCTGAAAAGGTGTGAAAAATACGAGGAGCCTGAAAAGGTGTGAAATATACGAGGAGCCTGAAAAGGTGTGAAAAATACGAGGAGCCTGAAAAGGTGTGAAAAATTTGAGGAGCCTGAAAAGCCCTGAAAAATTCGAGTGGCCTGAAAAGGCGTGAAAACTACGAGGAGCCTGAAAAGGTGTGAAAAATACGAGGAGCCTGAAAAGGTGTGAAAAATACGAGGAGCCTGAAAAGGTGTGAAATATACGAGGAGCCTGAAAAGGTGTGTAAAATACGAAGAGCCTGAAAAGGCGTGAAAAATACAAGGAGCCTGAAAATGTGTGAAAAATACGAGGAGGCTGAAAAGGTGTGTAAAAACGAGGAGCCTGAAAAGGTCTTTAAAATACGAGGAGCCTGAAAAGGTGTGAAAAATACGAGGAGCCTGAAAAGGCCTGAAAAATACGAGGAGCCTGAAAAGGCCTGAAAAATATGAGGGGCGTGAAAAAATGTGAAAAGTACGAGGAGCCTGAAAAGGCCTGAAAAATACGAGGAGCCGTAAAAGACCTGAAAAATTCGAGGAGCCTGAAAAGGTGTGAAAATTACGAGGAGCCTGAAAAGGCCTGAAAAATACGAGGAGCATGAAAAGGCGTGAAAAATATGAGGAGCCTGAAAATGCATCGAAAATACGAGGAGCCTGAAGGGCCTGAATAATACGAGGGGCCTGAAAAGGCGTGAAAAATATGAGAAGCCTCAAAAGGCGTGAAAAATACGAGGAGCCTGAAAAGGTGTGAAAAATACGAGGAGCCTGAAAAGGCCTGTAAAATACGAGAAGCCTGAAAAGGTGTGAAAAATATGAGGAGCCTGAAAAGGCCTGAAAAACACAAGGAGCCGGAAAAGGCCTGAAAATTATGAGGAGCCTGAAAATGCATCGAAAATACGAGGAGCCTGAAAAGGTGTGAAAAATACGAGGAGCCTGAAAACGTGTGAAAAATACGAGGAGCCTGAAAAGGTGTGAAAAATACGAGGAGCCTGAAGAGGTGTGAAAAATATGAGGCGCCTGAAAAGGTGTGAAAAAAAACGAGGAGCCTGAAAAGGCCTGAATAATACGAGGAGCCGTAAAAGACCTGAAAAATACGAGGAGCCTGAAAAGGCGTGAAAAATACGAGGAGCCTGAAAAGGCGTGAAAAATACGAGGAGCCTGAAGAGGTGTGAAAAATAGGAGGAGGCTGAAAAGTCGTGAAAAATACGAGGAACCTGAAAAGGTGTGAAAAAAACGAGGAGCCTGAAAAGGTGTGAAAAATACGAGGAGCTTGAAAAGTCGTGAAAAATACGAGGAGCCTGAAAAGGTGTGAAAAATTCGAGGAGCCTGAAAAGGTGTGAAAAATACGAGGAGCCTGAAAAGGCGTGAAAACTACGAGGATCCTGGAAAGGTGTGTAAAATACGAGCAGCCTGAAAAGGCCTTTAAAATACGAGGAGCCTGGAAAGGTGTGAAAAATACGAGGAGCCTGAAAAGGCCTGAAAAATATGAGGAGACTGAGAAGGTGTGAAAAATACGAGGAGCCTGAAAAGGCCTGAAAAATACGAGGAGCCTGATAAGGTGTGAAAAACATGAGGAGCCTGAAAAAGCATGAAAACTACGAGGAGCCTGAAAAGGTGTGAAAAATACGAGGAGCCTGAAAAGGTGTGAAAAATACGAGGAGCCTGAAAAGGCCTGAAAAATACAAGGAGCCTGAAAAGGTGTGAAAAATACGAGGAGCCTGAAAAGGTGTGAAAAATACGAGGAGCCTGAAAAGGTGTGAAAAATACGAGGAGCCTGAAAAGCCTGTGAAAAATACGAGGAGCCTGAAAAGGCGTGAAAAATATGAGGAGCCTGAAAAGAAAAATACGAGGAGCCTGAAAAGGTGTAAACATACGAGGAGCCTGAAAAGGTGTGAAAAATACGAGGAGCCTGAAAAGGTGTGAAAAATACGAGGAGCCTGAAAAGGTCTGAAAAAAATACGAGGAGCCTGAAAGGCGTGAAAAATACGAGGAGCCTGAAAAGGTGTGAAAAATACGAGGAGCCTGAAAAGGCCTGAAAAATACGAGGAGCCTGAAAAGGCGTGAAAAATATGAGGAGCCTGAAAAGGCGTGAAAAATACGAGGAGCCTGAAAAGGCGTGAATAATACAATGGGCCTGAAAAGGCGTGAAAAATATGAGAAGCCTGAAAAGGCGTGAAAAATACGAGGAGCCTGAAAAGGCGTGAAAAGTACGAGGAGCCTGTAAAGGCCTGAAAAATACGAGGAGCCTGAAAAGGCGTGAAAAATACGAGGAGCCTGAAAAGGCGTGAAAAATACGAGGAGCCTGAAAAGGCGTGAAAAATACGGGGAACCTGAAAAGGTGTTAAAAATACGAGGAGCCTGAAAAGGTTTGAAAAATACGAGGAGCCAGGAAAGGCCTGAATAATACGAGGGGCCTGAAAAGGCGTGAAAAATATGAGAAGCCTGAAAAGGCGTGAAAAATACGAGGAGCCTGAAAAGGTGTGAAAAATACGAGGAGCCTTAAAAGGCCTGTAAAATACGAGAAGCCTGAAAAGGTGTGAAAAATATGAGGAGCCTGAAAAGGCCTGAAAAATACAAGGAGCCGGAAAAGGCCTGAAAAATATGAGGAGCCTGAAAATGCGTCGAAAATACGAGGAGCCTGAAGGGCCTGAAAAATACGAGGAGCCTGAAAAGCCCTGAAAAATACGAGGAGCCTGAAAAGGCCTGAAAAATACGAGGAGCCTGAAAAGGTGTGAAAAATACGAGGAGCCTGAAAAGGCGTGAAAACTTCGAAGAGCCTCAAAAGGCCTGTAAAATATGAGGAGCCTGAAAACGTGTGAAAAATATCAGGAGCCTGAAAAGCCCTGAAAAATACGAGAAGCCGGAAAAGACGTGAAAAATACGAGGAGCCTGAAAGGCCTGAAAAATATGAGGAGCCTGAAAAGGCCTGAAAAATATGAGGAGCCTGAAAAGGCCTGAAAAATATGAGGAGCCTGAAAAGGTGTGAAAAATACCAGGAGCCTGAAAAGGTGTGAAAAATAAGAGGAGCCTGAAAAGGCCTGTAAAAAACGAGGAGCCTGAAAGGACCTGAAAAATTTGAGGTGCATGAAAAGGTCTGAAAAATATGAGGTGCATGAAAAGGCCTGAAAAATACAAGGAGCCTGAAAAGGCCTGAATAATAGGAAGAACCTGAAAAGGCCTGAAAAATTCGAGGAGCCTGCAAAGTTGGGGAAATACGAGGAGCCTGAAAAGGTGTGAAAAGTACGAGGAGCCTGAAAAGGTGTGTAAAATACGCGTAACCTGAAAAGGTGTGAAAAATACGAGGAGCCTGAAAAGGTGTGAAAAATATGCGGAGCCTGAAAAGGTGTGAAAAATACGAGGGGCCTGAAAAGGTGTGAAAAATGGAGGAGCCTGAAAAGGTGTGAAAAATAGGGGAGCCTGAAAAGGTGGAAAAATACGGAGGAGCCTGAAAGAGGTTGTGAAAAATACGAGGAGCTTGAAAAGCCCTTGAAAAATAACAAGGAGCCTTCATGAAAAGGCGTGAAAAAATACAGTGAGCCTTGAAAAGGTGGATTGTGAAAATACCGAGGAGCCTGAAAAGTGTGAAATTATACGAGGAGCCTGAAAAAGGTTGTGAAAAATACGAGGAGCTGAAAAGGTGTGAAAAATTTGAGGAGCCTGAAAAGCCCTGAAAAATTCGAGTGGCCTGAAAAGGCGTGAAAACTACGAGGAGCCTGAAAAGGTGTGAAAAATACGAGGAGCCTGAAAAGGTGTGAAAAATACGAGGAGCATGAAAAGGTGTGAAATATACGAGGAGCCTGAAAAGGTGTGTAAAATACGAAGAGCCTGAATAGGCGTGAAAAATACAAGGAGCCTGAAAATGTGTGAAAAATACGAGGAGGCTGAAAAGGTGTGTAAAATACGAGGAGCCTGAAAAGGTCTTTAAAATACGAGGAGCCTGAAAAGGTGTGAAAAATACGAGGAGCCTGAAAAGGCCTGAAAAATACGAGGAGCCTGAAAAGGCCTGAAAAATATGAGGGGCGTGAAAAAATGTGAAAAGTACGAGGAGCCTGAAAAGGCCTGAAAAATACGAGGAGCCGTAAAAGACCTGAAAAATTCGAGGAGCCTGAAAAGGTGTGAAAATTACGAGGAGCCTGAAAAGGCCTGAAAAATACGAGGAGCATGAAAAGGCGTGAAAAATATGAGGAGCCTGAAAATGCATCGAAAATACGAGGAGCCTGAAGGGCCTGAATAATACGAGGGGCCTGAAAAGGCGTGAAAAATATGAGAAGCCTCAAAAGGCGTGAAAAATACGAGGAGCCTGAAAAGGTGTGAAAAATACGAGGAGCCTGAAAAGGCCTGTAAAATACGAGAAGCCTGAAAAGGTGTGAAAAATATGAGGAGCCTGAAAAGGCCTGAAAAACACAAGGAGCCGGAAAAGGCCTGAAAAATATGAGGAGCCTGAAAATGCATCGAAAATACGAGGAGCCTGAAAAGGTGTGAAAAATACGAGGAGCCTGAAAACGTGTGAAAAATACGAGGAGCCTGAAAAGGTGTGAAAAATACGAGGAGCCTGAAGAGGTGTGAAAAATATGAGGCGCCTGAAAAGGTGTGAAAAAAAACGAGGAGCCTGAAAAGGCCTGAATAATACGAGGAGCCGGAAAAGACCTGAAAAATACGAGGAGCCTGAAAAGGCGTGAAAAATACGAGGAGCCTGAAAAGGCGTGAAAAATACGAGGAGCCTGAAAAGGCGTGAAAAATAGGAGGAAAATATGAGGAGCCTGAAAAGGCGTGAAAAATACGAGGAGCCTGAAAAGGCGTGAATAATACAATGGGCCTGAAAAGGCGTGAAAAATATGAGAAGCCTGAAAAGGCGTGAAAAATACGAGGAGCCTGAAAAGGCGTGAAAAGTACGAGGAGCCTGTAAAGGCCTGAAAAATACGAGGAGCCTGAAAAGGCGTGAAAAATACGAGGAGCCTGAAAAGGCGTGAAAAATACGAGGAGCCTGAAAAGGCGTGAAAAATACGGGGAACCTGAAAAGGTGTTAAAAATACGAGGAGCCTGAAAAGGTTTGAAAAATACGAGGAGCCAGGAAAGGCCTGAATAATACGAGGGGCCTGAAAAGGCGTGAAAAATATGAGAAGCCTGAAAAGGCGTGAAAAATACGAGGAGCCTGAAAAGGTGTGAAAAATACGAGGAGCCTGAAAAGGCCTGTAAAATACGAGAAGCCTGAAAAGGTGTGAAAAATATGAGGAGCCTGAAAAGGCCTGAAAAATACAAGGAGCCGGAAAAGGCCTGAAAAATATGAGGAGCCTGAAAATGCGTCGAAAATACGAGGAGCCTGAAGGGCCTGAAAAATACGAGGAGCCTGAAAAGCCCTGAAAAATACGAGGAGCCTGAAAAGGCCTGAAAAATACGAGGAGCCTGAAAAGGTGTGAAAAATACGAGGAGCCTGAAAAGGCGTGAAAACTTCGAAGAGCCTCAAAAGGCCTGTAAAATATGAGGAGCCTGAAAACGTGTGAAAAATATCAGGAGCCTGAAAAGCCCTGAAAAATACGAGAAGCCGGAAAAGACGTGAAAAATACGAGGAGCCTGAAAGGCCTGAAAAATATGAGGAGCCTGAAAAGGCCTGAAAAATATGAGGAGCCTGAAAAGGCCTGAAAAATATGAGGAGCCTGAAAAGGTGTGAAAAATACCAGGAGCCTGAAAAGGTGTGAAAAATAAGAGGAGCCTGAAAAGGCCTGTAAAAAACGAGGAGCCTGAAAGGACCTGAAAAATTTGAGGTGCATGAAAAGGTCTGAAAAATATGAGGTGCATGAAAAGGCCTGAAAAATACAAGGAGCCTGAAAAGGCCTGAATAATAGGAAGAACCTGAAAAGGCCTGAAAAATTCGAGGAGCCTGCAAAGTTGGGGAAATACGAGGAGCCTGAAAAGGTGTGAAAAGTACGAGGAGCCTGAAGAGGTGTGAAAAATACGAGGAGTCTGAAGTGGTGTGAAAAATACGAGGAGACTGAAAAGGTGTGAAAAATACGAGGAGCCTGAAAAGGTGTGAAAAATTCGAGGAGCCTGAAAAGGTGTGTAAAATACGAGGAGCCTGAATAGGTCTTTAAAATACGAGGAGCCTGAAAGGTGTGAAATATACGAGGAGCCTGAAAAGGCCTGAAAAATACGAGGAGCCGGAAAAGGCCTGAAAAATATGAGGAGCCTGAAAATGCGGGAAAAATACGAGGAGCCTGAAAGGCCTGAAAAATACGAGGAGCCTGAAAAGGTGTGAAAAATACGAAGAGCCTGAAAGGTGTGAAAAATACGAGGAGCCTGAAAAGGTGTGAAAAATACGAGGAGCCAGAAAAGGCCTGCATAATACGAGCCGCCTGAAAAGGCGTGAAAAATATAAGAAGCCTGAAAAGGTGTGAAAAATACGAGGAGCCTGAAAAGGTGTGAAAAATATGAGGAGCCTGAAAAGGCCTGAAAAATACGAGGAGCCTGAAAAGGTGTGAAAAATATGAGGAGTCTGAAAAGGCCTGAAAAATACGAGGAGCCGGAAAAGGCCTGAAAAATATGAGGAGCCTCAAAATGCGGGAAAAATACGAGGAGCCTGAAAGGCCTGAAAAATATGAGGGGCGTGAAAAGGTGTGAAAAATATGAGGAGCCTGAAAAGGCCTGAAAAATACGCGGAGCCTGAAAAGGTGTGAAAAATACGAGGAGCCTGAAAAGGCCTGAAAAATACAAGGAGCCTGAAAAGGCAAGAAAAATACGAGGAGCCAGAAAAGGCCTGAAGAATACGAGGAGCCTGAAAAGGCGTGAAAAATACGAGGAGCCTGAAAAGGCGTGAAAACTTCGAAGAGCCTGAAAAGGCCTGTAAAATATTAGGAGCCTGAAAACGTGTGAAAAATATGAGGAGCCTGAAAAGCCCTGAAAAATACGAGGAGCCGGAAAAGACGTGAAAAATACGAGGAGCCTGAAAATGCGTGAAAAATACGAGGAGCCTGAAAAGGCTTGAAAATACGAGAGCCTGAAAAAGGCCTGAAAATAATACGAGGAGCCTGAAAAAGGCCTGAAAAATATTGAGCGGGCGTGGAAAGCAATGTTGAAAAGTACGAAGGAGCCTGAAAAGGCCTTGAAAAAATACAGAGGGCCTTGAAAAGAGGCTCTGTGAAAAAATAACGAGGAGGCCTTGTGAAAAAGGGTTGAAAAATAACGAGGAGAAGCCTGAAAGAAGGGCCTGTAAAATTACGAGGACCTGAAAAGTGCCTGAAAAATAGAAGGGGCATGAAAAGGCCTGAAAAATACAAGGAGCCTGAAAAGGTGTGAAAAATACGAGGAGCCTGAAAAGGTGTGAAAAACACGAGGAGCCTGACAAAGACTGAAAAATACGAGGGCCCTGAAAAGGTGTGAAAAATACGAGGAGCCTGATAAGGTGTGAAAAATATGAGGAGCCTGAAAAAGCCTGAAAAATACGAGGAGCCTGAAAAGGTGTGAAAAATACGAGGAGCCTGATAAGGTGTGAAAAATACGAGGAGCCTGAAAAGGCCTGAAAAATACAAGGAGCCTGAAAAGGTGTGAAAAAAAACGAGGAGCCTGAAAAGGTGTGAAAAATACGAGGAGCCTGAAAAGGCGTGAAAAGTACGAGGAGCCTGAAAAGGCCTGAAAAATACGAGGAGCCTGAAAAGGTGTGAAAAATACGAGGAGCCAGGAAAGACCTGAATAATACGAGGGGCCTGAAAAGGCGTGAAAAATATGAGAAGCCTGAAAAGGCGTGAAAAATACGAGGAGCCTGAAAAGGTGTGAAAAATACAAGGAGCCTGAAAAGGCTTGTAAAATACGAGAAGCCTGAAAAGGTGTGAAAAATATGAGGAGCTTGAAAAGGCCTGAAAAATACAAGGAGCCGGAAAAGGCCTGAAAAATATGAGGAGCCTGAAAATGCGTCGAAAATACGAGGAGATTGAAGGGCCTGAAAAATACGAGGAACCTGAAAAGCCCTGAAAAATACGAGGAGCCTGAAAAGGCCTGAAAAATACGAGGAGACTGAAAAGGTGTGAAAAATACAAGGAGCCTGAAAAGGTGTGAAAAATACGAGGAGCCTGAAAAGGTGTGAAAAATACGAGGAGCCTGAAAAGGTGTGAAAAATACGAGGAGCCTGAAAACGTGTCAAACATACGAAGAGCCTGAAAAGGGGTGAAAAATACGAGGAGCCTGAAAAGATGTGAAAAGTTCGAGGAGCCTGAAAAGGTGTGAAAAATACGAGGAGCCTGAAAAGGCGTGAAAACTTCGAAGAGCCTGAAAAGGCCTGTAAAATATGTGGAGCCTGAAAACGTGTGAAAAATATGAGGAGTCTGAAAAGCCCTGAAAAATACGAGGAGCCAGAAAAGACGTGAAAAATACGAGGAGCCTGAAAATGCGTGAAAAATACGAGGAGCCTGAAAGGCCTGAAAAATACGAGGAGCCAGAAAAGGCCTGAAAAATATGAGGAGCCTGAAAAGGCCCGAAAAATATGAGGAGCCTGAAAAGGTGTGAAAAATATCAGGAGCCTGAAAAGGTGTGAAAAATACGAGGAGCCTGAAAAAGCCTGTAAAATACGAGGAGCCTGAAAGGACCTGAAAAATTTGAGGTGCATGAAAAGGTCTGAAAAATATGAGGTGCATGAAAAGGCCTGAAAAATACAAGGAGCCTTAAAAGGCCTGAAAAATAGGAAGAACCTGAAAAGGCCTGAAAAATTCGAGGAGCCTGAAAAGTTGGGGAAATACGAGGAGCCTGAAAAGGTGTGAAAAGTACGAGGAGCCTGAAAAGGTGTGTAAAATACGAGGAGCCTGACAAAGGTGTGAAAAATACGTGGAGCCTGAAAAGGTGTGAAAAATACGAGGAGCCTGAAAAGGTGTGAAAAATACGAGGAGCCTGACAAAGCCTGAAAAATACGAGGGCCCTGAAAAGGTGTGAAAAATACGAGGAGCCTGATAAGGTGTGAAAAATATTAGGAGCCTGAAAAAGCCTGAAAAATACGAGGAGCCTGAAAAGGTGTGAAAAAAAACGAGGAGCCTGAAAAGCTGTGAAAAATACGAGGAGCCTGAAAAGGCGTGAAAAATACGAGAAGCCTGAAAAGGTGTGAAAAAAAACGAGGAGCCTGAAAAGGCGTGAAAAATACGAGGAGCCTGAAAAAGGCCTGAAAAATAGAGGAGCCTGAAAAGGTGTGAAAAATACTAGGAGCCTGAAAAGGCCTGAAAAATACGAGGAGCCTGAAAAGCGTGAAAAATACGAGGAGCCTGAAACGGTGTTAAAAAATACGAGGAGCCTGAAAAGGTGTGAAAAATACGAGGAGCCAGGAAAGCCTGAATAATTCGAGGGGCCTGAAAAGCCCTGAAAAATATAATGAAAAGGCGTGAAAAAACGAGGAGCCTGAAAAAGTGTGAAAAATACCGAGGAGCCTGAAAAGGCCTGTAAAATACGAGAAGCCTGAAAAGGTGTGAAAAATATGAGGAGCCTGAAAAGGCCTGAAAAATACAAGGAGCCGGAAAAGGCCTGAAAAATATGAGGAGCCTGAAAATGCGTCGAAAATACGAGGAGCCTGAAGGGCCTGAAAAATACGAGGAGCCGGAAAAGGCCTGAAAAATACGAGGAGCCGGAAAAGGCCTGAAAAATATGAGGAGCCTGAAAAAGACTGAAAAATACGAGGAGCCTGAAAAGGTGTGAAAAATACGAGGAGCCTGAAAAGGTGTGAAAAATACGAGGAGCCTGAAAAGGCCTGTAAAATACGAGGAGCCTGAAAGGGCCTGAAAAATACAAGGAGCCTGAAAAGGTGTGATAAAAAACGAGGAGCCTGAAAAGGTGTGAAAAATACGAGGAGCCTGAAAAGGCGTGAAAAGTACGAGGAGCCTGAAAAGGTGTGAAAAATAGGAGGAGGCTGAAAAGGCGTGAAAAATACGAGGAGCCTGAAAAGGTGTGAAAAAAACGAGGAGCCTGAAAAGGCGTGAAAAATACGAGGAGCCTGAAAAGGCTTGAATAATACGAGGAGCCGTAAAAGATCTGAAAAATACGAGGAGCCTGAAAAGGCGTGAAAAATACGAGGAGCCTGAAAAGGTGTGAAAAATACGAGGAGCCTGAAGAGGTGTGAAAAATAGGAGGAGGCTGAAAAGGCGTGAAAAATACGAGGAGCCTGAAAAGGTGTGAAAAAAACGAGGAGCCGGCGTGAAAAATACGAGGAGCCTGAAAAGGCCTGAAAATACGAGGAGCCTGAAAAGGTGTGAAAAATACAAGGAGCCAGAAAAGGTGTGAAAAATACGAGGAGCCTGAAAAGGTGTGAAAAATACGAGGAGCCTGAAAAGGTGTGAAAAATACGAGGAGCCTGAAAAGGTGTGAAAAATACGAGGAGCCTGAAAAGGCCTGAAAAATACGAGGAGCCTGAAAAGGCGTGAAAAATTCGAGGAGCCTGAAAAGGTGTGAAAAATACGAGGAGCCTGAAAAGGTGTGAAAAATACGAGGAGGCTGAAAAGGCCTGAAAAATACGAGGAGCCTGAAAATGCCTGAAAAATACGAGGAGCCTGAAAACGTGTGAAAAATACGAGGAGCCTGAAAAGGTGTGAAAAATAGGAGGAGCCTGAAAAGGCCGGAAGAATTCGAGGAGCCTGAAAAGGCTTGAAAAATTCGAGGAGCCTGAAAAGGCCTGAAAAATACGAGGAGCCTGAAAAGGCCTGAAAAATACGAGGGCCTGAAACGGAGTGAAAAATATGAGGAGACAGAAAAGGTGTGAAAAATACGAGGAGCCTGAAAAGGTGTGAAAAATACGAGGAGCCTGAAAAGGCGTGAAATACACGAGGAGCTTGAAAAGGTGTGAAAAATACGGGGAGCCTGAAAAGGTGTGAAAAATACGAAGAGCCTGAAAAGGCCTGATAAATACGAGGAGCCTGAAAACGCCTGAAAAATACGAGGAGCCTGAAAAGTTGTTAAAAATACGAGGAGCCTGAAAAGGTGTTAAAAATACGAGGAGCCTGAAAAGGTGTGAAAAATACCAGGAGCCTGAAAAGGTGTGAAAAATACGAGGAGCCTGAAAAGTTGTGAAAAATACGAGGAGCCTGAAAAGGCCTGAAAAATACGAGGAGCCTGAAAAGGCCTGAAAAATACGAGAAGCCTGAAAAGGCGTGAAAAATACGGGGAGCCTGAAAAGGTGTGAAAAATACGAGGAGCCTGAAAAGGTGTGAAAAATACGAGGAGCCTGAAAAGGTGTGAAAAATACGAGGAGCCTGAAAAGGCCTGAAAAATACGAGGAGCCTGAAAAGGGCCTGAAAAATACGAGGAGCCTGAAAAGGTGTGAAAAATACGAGAGCCTGAAACTCCCCATATTTTTCAGGCCTTTTCAGACTCCTCGTATTTTTCACACCTCTTCAGGCCCCTCATATTTTTCAGGCCTTTTCTGGCTCCCGTGTTTTTCAGGCCTTTCAGGCTCCTCGTATTTTGCACGCCTTTTCAGGCTCCTCGTATTTTTCTCACCTTTTCAGGCTCCGCGTATTTTTCACACCTTTTAAGGCTCCTCGTATTTTTCAGGCCTTTTCAGGCTCCTCGTATTTTTCAGGCCTTTTCAGGCTCCTCATATTTTTCAGGCCATTTCAGACTCCTCGTTTTTTTCACACCTTTTCAGGCCACTCATATTTTTCAGGCCTTTTCTGGCTCCCATGTTTTTCAGGCCTTTCAGGCTCCTCGTATTTTTCACTCCTTTTCAGGCTCCTCGTATTTTTCACACCTTTTCAGGCCCCTCGTATTTTTCACACCTTTTCAGGCTCCGCATATTTTTCACACCATTTCAGGATCCTCGTATTTTTCAGGCCTTTTCAGGTCCTCGTATTTCCACACCTTTTCAGGATCCTCGTATTTTCAGGCCTTCAGGCTCCTCGTATTTTTCACACCTTTTCAGGCTCCTCGTATTTTTCACACCTTTTCAGGCTCCTCGTATTTTTTACACTTTTTCAGGCTCCTCGTATTTTTCACACCTTTTCAGGCTCCTCGTATTTTTCACAACTTTTCAGGCTCCTCGTATTTTTCACACCTTTTCAAGCTCCTTGAACTTTTCACACCTTTTCAGGCTCCTCGTATTTTTCACACCTTTTCAGGCTCCTCGTATTTTTCACACCTTTTCAGGCTCCTCGTATTTTTCAGGCCTTTTCAGGCTCCTCGTACCTTCACATCTTTTCACGCCCCTTATATTTTTCAGGCCTTTTCAGGCTCCTCGTATTTTTCACACCTTTTCAGGCTCCTCATAGTTTTCAGGCCTTTTCAGGCTCCTCGTATTTTTCACACCTTTTCTGGCTTCCCGTATTTTAAAGGCCTTTTCAGGCTCCTGTATTTTACACACCTTTCCAGGCTCCTCGTATTTTTCACGCATTTTCGGGCTCCTTGTATTTTTCACGCCTTCTCAGGCTCCTAGTATTTTACACACCTTTTCAGGCTCCTCGTATTTTTCACACCTTTTCAGGCTCCTCGTAGTTTTCACGTCTTTTCAGGCTCCTCGTATTTTTCACACCTTTTCAGGATCCTCGAATTTTTCACACCTTTTCAGGCTCCTCGTATATTTCACACCTTTTCAGGCTTCCCGTATGTTAAAGGCCTTTTCACGCTCCTCATATTTTACACACCTTTCCAGGCTCCTCGTATTTTTCACGCATTTTCGGGCTCCTCGTAGTTTTCACGTCTTTTCAGGCTCCTCGTATTTTTCACACCTTTTCAGGATCCTCGAATTTTTCACACCTTTTCAGGCTCCTCGTATATTTCACACCTTTTCAGGCTTCCCGTATGTTAAAGCCCTTTTCACGCTCCTCATATTTACACAACCTTTCCAGGCTCCTAAAATACGAGGTGCCTGAAAAGGCCTGAAAAATATGAGGAGCCTGAAAAGGTGTGAAAAATACGAGGAGCCTGAAAAGGCCTGAAAAATACGAGGAGCCTGAAAAGGCCTGAAAAATACGAGGAGCTGAAAAGGTGTGAAAAATACGAGGAGCCTGAAAAGGTGTGAAAAATACGAGGAGCCTGAAAAGGCCTGAAATACACGAGGAGCTTGAAAAGGTGTGAAAAATACGAGGAGCCTGAAAAGGTGTGAAAAATACGAAGAGCCTGAAAAGGCCTGATAAATACGAGGAGCCTGAAAAGGCCTGAAAAATACGAGGAGCCTGAAAAGGCGTGAAAAATACGAGGAGCCTGAAAAGGTGTGAAAAATAGGAGGAGCCTGAAAAGGTGTGGAAAATACGAGGAGCCTGAAAAGGCGTGAAAAATACGATTAGCCTAAAGAGGCCTGAAAAATACGATTAGCCTGAAAAGGCGTGAGAAATATGAGGGGCCTGAAAAGGTGTGAAAAATAGGAGGGGCCTGAAAAGGCTTGAAAAAATGAGGAGCCAGAAAAGGTGTGAAAAATACGAGGAGCCTGAAAAGGTGTGAAAAATACGAGGAGCCTGAAAAGGCCTGAAAAATACGAGGAGTCTGAAAAGGTGTGAAAAATACGAGGAGCCTTAAAAGGCGTGAAAAATACCAGGAGCCTGAAACGGCCTGAAAAATACGAGGAGCCTAAAAAGGTGTGAAAAATACAGGGAGCCTGAAAAGGTGTGAAAAATACGAGGGGCCTGAAAAGGTGTGAAAAATACGAAGAGCCTGAAAAGGCGTGAAAAATACGAGGAGCCTGAAAGGCCTGAAAAGCACGAGAGCCAGAAAAGGCCTGAAAAATATGAGGGGCCTGAAAAGGTGTGAAAAATACGAGGAGCCTGAAAAGGTGTGAAAAATACGCGGAGCCTGAAAAGGTGAGAAAAATACGAGGAGCCTGAAAAGGTGTGAAAATACGAGGAGCCTGAAAAGGCGTGAAAAATATGAGGAGCCTGAAAAGGTGTGAAAAATACGAGAAGGCTAAAAAGATGTGAAAAATACGAGGAGCCTGAAAAGTCGTTAAAAATACGAGGAGCCTGAAGAGGTGTGAAAAATATGAGGAGCCTGAAGAGGTGTGAAAAATACGAGGAGCCTGAAAAGGCCTGAAAAATACGAGGAGCCTGAAAAGGTGTTAAAAATAAAAGGAGCCTGAAAAGACCTGAAAAATCCGAGGAGCCTGAAAAGGCCTGAAAAATACGAGGAGCCTGAAAAGGTGTGAAAAATACTAGGAGCTTGAAAAGGCGTGAAAAATACGAGGAGCCTGAAAGGCGTGAAAAATACGAGGAGCCTGAAAAGTTGTGAAAAATATGAGGAGCATGAAAAGGCCTGAAAAATCGAGGCGCCTGAAGAGGTGTGATAAATATGAGGAGCCTGAAAAGGCCTGAAAAATACGTGGAGCCTGAAAATTCCTGAAAAATACGAGTAGCTTTAAAAGGTGTGAGTAATCCAAGGAGCCTGAAAAGGTGTGAAAAATGCGAGGAGCCTGAAAAGGTGTGAATAATCCGAGGAGCCTGAAAAGGCCTGAAAAATACGAGGAGCCTGAAAAGGCCTGAAAAATACGAGGAGCCTGAAAAGGTGTGAAAAATACGAGGAGCCTGAAAAGGTGTGAAAAATACGAGGAGCCTGAAAAGGTGTGAAAAATACGAGGAGCCTGAAAAGGCCTGAAAATATGAGGACCCTGAAAAGGTGTGAAAAATACGAGGAGCCTGAAACAGTGTGAAAAATACGAGGAGCCTGAAAAGGTGTGAAAAATACGAGGAGCCTGAAAAGGTGTGAAAAATACGAGGAGCCTGAAAAGGTGTGAAAAATACGAGCAGCCTGAAAATGTGTGAAAAATACGAGGAGCCTGAAGAGGTGTGAAAAATACGAGGAGCCTGAAAAGACGTGAAAAATACGAGGAGCCTGAAAAGGTGTGAAAAATACGAGGAGCCTGAAAAGGTGTGTAAAATACGAGGAGCCTGAGAAGGCGTGAAAAATACAAGGAGCCCGAAAATGCGTGAAAAATACGAGGAGCCTGGAAAGGTGTGTAAAATACGAGGAGCATGAAAAGGCCTTTAAAATACGGGAAGCCTGAAAAGGTGTGAAAAATACGAGGAGCCTGAAAAGGCCTGAAAACTATGAGGAGCCTGAAAAGGTGTGAAAAATACGAGGAGCCTGAAAAGGCCTGAAAAATATAAGGGGCGTGAAAAGATGTGAAAGATACGAGGAGCCTGAAAAGGCCTGAAAAATACGAGGAGCCTGAAAAGGTGTGAAAAATACGAGGAGCCTGAAAAGGTGTGAAAAGTTCAAGGAGCTTGAAAAGGTGTGAAAAATACGAGGAGCCTGAAAAGGTGTGAAAAATACGAGGAGCCTGAAAAGGTGTGAAAAATACGAGGAGCCTGAAAAGGTGTAAAAAAATACGAGGAGCCTGAAAAGGTGTGAAAAATACGAGCAGCCTGAAAAGGTGTGAAAAATACGAGGAGCCTGAAAAGGCCTGAAAAATACGAGGATCCTGAAAAGGTGTGAAAAATACGAGGAGCCTGAAACGGCCTGAAAAATACGAGGAGCCCAAAAAGGTGTGAAAAATATGCGGAGCCTGAAAAGGTGTGAAAAATACGAGGGGCCTGAAAAGGTGTGAAAAATACGAGGAGCCTGAAAAGGAGTGAAAAATACGAGGAGCCTGAAAGGCCTGAAAAACATGGGAGCCAGAAAAGGCCTGAAAAATATGAGTGGCCTGAAAAGGTGTGAAAAAAACGAGGAGTCTGAAATGGCCTGAAAAATATGAGGAGCCTGAAAAGGCCTGAAAAATACGAGGAGCCTGAAAAGGCCTGAAAAATACGAGGAGCCTTAAAAGGTGTGAAAAATACGCGGAGCCTGAAAAGGTGAGAAAAATACGAGGAGCCTGAAAAGGCGTGGAAAATACAAGGAGCCTGAAAGGCCTGAAAAACACGGGAGCCAGAAAAGGCTGAAAAATAGAGGGGCCTGAGAGGTTGAAAAAATACGAGGAGTCTGAAGAAGGCCTGAAAAATATGAGGAGCCTGAAAAGGCCTGAAAAATCCGAGGAGCTGAAAAGGCCTGAAAAATACGTGGAGCCTGAAAAGGTGTGAAAAACCTGAGGAGTCTGAAAAGGCCTGAAAAATACGAGGAGCCTGAAAAGGGGTGAAAAATCCGAGGAGCCTGAAAAGGCCTGCAGAATACGAGGAGCCTGAAAAGGCCTGAAAAATACGAGGAGCCTGAAAAGGTGTGAAAAATACGAGGAGCCTGAAAAGACGTGAAAACTACGAGGAGCCTGAAAAGGTGTGAAAAATACGAGGAGCCTGAAAAGGTGTGTAAAAAACGAGGAGCCTGAGAAGGCATGAAAAATACAAGGAGCCCGAAAATGCGTGAAAAATACGAGGAGCCTGGAAAGGTGTGTAAAATATGAGGAGCGTGAAAAGGCCTTTAACATACGGGAAGCCTGAAAAGGTGTGAAAAATACGAGGAGCCTGAAAAGGCCTGAAAAATACGAGGAGCCTGAAAAGGTGTGAAAAATCGGAGGAGCCTGAAAAGGCCTGAAAAATACAAGGAGCCTGAAAAGGTGTGAAAAATCCGAGGAGCCTGAAAAGGCCTGCAGAATACGAGGAGCCTGAAAAGGCCTGAAAAATGCGAGGAGCCTGAAAAGGCCTGAAAAATACCAGGAGCCTGAAAAGATGTGAAAAATACGAGGAGCCTGGAAAGGTGTGTAAAATACGAGGAGCCTGAAAAGGCGTGAAAAATACAAGGAGCCCGAAAATGCGTGAAAAATACGAGAAGCCTGGAAAGGTGTGTAAAATACGAGGAGCCTGAAAAGGCCTTTAAAATACGGGAAGCCTGAAAAGGTGTGAAAAATACGAGGAGCCTGAAAAGGCCTGAAAAATACGAGGAGCCTGAAAAGGTGTGAAAAATACGAGGAGCCTGAAAAGGTGTGAAAAATACGAGGAGCCTGAAAGGCCTGAAAAACACGGGAGCCAGAAAAGGCCTGAAAAATATGAGGGGCCTGAAAAGGTGTGAAAAATACGAGGAGTCTGAAAAGGCCTGAAAAATATGAGGAGCCTGAAAAAGCCTGAAAAATACGAGGAGCCTGAAAATGCCTGAAAAATACGAGGAGCCTGAAAACGCCTGAAAAATACGAGGAGCCTGAAAAGGTGTGAAAAATACGCGGAGCCTGAAAAGGTGAGAAAAATACGAGGAGCCTGAAAAGGTGTGAAAATACGAGGAGCCTGAAAAGGCATGAAAAATATGAGGAGCCTGAAAAGGTGTGAAAAATACGAGGAGCCTGAAAAGGCCTGAAAAATACGAGGAGCCTGAAAAGGTGTTAAAAATAAAAGGAGACTGAAAAGGCCTGAAAAATCCGAGGATCCTGAAAAGGCCTGAAAAATACGAGGAGCCTGAAAAGGTGTGAAAAATACTAGGAGCTTGAAAAGGTGTGAAAAATACGAGGAGCCTGAAAGGCGTGAAAAATACGAGGAGCCTGAAAAGGTGTGAAAAATACGAGGAGCCTGAAAAGGCCTGAAAAACACGAGGAGCCTGAAAAGGTGTTAAAAATAAAAGGAGACTGAAAAGGCCTGAAAATTCCGAGGAGCCTGAAAAGGCCTGAAAAATACGAGGAGCCTGAAAAGGTGTGAAAAATACTAGGAGCTTGAAAAGGCGTGAAAAATACGAGGAGCCTGAAAGGCGTGAAAAATACAAGGAGCCTGAAAAGGTGTGAAAAATACGAGGAGCCTGAAAAGGCCTGCAGAATAAGAGGAGCCTGAAAAGGCCTGAAAAATGCGAGGAGCCTGAAAAGGCCTGAGAAATACGAGGAGCCTGAAAAGGTGTGAAAAACCCGAGGAGCCTGAAAAGGCCTGAAAAATACGAGGAGCCTGAAAAGGTGTGAAAAATCCGAGGAGCCTGAAAAGGCCTGCAGAATACGAGGAGGCTGAAAAGGTCTGAAAAATACGAGGAGCCTGAAAAGGTGTGAAAAATACGAGGAGCCTGAAAAGGACTGAAAAATACGAGGAGCCTGAAAAGGCCAGAAAAATACGAGGAGCCCGAAAAGTTGTGAAAAATACGAGGAGCATGAAAAGGCATGAAAAATATGAGGAGCCCGAAAAGGTGTGAAAAATACGAGGAGCATGAAAAGGCATGAAAAATATGAGGAGCGTGAAAAGGCGTGAAAAATACGAGGAGCCTGAAAAGACCTGAAAAATCCGAGGAGCCTGAAAAGGCCTGAAAAATCCGAGGAGCCTGAAAAAGTGTGAAAAATACGAGGAGCATGAAAAGGTGTGAAGAATACCAGGAGACTAAAAAGGCCTGGAAAATACGAGGAGCCGGAAAAGGTGTGAAAAATACGAGGAGCATTAAAACGCCTGAAAGATACGAAGAGCCTGAAAAGGTGTGAGAAATACGAGGAGCATGAAAAGGTGTGAAAAGTACGAGGAGCCTAAAAAGGTGTGAAAAACACGAGGAGCCTGAAAAGGTGTGAAAAATACGAGGAGCCTGAAAAGGCCTGAAAAATACGAGGAGACTGAAAAGGTGTGAAAAATACGCGGAGCCAGAAAAGGCCTGCAGAATAAGAGGAGCCTGAAAATGCCTGAAAAATACGAGGAGCCTGAAAAGGTGTGAAAAATCGGAGGAGCCTGAAAAGGCCTGTAAAATACAAGGAGCCTGAAAAGGTGTGAAAAATCCGAGGAGCCTGAAAAGGCCTGCAGAATACGAGGGGCCTGAAAGGGCCTGAAAAATATGAGGATCCTGAAAAGGTGTGAAAAATACGAGGAGCCTGAAAAGGTGTGAAAAGTACGACGAGCCTGAAAAGGTGTGAAAAATACGAGGAGCATGTAAAGGTGTGAAAAATACGAGGAGCCTGAAAAGGTATGAAAAATACGAGGACCCTGAAAAAGCCTGAAAATTACGAGGAGCCTGAAAAGGTGTGAAAAATATGAGCAGCCTGAAAAATACGAGGAGACTGAAAGGGTGTGAAAAATATGAGGAGCCTGAAAAGGTGTGAAAAATACGAGGAGCCTGAGAATGCGTGAAAAATACGAGGAGTCTGAAAAGGTGTGAAAAATTCGAGGAGCCTGAAAAGGCCTGTAAAATACGAGGAGCCTGAAATTGTGTGAAAAACCCGAGGAGGATGAAAAGGCCTGAAAAATACGAGGAGTCTGAAAATGCCTGAAAAATACGAGGAGCCTGAAAAGGCCTGAAAAATATGAAGAGCCTGAAAAGGTGTGAAAAATACGAGGACTCAGAAAAGGCCTGAAATATACGAGGAGCATGAAAATGCCTGAAAAATACAAGGTGCCTGAAAAGGCCTGAAAAATATGAGGAGCATGAAAGAGTGTGAAAAATATGAGGATCATGAAGAGGTGTGAAAAATACTAGGAGCCTGAAAAGGTGTGAAAAATATGGGGAGTATGAAAAGTCCTGAAAAATACGAGGAACCTGAAAAGGTGTGAAAAATACGAGGAGCCTGAAAAGGCCTGAAAACTACGAGGAGCCTGAAAAATACGAGGAGACTGAAAGAGTGTGAAAAATATGAGGAGCCTGAAAAGGTGTGAAAAATACGAGGTGCCTGAGAATGTGTGAAAAATACGAGGAGCCTGAAAAGGAATGAAAAGTACGAGGAGCTTGAAAAGATGTGAAAAATACGAGGAGCCTGGAAAGGCATGAAAAATACGAAGAGCATGAAAAGGCCTGAAAAATAAGAGAAGCATAAAAAGGCCTGAAAAATACGAGGAGCCTGAAAAGTTGTGAAAAATACAAGGAGCATGAAAAGGCCTGAAAAATATGAGGAGCATGAAAAGGCCTGAAAAATATGAGGAGCATGAAAAGTTATGAAAAATACGAGGAACATGAAAAGGCCTGAAAAATATGAGGATGATGAAAAGGCCTGAAAAATATGAGGAGCATGAAAAGGAGTGAAAATACGAGGAGCCTAAAAAGGCCTGAAAAATACGAGGAGCATGAAAAGGCCTGAAAAATACCAGGAGCCTGAAACGGCCTGAAAAATACGAGGAGCATGAAAAGACCTGAAAAATACGAGGAGCATAAAAAGGCCTGAAAAATACGAGGAGCCTGAAAAGGTGTGAAAAGTACGAGGAGCCTGAAAATGTGTGAAAAATACGAGGAGCATGTAAAGGTGTGAAAAATACGAGGAGCCTGAAAAGGTATGAAAAATACGAGGACCCTGAAAAGGCCTGAAAATTACGAGGAGCCTGAAAAGGTGTGAAAAATATGAGCAGCCTGAAAAATACGAGGAGACTGAAAGGGTGTGAAAAATATGAGGAGCCTGAAAAGGTGTGAAAAATACGAGGAGCCTGAGAATGCGTGAAAAATACAAGGAGTCTGAAAAGGTGTGAAAAATTCGAGGAGCCTGAAAAGGCCTGTAAAATACGAGGAGTCTGAAAATGCCTGAAAAATACGAGGAGCCTGAAAAAGCCTGAAAAATACGAGGAGCCTGAAAAGGCCTGAAAAATATGAAGAGCCTGAAAAGGTGTGAAAAATACGAGGACCCAGAAAAGGCCTGAAATATTCGAGGAGCATGAAAAGGCCTGAAAAATAAGAGAAGCATAAAAAGGCCTGAAAAATACGAGGAGCCTGAAAAGTTGTGAAAAATACGAGGAGCATGAAAAGGCCTGAAAAATATGAGGAGCATGAAAAGTTATGAAAAATACGAGGAACATGAAAAGGCCTGAAAAATATGAGGATCATGAAAAGGCCTGAAAAATATGAGGAGCATGAAAAGGAGTGAAAATACGAGGAGCCTAAAAAGGCCTGAAAAATACGAGGAGCATGAAAAGGCCTGAAAAATACCAGGAGCCTGAAACGGCCTGAAAAATACGAGGAGCATGAAAAGACCTGAAAAATACGAGGAGCATAAAAAGGCCTGAAAAATACGAGGAGCCTGAAAAGGTGTGAAAAGTACGACGAGCTTGAAAAGGTGTGAAAAATACGAGGAGCATGTAAAGGTGTGAAAAATACGAGGAGCCTGAAAAGCTATGAAAAATACGAGGACCCTGAAAAAGCCTGAAAATTACGAGGAGCCTGAAAAGGTGTGAAAAATATGAGCAGCCTGAAAAATACGAGGAGACTGAAAGGGTGTGAAAAATATGAGGAGCCTGAAAAGGTGTGAAAAATACGAGGAGCCTGAGAATGCGTGAAAAATACGAGGAGTCTGAAAAGGCGTGAAAAATTCGAGGAGCCTGAAAAGGCCTGTAAAATACGAGGAGCCTGAAATTGTGTGAAAAACCCGAGGAGCATGAAAAGGCCTGAAAAATACGAGGAGTCTGAAAATGCCTGAAAAATACGAGGAGCCTGAAAAGGCCTGAAAAATACGAGGAGCCTGAAAAGGCCAGAAAAATATGAAGAGCCTGAAAAGGTGTGAAAAATACGAGGACCCAGAAAAGGCCTGAAATATACGAGGAGCATGAAAATGCCTGAAAAATACAAGGTGCCTGAAAAGGCCTGAAAAATATGAGGAGCATGAAAGAGTGTGAAAAATATGAGGATCATGAAGAGGTGTGAAAAATACTAGGAGCCTGAAAAGGTGTGAAAAATATGGGGAGTATGAAAGTCCTGAAAAATACGAGGAACCTGAAAAGGTGTGAAAAATACGAGGAGCCTGAAAAGGCCTGAAAACTACGAGGAGCCTGAAAAATACGAGGAGACTGAAAGAGTGTGAAAAATATGAGGAGCCTGAAAAGGTGTGAAAAATACGAGGTGCCTGAGAATGTGTGAAAAATACGAGGAGCCTGAAAAGGAATGAAAAGTACGAGGAGCTTGAAAAGATGTGAAAAATACGAGGAGCCTGGAAAGGCATGAAAAATACGAAGAGCATGAAAAGGCCTGAAAAATAAGAGAAGCATAAAAAGGCCTGAAAAATACGAGGAGCCTGAAAAGTTGTGAAAAATACAAGGAGCATGAAAAGGCCTGAAAAATATGAGGAGCATGAAAAGGCCTGAAAAATATGAGGAGCATGAAAAGTTATGAAAAATACGAGGAACATGAAAAGGCCTGAAAAATATGAGGATCATGAAAAGGCCTGAAAAATATGAGGAGCATGAAAAGGAGTGAAAATACGAGGAGCCTAAAAAGGCCTGAAAAATACGAGGAGACTGAAAGGGTGTGAGAAATATGAGGAGCCTGAAAAGGTGTGAAAAATACGAGGAGCCTGAGAATGCGTGAAAAATACGAGGAGTCTGAAAAGGTGAGAAAAATTCGAGGAGCCTGAAAAGGCCTGTAAAATACGAGGAGCCTGAAATTGTGTGAAAAACCCGAGGAGCATGAAAAGGCCTGAAAAATACGAGGAGTCTGAAAATGCCTGAAAAATACGAGGAGCCTGAAAAGGCCTGAAAAATACGAGGAGCCTGAAAAGGCCTGAAAAATACGAAGAGCCTGAAAAGGTGTGAGAAATACGAGGACCCAGAAAAGGCCTGAAATATACGAGGAGCATGAAAATGCCTGAAAAATACAAGGTGCCTGAAAAGGCCTGAAAAATATGAGGAGCATGAAAGAGTGTGAAAAATATGAGGATCATGAAGAGGTGTGAAAAATACTAGGAGCCTGAAAAGGTGTGAAAAATACGAGGAGCCTGAAAAGGCCTGAAAAATACGAGGATCCTGAAAAGGTGTGAAAAATACGAGGAGCCTGAAAAGGCCTGAAAAATACGAGGAGCCTGAAAAGGTGTGAAAAATACGAGGAGCCTGAAAAGGTGGAAAAATACGAGGAGCCTGAAAAGGTGTGAAAAATACAAGCAGCCTGAAAAGGTGTGAAAAATACGAGGAGCCTGAAAAGGCCTGAAAAATACGAGGATCCTGAAAAGGTGTCAAAAATACGAGGAGCCTGGAAAGGCCTGAAAAATACGAGGAGCCTGAAAAGGCCTGAAAACGAGGATCCTGAAAAGGCGTGAAAATACAGGAGCCTGAAAAAGGCCTGAAAAATACAGGAGCCTGAAAAGGTGTGAAAAATCCGAGAGCCTTGAAAAGGTGTGAAAAAAATGCAGGAGCCTGAAAAGGCTGAAAATTACCAGAGGAGCCTGAAAAAGGTGTTGAAAAAATTACGAGGAGCCTGAAAAGGTGTGAAAAATACGAGGAGCCTGAAAAGGTGTGAAAAATTCGAGGAGCCTGAAAAGGTGTGAAAAATACGAGGAGTCTGAAAAGACGTGAAAACTACGAGCAGCCTGAAAAGGTGTGAAAAATACGAGGAGCCTGAAAAGGTGTGTAAAATACGAGGAGCCTGAGAAGGCGTGAAAAATACAAGGAGCCCGAAAATGCGTGAAAAATACGAGGAGCCTGGAAAGGTGTGTAAAATACAGGAGCCTGAAAAGGCCTTTAAAATACGGGAAGCCAGAAAAGGTGTGAAAAATACGAGGAGCCTGAAAAGGCCTGAAAACTATGAGGAGCCTGAAAAGGTGTGAAAAATACGAGGAGCCTGAAAAGGCCTGAAAAATATAAGGGGCATGAAAAGATGTGAAAGATATGAGGAGCCTGAAAAGGCCTGAAGAAAACGAGGAGCCTGAAAAGTTGTGAAAAATACGAGGAGGCTGAAAAGGTGTGAAAAGTTCAAGGAGCTTGAAAAGGTGTGAAAAATACGAGGAGCCTGAAAAGGTGTGAAAAATGCGAGGAGCCTGATAAGGTGTGAAAAATACGAGGAGCCTGAAAAGGTGTAAAAAATACGAGGAGCCTGAAAAGGTGTGAAAAATACGAGCAGCCTGAAAAGGTGTGAAAAATACGAGGAGCTGAAAAGGCCTGAAAAATACGAGGATCTGAAAAGGTGTGAAAAATACGAGGAGCCTGAAAAGGCCCGAAAAATACGAGGAGCCTGAAAAGATGTGAAAAATACGAGGAGCCTGAAAAGGTGTGAAAAATACGAGGAGCCTGAAAAGGTGTGAAAAATACGTGGAGCCTGAAAAGGTGTGAAAAATACGAGCAGCCTGAAAAGGTGTGAAAAATACGAGGAGCCTGAAAAGGCCTGAAAAATACGAGGAGCCTGAAAAGGTGTGAAAAATACGAGGAGCCTGGAAAGGCCTGAAAAATACGAGGAGCCTGAAACGGCCTGAAGAATATGAGGAGCCTAAAAAGGTGTGAAAAATATGCGGAGCCTGAAAAGGTGTGAAAAATACGAGGGGCCTGAAAAGGTGTGAAAAATACGAGGAGCCTGAAAAGGCGTGAAAAATACGAGGAGTCTGAAAGGCCTGAAAAACACGGGAGCCAGAAAAGGCCTGAAAAATATGAGGGGCCTGAAAAGGTGTGAAAAAAACGAGGAGTCTGAAATGGCCTGAAAAATATGAGGAGCCTGAAAAGGCCTGAAAAATACGAGGAGCCTGAAAATGCCTGAAAAATACGAGGAGCCTGAAAAGGCCTGAAAAATACGAGGAGCCTGAAAAGGTGTGAAAAATACGCGGAGCCTGAAAAGGTGAGAAAAATACGAGGAGCCTGAAAAGGCCTGAGAATACGAGGAGCCTGAAAAGGCCTGAAAAATACGAGGAGCCTGAAAAGGTGTGAAATATACGAGGAGCCTGAAAAGGCCTGAAAAATACGAGGAGCCTGAAAAGGTGTGAAAAATACTAGGAGCTTGAAAAGGCGTGAAAAATACGAGGAGCCTGAAAGGCGTGAAAAATACAAGGAGCCTGAAAAGGTGTGAAAAATACGAGGAGCCTGAAAAGGCCTGCAGAATAAGAGGAGCCTGAAAAGGCCTGAAAAATGTGAGGAGCCTGAAAAGTCCTGAAAAATACGAGGAGCCTGAAAAGGTGTGAAAAACCCGAGGAGCCTGAAAAGGCCTGAAAAATACGAGGAGCCTGAAAAGGTGTGAAAAATCCGAGGGGCCTGAAAAGGCCTGCAGAATACGAGGAGGCTGAAAAGGTCTGAAAAATACGAGGAGCCTGAAAAGGTGTGAAAAATACGAGGAGCCTGAAAAGGACTGAAAAATACGAGGAGCCTGAAAAGGCCTAAAAAATACGAGGAGCCTCAAAAAGGCCTGAAAAATGTGAGGAGCCTTTTCAGGCTCCTCGTATTTTTCACACCTTTTCAGGCTCCTCGTATTTTTTTCACCCCTTTTCAGGCTCCACGTATTTTTCATGCCTTTTCAGGCCTCTCGTATTTCTCACACCTTTTCAGGCTCCTCGTATTTTTCAGGCCTTTTCAGGCTCCTCGTATTTTTCACACCTTTTCAGGATTCTCGTATTTTTCAGGCCTTTTCAGGCTCCTCGTATTTTTCACACCTTTTCAGGCTGCTCGTATTTTTCACACCTTTCAGGCTCCTCGTATTTTTTACACCTTTTCAGGCTCCTCGTATTTTTCACACCTTTTCAGGCTGCTCGTATTTTTCACACCTTTTCAGGCTCCTCGTATTTTTCACACCTTTTCAAGCTCCTTGAACTTTTCAACACCTTTTCAGGCTCCTCGTATTTTTCACAACTTTTCAGGCTCCTCGTTTTTTTCAGGCCTTTTCAGGCTCCTCATATCTTTCACATCTTTTCACGCCCCTTATATTTTTCAGGCCTTTTCAGGCTCCTCGTATTTTTCACACCTTTTCAGGCTCCTCATAGTTTTCAGGCCTTTTCAGGCTCCTCGTATTTTTCACACCTTTTCTGGCTTCCCGTATTTTAAAGGCCTTTTCAGGCTCCTGTATTTTACACACCTTTCCAGGCTCCTCGTATTTTTCACGCATTTTCGGGCTCCTTGTATTTTTCACGCCTTCTCAGGCTCCTCGTATTTTACACACCTTTTCAGGCTCCTCGTATTTTTCACACCTTTTCAGGCTCCTCGTAGTTTTCACGTCTTTTCAGGCTCCTCGTATTTTTCACACCTTTTCAGGCTTCTCGAATTTTTCACACCTTTTCAGGCTCCTCGTATTTTTCACACCTTTTCAGGCTCCTCGTATTTTTCACGCCTTTTCAGGCTCGTCGTGTTTTTCACACCTTTTCAGGCTCCTCGTATTTTTCACGCCTCTTCAGGCTCCTCGTAATTTTCACGCCTTTTCAGGCTCCTCGTATTTTTCACACCCTTTCAGGCTCCTCGTATTTTTCACACCTTTTCAGGCTCCTCGTATTTTTCACACCTTTTCAGGCTCCTCGTATTTTTCAGGCCTTTTCAGGCTCCTCGTATTTTTCAGGCCTTTTCAGGCTCCTCGTATTTTTCAGGCCTTTCCAGGCTCCTCGTATTTTTCACACCTTTTCAGGATCCTCGTATTTTTCAGGCCTTTTCAGGCTCCTCGTATTTTTCACACCTTTTCAGGCTGCTTGTATTTTTCACACCTTTTCAGGCTCCACGTATTTTTCACACCTTTTCAGGCTCCTCGTATTTTTCACACCTTTTCAGGCTCCTCGTATTTTTCAGGCCTTTTCAGGCTCCTCGTATTTTTCACACCTTTTCAGGATCCTCGTATTTTTCAGGCCTTTTCAGGCTCCTCGTATTTTTCACACCTTTTCAGGCTCCTAGTATTTTTCACACCTCTTCATGATCCTCATATTTTTCACACTCTTTCATGCTCCTCATATTTTTCAGGCCTTTTCAGGCACCTTGTATTTTTCAGGCATTTTCATGCTCCTCGTATATTTCAGGCCTTTTCTGGGTCCTCGTATTTCTCACACCTTTTCAGGCTCTTCGTATTTTTCAGGCCTTTTCAGGCTCCTCGTATTTTTCAGGCCTTTTCAGGCTCCTCGTATTTTTCAGGCATTTTCAGACTCCTCGTATTTTTCAGGCCTTTTCATGCTCCTCGGGTTTTTCACACAATTTCAGGCTCCTCGTATTTTACAGGCCTTTTCAGGCTCCTCGAATTTTTCACACCTTTTCAGACTCCTCGTATTTTTCACGCATTCTCAGGCTCCTCGTATTTTTCACACCTTTTCAGGCTCCTCATATTTCTCACACCCTTTCAGTCTCCTCGTATTTTTCAGGCCTTTTTAGGCTCCTCGTATTTTCACTCCTTTTCATGCTCCTCATATTTTTCAGGCCTTTTCATGATCCTCATATTTTTCAGGCCTTTTCATGTTCCTCGTATTTTTCATAACTTTTCATGCTCCTCATATTTTTCAGGCCTTTTCATGCTCCTCATATTTTTCAGGCCTTTTCATACTCCTCGTATATTGCACAACTTTTCATGCTCCTCGTATTTTTCACACCTTTTCATGCTCCTCGTATTTTCACACCTTTCATGCTCCTCATTTTTTTCAGAACTTTTCATGCTCCTCGTATTTTTAAGTCCTTTTCATGCTCCTTGTATTTTTTCAAACTTTTCATGATCTCCGTTTTTTCATAACCTTTTCATGTTCCTCTATTTTCAGACCTTTTCATGCTCCTCGTTTGTTCTGTCCTTGTTCATGCTCCTCCGTGATTTTTCTCACCTTTCATGATCTTCGTATTTTTCAACATCCTTTTCATGTACTTCCGTATTTTTGCACACCTTTTCCTCGCTTCACGTATTTTTCACACATTTTTATGCTCCTCATATTTTTCACACCTTTTCATGCTCCTGTTATATTTCACACCTTTAGGTGCTCTTCGTATTTTTCAGACCTTTGCATGCCCCTCCTATTTTTCACACCTTTTCGTGCTCTTCATATTTTTCAGTCCTTTTCATGCTCTTCATGTTTTTCACACCTTTGCAGGCTCTTCATATTTTTCACACCTGTTGGTGCTCTTCATTTTTTTCAGACCGTTTCATGCTCCTCATATTTTTCACACCTTTTCAGGCTCCTCGTATTTTTCAGGCCTTTTCTCAGGCTCCTCGTATTTTTCAGGCTTTGTCAGGCTCCTCATTTTTCACACGTTTTTAGCCTCCTCGTATTTTCAACACCTTTTAGGCTCCTCGTATGTTTTCAGGCCTTTCACGGCTCCTCGTATTTTTTCAACACCTTTTTCAGGCTCTCGTATTTTTTTCTCAGCCTTTTCAGGCTCTCGTATTATTTCACACCTTTTCAGGCTCCTCGTCTTTTTCACACCTTTTCAGGCTTCCTCATATTTTTCAGGCCTTATCAAGGTCCCCGTATTTTTCACGACCCTTTCAGGCTCCCCGTATTTTTCAAAACCACCTTTTCAAGGCCCTCGGATTTTCACACGCCTTTTCAGGCTCCTCGTATTTTTTCACGCCTTTCAGACTCTCGATTTTCAAACACCGTTTCTAGGCTCCTCATATTTTTCACACCTTTTCAGGCTCCTCCGTAAATTTTTAACACCTTTTCAGGCTCCTCGTATTTTTCAACAGACCGTTTCCAGGCTCCTCATATTTTTCAACACCTTTTCCAGGCTCCTCGTATTTTTTCAACCTATTTCAGGCTCCTCGTTTTTTCAAGGCATTTTCAGCCCTCGTATTTTTTCAAGGCTTTAGGCTCCTCGTTTTCAACACCGTTTCAGGCTCCTCGTTTTCCACACCTTTTCAGGCTCCTCTGTATTTTTAAGGCATTCAGGGCCTCCGTATTTTTCAGGCCTCTTCAGGCTCCTTGTATTTTTCACACGTTTTCAGGCTCCTCGAATTTTTCAAGCCTTTTCAGGCTCCTCGTATTTTTCAGCCTTTTCAGGCTCCTCGTATTTTTCACACCTTTTCAGGCTCCTCGTATTTTTCACACTGTTTCAGGCTCCTCGGATTTTTCACACCTTTTCAGGCTCCTCGTATTTTTCAGGCCTTTTCAGGCTCCTCGTATTTTTCACACCTTTTCAACCTCCTCGTATTTTTCAGGCCTTTTCAGGCTCCTCATATTTTTCACACCTTTTCAGGGTCCTCGTATTTTTCAGGCTTTGTCAGGCTCCACGTATTTTTCACACCTTTTCAGGCTCCTCGTATTTTTCACACCTTTTCAACCTCCTCCTATTTTTCAGGCCTTTTCAGGCTCCTCATATTTTTCACACCTTTTCAGGGTCCTCGTATTTTTCAGGCTTTGTCAGGCTCCTCATATTTTTCACGCCTTTTCAGGCTCATCCTATTTTTCACACCTTTTCAGGCTCCTCGTATTTTTCACACCTTTTCAGGCTCCTTGTATTTTTCACACCTTTTCAGGCTCCTCGTATTTTTCCCACCTTTTCAACCTCCTCCTATTTTTCAGGCCTTTTCAGGCTCATCCTATTTTTCACACCTTTTCAGGCTCCTCGTATTTTTCACACCTTTTCAGGCTCCTCGTATTTTTCAGGCTTTGTCAGGCTCCTCGTATTTTTCAGGCCTTTTCAGGCTCCTCGTATTTTTCACACCTTTTCAGGCTCATCGTATTTTTCACACCTTTTCAGGCTCCTCGTATTTTTCACACCTCTTCATGCCCCTCATATTTTTCACACCTTTTCAGGCTCCTCGTATTTTTCACACCTTTTCAGGCTCCTCGTATTTTTCAGGCCTTTTCAGGCTCCTCGTATTTTTCACACCCTTTCAGGCTCCTCGTATTTTTCGCACCTTTTCAGGCTCCTCGTATTTTTCACACCTTTTCAGTTTCCTCGTATATTTCAGGCTTTGTCAGGCTCCTCGTATTTTTCAAGCCTTTTCAGGCTCCTCGTATTTTTCACACCTTTTCAGGCTCCTCGTATTTTTCACACCTTTTCAGGCTCCTCGTATTTTTCAGGCCTTTTCAGGCTCCTCGTATTTTTCACACCTTTTCAGCGTCCTCATATTTTTCAGGCCTTTTCAGCTCCTCGTATTTTTCACACCTTTTCAGGCCTCTCGTATTTTTCATGACTTTTCAGGCTCCTCGTGTTATTCACACCTGTTCAGGCTCCTCGTATTTTTCACACCTTTTCAGGCTCCTCGTATTTTTCAGGCCTTTTCAGGCTCCTCGTATTTTTCACACCTTTTCAGGCTCCTCGAATTTTTCACACCTTTTCAGACTCCTCGTATTTTTCAGGCCTTTTCAGGCTCCTGGTATTTTTCAGGCCTTTTCAGGCTCCTCGTATTTTTCACACCTCTTCAGGCCCCTCATATTTTTCAGGCATTTTCAGGCTCCTTGTATGTTTCAGGCCTTTTCAGGCTCCTCGTATATTTCAGGCCTTTTCAGTGTCCTCGTATATTTCAGGCTTTGTCAGGCTCCTCGTATTTTTCACGCCTTTTCAGACTCCTCGTATTTTTCACACCTTTTCAGGGTCGTCGTATTTTTCACACCTTTTCAGGGTCCTCGTATTTTTCACACCTTTTCAGGCTCCTGAAATATACGAGGAGCATGAAAAGACATGAAAAATACGAAGAGCATGAAAAGGTGTGAAAAATAGGAGGAGCCTGAAAAGGTGTGAAAAATACGAGGAGACGGAAAAGGTGTGAAACATACGAGGAGCATGAAAAGACCTGAAAAATATGAGGAGCCTGAAAAGATGTGAAAAATACGAGGAGCCTGAAAATGTGTGAAAAATCCGAGGAGCATGAAAAGGCCGGAAAAATACGAGGAGCATGAAAAGGCCTGAAACAGACGAGGAGCCTGAAAAGGCCTGAAAAATATGAGGAGCTTGAAAAGGTGTGAAAAATACGAGGAGCCTGAAAAGGCCTTAAACATACGAGGAGTATGAAAAGGCCTGAAAAATACGAGGAGCCTATAAAGGCCTGTAAAATACGAGGAGCATGAAAAGGCCTGAAAAATACAAGGAGCCTGAAAATGCCTGAAAAATACGAGGAGCATGAAAAGGCCTGCAAAATACGAGGAGCATTTAAAGGCCTGAAAAATATCAGGAGCATGAAAAGGTGTTTAAAATACGAGGAGCATGAAAAGCCTTGAAAAATACGAGGAGCCTGAAAAGGTGTGAAAAATACGAGTCGCCTGAAAATGTGTGAAAAGTACGAGGAGCCTGAAAAGGTTTGAAAAATATGAGGAGCATGAAACGGTGTGAAAAATACGAGGAGCCTGAAAAGGCCTGAAAAATACGAGGAGCATGAAAAGGCCTGCAAAATACGAGGAGCATTTAAAGGCCTGAAAAATATCAGGAGCATGAAAAGGCCTGAAAAATACGAGGAGCATGAAAAGCCCTGAAAAATACGAGGAGCCTGGAAAGGTGAGAAAAATACAAGGAGCCTGAAAATGTGTGAAAAATACGAGGAACTGGAAAATGTGTGAAAAATAAGAGGAGCATGAAAAGGCATGAAAAATACGAGTAGCCTGAAATGTTGTGAAAAACACGAGGATCCTGAAAAGGTGTGAAAAATACGAGGAGCCTGAAAAGGTGTGAAAAGTACGAGGAGCATGAAAAGACCTGAAAAATATGAGGAGCCTGAAAAGGCCTGAAAAATAAGAGGAGCATAAAAAGTCCTGAAAAATACAAGGAGCCTGAAAAGGTGTGAAAAATAAGAGGAACTTGAAAAAGTGTGAAATATACGAGGAGCATGAAAACGCCTGAAATATACGAGGAGCCTGAAAACGTGTGAAAAATACGAGGAGCCTGAAAAGGCCTGAAAAATACAAGGAGCCTGAAAAGGTCTGAAAAATACGAGGAGCCTGAAAAATACGAGGAGACTGAAAGGGTGTGAAAAATATGAGGAGCCTGAAAAGGTGTGAAAAATACGACGAGCCTGAAAATGTGTGAAAAATATGGGGAGTATGAAAAGGCCTCAAAAATATGAGGAGCCTGAAAAGGTGTAAAAAATACGAGGAGCCTGAGAATGTGTGAAAAATACGAGGAGCCTGAAATAGAATGAAAAATACGAGGAGCTAGAAAAGGTGTGAAAAATACGAGGAGCTTGGAAATGCCTGAAAAATACGAGGAGCATGAAAAGGCCTGAAAAATAGAGGAGCATAAAAAGGCCTGAAAAATACGAGGAGCCTGAAAAGGTGTGAAAAATATGAGGAGCTTGAAAAGGTGTGAAAAATACGAGGAGCATGAAAAGGCCTGAAAAATATGAGGAGCCTGAAAAAGTCTGAAAAATACGAGGAGCCTGAAAAATATGAGGAGACTGAAAGGCTGTTAAAAATATGAGGAGCCTGAAAAGGTGTGAAAAATACGAGGAGCCTGAAAAGGTGTGAAAAATATGGGGAGTATGAAAAGGCCTGAAAAATACGAGGAGCCTGAAAAGGTGTGAAAAATACGAGGAGCCTGAGAATGTGTGAAAAATACGAGGAGCCTGAAAAGGAATGAAAAGTACGAGGAGCTAGAAAAGGTGTGAAAAATTCGAGGAGATTGAAAAGGCCTGAAAAATACGAGGAGCCTGAAAAGGTCTGAAAAATACGAGGAGGCTGAAAAATATGAGGAGACTGAAATGGTGTGAAAAATACGAGGAGCCTGAGAATGTGTGAAAATTACGAGGAGCCTGAAAAGGAATGAAAAGTTCGAAGAGCTTGAAAAGGTGTGAAAAATACGAGGAGCCTGGAATGGCCTGAAAAATACAGGGAGCATGAAAAGGCCTGAAAAATAAGAGGAGCATAAAAAGGTGTGAAAAGTACGAGGGAGCTTGAAAAGTGTGAAATTATACGAGGAGGCATGAAAGGCCTGAAAAATACAAGGAATCATGAAAAGGTGTGAAAATTATGAGGAGCCTGAAAAGCCGAAAAAAATACGGAAGGAGCCTAAAAGGTTATGAAAAATACGAGGGCCTGATAAGTCTGAAAACTTATTGAGGAGCCTTTGAAAGTGTCGTGAAATATGAGGAGCCTGAAAAGGTGTGAAAAATACGAGGAGCATGAAAAGGCCTGAAAAATACGAGGAGCATGAAAAGGCCTGAAAAATACGAGGAGCATGAAAAGGCCTGAAAAATACAAGAAGCATGAAAAGGTGTGAAAAATACGAGGAGCATGAGAAGGTGTGAAAAATACGAGTAGCCTGAAAAGGTGTGAAAAATACGAGGAGCCTGAAAAGGTGTGAAAAATACGAGGAGCATGAAAAGGTGTGAAAAATACGAGGAACTTGAAAAGCTGTGAAATATATGAGGAGCATGAAAAGGTGTGAAAAATACGAGGAGCATGAAAAGGCCTGAAAAATACGAGGAGCCTGAAAAGGTATGAAAAATACGAGGAGCCTGATAAGGTCTGAAAAATATGAGGAGCCTGAAAAGGTGTGAAAAATATGAGGAGCCTGATAAGGTGTGAAAAATACGAGGAGCCTGAAAAGGCCTGAAAAATACGAGGAGCCTGAAAAGGCGTGAAAAATACGAGGAGCCTGAAACGGTGTGAAAAATACGAGGAGCCTGAAAAGGTGTGAAAAATACGAGGAGCCTGAAAAGGCTTGATAAATAAGAGTAGCCTGAAAGGTGTGAAAAATACGAGGAGCCTGAAAAGGTGTGAAAAATACGAGGAGCATGAAAAGGTGTGAAAAATACGAGGAGCTTGAAAAGCTGTGAAATATATGAGGAGCATGAAAAGGTGTGAAAAATACGAGGAGCGTGAAAAGGCCTGAAAAATAAGAGGAGCATAAAAAGGCCTGAAAAAACGAGGAGCCTGAAAAGGTGTGAAAAATACGAGGACCCTGAAAACGCCTGAAATATACGAGGAGACTGAAAACGTGTGAAAAATACGAGGAGCCTCAAAAGGCCTGAAAAATACAAGGAGCCTGAAAAGGTCTGAAAAATACGAGGAGCCTGAAAAATACGAGGAGACTGAAAGGGTGTGAAAAATATGAGGAGCCTGAAAAGGTGTGAAAAATACAACGAGCCTGAAAATGTGTGAAAAATATGGGGAGTATGAAAAGGCCTGAAAAATATGAGGAGCCTGAAAAGGTGTGAAAAATACGAGGAGCCTGAGAATGTGTGAAAAATACGAGGAGCCTGAAAAAGAATGAAAAATACGAGGAGCTAGAAAAGGTGTGAAAAATACGAGGAGCTTGGAAAGACCTGAAATATATGAGGAGCATGAAAAGGCCTGAAAAATAAGACGAGCATAAAAAGGCCTGAAAATTACGAGGAGCCTGAAAAGGTGTGAAGAATACGAGGAGCTTGAAAAATGTGAAAAATACGAGGGAGTTGAAAAGGCCTGAAAAATACGAGGAGAATGAAATGGCGTGAAAAATACGAGGAGCCTGTAAAGGTGTGAAAAATAAGAGGAGCATGGAAAGGTGTGAAAAATAAGAGGAGCTTGAAAAGGTGTGAAAAATATGAGGAGCATGAAAAGGCCTGAAAAATATGAGGAGCATTAAAAGGCCTGAAATTTTTCACACCTTTTCAGGCTCCTCGTATTTTTCACGCCTCTTCAGGCTCCTCGTATTTTTCACGCCTTTTCAGGCTTCTCGTATTTTTCACACCTTTTCAGGCTCCTCGTATTTTTCACACCTTTCAGGCTCCTCGTACTGTTCACACCTTTTCAGGCTCCTCGTATTTTTCACACCTTTTCTGACTCCTTGTATTTTTCACACCTTTTCAGGCTCCTCGTATTTTTCAGGCCTTTTCAGGCTCCTCGCATTTTTCAGGCCTTTTCAGGCTCCTCTTATTCTGCAGGCCTTTTCAGGCTCCTCGTATTTTTCACACCTTTTCAGGCTCCTTGTATTTTTCACGCCTTTCAGGCTCCTCGTCTTTTTCACGCCTTTTCAGGTGCTCTCGTATTTTTCACACCTTTTCAGGCTCTCGTTATTTTTCACACGTTTCAGGCTCCTCGTATTCTTCAGGCCTTTTCAGGCTCCTCTTATTTTTCACACCTTTTCAGGCTCCTCGTATTTTTCACACCTTTTCAGGCTCCTCGTATTTTTCACACGTTTTCAGGCTCCTCGAATTTTTCAAGCCTTTTCAGGCTCCTCGTATTTTTCACACCTTTTCAGGCTCCTCGTATTTTTCACATCTTTTCAGGCTCCTCGTATTTTTCACACCGTTTTAGGCTCCTCGTATATTTCACACCGTTTCAGGCTCCTCGTATTTTTCAGGCCTTTTCAAGCTCCTCGTATTTTTCAAGCCTTTTCAGTCTCCTCGTATTTTTCACACCTTTTCAGGCTCCTCGTATTTTTCACACCGTTTCAGGCTCCTCGTATTTTTCACACCTTTTCAGGCTCCTCGTATTTTTCACACCTTTCAGGCTACTCTTATTTACAACCTTTTCAGGATCCTCATATTTTCAGCCTTTTCAGGCCCTCGTATTTTCACGCCTTTTCAGGCTCCTCGTATTTTTCAGGCCTTTTCAGGCTCCTCGTATTTTTCACACCTTTTCAGGCTCCTCGTATTTTTCACACCTTTCAGGCTACTCTTATTTATCAAGCCTTTTCAGGCTCCTCGTATTTTTCACACCTTTTCAGGCTCCTCGTATTTTTCACACCTTTTCAGGCTCCTCATATTTTTGACACCTTTTCAGGCCCTCGTATTTTTCAGGCCTTTTCGAAAAATACGAGGAGCCTGGTGGCCTGAAAAATACGAGGAGCCTGAAAAGGCGTGAAAAATAAGAGGAGCCTGAAAAGGCCTGGAAAATAAGAAAAGCCTGAAAAGGCGTGAAAAATATGAGGAGCCTGAACAGGTGTGAAAAACACGAGGAGCCTGAAAAGGTGTGAAAAATATGAGGACCCTGAAAAGGTGTAACAATACGAGGAGCCTGAAAAGGTGTGAAAAAAACAAGGAGCCTGAAAAGGTGTGAAAAATACGAGGAGCCTGAAAAGGCGTGAAAAATACGAGGAGCCTGAAAAGGCGTGAAAAACACGAGGAGCCTGAAAAGGCGTGAAAAATACGAGGAGCCTGAAAAGGCGTGAAAAATACGAGGAGCCTGAAAAGGCGTGAAAAATACGAGGAGCCTGAAGAGGTGTGAAAAATAGGAGGAGGCTGAAAAGTCGTGAAAAATACGAGGAACCTGAAAAGGTGTGAAAAAAACGAGGAGCCTGAAAAGGTGTGAAAAATACGAGGAGCCTGAAAAGGTGTGAAAAATACGAGGAGCCTGAAGAAGTGTGAAAAACACCAGAAGCCTGAAAAGGTGTGAAAAATACGAGGATCCTGAAAAGGCGTGAAAAATACGAGGAGCCTGAAAAGGCCTGAAAATACGAGGAGCCTGAAAAGGTGTGAAAAACACAAGGAGCCAGAAAAGGTGTGAAAAATACGAGGAGCCTGAAAAGGTGTGAAAAATACGAGGAGCCTGAAAAGGCCTGAAAAATACGAGGACCCTGAAAAGGCCTGAAAAACACGAGGAGCCTGAAAAGGCCTGAAAAATACGAGGAGCCTGAAAAGGTGTGAAAAATACGAGGAGCCTGAAAAGGCCTGAAAAATACGAGGAGCCTGAAAGGCCTGAAGAATAGGAGGAGCTTGAAAAGGCGTGAAAAACACGAGGAGCCTGAAAAAGCGTGAAAAATATGAGAGCCTGAAAAGGTGTGAAAAATAGGAGGAGCCTGAAAAGGCCTGAAAAATACGAGGAGCCTGAAAAGGTGTGAAAAATACGAGGAGCCTGAAAAGGTGTGAAAAATACGAGGAGCCTGAAAAGGTGTGAAAAATACGAGGAGCCTGAAAAGGCTTGATAAATAAGAGTAGCCTGAAAGGTGTGAAAAAAAAAATAAATAGAGCCTGAAAGGTGTGAAAAATACGAGGGGCCTGAAAAGGTGTGAAAAATACGAGGAGCCTGAAAAGGCCTGAAAAATACGAGGAGCCTGAAACGGTGTGAAAAATACGAGGAGCCTGAAAAGGCCTGAAAAATACGAGGAGCCTGAAAAGGCTTGATAAATAAGAGTAGCCTGAAAGGTGTGAAACATACGAGGAGCCTGAAAAGGTGTGAAAAATACGAGGAGCCTGAAACGCTGTGAAAAATACGAGGAGCCTGAAAAGGTGTGAAAAATACGAGGAGACTGAAAAGGCTTGAAAAATACGAGGAGCTTGAAAAGGCCTGAAAAATACGAGGAGCCTGAAACGGTGTGAAATATACGAGGAGCCTAAAACGGTGTGAAAAATACGAGGAGCCTGAAAAGATGTGAAAAATACGAGGAGCCTGAAAAGGTGTGAAAAATACGAGGAGCCTGAAGAAGTGTGAAAAATTCGAGGAGCCTGAAAAGGTGTGAAAAATACGAGGACCCTGAAAAGGTGTGAAAAATACGAGGAGCCTGAAAAGGCCTGAAAAATACGAGGAGCCTGAAAAGGTGTGAAAAATACAAGGAGCCAGAAAAGGTGTGAAAAATACGAGGAGCCTGAAAAGGTGTGAAAAATACGAGGAGCCTGAAAAGGTGTGAAAAATACGAGGAGCCTGAAAATGCCTGAAAAACACGAGGAGCCTGAAAAGGCGTGAAAAATACGAGGAGCCTGAAAAGGCCTGAAAAACACGAGGAGCCTGAAAAGGCGTGAAAAATACGAGGAGCCTGATGGCCTGAAAAATACGAGGAGCCTGAAAAGCCGTGAAAAATAAGAGGAGCCTGAAAAGGCCTGGAAAATACGAAGAGCCTGAAAAGGCGTGAAAAATATGAGGAGCCTGAACAGGTGTGAAAAACACGAGGAGCCTGAAAAGGTGTGAAAAATACGAGGAGCCTGAAAAGGTGTGAAAAATACGAGGAGCCTGAAAAGGCGTGAAAAGTACGAGGAGCCTGAAAAGGTGTGAAAAATAGGAGGAGGCTGAAAAGGCGTGAAAAATACGAGGAGCCTGAAAAGGCGTGAAAAAAACGAGGAGCAGGTGAAAAATACGAGGAGCCTGAAAAGGTGTGAAAAATACGAGGAGCCTGAAAAGGCCTGAAAAATACGAGGAGCCTGAAAAGGGCCTGAAAAATACGAGGAGCCTGAAAAGGCCTTGAAAAAATACGAGGAGCCTGAAAAGGCCCTGAAAAATACGAGAGCCAGAAAAGGCATTGAAAAAATACGAGGGGCCTGGAAAAGGCGTGAAAAAATACGAGGAGCCTGGAGAAAAGGTGCTCGAAAAAAAACGAGGAGCCTGAAAAGGCGTGAAACAATACGAGGGAGCCTGAAAAAGGTGGTTGAAAAATACGAGGGAGCCTGAAAAGGCGGAAATATACGAGGAGCCTGAAAAGTGTGAAAAAACGAGGAGCCTGAAAAGGTTCTGTGAAAAATTACGAGGAGCCGTTGGAAAAGGCCTTTGATAATAAGTAGCCTGAAAGTGCTGAAAAATACGAGGATCCTGGAAAGTGTGAAAAATACGAGGAGCCTGAAAGGCCTTAAAAAATACGAGGAGCCTGAAACGGTCTTGTGAAAAAATACGAGGAGCCTTGAAAAGGTGCTGAAAAATACGAGGAAGCCTATAAAGATTGATAAATAAGAGTAGCTGAAAGGGTGTGAAAAATACGAGGAGCCTGAAAAGGTGTGAAAATTACCGAGGAGCCTAACGGATCTGTGAAAAATATGAGGAGCCTGAAAAGGTGTGAAAAATACGAGGAGACTGAAAAGGCTGAAAAATACGAGGAGCCTGAAAAGGCCTGAAAAATACGAGGAGCCTGAAAAGGTGTGAAAAATACGCGGAGCCTGAAAAGGTGAGAAAAATACGAGGAGCCTGAAAAGATGTGAAAATACGAGGAGCCTGGAAGTGTGAAAATTCAGAGCTGAAAAGGCCTGAAAAATACGAGGAGCCTGAAACAGTGTGAAAAATACGAGGAGCTTGAAAACGTGTGAAAAATAAAAAATACGAGGAGCCTGAAAAGACCTGAAAAATCCGAGGAGCCTGAAAAGGCCTGAAAAATACGAGGAGCCTGAAAAGGTGTGAAAAATACTAGGAGCTTGAAAAGGCGTGAAAAATACGAGGAGCCTGAAAGGCGTGAAAAATACGAGGAGCCTGAAAAGGCCTGAAAAATACGAAGAGCCTGAAAAGGCGTGAAAAATATGAGGAGCCTGAACAGGTGTGAAAAACACGAGGAGCCTGAAAAGGTGTGAAAAATACGAGGAGCCTGAAAAGGTGTGAAAAACACGAGGAGCCACAAAAGGTGTGAAAAATATGAGGACCCTGAAAAGGTGTAAAAATACGAGGAGCCTGAAAAGACCTGAAAAATACGAGGAGCCTGAAAATGCCTGAAAAATACGAGGAGCCTGAAAAGGGTTGAAAAATACGAGGAGCCTGAAAAGGTGTGAAAATTATGAGGAGCCTGAAACGGTGTGAAAAATACGAGGAGCCTGAAAAGGTGTTAAAAATACGAGGAGCCTGAAAAGGTGTGAAAAATATGAGGAACCTCAAAAGGTGTGAAAAGTACGAGGAGCCTGAAAAGGTGTGAAAAATATGAGGAGCCTGAAAAGGCCTGAAAAATACGAGGAGGTTGAAAAGGTGTGAAAAATACGAGGAGCCTGAAAAGGCCTGAAAAATACGAGGAGCCTGAAAAGGTGTGAAAAATACGAGGAGCCTGAAAAGGTGTGAAAAATAGGATGAGCCTGAAAAGGCCTGAAAAATAGGAGGAGGTTGAAAAGGTGTGAAAAATACGAGGAGCCTGATAAGGTGTGAAAAATACAAGGAGCCTGAAAAGGTGTGAAAAATACGAGGAGCCTGAAAAGGTGTGAAAAATAGGATGAGCCTGAAAAGGCGTGAAAAATATGAGGAGCCTGACAAAGCCTGAAAAATACGAGGACCCTGAAAAGGTGTGAAAAATATGAGGAGCCTGAAAAGGCCTGAAAAATAGGAGGAGGTTGAAAAGGTGTGAAAAATACGAGGAGCCTGAAAAGGTGTGAAAAATACGTGGAGCCTGACAAAGCCTGAAAAATACGAGGACCCTGAAAAGGTGTGAAAAATATGAGGAGCCTGAAAAGGCCTGAAAAATAGGAGGAGGTTGAAAAGGTGTGAAAAATACGAGGAGCCTGAAAAGGCGTGAAAAATACGAGGAGCCTGAAAAGGTGTGAAAAATACGAGGAGCCTGAAACAGTGTGAAAAATACGAGGAGCCTGAAAAGGTGTGAAAAAAACGAGGAGCCTGAAAAGGCCTGAAAAATACGAGGAGCCTGAAAAGGTGTGAAAAATACGAGGAGCCTGAAACGGTGTGAAAAATACGAGGAGCCTGAAAAGGCCTGAAAAATACGAGGACCCTGAAAATGCCTTAAAAATACGAGGAGCCTGAAAAGGTGTGAGAAATACGAGGAGCCTGAAACGGTGTGAAAAATACGAGGAGCCTGAAGAGGCCTGAAAAATACGAGGAGCCTGAAAAGGCCTGAAAAATACGAGGAGCCTGAAAAGGTGTGAAAAATACGAGGAGCCTGAAAAGGTGTGAAAAATATGAGGAGCCTGAAACGGTGTGAAAAATACGAGGAGCCTGAAAAGGTGTTAAAAATACGAGGAGCCTGAAAAGGTGTGAAAAATATGAGGGCCTGAAAAGGTGTGAAAAATACGAGGGGAGTCTGTTGAAGAAGGCCGTGAAAAATAACGGGGAGCCTGAAAAGGTGTGAAAAATACGGGGAGCCTGAAAAGGTGTGAAAAATACGGGGACCTGAAAAGGTGTGAAAAATACGGGGAGCCTGAAAAGGCCTGAAAAATATGAGGAGCCTGAAAAGGTGTGAAAAAGACGAGGAGCCTGAAAAGGTGTGAAAAATACGAGGAGCCTGAAAAGGCCTGAAAAATACGAGGAGCCTGAAAAGGTGTGAAAAATACGAGGAGCCAGAAAAGGTGTGAAAAATACGAGGAGCCTAAAAACGTGTGAAAAATACGAGGAGCCTGACAAAGCCTGAAAAATACGAGGACCCTGAAAAGGTGTGAAAAATACGAGGAGCCTGAAAAGGTGTGAAAAATTCGAGGAGCCTGAAAAGGTGTGAAAAATACGGGAAGCCTGAAAAGGCCTGAAAAATACGAGGAGCCTGAAAAGGCCTGAAAAATACGAGGACCCTGAAAAGTTGTGAAAAATACGAGGAGCCTGATAAGGTGTGAAAAATACGAGGAGCCTGAAAAGGTGTGAAAAATACGTGGAGCCTGACAAAGCCTGAAAAATACGAGGACCCTGAAAAGGTGTGAAAAATACGAGGAGCCTGGAAAGGCCTGAAAAATACCAGGAGCCTGAAAAGGTGTGAAAAATACGAGGAGCCTGAAAAGGCCTGAAAAATACTAGGACCCTGAAAAGGTGTGAAAAATACGAGGAGCCTGAAACAGTGTGAAAAATACGAGGAGCCTGACAAAACCTGAAAAATACGAGGAGCCTGAAAAGGTGTGAAAAATACGAGGAGCCTGAAAACGTGTGAAAAATACGAGGAGCCTGACAAAACCTGAAAAATACGAGGAGCCTGCCTGAAAAAGCCTGCAGAATAAGAGGAGCCTGAAAAGGCCTGAAAAATACGAGGAGCCTGAAAAGGCCTGAAAAAGACGAGGAGCCTGAAAAGGTGTGAAAAACCGGAGGAGCCTGAAAAGGCCTGAAAAATACGAGGAGCCTGAAAAGGTGTGAAAAATACGAGGAGCCTGAAAAGGCCTGAAAAATACGAGGAGCCTGAAAAGGTGTGAAAAATACGAGGAGCCTAAAAACGTGTGAAAAATACGAGGAGCCTGACAAAGCCTGAAAAATACGAGGACCCTGAAAAGGCCTGAAAAATACGAGGAGCCTGAAAAGGTGTGAAAAATACGAGGAGCCTGAAAAGGTGTGAAAAATACGGGGAGCCTGAAAAGGTGTGAAAAATACGAGGAGCCTGAAAAGGCCTGAAAAATACGAGGACCCTGAAAAGTTGTGAAAAATACGAGGAGCCTGATAAGGTGTGAAAAATACGAGGAGCCGGAAAAGGTGTGAAAAATACGTGGAGCCTGACAAAGCCTGAAAAATACGAGGACCCTGAAAAGGTGTGAAAAATACGAGGAGCCTGGAAAGGCCTGAAAAATACCAGGAGCCTGAAAAGGTGTGAAAAATACGAGGAGCCTGAAAAGGCCTGAAAAATACTAGGACCCTGAAAAGGTGTGAAAAATACGAGGAGCCTGAAACGGTGTGAAAAATACGAGGAGCCTGAAAAGGTGTGAAAAAATACGAGGAGCCTGAAAAGCGTTGTGGAAAATATACAAGGAGCCTGAAAAGGCCTGGAAAAATATGAGGAGCCTGAAAAGGCCTGAAAATACGAGGGAGCTGAAAAGGTCACCATGGAAAAATACGAGGGCCTGAAAAAGGTGGTGTGAAAAATACGAGGAGCCTGAAAAGGCGTGAAAAATACGAGGAGCCTGACAAAGCCTGAAAAATACGAGGACCCTGAAAAGGTGTGAAAAATATGAGGAGCCTGAAAAGGCCTGAAAAATAGGAGGAGGTTGAAAAGGTGTGAAAAATACGAGGAGCCTGAAAAGGCGTGAAAAATACGAGGAGCCTGAAAAGGTGTGAAATACGAGGAGCCTGAAACAGTGTGAAAAATACGAGGAGCCTGAAAATGTGTGAAAAAAACGGGGAGCCTGAAAAGGCCTGAAAAATACGAGGAGCCTGAAAAGGTGTGAAAAATACGAGGAGCCTGAAAAGGCCTGAAATACACGAGGAGCTTGAAAAGTTGTGAAAAATACGAGGAGCCTGAAAAGGTGTGAAAAATACGAGGAGCCTGAATAGGCCTGAAAAATACGAGGAGCCTGAAAAGGCCTGAAAAATACGAGGAGCCTGAAAAGTTGTTAAAAATACGAGGAGCCTGAAAAGGTGTGAAAAATACGAGGAGCCTGAAAAGGTGTGAAAAATACGAGGAGCCTGAAAAGGCCTGAAAAATACGAGGAGCCTGAAAAGGCGTGAAAAATACGAGAAGCTTGAAAAGGCGTGAAAAATACGAGGAGCCTGAAAAGGTGTGAAAAATACGGGGAGCCTGAAAAGATGTGAAAAATACGGGGAGCCTGAAAAGGTGTGAAAAATACGGGGAGCCTGAAAAGGTGTGAAAAATACGGGGAGCATGAAAAGGCCGTGAAAATATTGAGAGACCTGAAAGGTGTGAAAAGAAGAGGAGCCTGAAAAGGTGTGAAAAATACGAGGAGCCTGAAAAGGCCTGAAAAATACGAGGAGCCTGAAAAGGTGTGAAAAATACGAGGAGCCTGAAAAGGTGTGAAAAATACGAGGAGCCTAAAAACGTGTGAAAAGTACGAGGAGCCTGACAAAGCCTGAAAAATACGAGGACCCTGAAAAGGTGTGAAAAATACGAGGAGCCTGAAAAGGTGTGAAAAATACGAGGAGCCTGAAAAGGTGTGAAAAATACGGGAAGCCTGAAAAGGCCTGAAAAATACGAGGAGCCTGAAAAGGCCTGAAAAATACGAGGGCCCTGAAAAGTTGTGAAAAATACGAGGAGCCTGATAAGGTGTGAAAAATATGAGGAGCCTGAAAAGGTGTGAAAAATACGTGGAGCCTGACAAAGCCTGAAAAATACGAGGACCCTGGAAAGGCCTGAAAAATACGAGGAGCCTGGAAAGGCCTGAAAAATACCAGGAGCCTGAAAAGGTGTGAAAAATACGAGGAGCCTGAAAAGGCCTGAAAAATATGAGGACCCTGAAAAGGTGTGAAAAATACGAGGAGCCTGAAAAGGCCTGAAAAATACGAGGAGCCTGAAAAGGTGTGAAAAATATAAGGAGCCTGAAAAGGTGTGAAAAATACGAGGAGCCTAAAAAGGCGTGAAAAATACGAGGAGCCTGACAAAGCCTGAAAAATACGAGAACACTGAAAAGGTGTGAAAAATACGAGGAGCCTGGAAAGGCCTGAAAAATACGAGGAGCCTGAAAAGGTGTGAAAAATACGAGGAGCCTGAAAAGTCCTGAAAATATGAGGACCCTGAAAAGGTGTGAAAAATACGAGGAGCCTGAAACACTGTGAAAAATACGAGGAGCCTGAAAAGGTGTGAAAAATACGAGGAGCCTGAAAAGGTGTGAAAAATACGAGGAGCCTGAAAAGGTGTGAAAAATACGAGGAGCCTGAAAAGGCCTGAAAATATGAGGACCCTGAAAAGGTGTGAAAAATACGAGGAGCCTAAAAGTGGAAAAATACGAGGAGCCTGAAAAGGTATAACGGAAAAATACGAGGAGCCTGAAAAGGCGTGAAAAATACGAGGAGCCTGACAAAGCCTGAAAAATACGAGGACCCTGAAAAGGTGTGAAAAATATGAGGAGCCTGAAAAGGCCTGAAAAATAGGAGGAGGTTGAAAGGTGTGAAAAATACGAGGAGCCTGAAAAGGCGTGAAAAATACGAGGAGCCTGAAAAGGTGTGAAAAATACGAGGAGCCTGAAAAGGCCTGAAAAATACGAGGAGCCTGAAAAGGTGTGAAAAATACGAGGAGCCTGAAAAGGCCTGAAAATACGAGGAGCCTGAAAGGCCTGAAGAATAGGAGGAGCTTGAAAAGGCCTGAAAAATACGAGGAGCCTGAAAAGGTGTGAAAAATACGAGGAGCCTGAAAAGGCCTGAAAAATACGAGGAGCCTGAAAAGGCCTGAAAAATACGAGGAGCCTGAAAACGCCTGAAAAATACGAGGAGCCTGAAAAGTTGTTAAAAATACGAGGAGCCTGAAAAGGTGTGAAAAATACGAGGAGCCTGAAAAGGTGTGAAAAATACGAGGAGCCTGAAAAGGCCTGAAAAATACGAGGAGCCTGAAAAGGCCTGAAAAATACGAGAAGCTTGAAAAGGCGTGAAAAATACGAGGAGCCTGAAAAGGTGTGAAAAATACGGGGAGCCTGAAAAGATGTGAAAAATACGGGGAGCCTGAAAAGGTGTGAAAAATACGGGGAGCCTGAAAAGGTGTGAAAAATACGGGGAGCATGAAAAGGCCTGAAAAATATGAGGAGCCTGAAAAGGTGTGAAAAAGACGAGGAGCCTGAAAAGGTGTGAAAAATACGAGGAGCCTGAAAAGGCCTGAAAAATACGAGGAGCCTGAAAAGGTGTGAAAAATACGAGGAGCCTGAAAAGGTGTGAAAAATACGAGTAGCCTAAAAACGTGTGAAAAATACGAGGAGCCTGACAAAGCCTGAAAAATACGAGGACCCTGAAAAGGTGTGAAAAATACGAGGAGCCTGAAAAGGTGTGAAAAATACGAGGAGCCTGAAAAGGTGTGAAAAATACTGGAAGCCTGAAAAGGCCTGAAAAATACGAGGAGCCTGAAAAGGACTGAAAAATACGAGGGGCCTGAAAAGGTGTGAAAAATACGAGGAGCCTGATAAGGTGTGAAAAATACGAGGAGCCTGAAAAGGTGTGAAAAATACGTGGAGCCTGACAAAGCCTGAAAAATACGAGGACCCTGAAAAGGTGTGAAAAATACGAGGAGCCCCTCGTATTTTTCACGCCTTTTCGGGCTCCTCGTATTTTTCACCCCTTTTCAGGCTCCTCGTTTTTTTCACACCTTTTCAGGCTCCGCGTATTTTTCACACCTTTTCAGGCTCCTCGTATTTTTCACACCTTTTCAGGCTCCTTGTATTTTACAGACCTTTTCAGGGTCCTCATACTTTTCACGCCTTTTCAGGCCCCTCGTATTATTCAGGCCTCTTCTGGTTCCTCGTATTTTTCACACCTTTTAAGGCTCCTCGTATTTTTCAGGCCTTTTCAGGCTCCTCGTATTTTTCACACCTTTTCAGGCTCCTCGTATTTTTCACACCTTTTCAGGCTCCTCGTATTTCTCACATCTTTTCAGGCTCCTCGTATTTTTCACACCTTTTCAGGCTCCTCGTATATTTCAGGCCTTTTCAGGCTTCTCATATTTTTCACACCTTTTCAGGCTCCTCGTATTATTCAGGCCCTTTCAGGCTCCTCGTATTTTTCACACCTTTTCAGGCTCCTCGTATTTTTCAAGCCTTTTCAGGCTCCTCGTATTTTTCACACCTTTTCAGGCTCCTCGTATTTTTCACACCGTTTCAGGCTCCTCGTATTTTTCACACCTTTTCAGGCTCCTCGTATTTTTCACACCTTTCAGGCTACTCTTATTTATCAAGCCTTTTCAGGCTCCTCGTATTTTTCACGCCTTTTCAGGCTCCTCGTATTTTTCACACCTTTTCAGGCTCCTCGTATTTTTCACACCTTTTCAGGCTCCTCGTATTTTTCACACCTTTTCAGGCTCTCATATTTTTCAGGACTTTTCCGGCTACTCATATTTTTCAGGACTTTCAGGCTCCTCGTATTTTTCACGCCTTCTCAGGCTCCTCATATTTTTCAGGTCTTTTCCGACTCCTCATATATTTCAGGCCTTTTCAGGCTCCTCATATTTTTCACACCTTTTCAGGCTCCTCGTATTTTTCAGGCTTTTTCAGTCTACTCATATTTTTCACACCTTATCAGGCTCCTCGTATTTTTCAGGCTTTTTCCGGCCCATCGTATTTTTCACACCTTTTCAGGCTCCTCGTATTTTTCACACCTTTTCAGGCCCCTCGTATTTTTCACGCCTTTTCAGGCTCCTCGAATTTTTCAGGCCTTTTCAGGCTCCTCGTATTTTACAGGCCTTTTCAGGCTCCTCGTATTTTACAGGCCTTTTCAGGCTCCTCGTATTATTCACACCTTTTCAGGCTCCTCATATTTTTCACAACTTTACAGGCTCCTCGAACTTTTCACACCTTTTCAGGCTCCTCATATTTTTCACACCTTTCAACGCCCCTCATATTTTTCAGGCGTTTTCAGGCTCCTCGTATTTTTCACACCTTTTCAGGCTCCTCATATTTTTCAGGCCTTTTCAGGCTCCTCGTATTTTTCACACCTATTCAGGCTCATCGTATTCTAAAGGCCTTTTCTAGCTCCTCGTATTTTACACACTTTTTCAGGCTCCTCGTATTTTTCACGCATTTTCAGGCCTCTCGTATTTTACAGGCCTTTTCAGGCTCCTCGTATTTTTCACCCCATTTCCGGCTCCTCGTATTTTACACACCTTTTCAGGCTCCTCATATTTCTCACGCCTTTTCAGGCCCCTCGTATTATTCAGGCCTTTTCTGGCTCCTCGTATTTTTCACACCTTTTCAGGCTCCTCATATTTTTCAGGCCTTTTCAGGCTCCTCGTATTTTTCAAATCTCTTCAGGCTCATCATCTTTTAAAGGCCTTTTCAGGCTCCTCGTATTTTACACACCTTTTCAGGCTCCTCGTATTTTTCACGCATTTTCAGGCTCCTGTATTTTTCACGCCTTTTCAGGCTCCGCGTATTTTACAGGCCTTTTCAGGCTCCTCGTATTTTTCACACCTTTTCAGGCTCCTCGTACTTTACACACCATTTCAGGCTCCTCATATTTTTCACGCCTTTTCAGGCCCCTCGTATTATTCAGGCCTTTTCTGGCTCCTCGTATTTTTCACACCTTTTAAGGCTCCTCGTATTTTTCAGGCCTTTTCAGGCTCCTCGTATTTTTCACAAATTTTCAGGCTCCTCGTATTTTTCACACCTTTTCAGGCTCCTCGTATTTTTCACACCTTTGCAGGCTCCTCGTATTTTTCACACCTTTTCAGGATCCTCGTATTTTTCACACCTTTTCAGGCTCTTCGTATTTTTCACAACTTTTCAGGCTCCTCATATTTTTCAGGCCTTTTCAGGCTCCTTTTATTTTTCACACCTTTTCAGGCCCCTCATATTTTTAAGGCCTTTTCTGACTCCTCGTGTTTTTCAGGCCTTTCAGCCTCCTCGTATTTTTCACACCTTTTCAGGCTTCTCGTATTTTTCACACCTTTTCAGGCTCCTCCTATTTTTCACGCTTTTTCAGGCTCCTCATATTTTTCACACCTTATCAGGCTCCTCGTTTTTCTCACACCTTTTCAGGCCCATCATATTTATCAGGCCTTTTCAGGCTCCTCGTATTTTTCACGACTTTTCAGGCTCCTCGTATTTTTCACACCTTTTCAGGCTCCTCGTATTTTTCACACCTTTTCATGCTCCGCGTATTTTTCACACATTTTCAGGCTCCTCGTATTTTTCACACCTTTTCAGGCTCCTCGTATTTTTCACACATTTTCAGGCTCCTCATATTTTTCACACCTTTTCAGGCTCCTCGTATTTTTCACACCTTTTCAGGCTTCTCGTATTTTTCACACCTTTTCAGGCCCGTCATACTTATCAGGCCTTTTCAGGCTCCTCGTATTTTTCACGACTTTTCAGGCTCCTCGTATTTTTCACACCTTTTCAGGCTCCTCATATTTTTCACACCTTTTCTGGCTCCTCGTATTTTTCACACCTTTTCAGCCTCCTCCTATTTTTCACGCTTTTTCAGGCTCCTCATATTTTTCACACCTTATCAGGCTCCTCGTATTTTTCACACCTTTTCAGGCTCCTGGTATTTTTCACACCATTTCAGGATCTTCGTATTTTTCACGCTCTTTCAGGCTCCTCGTATTTTTCACGCCTTTTCAGGCTCCTCGTATTTTTCACACCTTTTCAGGCTCCTCATATTTTTCAGTCCTTTTCCGACTCCTTCTATTTTTCAGGCCTTTTCCGTCTCCTCGTATTTTTCACACCTTTTCAGGCTCCTCGTATTTTTCATGCCTTTTCAGGCTCTTGGTATTTTTCACACCTTTTCAGGCTCCTCGTATTTTTCAGGTCTTTTCACGCACCTCATATTTTTCAGGCCTTTTCAGGCACCTCTAATTTTTCAGGCCTTTTCAGGCTCCTCGTATTTTACAGGCCTTTTCAGGCTCCTCGTATTTTTCACACCTTTCAGGCCCCTCGTATTTTTCAGGCTTTTTCAGGCTCCTCGTATTTTTCACACCTTTTCAGGCTCCTCGTATTTTTCACGCTTTTTCAGGCTCCTCATATTTTTCACACCTTATCAGCCTCCTCGTATTTTTCACACCTCTTCAGGCTCTTCGTATTTTTCACACCTCTTAGGGCTCCTCGTATTTTTCACGCATTTTCAGGCTCCTCATATTTTTCAGGCCTTTTCCGGCTCCTCGTATTTTTCAGGCCTTTTCAGGCTCCTCATATTTGTCAGGCCTTTTCCGGCTCCTCGTACTTTTCAGGCCTTTCAGTCTCCTCGTATTTTTCATGCATTTTCAGGCTCCTCATATTTTTCAGGCATTTTCCGGCTCCTCGTATTTTTCAGGCCTTTTCAGGCTCCTCATATTTTTCACACCTTTTCAGGCTCCTCGTATTTTACAGGCCTTTTCAGGCTCCTCGAATTTTTCACACCTTTTCAGGCTCCTTGTATTTTACAGACCTTTTCAGGCTCCTCATACTTTTCACGCCTTTTCAGGCCCCTCGTATTATTCAGGCTTTTTCTGGTTCCTCGTATTTTTCACACCTTTTAAGGCTCCTCGTATTTTTCAGGCCTTTTCAGGCTCCTCGTATTTTTCACACCTTTTCAGGCTCCTCGTATTTTTCACACCTTTTCAGGCTCCTCGTATTTCTCACATCTTTTCAGGCTCCTCGTATTTTTCACACCTTTTCAGGCTCCTCCTATTTTTCACGCTTTTTCAGGCTCCTCGTATTTTTCACACCTTATCAGGCTCCTCGTTTTTCTCACACCTTTTCAGGCCCATCATGTTTTTCAGGCCTTTTCAGGCTCCTCGTATTTTTCACGACTTTTCAGGCTCCTCGTATTTTTCACACCTTTTCAGGCTCCTCGTATTTTTCACACCTTTTCATGCTCCGCGTATTTTTCACACATTTTCAGGCTCCTCGTATTTTTCACACCTTTTCAGGCTACTCATATTTTTCAGGTCTTTTCCGGCTCCTCATATATTTCAGGCCTTTTCAGGCTCCTCCTATTTTTCACGCTTTTTCAGGCTCCTCATATTTTTCACACCTTTTCAGGCTCCTCGTTTTTCTCACACCTTTTCAGGCCCATCATATTTATCAGGCATTTTCCGGCTACTCGTATTTTTCAGGACTTTCAGGCTCCTCGTATTTTTCACGCCTTCTCAGGCTACTCATATTTTTCAGGTCTTTTCCGGCTCCTCATATATTTCAGGCCTTTTCAGGCTCCTCATATTTTTCACACCTTTTCAGGCTCCTCGTATTTTTCAGGATTTTTCAGTCTACTCATATTTTTCACACCTTATCAGGCTCCTCGTATTTTTCAGGCTTTTTCCGGCCCATCGTATTTTTCACACCTTTTCAGGCTCCTCGTATTTTTCACACCTTTTCAGGCCCCTCGTATTTTTCACGCCTTTTCAGGCTCCTCGAATTTTTCAGGCCTTTTCAGGCTCCTCGTATTTTACAGGCCTTTTCAGGCTCCTCGTATTTTACAGGCCTTTTCAGGCTCCTCGTATTATTCACACCTTTTCAGGCTCCTCATATTTTTCACAACTTTACAGGCTCCTCGAACTTTTCACACCTTTTCAGGCTCCTCATATTTTTCACACCTTTCAACGCCCCTCATATTTTTCAGGCGTTTTCAGGCTCCTCGTATTTTTCACACCTTTTCAGGCTCCTCATATTTTTCAGGCCTTTTCAGGCTCCTCGTATTTTTCACACCTATTCAGGCTCATCGTATTCTAAAGGCCTTTTCTAGCTCCTCGTATTTTACACACCTTTTCAGGCTCCTCGTATTTTTCACGCATTTTCAGGCCTCTCGTATTTTACAGGCCTTTTCAGGCTCCTCGTATTTTTCACCCCATTTCAGGCTCCTCGTATTTTACACACCTTTTCAGGCTCCTCATATTTCTCACGCCTTTTCAGGCCCCTCGTATTATTCAGGCCTTTTCTGGCTCCTCGTATTTTTCACACCTTTTCAGGCTCCTCATATTTTTCAGGCCTTTTCAGGCTCCTCGTATTTTTCACATCTATTCAGGCTCATCGTCTTTTAAAGGCCTTTTCAGGCTCCTTGTATTTTACACACCTTTTCAGGCTCCTCGTATTTTGCACGCATTTTCAGGCTCCTTGTATTTTTCACGCCTTTTCAGGCTCCGCGTATTTTACAGGCCTTTTCAGGCTCCTCGTATTTTTCACACCTTTTCAGGCTCCTCGTACTTTACACACCATCTCAGGCTCCTCATATTTTTCACGCCTTTTCAGGCCCCTCGTATTATTCAGGCCTTTTTGGCTCCTCGTATTTTTCACACCTTTTAAGGCTCCTCGTATTTTTCAGGCCTTTTCAGGCTCCTCTATTTTTCACACCTTTTCAGGCTCCTCGTATTTTTCACACCTTTTCAGGCTCCTCGTATTTTTCACACCTTTTCAGGCTCCTCGTATTTTTCACACCTTTTCATGCTCCTCGTATTTTTCACACCTTTTCAGGCTCTTCGTATTTTTCACAACTTTTCAGGCTCCTCATATTTTTCAGGCCTTTTCAGGCTCCTTTTATTTTTCACACCTTTTCAGACCCCTCATATTTTTAAGGCCTTTTCTGACTCCTCGTGTTTTTCAGGCCTTTCAGCCTCCTCGTATTTTTCACACCTTTTCAGGCTCCTCGTATTTTTCACACCTTTTCAGGCTCCTCCTATTTTTCACGCTTTTTCAGGCTCCTCATATTTTTCACACCTTATCAGGCTCCTCGTTTTTCTCACACCTTTTCAGGCCCATCATATTTATCAGGCCTTTTCAGGCTCCTCGTATTTTTCACGACTTTTCAGGCTCCTCGTATTTTTCACACCTTTTCAGGCTCCTCGTAGTTTTCACACCTTTTCAGGCTCCGCGTATTTTTCACACATTTTCAGGCTCCTCGTATTTTTCACACCTTTTCAGGCTCCTCGTATTTTTCACACATTTTCAGACTCCTCATATTTTTCACACCTTATTCAGGCTCCTCATATTTTTCACACCTTTTCAGGCTCCTCGTATTTTCCACACCTTCAGGCTCCTCGTATTTTTCACACCTTTTCATGCCTCCACGTATTTTTCACACATTTTCAGGACTCCTTTCGTTATTTTTTCACACCTTTTCAGGCTTCCTCGGTATTTTTCACACCTTTTAAGGCTCCTCGTATTTTTTCAGGACCTTTCCAGGCCTCCTCGGTATTTTTTCACACCTTTTCAGGGGCTCCTCATTTTTTTCAGGCCTTTTCAGGCTCCTCGTATTTTACACACCTTTTCAGGCTCCTCGTATTTTTCACGCATTTCAGGGCTCTTTATTTTTCAAGGCCTTTTCAGGCTCCTCTTATTTTGACATCTTTTCAGGCTTGCTCGTATTTTTTCACACCTTTTACAGGCTCCTCGTATTTTTCAGGCCTTTACGCTCCTCGTATTTTTCACGGCGGTTTCAGGCTCCTCGTTTTTTTTTTTCACAACTTTTCCAGGGCTCCTCGTAATTTTACACCTCTTCAGGCTCCTCGTATTTTCACACCTTCTTCAGGCTCCTTCGTTATTCTTTCACGACTTTTTCTGGCTTCCTCGTATTTTGACACTCTTCAGGGCTCCTCGTATTTTTCACACCTTTTCAGGCTCCTCGTATTTTTCACACCTTTTCAGGCTCCTCGTATTTTTCACACCTTTTCAGGCTCCTCGTATTTTTCACACCTTTTCAGGCTCCTCATATTTTTCATGCATTTTCAGGCTCCTCGTATTTTTCACACATTTTCATGCTCCTCGTATTTTTCACACCTTTTCAGGCCCGTCATACTTATCAGGCCTTTTCAGGCTCCTCGTATTTTTCACACCTTTTCAGGCTCCTCGTATTTTTCACACCTTTTCAGGCTCCTCGTATTTTTCACACCTTTTCAGGCTCCTCCTATTTTTCACGCTTTTTCAGGTTCCTCATATTTTTCACACCTTATCAGGCTCCTCGTTTTTCTCACACCTTTTCAGGCCCATCATATTTATCAGGCCTTTTCAGGCTCCTCGTATTTTTCACACCTTTTCAGGCTCCTCGTATTTTTCACACCTTTTCAGGCTCCTCCTATTTTTCACGCTTTTTCAGGCTTCTCATATTTTTCACACCTTATCAGGCTCCTCGTATTTTTCACACCTTTTCAGGCTCCTGGTATTTTTCACACCATTTCAGGATCTTCGTATTTTTCACGCTCTTTCAGGCTCCTCGTATTTTTCACGCCTTTTCAGGCTCCTCGTATTTTTCACACCTTTTCAGGCTCCTCCTATTTTTCACGCTTTTTCAGGCTTCTCATATTTTTCACACCTTATCAGGCTCCTCGTATTTTTCACACCTTTTCAGGCTCCTGGTATTTTTCACACCATTTCAGGATCTTCGTATTTTTCACGCTCTTTCAGGCTCCTCGTATTTTTCACGCCTTTTCAGGCTCCTCGTATTTTTCACACCTTTTCAGGCTCCTCATATTTTTCAGTCCTTTTCCGACTCCCCATATTTTTCAGGCCTTTTCCGTCTCCTCGTATTTTTCACACCTTTTCAAACTCCTCGTATTTTTCACGCCTTTTCAGGCTCTTCGTATTTTTCACACCTTTTCAGGCTCCTCGTATTTTTCAGGTCTTTTCACGCACCTCATATTTTTCAGGCCTTTTCAGGCACCTCGAATTTTTCAGGCCTTTTCAGGCTCCTCGTATTTTACAGGCCTTTTCTGGCTCCTCGTATTTTTCACACCTTTTCAGGCCCCTCGTATTTTTCAGGATTTTTCAGGCTCCTCGTATTTTTCACACCTTTTCAGGCTCCTCGTATTTTTCACGCTTTTTCAGGCTCCTCATATTTTTCACACCTTATCAGCCTCCTCATATTTTTCACACCTCTTCAGGCTCCTCGTATTTTTCACACCTCTTAGGGCTCCTCGTATTTTTCACGCATTTTCAGGCTCCTCATATTTTTCAAGCCTTTTCCGGCTCCTCGTATTTTTCAGGCCTTTTCAGGCTCCTCATATTTGTCAGGCCTTTTCCGGCTCCTCGTACTTTTCAGGCCTTTCAGTCTCCTCGTATTTTTCATGCATTTTCAGGCTCCTCATATTTTTCAGGCATTTTCCGGCTCCTCGTATTTTTCAGGCCTTTTCAGGCTCCTCATATTTTTCACACCTTTTCAGGCTCCTCGTATTTTACAGGCCTTTTCAGGCTCCTCGAATTTTTCACACCTTTTCAGGCTCCTTGTATTTTACAGACCTTTTCAGGCTCCTCATACTTTTCACGCCTTTTCAGGCCCCTCGTATTATTCAGGCTTCTTCTGGTTCCTCGTATTTTTCACACCTTTTAAGGCTCCTCGTATTTTTCAGGCCTTTTCAGGCTCCTCGAATTTTTCACACCTTTTCAGGCTCCTCGTATTTTTCACACCTTTTCAGGCTCCTCGTATTTTTCACACTGTTTCAGGCTCCTCGTATTTTTCACACCTTTTCAGGGTCCTCATATTTTCAGGCCTTTTCAGGCTCCTCGTATTTTTCACACCTTTTCAGGCTCCTCGTATTTTTCACGCCTTCTCAGGCTCCTCATATTTTTCAGGTCTTTTCCGGCTCCTCATATATTTCAGGCCTCTTCAGGCTCCTCATATTTTTCACACCTTTTCAGGCTCCTCATATTTTACAGGCCTTTTCAGGCTCCTCATATTTTTCACACCTTTTCAGACTCCTCGTATTTTTCACACCTTTTCAGACTCCTCATATTTTTCACGCCTTTTCCGGCTCCTCGTATTTTTCAGGCTTTTTCAGGCTCCTCATATTCTTCAGGCCTTTTCCGGCTCTTCATATTTTTCAGGCCTTTCAGGCTCCTTGTATTTTTCACGAATTTTCAGGCTCCTCATATTTTTCAGGCATTTTCCGGCTCCTCGTATTTTTCAGGCCTTTTCAGGCTCCTCATAATTTTCACACCTTTTCAGGCTCCTCGTATTTTACATGCCTTTTCAGGCTCCTCGTATTTTTCACACCTTTTCAGGCTCCTTGTATTTTACAGACCTTTTCAGGCTCCACATACTTTTCACGCCTTTTCAGGCCCCTCGTATTATTCAGGCCTCTTCTGGCTCCTCGTATTTTTCACACCTTTTAAGGCTCCTCGTATTATTCCGGCCTTTTCTGGCTCCTCGTATTTTTCACACCTTTTCAGGCTCCTCATATTTTTCAGGCCCTTTTCAGGCTCCTCGTATTTTTCACACCTATTCAGGCTCATCGTATTTTAAAGGCCTTTTCAGGCTCCTCGTATTTTTCACACCTTTTCAGGCTCCTCGTATTTTTCACGCATTTTCAGGCTCCTGTATTTTTCACGCCTTTTCAGGCTCCTCGTATTTTTCACCTTTTCAGGCTTTTCTGGCTCCTCGTATTTTTCACACCTTTTAAGGCTCCTCGTATTTTTCAGGCCTTTTCAGGCTCCTCGTATTTTTCACACCTTTTCAGGCTCCTATATTTTTCACACCTTTTCAGGCTCCTCGTATTTTTCACACCTTTTCAGGCTTTTCCTCGTATTTTTCACACCTTTTCAGGCTCCTCGTATTTTTCACAACTTTTCAGGCTCTTCGTATTTTTCACAACTTTTCAGGCTCCTCATATTTTTCAGGCCTTTTCAGGCCCCTCGTATTATTCAGGCCTTTTCTGGCTCCTCGTATTTTTCACACCTTTTAAGGCTCCTCGTATTTTTCAGGCCTTTTCAGGCTCCTCGTATTTTTCACACCTTTTCAGGCTCCTCGCTTTCCTCGTATTTTTCAAACCTTTTCAGGCTCCTCGTATTTTTCACACCTTTTCAGGCTCCTCGTATTTTTCACAACTTTTCAGGCTCCTCGTATTTTTACGCCTTTTCAGGCTCCTCTTATTTTTGACATCTTTTCAGGCTGCTCGTATTTTTCACACCTTTACAGGCTCCTCGTATTTTTCACGCCTTTTACGCTCCTCGTTTTTTTCACGCCGTTTCAGGCTCCTCGTTTTTTTTCACAACTTTTCAGGCTCCTCGTATTTTTCACACCTCTTCAGGCTCCTCGTATTTTTCACACTTCTTCAGGCTCCTCGTATTTTTCACGTCTTTTCTGGCTCCTCGTATTTTTGACACCTCTTCAGGCTCCTCGTATTTTTCACACCTTTTCAGGCTCCTCGTATTTTTCACACCTTTTCTAGCTCCTCGTATTTTTGACACCTCTTCAGGCTCCTCGTATTTTTCACACCTTTTCAGGCTCCTCGTATTTTTCACACCTTTTCAGGCTCCTCGTATTTTTCACACCTTTTCAGGCTCCTCGTATTTTTCACACCTTTTCAGGCTCTTCGTATTTTTCAGTCCTTTTCAGGCTCCTCATATTTTTCACGCCTTTTCAGGCTCCTCGTATTTTTCTCACCTTTTCAGGCTCCTCGTATTTTTCACACCTTTTCAGGCTCCTCGTATTTTTCACACCTTTTCAGGCTCCTCGTATTTTTCACACCTTTTCAGGCTCATCGTATTTTAAAGGCCTTTTCAGGCTCCTCGTATTTTGCACACCTTTTCAGGCTCCTCGTATTTTTCACGCATTTTCAGGCTCCTTGTATTTTTCACGCCTTTTCAGGCTCCTCGTATTTTACAGGCCTTTTCAGGCTCCTCCTATTTTTCACACCATTTCAGGCTCCTTGTATTTTACACACCTTTTCAGGCTCCTCATATTTCTCACGCCTTTTCAGGCCCCTCGTATTATTCAGGCCTTTTCTCGCTCCTCGTATTTTTCACACCTTTTCAGGCTCCTCATATTTTTCAGGCCTTTTCAGGCTCCTCGTATTTTTCAGTCCTTTTCAGGCTCATCGTATTTTAAAGGCCTTTTCAGGCTCCTCGTATTTTACACACCTTTTCAGGCTCCTCGTATTTTTCACGCATTTTCAGGCTCCTTGTATTTTTCACGTCTTTCAGGCTCCTCTTATTTTACAGGCCTTTTCAGGCTCCTCGTATTTTTCACACCTTTTCAGGCTCCTCGTACTTTACACACCTTTTCAGGCTCCTCATATTTTTCACGCCTTTTCAGGCCCCTCGTATTATTCAGGCCTTTTCAGGCTCCTCGTATTTTTCACACCTTTTCAGGCCCGTCATATTTATCAGGCCTTTTCAGGCTACTCGTATTTTTCACGACTTTTCTGGCTCCTCGTATTTTTCACACCTTTTCAGGCTCCTCGTATTTTTCACACCTTTTCAGGCTCCATGTATTTTTCACACCTTACCAGGCTCCTCATATTTTTCACACATTTTCAGGCTCCTCGTATTTTTCACAGCTTTTCAGGCTCCTCGTATTTTCCACACCTTTTCAGGCTCCTCTTATTTTTCACACCTTTTAAGGCTCCTCCTATTTTTCACACTTCTTCAGGCTCTTCGTATTTTTCACACCTTTTCAGGCTCCTCATATTTTTCAGTCCTTTTCCGGCTCCTCATATTTTTCAGGCCTTTTCTGGCTCCTCGTATTTTTCAGGCCTTTCAGGCTCCTCGTATTTTTCACGCATTTTCAGGCTTCTCATATTTTTCAGGCCTTTTCCGGCTCCTCATATTTTTCAGGCCTTTTCAGGAATCTCGTATTTTACAGGCCTTTTCAGCCTCCTCATATTTTTCACACCTTTTCAGGCTCCTCGTATTTTTCACACCTTTTCAGACTCCTCATATTTTTCACACCTATTCAGGCTCTTCGTATTTTTCTCACCTTTTCAGGCTCCTCGTATTTTAAAGGCCTTTTCAGCTCCTCATATTTTACACACATTTTCAGGCTCCTCGTATTTTTCAGGCCTTTTCAAGCTCCTCCTATTTTTCACACCTCTTCAGGCTCCTCGTATTTTTCACACCTCTTGAGGCTCCTGGTATTTTTAAGGCCTTTTCAGGCTCCTCGTATTTTTCACACCTTTTCAGGCTCCTCGTATTTTTCATGCCTTTTGAGGCTCCTCGAACTTTTCACACCTTTTCAGGCTCCTCATATTTTTCACAACTTTTCTGTCTCCTCATATTTTTCAGGCCTTTTCAGGCTCCTTGTATTTTCACATCTTTTCACGCCCCTCATATTTTTCAGGCCTTTTCCGGCTCCTCGTATTTTTCAGGCCTTTTCAGGCTCCTCGTATTTGTCACACCTTTTCAGGCTCCTCGTATTTTTCACAGGCCTTTTCAGGCTCCTCGTATTTTTCACTCTTTTCAGGCTCCTCGTATTTACACCTTTTCAGGCTCCTCATATTTTCATGCCTTTTCAGGCCCTCGTATTATTTCAGGCCCTTTTGGCTCCTCGTATTTTTCACACCTTTTCAGGCTCCGCGTATTTTTCACACCTTTTCAGGCTCCCGTATTTTTCACACTTTTTCAGGCTCCTCGTATTTTTCAGGCCTTTTCAGGCTCCTCGTATTTTTCACACCTTTTCAGGCTGCCTTGTATTTTTCACACTTTTCAGGTCCTCGTCACACTTTTCAGGCTCCTCGTATTTTTCACACCTTTTCAGGCCCCTCGAATTTTTCACGCCTTTTCAGGCTCCTCGTATTTTTCAGGCCTTTTCAGGCTCCTCGTATTTTTCAGGCCTTTTCAGGCTCCTCGTATTATTCACACCTTTTCAGGCTCCTCATATTTTTCAAAACTTTACAGGCTCCTCGAACTTTTCACACCTTTTCAGGCTCCTCGTATTTTTCACACCGTTTCACGCCCCTCATATTTTTCAGGCGTTTTCAGGCTCCTCGTATTTTTCACACCTTTTCAGGCTCCTCATATTTTTCAGGCCTTTTCAGGCTCCTCGTATTTTTCACACCTATTCAGGCTCATCGTATTCTAAAGGCCTTTTCTAGCTCCTCGTATTTTACACACCTTTTCAGGCTCCTCGTATTTTTCACGCATTTTCAGGCCTCTCGTATTTTACAGGCCTTTTCAGGCTCCTCGTATTTTTCACCCCATTTCAGGCTCCTCGTATTTTACACACCTTTTAAGGCTCCTCATATTTCTCACGCCTTTTCAGGCCCCTCGTATTATTCAGGCCTTTTCTGGCTCCTCGTATTTTTCACACCTTTTCAGGCTCCTCATATTTTTCAGGCCTTTTCAGGCTCCTCGTATTTTTCACATCTCTTCAGGCTCATCGTCTTTTAAAGGCCTTTTCAGGCTCCTCGTATTTTGCACGCATTTTCAGGCTCCTTGTATTTTTCACGCCTTTTCAGGCTCCGCGTATTTTACAGGCCTTTTCAGGCTCCTCGTATTTTTCACACCTTTTCAGGCTCCTCGTACTTTACACACCATCTCAGGCTCCTCATATTTTTCACGCCTTTTCAGGCCCCTCGTATTATTCAGGCCTTTTTGGCTCCTCGTATTTTTCACACCTTTTAAGGCTCCTCGTATTTTTCAGGCCTTTTCAGGCTCCTCGTATTTTTCACAAATTTTCAGGCTCCTCATATTTTTCACACCTTTTCAGGCTCCTCGTATTTTTCACACCTTTGCAGGCTCCTCGTATTTTTCACACCTTTTCAGGATCCTCGTATTTTTCACACCTTTTCAGGCTCTTCGTATTTTTCACAACTTTCAGGCTCCTCATATTTTTCAGGCCTTTTCAGGCTCCTTTTATTTTTCACACCTTTTCAGGCCCCTCATATTTTTAAGGCCTTTTCTGACTCCTCGTGTTTTTCAGGCCTTTCAGCCTCCTCGTATTTTTCACACCTTTTCAGGCTCCTTGTATTTTTCACACCTTTTCAGGTTACTCGTATTTTTCACACCGTTTCAGGCTCCTCGTATTTTTCTCAACTTTTCTGGCTCCTCGTATTTTTCAGGCCTTTTCAGGCTCGTCTTATTTTTGACATCTTTTCAGGCTGCTCGTATTTTTCACACCTTTACAGGCTCCTCGTATTTTTCACGCCTTTTAGGCTCCTCGTATTTTTCACGCCTTTTCAGGCTCCTCGTTTTTTTTCACAGCTTTTCAGGCTCCTCGTATTTTTCACACCTCTTCTGGCTCCTCGTATTTTTCACACCTCTTCAGGCTCCTCGTATTTTTCACGGCTTTTCTGGCTCCTCGAATTTTTCACACCTTTTCAGGCTCCTCGTATTTTTCACACCTTTTCAGGCTCCTCGTATTTTTCACACCTTTTAGGCTCCTCGTATTTTTCACGCCTTTTCAGGCTCCTCATATTTTTCAGGCCTTTTCAGGCTCCTCGTATTTTTCAGGCCTTTTCAGGCTCCTCGTATTTTTCACGCCTTTTCAGGCTTCTCGTATTTTTCACACCCTTTTCAGGCTCCTCCTATTTTTCACACATTTTCAGGCCTCGTATTTTTTCACCCTTTCAGGCTCCTCGTATTTTCAACACCTTTTCAGCCCTCGTATTTTTCACACTTTTCAGGCTCCTCGTATTTTTCACACTTTTCATCGCCTTTTCACGTATTTCTTTTTCAGGCTGCTCGATTTTTACTTTTTCAGCCTTTTCAGGCTCTTGGTATTTTTCATGCTCGGCTTCTCGTATTTTTCAGGCCCTTTCAGCTCCTCGTAATTTTTCACCTTTTCAGGCTTCCTCGTATTTTTCACACCTTTTCAGGCTCCTCGTATTTTTCACACCTTTTCAGGCTCCTCGTATTTTTCAGGTTTTTTCACGCACCTCATATTTTTCAGGCCTTTTTAGGCACCTCGAATTTTTCAGGGCTTTTCAGGCTCCTCGTATTTTACAGGCCTTTTCTGGCTCCTCGTATTGTTCACACCTTTTCAGGCTCCTCCTATTTTTCACGATTTTTCAGGCTCCTCACATTTTTCACACCTTATCAGGCTCCTCGTATTTTTCACACCTTTTCAGGCTCCTCGTATTTTTCACACCATTTCAGGATCTTCGTATTTTTCACGCCCTTTCAGGCTCCTCGTATTTTTCACCCCTTTTCAGGCTCCTCGTATTTTTCACACCTTTTCAGGCTTCTCATATTTTTCAGTCCTTTTCCGACTCCTCATATTTTTCAGGCCTTTTCCGTCTCCTCGTATTTTTCACACCTTTTCAGTCTCCTCGTATTTTTCATGCCTTTTCAGGCTTCTCGTATTTTTCACACCTTTTCAGGCTCCTCGTATTTTTCAGGTCTTTTCACGCACCTCATATTTTTCAGGCCTTTTCAGGCACCTCTAATTTTTCAGGCCTTTTCAGGCTCCTCGTATTTTTCAGGCCTTTTCAGGCTCCTCGTATTTTTCACACCTTTTCAGGCCCCTCGAATTTTTCAGGATTTTTCAGGCTCCTCGTATTTTTCACACGTTTTCAGGCTCCTCGTATTTTTCACGCTTTTTCAGGCTCCTCATATTTTTCACACCTTATCAGCCTCCTCGTATTTTTCATACCTCTTCAGGCTCCTCGTATTTTTCACACCTCTTAGGGCTCCTCGTATTTTTCACGCATTTTCAGGCTCCTCATATTTTTCAGGCCTTTTCCGGCTCCTCCTATTTTTCAGGCCTTTTCAGGCTCCTCATATTTGTCAGGCCTTTTCCGGCTCGTCGTACTTTTCAGACCTTTCAGGCTCCTCGTATTTTTCACGCATTTTCAGGCTCCTCATATTTTTCAGGCCTTTTACGGCTCCTCGTATTTTTCAGGCCTTTTCAGGCTCCTCATATTTTTCACACCTTTTCAGGCTCCTCGTATTTTACAGGCCTTTTCAGGCTCCTCGTATTTTTCACACCTATTCAGGCTCCTTGTATTTTACAGACCTTTTCAGGCTCCTCATACTTTTCACGCCTTTTCAGGCCCCTCGTATTATTCAGGCCTCTTCTGGTTCCTCGTATTTTTCACACCTTTTAGGGCTCCTCGTATTTCTAAGACCTTTTCAGGCTCCTCGTATTTTTCACACCTTTTCAGGCTCCTCGTATTTTTCACACCTTTTCAGGATCCTCGTATTTCTCACATCTTTTCAGGCTCCTCGTATTTTTCACACCTTTTCAGGCTCCTCGTATTTTTCACACCTTTTAAGGCTCCTGGTATTTTTCAGGCCTTTTCAGGCTCCTCGTATTTTTCACACCTTTTCAGGCTCCTATATTTTTCACACCTTTTCAGGCTCCTCGTATTTTTCACACCTTTTCATGCTCCTCGTATTTTTCACACCTTTTCAGCCTCCTCGTATTTTTCACACCTTTTCAGGCTCCTCGTATTTTTCACACCTTTTCAGACTCCTCGTATTTTTCAGGCCTTTTCAGGCTCCTTTTATTTTTCACACCTTTTCAGGCCCCTCATATTTTTAAGGCCTTTTCTGACTCCTCGTGTTTTTCAGGCCTTTCAGGCTCCTCGTATTTTTCACACCTTTTCAGGCTCCTCGTATTTTTCACACCTTTTCAGGTTCCTCGTATTTTTCACACCTTTTCAGGCTCCTCGTATTTTTCACAACTTTTCAGGCTCCTCGTATTTTTCAGGCCTTTTCAGGCTCCTCTTATTTTTGACATCTTTTCAGGCTGCTCGTATTTTTCACACCTTTACAGGCTCCTCGTATTTTTCACGCCTTTTACGCTCCTCGTATTTTTCACGCCGTTTCAGGCTCCTCGTTTTTTTCCACAACTTTTCAGGCTCCTCATATTTTTCACACCTCTTCAGGCTCCTCGTATTTTTCACACTTCTTCAGGCTCCTCGTATTTTTCACGACTTTTCTGGCTCCTCGTATTTTTGACACCTCTTCAGGCTCCTCGTATTTTTCACACCTTTTCAGGCTCCTCGTATTTTTCACACCTTTTCAGGCTCCTCGTATTTTTCACACCTTTTCAGGCTCCTCGTATTTTTCACACCTTTTCAGGCTCTTCGTATTTTTCACACCTTTTCAGGCTCCTCGTATTATTCAGGCCTTTTCAGGCTCCTCGTATTTTCACACCTTTTCAGGCTCCGGCGTATTTTTCACACATTTTCAGGCTCCTCGTATTTTCACACCGTTTCAGGCTCTCGTATTTTCACACATTTCAGGGCTCCTCATATTTCACACCTTTTCAGGCTCTCGTAATTTTTCACACCTTTTCAGGCCCTCGTATTTTTCACACTTTTCAGGCCCGTCATACTTATCAGGCCTTTTCAGGCTCCTCGTATTTTTCACGACTTTTCAGGCTCCTCGAATTTTTCACACCTTTTCAGGCTCCTCATATTTTTCACACCTTTTCTGGCTCCTCATATTTTTCACACCTTTTCAGGCTCCTCATATTTTTCACACCATATCAGGCTCCTCGTATTTTTCACACCTTTTCAGGCTCCTGGTATTTTTCACACCATTTCAGGATCTTCGTATTTTTCACGCTCTTTCAGGCTCCTCGTATTTTTTACGTCTTTTCAGGCTCCTCGTATTTTTCACGCCTTTTCAGGCTCTTCGTATTTTTCACACCTTTTCAGGCTCCTCGTATTTTTCAGGTCTTTTCACGCACCTCATATTTTTCAGGCCTTTCCAGGCACCTCTATTCTTCAGGCCTTTAGGCTCTCGTAATTTTACAGGCCTTTTCAGGCTCCTCGTATTTTTCACACCTTTTCAGGCCCCTCGTATTTTTCAGGCTTTTTCAGGCTCCTCGTATTTTTCACACCTTTTCAGGCTCCTCGTATTTTTCACGCTTTTTCAGGCTCCTCATATTTTTCACACATTATCAGCCTCCTCGTATTTTTCGCACCTCTTCAAGCTCCTCGTATTTTTCACACCTCTTAGGGCTCCTCGTATTTTTCACGCATTTTCAGGCTCCTCATATTTTTCAGGCCTTTTCCGGCTCCTCGTATTTTTCAGGCCTTTTCAGGCTCCTCATATTTGTCAGGCCTTTTCCGGCTCCTCGTACTTTTCAGGCCTTTCAGTCTCCTCGTATTTTTCACGCATTTTCAGGCTCCTCATATTTTTCAGGCCTTTTCCGGCTCCTCGTATTTTTCAGGCCTTTTCAGGCTCCTCATATTTTTCACACCTTTTCAGGCTCCTCGTATTTTACAGGCCTTTTCAGGCTCCTCGTATTTTTCACACCTTTTCAGGCTCCTTGTATTTTACAGACCTTTTCAGGCTCCTCATACTTTTCACGCCTTTTCAGGCCCCTCGTATTATTCAGGCCTCTTCTGGTTCCTCGTATTTTTCACACCTTTTAAGGCTCCTCGTATTTTTCAGGCCTTTTCAGGCTCCTCGTATTTTTCACACCTTTTCAGGCTCCTCGTATTTTTCACACCTTTTCAGGCTCCTCGTATTTCTCACATCTTTTCAGGCTCCTCGTATTTTTCACACCTTTTCAGGCTCCTCATATTTTTCAGGCCTTTTCCGGCTACTCGTATTTTTCAGGCTTTTTCAGGCTCCTCATGTTCTTCAGGCCTTTTCCGGCTCCTCGTATTTTTCAGGCCTTTCAGGCTCCTTGTATTTTTCACGCCTTTTCAGGCTCCTCATATTTTTCAGGCATTTTCCGGCTCCTCGTATTTTTCAGGCCTTTTCAGGCTCCTCATATTTTTCACACCTTTTCAGGCTCCTCGTATTTTACATGCCTTTTCAGGCTCCTGGTATTTTTCACACCTTTTCAGGCTCCTTGTATTTTACAGACCTTTTCAGGCTCCTCATACTTTTCACGCCTTTTCAGGCCCCTCGTATTATTCAGGCCTCTTCTGGCTCCTCGTATTTTTCACACTTTTTAAGGCTCCTCGTATTTTTCAGGCCTTTCCAGGCTCCTCGTATTTTTGACACCTTTTCAGGCTCCTCATAGTTTTCAGGCCTTTTCAGGATCCTCGTATTTTTCACACCTATTCAGGCTCATCGTATTTTAAAGGCCTTTTCAGGCTCCTCGTATTTTACACACCTTTTCAGGCTCCTCGTATTTTTCACGCATTTTCAGGCTCCTTGTATTTTTCACGCCTTTTCAGGCTCGTCTTAATTTACAGGCCTTTTCAGGCTCCACGTATTTTTCAAACCTTTTCAGGCTCCTCGTATTTTTCACACCTTTTCAGGCTCTTCGTATTTTTCACAACTTTTCAGGCTCCTCATATTTTTCAGGCCTTTTCAGGCTCCTTTTATTTTTCACACCTTTTCAGGCCCCTCATATTTTTAAGGCCTTTTCTGACTCCTCGTGTTTTTCAGGCCTTTCAGTCTCCTCGTATTTTTCACACCTTTTCAGGCTCCTCGTATTTTTCACACCTTTTCAGGCTCCTCGTATTTTTCACACCTTTTCAGGCTCCTCATATTTTTCACAACTTTTCAGGCTCCTCGTATTTTTCAGGCCTTTTCAGGCTCCCATTATTTTTGACATCTTTTCAGGCTGCTCGTATTTTTCACACCTTTACAGGCTCCTCGTATTTTTCAGGCCTTTTACGCTCCTCGTATTTTTCACGGCGTTTCAGGCTCCTCGTTTTTTTTCACAACTTTTCAGGCTCCTCGTATTTTTCACACCTCTTCAGGCTCCTCGTATTTTTCACACCTCTTCAGGCTCCTCGTATTTTTCACGACTTTTCTGGCTCCTCGTATTTTTGACACCTCTTCAGGCTCCTCGTATTTTTCACACCTTTTCAGGCTCCTCGTATTTTTCACACCTTTTCAGGCTCCTCGTATTTTTCACACTTTTTCAGGCTCTTCGTATTTTTCACACCTTTTCAGGCTCCTCATATTTTTCAGGCGTTTTCAGGCTCCTCGTATTTTTCACACCTTTTCACGCTCCTCGTATTTTTCACACCTTTTCAGGCCCGTCATACTAATCAGGCCTTTTCAGGCTCCTCGTATTTTTCATGACTTTTCAGGCTTCTCGTATTTTTCACACCTTTTCAGGCTCCTCGTATTTTTCACACCTTTTCAGGCTCCTCCTATTTTTCACGCTTTTTCAGGCTCCTCATATTTTTCACACCTTATCAGGCTCCTCGTTTTTCTCACACCTTTTCAGGCCCATCATATTTATCAGGCCTTTTCAGGCTCCTCGTATTTTTCACACCTTTTCAGGCTCCTCGTATTTTTCACACCTTTTTCATCACCTTTATCAGGCTCCTCGCTTTACACACCCTCAGGCTCTCATATTTTTTTCACACCTTTTCAGGCTCCTCGTATTTTTCACCCCTTTTCAGGCTCCTCGTATTTTTCACACCTTTCAGGCTCCTCGTATTTTCAACCTTTCAGGCCCAGTATACTTATTCAGGCTCCTCATATTTTTCACACCTTATCAGGCTCCTTGTATTTTTCACACCTTTTCAGGCTCCTGGTATTTTTCACACCATTTCAGGATCTTCGTATTTTTCACGCTCTTTCAGGCTCCTCGTATTTTTCACGCCTTTTCAGGCTCCTCGTATTTTTCACACCTTTTCAGGCTCCTCATATTTTTCAGTCCTTTTCCGACTCCTTCTATTTTTCAGGCCTTTTCCGTCTCCTCGTATTTTTCACACCTTTTCAGGCTCCTCGTATTTTTCATGCCTTTTCAGGCTCTTGGTATTTTTCACACCTTTTCAGGCTCCTCGTATTTTTCAGGTCTTTTCACGCACCTCATATTTTTCAGGCCTTTTCAGGCACCTCTAATTTTTCAGGCCTTTTCAGGCTCCTCGTATTTTACAGCCCTTTTCAGGCTCCTCGTATTTTTCACACCTTTTCAGGCTCCTCGTATTTTTCACGCCTTTTCAGGCTCCTCGTATTTTTCCCACCTTTTCAGGCTCCTCGTATTTTTCAGGCCTTTTCAGGCTCCTTGTTTTTTTCACGCCTTTTCAGTCTCCTCGTATTTTTCACACCTTTTCAGGCTCCTCGTATTTTTCACACCTCTTAGGGCTCCTCGTATTTTTCACGCATTTTCAGGCTCCTCATATTTTTCAGGCCTTTTCCGGCTCCTCGTATTTTTCAGGCCTTTTCAGGCTCCTCATATTTGTCAGGCCTTTTCCGGCTCCTCGTACTTTTCAGGCCTTTCAGTCTCCTCGTATTTTTCACGCATTTTCAGGCTCCTCATATTTTTCAGGCCTTTTCCGGCTCCTCGTATTTTTCAGGCCTTTTCAGGCTCCTCATATTTTTCAGGCCTTTTCAGGCTCCTCGTATTTTTCAGGCCTTTTCAGGCTCCTCGTATTATTCACACCTTTTCAGGCTCCTCGTATTTTTCACACCTTTTCAGGCTCCTTGTATTTTACAGACCTTTTCAGGCTCCTCATACTTTTCACGCCTTTTCAGGCCCCTCGTATAATTCAGGCCTTTTCTGGTTCCTCGTATTTTTCACACCTTTTAAGGCTCCTCGTATTTTTCAGGCCTTTTCAGGCTCCTTGTATTTTTCACACCTTTTCAGGCTCCTCGTATTTTTCACACCTTTTCAGGCTCCTCGTATTTCTCACACCTTTTCAGGCTCCTCGTATTTTTCACACCTTTTCAGGCTCCTCCTATTTTTCACGCTTTTTCAGGCTCCTCATATTTTTCACACCTTATCAGGCTCCTCGTTTTTCTCACACCTTTTCAGGCCCATCATGTTTATCAGGCCTTTTCAGGCTCCTCGTATTTTTCACGACTTTTCAGGCTCCTCGTATTTTTCACACCTTTTCAGGCTCCTCGTATTTTTCACACCTTTTCATGCTCCGCGTATTTTTCACACATTTTCAGGCTCCTCGTATTTTTCACACCTTTTCAGGCTACTCATATTTTTCAGGTCTTTTCCGGCTCCTCATATATTTCAGGCCTTTTCAGGCTCCTCCTATTTTTCACGCTTTTTCAGGCTCCTCATATTTTTCACACCTTTTCAGGCTCCTCGTTTTTCTCACACCTTTTCAGGCCCATCATATTTATCAGGCATTTTCCGGCTACTCGTATTTTTCAGGACTTTCAGGCCCCTCGTATTTTTCACGCCTTCTCAGGCTACTCATATTTTTCAGGTCTTTTCCGGCTCCTCATATATTTCAGGCCTTTTCAGGCTCCTCATATTTTTCACACCTTTTCAGGCTCCTCGTATTTTTCAGGCTTTTTCAGTCTACTCATATTTTTCACACCTTATCAGGCTCCTCGTATTTTTCAGGCTTTTTCCGGCCCATCGTATTTTTCACACCTTTTCAGGCTCCTCGTATTTTTCACACCTTTTCAGGCCCCTCGTATTTTTCACGCCTTTTCAGGCTCCTCGAATTTTTCAGGCCTTTTCAGGCTCCTCGTATTTTACAGGCCTTTTCAGGCTCCTCGTATTTTACAGGCCTTTTCAGGCTCCTCGTATTATTCACACCTTTTCAGGCTCCTCATATTTTTCACAACTTTACAGGCTCCTCGAACTTTTCACACCTTTTCAGGCTCCTCATATTTTTCACACCTTTCAACGCCCCTCATATTTTTCAGGCGTTTTCAGGCTCCTCGTATTTTTCACACCTTTTCAGGCTCCTCATATTTTTCAGGCCTTTTCAGGCTCCTCGTATTTTTCACACCTATTCAGGCTCATCGTATTCTAAAGGCCTTTTCTAGCTCCTCGTATTTTACACACTTTTTCAGGCTCCTCGTATTTTTCACGCATTTTCAGGCCTCTCGTATTTTACAGGCCTTTTCAGGCTCCTCGTATTTTTCACCCCATTTCCGGCTCCTCGTATTTTACACACCTTTTCAGGCTCCTCATATTTCTCACGCCTTTTCAGGCCCCTCGTATTTTTCAGGCCTTTTCTGGCTCCTCGTATTTTTCACACCTTTTCAGGCTCCTCATATTTTTCAGGCCTTTTCAGGCTCCTCGTATTTTTCACATCTATTCAGGCTCATCGTCTTTTAAAGGCCTTTTCAGGCTCCTTGTATTTTACACACCTTTTCAGGCTCCTCGTATTTTGCACGCATTTTCAGGCTCCTTGTATTTTTCACGCCTTTTCAGGCTCCGCGTATTTTACAGGCCTTTTCAGGCTCCTCGTATTTTTCACACCTTTTCAGGCTCCTCGTACTTTACACACCATCTCAGGCTCCTCATATTTTTCACGCCTTTTCAGGCCCCTCGTATTATTCAGGCCTTTTTGGCTCCTCGTATTTTTCACACCTTTTAAGGCTCCTCGTATTTTTCAGGCCTTTTCAGGCTCCTCGTATTTTTCACAAATTTTCAGGCTCCTCATATTTTTCACACCTTTTCAGGCTCCTCGTATTTTTCACACCTTTGCAGGCTCCTCGTATTTTTCACACCTTTTCAGGATCCTCGTATTTTTCACACCTTTTCAGGCTTTCGTATTTTTCACAACTTTTCAGGGCTCATATTTTTCAGGCCTTTTCAGGCTCCTTTTTTTTTTCACAACTTTTCAGGCCCTCAAATTTTTAAGGCCTTTCATGACTCTCGTGTTTTTCAGGCTTTCACCTCCTCGGTATTTTCAACATTTTCCTCATACACCTTTTCAGGCTCCTCGTATTTTTCACACCTTTTCAGGCTCCTCCTATTTTTCACGCTTTTTCAGGCTCCTCATATTTTTCACACCTTATCAGGCTCCTCGTTTTTCTCACACCTTTTCAGGCCCATCATATTTATCAGGCATTTTCCGGCTACTCGTATTTTTCAGGACTTTCAGGCTCCTCGTATTTTTCACGCCTTCTCAGGCTACTCATATTTTTCAGGTCTTTTCCGGCTCCTCATATATTTCAGGCCTTTTCAGGCTCCTCATATTTTTCACACCTTTTCAGGCTCCTCGTATTTTTCAGGATTTTTCAGTCTACTCATATTTTTCACACCTTATCAGGCTCCTCGTATTTTTCAGGCTTTTTCCGGCCCATCGTATTTTTCACACCTTTTCAGGCTCCTCGTATTTTTCACACCTTTTCAGGCCCCTCGTATTTTTCACGCCTTTTCAGGCTCCTCGAATTTTTCAGGCCTTTTCAGGCTCCTCGTATTTTTCAGGCCTTTTCAGGCTCCTCGTATTTTACAGGCCTTTTCAGGCTCCTCGTATTATTCACACCTTTTCAGGCTCCTCATATTTTTCACAACTTTACAGGCTCCTCGAACTTTTCACACCTTTTCAGGCTCCTCATATTTTTCACACCTTTCAACGCCCCTCATATTTTTCAGTCGTTTTCAGGCTCCTCGTATTTTTCACACCTTTTCAGGCTCCTCATATTTTTCAGGCCTTTTCAGGCTCCTCGTATTTTTCACACCTATTCAGGCTCATCGTATTCTAAAGGCCTTTTCTAGCTCCTCGTATTTTACACACCTTTTCAGGCTCCTCGTATTTTTCACGCATTTTCAGGCCTCTCGTATTTTACAGGCCTTTTCAGGCTCCTCGTATTTTTCACCCCATTTCAGGCTCCTCGTATTTTACACACCTTTTCAGGCTCCTCATATTTCTCACGCCTTTTCAGGCCCCTCGTATTATTCAGGCCTTTTCTGGCTCCTCGTATTTTTCACACCTTTTCAGGCTCCTCATATTTTTCAGGCCTTTTCAGGCTCCTCGTATTTTTCACATCTATTCAGGCTCATCGTCTTTTAAAGGCCTTTTCAGGCTCCTTGTATTTTACACACCTTTTCAGGCTCCTCGTATTTTGCACGCATTTTCAGGCTCCTTGTATTTTTCACGCCTTTTCAGGCTCCGCGTATTTTACAGGCCTTTTCAGGCTCCTCGTATTTTTCACACCTTTTCAGGCTCCTCGTACTTTACACACCATTTCAGGCTCCTCATATTTTTCACGCCTTTTCAGGCCCCTCGTATTATTCAGGCCTTTTCTGGCTCCTCATATTTTTCACACCTTTTTAGGCTCCTCGTATTTTTCAGGCCTTTTCAGGCTCCTATATTTTTCACACCTTTTCAGGCTCCTCGTATTTTTCACACCTTTTCAGGCTCCTCGTATTTTTCACACCTTTTCAGGCTCCTCGTATTTTTCACACCTTTTCATGCTCCTCGTATTTTTCACACCTTTTCAGGCTCTTCGTATTTTTCACAACTTTTCAGGCTCCTCATATTTTTCAGGCCTTTTCAGGCTCCTTTTATTTTTCACACCTTTTCAGACCCCTCATATTTTTAAGGCCTTTTCTGACTCCTCGTGTTTTTCAGGCCTTTCAGCCTCCTCGTATTTTTCACACCTTTTCAGGCTCCTCGTATTTTTCACACCTTTTCAGGCTCCTCCTATTTTTCACGCTTTTTCAGGCTCCTCATATTTTTCACACCTTATCAGGCTCCTCGTTTTTCTCACACCTTTTCAGGCCCATCATATTTATCAGGCCTTTTCAGGCTCCTCGTATTTTTCACGACTTTTCAGGCTCCTCGTATTTTTCACACCTTTTCAGGCTCCTCGTAGTTTTCACACCTTTTCAGGCTCCGCGTATTTTTCACACATTTTCAGGCTCCTCGTATTTTTCACACCTTTTCAGGCTCCTCGTATTTTTCACACATTTTCAGACTCCTCATATTTTTTCACACCTTTTCAGGCTCCCGTATTTTTTCAACCTTTCAGGGCTAATCGTATTCTTCCACACCTTTCAGGCCGTCATACTTATAGCCTTTCAGGCTCCCTCGTATTTTGTCACGACTTTTCATGGCTCCTCGTATTTTTCACACCTTTTCAGGCTCCTCATATTTTTCACACCTTTTCTGGCTCCTCGTATTTTTCACACCTTTTCAGGCTCCTCCTATTTTTCACGCTTTTTCAGGCTCCTCATATATTTCACACCTTATCAGGCTCCTCGTATTTTTCACACCTTTTCAGGCTCCTGGTATTTTTCACACCATTTCAGGATCTTCGTATTTTTCACGCTCTTTCAGGTTCCTCGTATTTTTCACGCCTTTTCAGGCTCCTCGTATTTTTCACACCTTTTCAGGCTCCTCATATTTTTCAGTCCCTTTCCGACTCCTTCTATTTTTCAGGCCTTCTCCGTCTCCTCGTATTTTTCACACCTTTTCAGGCTCCTCGTATTTTTCATGCCTTTTCAGGCTCTTCGTATTTTTCACACATTTTCAGGCTCCTCGTATTTTTCAGGTCTTTTCACGCACCTCATATTTTTCAGGCCTTTTCAGGCTCCTCGTATTTTTCACAAATTTTCAGGCTCCTCGTATTTTTCACACCTTTGCAGGCTCCTCGTATTTTTCACACCTTTTCAATATCCTCGTATTTTTCACACCTTTTCAGGCTCTTCGTATTTTTCACAACTTTTCAGGCTCCTCATATTTTTCAGGCCTTTTCAGGCTCCTTTTATTTTTCACACCTTTTCAGGCCCCTCATATTTTTAAGGCCTTTTCTGACTCCTCGTGTTTTTCAGGCCTTTCAGCCTCCTCGTATTTTTCACACCTTTTCAGGCTCCTTGTATTTTTCACACCTTTTCAGGTTCCTCGTATTTTTCACACCGTTTCAGGCTCCTCGTATTTTTCACAACTTTTCAGGCTCCTCGTATTTTTCAGGCCTTTTCAGGCTCCTCTTATTTTTGACATCTTTTCAGGCTGCTCGTATTTTTCACACCTTTACAGGCTCCTCGTATTTTTCACGCCTTTTAGGCTCCTCGTATTTTTCACGCCTTTTCAGGTTCCTCGTTTTTTTTCAAAGCTTTTCAGGCTCCTCGTATTTTTCACACCTCTTCTGGCTCCTCGTATTTTTCACACCTCTTCAGGCTCCTCGTATATTTCACGGCTTTTCTGGCTCCTCGAATTTTTCACACCTTTTCAAGCTCCTCGTATTTTTCACACCTTTTCAGGCTCCTCGTATTTTTCACACCTTTTCAGGCTCCTCGTATTTTTCACACCTGAAAAGGTGTGAGAAATACGAGGAGCCTGAAAAGGTGTGAAAAATATTGAGGAAGCCTGAAAAAGCGTGAAAAATAGTGAGGAGCCTGAAAAGGTGTGAAAAATACGAGGAGCCTTGAAAAGGTGTGTGAAAAATTACAGGGCCTGAAAAGGTGTGAAAAATACGAGGAGCCTGAAAAGTCCAGTGAAAAATACGTGGAGCCTGAATGGCGCTTGATAAGTATGACGGGCCCATTGAAAAAGTGTTGAAAAATCGAGGAGCATGAAAAGGTGTGGAAAAATACGAGGAGCCTGAAAACGCCCTGAAATAATATTGGGAGCCCTGAAAAGGTAAAAATACGAAGAGCCTGAAAAGCGGTGAAAAATACGAGGAGCCTGAAAAGGGTGGGAAAAATACGAGGAGCCGAAAAGGTGTGAAAAATACGAGGAGCCTGAAAAGGTCTGCTGAAAAATACGAGGCAGCCTGAAGAAGGTGTTCAAAAAATACGAGGGAGCCAGAAAAAGTCGTGACAAAACGAGGAGCCTGAAAGAAGGTGTGAAAAATACGAGGAGCCTGAAGAGGTGTGAAAAATACGGAGGAGCCTGAAACTCTCGTGAATAATACGAGCGTCCTGAAAAGGCCGTGAAAAATTTGCGGAGCCTGAAAAGGTGTGAAAATAAAAGGAGCTGAAAAGGCCTGGAAAAATATGAGGAGCCTGAAAAGTGTGAAAAATACGAAGAGCCTGAAAGGTGTTGAAAAATAGGAGGAGCCTGAAAAGGGTGTGAAAAATACGAGGAGCCTGAAAAAGGTGTGAAAAAAACGAGGAGCCTGAAAGGTTGTTAAAAATATGAGGAGCCTTGAAAAGGCCTGTAAAATACGAGGAGCCTGAAAAGGTGTGAAAAATAGGAGGAGCCTGAAAAGGCCTGTAAAATATGAGGAGCCTGAAAAGGTGTGAAAAATATGAGGAGCCTGAAGAGGCCTGAAATATATGAGGAGCCGGAAAAGACCTGAAAAATATGAGGAGCCTGAGAAGGCGTGAAAAATACGAGGAGCCTGAAAAGGTGTGAAAAATACGAGGAGCCTGAAAAGATGTGAGAAATACGAGGAGCCTGAAAAGGTGTGAAAAATACGAGGAGCCTGAAAAGGTGTGAAAAATATGAGGAGCCTGAAAAGGCCTGAAAAATACGAGGAGCCTTAAAAGGTGTGAAAAATACGAGGAACCAGAAGAGGCCTGAATAATACGAGGGGCCTGAAAAGGTGTGAAAAGTATGAGGAGCCTGAAAAGGTCTGTAAAATACAAGGAGCCTGAAAAGGTGTGAAAAATACGAGGAGCCTGAAAAGGCCTGTAAAATACGAGGAGCCTGAAAAGGTGTGAAAAATATGAGGAGCCTGAAAAGGCCTGAAAAATACCAGGAGCCGGAAAAGGCCTGACAAATATGAGGAGCCTGAAAAGGCCTGAAAAATACGAGGAGCCGGAAAAGGCCTGAAAAATATGAGGAGCCTGAAAATGCGTGAAAAATACGAGGAGCCTGAAAAGGCGTGAAAAATATGAGGAGCCTGAAAAGGACTGAAAAATACGAAGAGCCTGAAAAGGTGTGAAAAATACGAGGAGCCTGAAAAGGTGTGAAAAATATGAGGAGCCTGAAAAGGTGTGAAAAAGACGAGGAGCCTGAAAAGGTGTGAAAAATACGAGGAGCCTGAGGAGGTGTCAAAAATACGAGGAGCCAGAAAAGGTGTGAAAAATACGAGGAGCCTGAAAAGGTGTGAAAAATACGAGGAGCCTGCAGAGGTGTCAAAAATACGAGGAGCCAGAGAAGTCGTGAAAAATACGAGGAGCCTGAAGAGGTGTGAAAAATACGAGGAGCCTGAAGAGGTGTGAAAAATACGAGGAGCCTGAAAAGTTGTGAAAAAAAACGAGGAGCCTGAAAAGGTGTGAAAAATACGTGGAGCCTGAAAAGGTGTGAAAAATACGAGGAGCCTGAAAAGGCCTGCAGAATAAGAGGAGCCTGAAAAGGCCTGAAAAATGTGAGGAGCCTGAAAAGTCCTGAAAAATACGAGGAGCCTGAAAAGGTGTGAAAAACCCGAGGAGCCTGAAAAGGCCTGAAAAATACGAGGAGCCTGAAAAGGTGTGAAAAATACGAGGAGCCTGAAAATTTGTGAAAAATACGAGGAGCCTGAAAAGGCCTGAAAAATACGAGGAGCCTTAAAAGGTGTGAAAAATACGAGGAGCCAAAAAGGCCTGAATAATACGAGGGGCCTGAAAAGGCGTGAAAAATATGAGGAGCCTGAAAAGGTGTGAAAAATAAAAGGAGCCTGAAAAGGCCTGAAAAATATGAGGAGCCTGAAAAGTTGTGAAAAATACGAAGAGCCTGAAAAGGTGTGAAAAATACGAGGAGCCTGAAAAGGTGTGAAAAATACGAGGAGACTGAAAAGGTGTGAAAAATACGAGGAGCCTGAAAAGGTGTGAAAAATATGAGGAGCCTGAAAAGGCCTGTAAAATATGAGGAGCCTGAAAAGGTGTGAAAAATATGAGGAGCCTGAAAAGGCCTGAAAAATACCAGGAGCCGGAAAAGGCCTGAAAAATATGAGGAGCCTGAAAATGCGTGAAAAATACGAGGAGACTGAAAGGCCTGAAAAGTACGAGGAGCCGGAAAAGGCCTGACAAATATGAGGAGCCTGAAAAGGCCTGAAAAATACGAGGAGCCGGAAAAGGCTTGAAAAATATGAGGAGCCTGAAAATGCGTGAAAAATACGAGGAGCCCTAAGAGGTGTGAAAAATACGAGGAGCCTGAAGAGGTATGAAAAATACGAGGAGGCTGATAAGGTGTGAAAAATATGAGGAGCCTGAAAAAGCGTGAAAAATACGAGGAGCCTGAAAAGGTGTGAAAAATACGAGGAGCCTGAAAAGGCCTGTAAAATACGAGGAGCCTGAAAAGGCCTGAAAAATTAGAGGTGCCTGAAAAGGCCTGAAAAATATGAGGTGCGTGAAAAGACCTGAAAAATACGAGGAGCCTGAAAAGGTGTGAAAAATACGAAGAGCCTGAAAAGGCGTGAAAAATACGAGGAGCCTGAAAAGGTGTGAAAAATACGAGGAGACGGAAAAGGCCTGAAAAATATGAGGAGTCGGAAAAGGACTGAAAAATATGAGGAGCCTGAAAAGGTGTGAAAAATACGAGGAGCCTGAAAAGGCGTGAAAAATACGAGGAGCCTGAAAGAGCGTGAAAAATACGAAGATCCTGAAATGGTGTGAAAAATACCAGGAGCCTGAAAAGGTGTGAAAAATACGAGGAGCCTGATAAGGTGTGAAAAATATGAGGAGCCTGAAAAGGCGTGAAAAATAGGAGGAGGCTGAAAAGGTGTGAAAAATACGAGGAGCCAGAAAAGGTGTGAAAAATATGAGGAGCCTGAAAAGGTGTGAAAAATACGAGGAGCCTGAAAAATCGTGAAAAATACGAGGAGCCTGAAAAGGCCTGATAAGTATGACGGGCCTGAAAAGGTGTGAAAAATACGAGGAGCCTGAAAAGGTGTGAAAAATACGAGGAGCCTGAAAAGGTGTGAAAAAATATGAGGAGTCTGAAAATGTGTGAAAAATACGAGGAGCCTGAAAAGGTGTGAAAAATACGAGGAGCCTGAAAATGTGTGAAAAATACGCGGAGCCTGAAAAGGTGTGAAAAATACGAGGAGCCTGAAAAGGTGTGAAAAATACGAGGAGCCTGAAAAGTCGTGAAAAATACGAGGAGCCTGAAAGGCCTGATAATATTGATTGGCCTGAAAAGGTGTGAGAAATACGAGGAGCCTGATAAGGTGTGAAAAATATGAGGAGCCTGAAAAGGTGTGAAAAATACGAGGAGCCTGAAAAGTCGTGAAAAATACGAGGAGCCTGAAAAGGCCTGATAAGTATGATGGGCCTGAAAAGGTGTGAAAAATACGAGGAGCGTGAAAAGGTGTGAAAAAGCGAGGAGCCTGAAAAGGTGTGAAAAATACGAGGAGCCTGAAAAGGCGTGGAAAATAGGAGAAGCCAGAAAAGGCCTGATAAGTATGGACGCCCTGAAAAAAGCGTGAAAATACGAGGAGCCTGAAAAGGTGTTGAAAAAATTACGAGGAGCCTGAAAAGCGTGTGAAAAATACGGAGGAGCTGAAAAGTCGGTGAAAAATAAGTAGGAGCGTGAAAAGCCTGATAAATATGGCCTGAAAGGGAGGTGAAAAATACGAGGAGCCTGAAAAGGTGTGAAAAATATGAGGAGCCTGAAAAAGCGTGAAAAATAGGAGGAGCCTGAAAAGGTGTGAAAAATACGAGGAGCCTGAAAAGGTGTGAAAAATACGAGGAGCCTGAAAAGGTGTGAAAAATACGAGGAGCCTGAAAAGGTGTGAAAAATACGAGGAGCCAGAAAAGGTGTGAAAAATATGAGGAGCCTGACAAAGCCTGAAAAATACGAGGACACTGAAAAGGTGTGAAAAATACGAGGAGCCTGAAAAGGTGTGAAAAATACGAGGAGCCTGAAAAGGTGTGAAAAATACGAGGAGCCTGAAAAGGCCTGAAAAATACGAGGAGCCTGAAAAGGTGTGAAAAATACGAGGAGCCTGAAAAGGTGTGAAAAATACGAGGAGCCTGAAAAGGTGTGAAAAATACGAGGAGCCTGAAGAGGTGTCAAAAATACGAGGAGCCAGAAAAGTCGTGAAAAATACGAGGAGCCTGAAGAGGTGTGAAAAATACGAGGAGCCTGAAGAGGTGTGAAAAATACGAGGAGCCTGAAAAGGTGTGAATAATACGAGGGGCCTGAAAAGGCGTGAAAAATATGCGGAGCCTGAAAAGGTGTGAAAAATAAAAGGAGCCTGAAAAGGCCTGAAAAATATGAGGAGCCTGAAAAGTTGTGAAAAATACGAAGAGCCTGAATTTTTCACACCTTTTCAGGCCTGTCATACTTATCAGGCCTTTTCTGGCTCCTCGTATTTTTCACGATTTTTCAAGCTCCTCCTATTTTTCACGCTTTTTCAGGCTCCTCATATTTTTCACACCTTATCAGGCTCCTCGTATTTTTCACACCTTTTCAGGCTCCTGGTATTTTTCACACCATTTCAGGATCTTCGTATTTTTCACGCTCTTTCAGGCTCCTCGTATTTTTCACGCCTTTTCAGGCTCCTCGTATTTTTCAAACCTTTTCAGGCTCCTCATATTTTTCAGTCCTTTTCCGACTCCTCATATTTTTCAGGCCGTTTCCGTCTCCTCGTATTTTTCACACCTTTTCAGGCTCCTCGTATTTTTCACGCCTTTTCAGGCTCCTCGTATTTTTCACACCTTTTCAGGCTCCTCGTATTTTTCACACCTTTTCAGGCTCCTCGTATTTTTCACACCTTTTCAGGCTCCTCGTATTTTTCACACCTTTTCAGGCTCCTCGTTGTTTTCACACCTTTTCAGGCTCCTCGTATTTTTCACACCTTTTCAGGCTCCTCGTATTTTTCACGCCTTTTCAGGCTCCTCGTATTTTTCACACCTGATCAGGCTCCTCGTATTTTTCACACCTTTTCAGGATCCTCGTATTTTTCACACCTCTTCAGGCTCCTCATATTTTTTACACCTCTTCAGGCTCCTCGTATTTTTCACACTTTTTCAGGCTCCTCATATTTTTCAGGCATTTTCCGGCTCCTCGTATTTTTCAGGCCTTTTCAGGCTTCTCATATTTTTCACACCTTTTCAGTATCCTCGTATTTTACAGGCCTTTTCAGGCTCCTCATATTTTTCACACCTTTTCAGGCTCCTCGTATTTTTCACACCTTTTGAGGCTCATCGTGTTTTTCAGGCTTTTTCAGACTCCTCGAATTTTTCACACCTTTTCAGGCTCCTAGAATTTTTCACGCTTTTTCAGGCTACTTGTATTTTTCACGCCTTTTCAGGCTCCTCGTCTTTTTCACACCTTTTCAGACTCCTCGTATTTTTCACACCATTTCAGGCTCTTCGTATTTTTCACACCTTTTCAGGTTCCTCGTATTTTTCACACCTTTTCAGGCTCCTCGAATTTTTCAGGCCTTTTCAGGTTCCTCGTATTTTTCACACCTTTTCAGGCTCCTCGAATTTTTCAGGCCTTTTCAGTTTCTTCCTATTTTTCAGGCCTTTTCAGGCTCCACGTATTTTTCAGGCCTTTTCATGCACCTCATATTTGTCAGGCCTTTTCATGCACCTCGAATTTTTCAGGCCCTTTCAGGCTTCTCGTATTTTACAGGCCTTTTCAGGCTCCTCGTATTTTTCACACCTTTTCAGGCTCCTCGTATTTTTCACACCATTTCAGGCTCCTCGTATTTTCAGGCCTTTTCATGCTCCTCGTATTTTTCACACCTTTTCAGGCTCCTCGAATTTTTCACACCTTTTCAGGCTCCTCGTATTTTTCACACCTTTTCAGGCTCCTCGTATTTTTCAGGCCTTTTCAGGCTCCTCGTATTTTTCACATCTTTTCACGCCCGTCATATTTTTCAGGCCTTTTCAGGCTCCTCGTATTTTTCACACCTTTTCAGGCTCCTCATATTTTTCAGGCCTTCTCAGGCTCCTCGTATTTTTCACACCTTTTCAGGCTCTTCGTATTTTTCAGGCCTTCTCAGGCTCCTCGTATTTTTCACACCTTTTCAGGCTCCTCGTATTTTAAAGGCCTTTTCAGGCTCCTCGTTTTTTACATACCTTTTCAGGCTCCTCGTATTTTTCACGCCTTTTCAGGCTTCTTGTATTTTTCAAGCCTTTTGAGGCTCCTCGTACTTTACACACCTTTTCAGGCTCCTCGTATTTTTCACACCTTTTCAGGCTCCTCGTAGTTTTCACGCCTTTTCAGGGTCCTCGTATATTTCACACCTTTTCAGGCTCCTCGAATTTTTCCCACCTTTTAGGGCTCCTCATATTTTCCACCTTTTTCAGGGCTCCTCGTAATTTATTCACGCTTTTTCAGGCTCCTCGTATTTTTCAGGGCCTTTCAGGCTCCTTGTATGTTCACACCTTTTTCAGGTCCTCGTATTTTTTTCAGGCCTTTTCAGAGCCCTCGTAATTTTTCACACTTTTATGCCCTCATATTTTTCAGGCCTTTTCATGGCTTCCTCGTAATTTTCCCGCATTTTCCGGTCCTGCGTGTTTTTTCAGGCCCTTTTCCGGCTCCTCGTATTAATTCAGGCCTTTTCAGGTATTCCTCGTATTTTTTCACACCTTTTCAGGCCCCTCGTATTTTTTCACCACCTTTTCTGGCTCCTCGTATTTTTTCAACACCTTTTCAGGCTCCTCGTATTTTTCAGGCTTTTTCAGGCTCCTCGTATTTTTCACACTTTCAGGCTCCTCGTATTTTTCACGCCTTTTCAGGCTCCTCGTATTTTTCACACCTTATCAGGCTCCTCGTATTTTTCACACCTTTTCAGGCTCCTGGTATTTTTCACACGATTTCAGGCTCTTCGTATTTTTCACACTTTTTCTGGCTCCTCGTATTTTTAAGGCCTTTACAGGCTCCTCATAATTTTCACACATTTTCAGACTCCTCGTATTTTTCACACCTTTTCAGGCTCCTCGTATTTTTCACGCCTTTTCAGGCCCCTCTTATTATTCAGGCCTTTTCTGGCTCCTCGTATTTTTCACACCTTTTCAGCCTCCCCGTATTTTTCAGGACTTTTCAGGATTCTCATATTTTTCACAACTTTTCAGGCTCCTCGTGTTTTTGACAACTTTTCAGGCTCCTCGTATTTTACAGGACTTTACAGTCTCCTCGTAATTTTCACACATTTTCAGACTCCTCGTATTTTTCACACCTTTTCAGGCTCCTCGTATTTTTCACACCTTTTAAGGCTCCTCATATTCTTCACACCTTTTCAGGCTCCTCGTATTTTTCCCACCTTTTCAGACTCCTCGTATTTTTCAGGCCTTTTCAGGTTCCTGGTACTTTTCACTCCTTTTCAGGCCCCTCGTATTTTTCACACATTTTCAGGCTCCTCGTATTTTTCACACCTCTTCAGGCTCCTCGTATTTTTCACACCTTTTCAGGCTCCTCGTATTTTTCACGCCTTTTCAGGCTCCTCGTATTTTTCACACCTTTTCAGGCTCCTCGTATTTTTCAGGCCTTTCCAGGCTCCTCGTATTTTTCACACCTTTTCAGGGTTCTCGTATTTTTCAGGCTTTGTCAGGCTCCTCGTATTTTTCACACCTTTTCAGGCTCCTCGTATTTTTCAGGCCTTTTCAGGCTCCTCGTATTTTTCACACCTTTTCAGGCTCCTCGTATTTTTCACACCTTTTCAGGCTCCTTGTACTTTTCACACCTTTTCAGGCTCCTCGTATTTTTCACAACTTTTCAGGCTCCTCGTTTTTTTCAGGCCTTTTCAGGCTCCTCATATCTTTCACATCTTTTCACGCCCCTTATATTTTTCAGGCCTTTTCAGGCTCCTCGTATTTTTCACACCTTTTCAGGCTCCTCATATTTTTCTGGCATTTTCAGGTTCCTCGTGTTTTTCACACCTTTTCAGGCTGCTCGTATTTTTCACACAATTTCAGGCTCCTCGTATTTTTCACACCTTGTCAGGCTCCTCGTATTTTTCACCCCTTTTCAGGCTCCTCGTATTTTTCAGGCCTTTTCAGGCCCCTCGTATTATTCACGCCTTTTCATGCTCCTCGTATTTTTCAGGCCTTTCAGGCTCCTCGTATTTTTCACGCCTTTTCAGGTTCCTCGAATTTTTCAGGCCTTTTCAGGCTCCTCGTATTTTACCGGCCTTTTCAGGCTCCTCGTATTTTACAGGCCTTTTCAGGCTCCTCATATTTTTCACACCTTTTCAGGCTCCTCGTACATTTCACACCTTTTCAGGCTCCTCGTATTTTTCACACCTTTTCAGGCTCCTCGTATTTTTCAGGCCTTTGCTGTCTCCTCGTATTTTTCACACCTCTTCAGGCTCATCGCATTTTTCACGCCTTTTCAGGCTACTCATATTTTTCACACCTTTTTAGGCTCCTCGTATTTTTAACACCTTTTCAGGCTCCTCCTATTTTTCACACCTTTTCAGGCCCCTCGTATTTTTCACACCTTTTCAGGCTCCTCGTATTTTTCACACCTTTTCAGGCTCCTCGTATTTTTCACACCTTTTCAAGCTCCTCGTATTTTTCACACCTTTTCAGGCTCCTCGTATTTTTCACACCTTTTCAGGCCCTCGTATTTTTCACATCTTTTCAGGCTCCTCGTAATTTTCACACCTTTTCAGGCTCCTCGTATTTTTCACACCTTTTCAGGCTCCTCGTATTTTTCACACCTTTTCAGGCTCCTCGTATTTTTCACACCTTTTCAAGGTCCTCGTATTATTCACACCTTTTCAGGCTACTCGTATTTTTCAGGCATTTTCAGGCTCCTCGTATTTTTCAGGCCTTTTCAGGCTCCTCGGATTTTTCAGGCCTTTTCAGGTTCCTCGTATTTTTCACACCTTTTCAGGCTCCTCGTATTTTTCACACCTTTTCAGGCTCCTCGTATTTTCAGGCTTTCATTCTCCTCGTGTTTTTCACACCCTTTTCCTCGTATTTTTTTTCATGCTCCTCGTCAGGCTCCTCGTATTTTCACACCATTTCTGCTCCTCGTATTTTTCACACCTTTTCAGGCTCCTCGTATTTTTCAGGCCTTTTCAGGCTCCTCGTATTTTCACAGGCCTTTTCAGGCTCCTCGTATTTTTCACACCTTTTCAGGGTCCTCATATTTTTCACGCCTTCTCAGGCTCCTCGTATTTTTCACACCTTTTCAGGCTCCTCGTATTTTTCACACCTTTTCAGGCTCCTCGTATTTTTCACACCTTTTCAGGCTCCTCGTATTTTTCACACCTTTTCAGGCTCCTCGTATTTTTCAGGCCCCTCGTATTTTTCACACCTTTTCAGGCTCCTCGAAGTTTTCACGCCTTTTCAGGGTCCTCGTATATTTCACACCTTTTCAGGCTCCTCGAATTTTTCACACCTTTTCAGGAATTTTTCACACCTTTTCAGGCTCCTCGTATCTTTTCAGGCTCCTCGTATTTTTCAGGCCTTTTCAGGCTCCTCGTATTTTTCAGGCCTTTTCAGGCTCCTCGTAATCCCGCTTTTCAGGTTACTCTTTTCAACGGCTCCTCGTGTTTTTCAGGCCTTTTCGGCTCCTCGTATTATTCAGGCCTTTTTCAGGCGCCTCGTATTTTTCACACCTTTCAGGCTCCCTCGTATTTTTCACACCTTTTCAGGTCTCGTATTTTTACACCTTTTCAGGCTCCTCGTATTTTTCACGCTTTTTCAGGCTCCTCGTATTTTTCACGCTTCAGGCTCTTCGTATTTTTCACACCTTATCAGGCTCCTCGTATTTTTCACCCCTTTTCAGCCTCCTGGTATTTTTCACACGATTTCAGGCTCTTCGTATTTTTCACACTTTTTCTGGCTCCTCGTATTTTTAAGGCCTTTACAGGCTCCTCATAATTTTCACACATTTTCAGACTCCTCGTATTTTTCACACCTTTTCAGGCTCCTCGTATTTTTCACGCCTTTTCAGGCCCCTCTTATTATTCAGGCCTTTTCTGGCTCCTCGTATTTTTCACACCTTTTAAGCCTCCCCGTATTTTTCAGGACTTTTCAGGATTCTCATATTTTTCACAACTTTTCAGGCTCCTCGTGTTTTTGACAACTTTTCAGGCTCCTCGTATTTTACAGGACTTTACAGTCTCCTCGTAATTTTCACACATTTTCAGACTCCTCGTATTTTTCACACCTTTTCAGGCTCCTCGTATTTTTCACACCTTTTAAGGCTCCTCATATTCTTCACACCTTTTCAGGCTCCTCGTATTTTTCCCACCTTTTCAGACTCCTCGTATTTTTCAGGCCTTTTCAGGTTCCTGGTACTTTTCACTCCTTTTCAGGCCCCTCGTATTTTTCACACATTTTCAGGCTCCTCGTATTTTTCACACCTCTTCAGGCTCCTCGTATTTTTCACACCTCTTCAGGCTCCTCGTATTTTTCACACCTTTTCAGGCTCCTCGTATTTTTCACGTCTTCTCAGGCTCCTCATATTTTTCACGCCTTTTCAGGCTCCTCGTATTTTTCACACCTTTTCAGGCTCCTCATATTTTTCAGGCATTTTCAGGCTCCTCATATTTTTCAGGCCTTTTCAGGCTTCTCATATTTTTCAGGCCTTTTCCGGCTCCTTGTATTTTTCAGGCCTTTCAGGCTCCTCGTATTTTTCAGGCCTCTTCAGGCTCCTCGTATTTTTCACATCTTTTCACGCTCCTCATTTTTTTCAGGCCTTTTCAGGCTCCTCGTATTTTTCACATCTTTTCACGCCCCTCAGATTTTTCAGGCCTTTTCAGGCTCCTCGTATTTTTCACACCTTTTCAGGCTCCTCATATTTTTCTGGCATTTTCAGGTTCCTCGTGTTTTTCACACCTTTTCAGGCTGCTCGTATTTTTCACACAATTTCAGGCTCCTCGTATTTTTCACACCTTGTCAGGCTCCTCGTATTTTTCACCACTTTTCAGGCTCCTCGTATTTTTCAGGCCTTTTCAGGCCCCTCGTATTATTCACGCCTTTTCATGCTCCTCGTATTTTTCAGGCCTTTCAGGCTCCTCGTATTTTTCACGCCTTTTCAGGTCCCTCGAATTTTTCAGGCCTTTTCAGGCTCCTCGTATTTTACCGGCCTTTTCAGGCTCCTCGTATTTTACAGGCCTTTTCAGGCTCCTCATATTTTTCACACCTTTTCAGGCTCCTCGAACATTTCACACCTTTTCAGGCTCCTCGTATTTTTCACACCTTTTCAGGCTCCTCGTATTTTTCAGGCCTTTGCTGTCTCCTCGTATTTTTCACACCTCTTCAGGCTCATCGCATTTTTCACGCCTTTTCAGGCTACTCATATTTTTCACACCTTTTTAGGCTCCTCGTATTTTTAACACCTTTTCAGGCTCCTCCTATTTTTCACACCTTTTCAGGCCCCTCGTATTTTTCACACCTTTTCAGGCTCCTCGTATTTTTCACACCTTTTCAGGCTCCTCGTATTTTTCACATCTTTTCAGGCTCCTCGTATTTTTCAGGCCTTTTCAGGCTCCTCGTATTTTTCACCCCTTTTCAGGCCCCTCGTATTTCTCAGGCCTTTTCTGGCTCCTCGTATTTTTCAGGCCTTTCAGGCTCCTCGTATTTTTCCCGCCTTTTCAGGCTCCTCATATTTTCACACCTTTTCAGGCTCCTCGTATTTTTCACACCTTTTCAAGGTCCTCGTATTATTCACACCTTTTCAGGCTACTCGTATTTTTCAGGCCTTTTCAGGCTCCTCGTATTTTTCAGGCCTTTTCAGGCTCCTCGGATTTTTCAGGCCTTTTCAGGTTCCTCGTATTTTTCACACCTTTTCAGGCTCCTCGTATTTTTCACACCTTTTCAGGCTCCTCGTATTTTTCAGGCCTTTTCAGGCTCCTCGTATTTTTCACGCCTTTTCATTCTCCTCGTGTTTTTCACACCCTTTCAGGCTGCTCGTATTTTTCACACCATTTCATGCTCCTCGTATTTTTCACACCTTTTCAGGCTCCTCGTATTTTTCAGGCCTTTTCAGGCTCCTCGTATTTTACAGGCCTTTTCAGGCTCCTCATATTTTTCACGCCTTTTCAAGCCCCTCGTATTATTCAGGCCTTTTCAGGTTCCTCGTCTTTTTCACACCTTTTCAGACTCCTCGTATTTTTCACACCATTTCAGGCTTTTCGTATTTTTCACATCTTTTCTGGCTCCTCGTATTTTTAAGGCCTTTACAGGATCCTCATATTTTTCACACATTTTCAGGCTCCTCGTATTTTTCACACCTTTTCAGGCTCCTCATATTTTTAACGCCTTTTCAGGCCCCTCGTATTATTCAGGCCTCTTCTGGCTCCTCGTTTTTTTCACACCTTTTCAGGCTCCTCGAAGTTTTCACGCCTTTTCAGGTTCCTCGTATTTTTCACACCTTTTCAGGCTCCTCGAATTTTTCACACCTTTTCAGGCTCCTCGTATTTTTCACACCTTTTCCGGCTCCTCGAATTTTTCACACCTTTTCAGGCTCCTCGTATTTTTCATGCCTTTTCTGACTCCTCGAATTTTTCACACCTTTTCAGGCTCGTCGTATTTTTCAGGCCTTTTCAGGCTCCTCATATTTTTCACACCTTTTTAGGCTCCTCGTATTTTTCAGGCCTTTTCAGGCTCCTCGTATTTTTCACACCTTTTCACGCCCCTCGTATTTTTCAGGCCTTTCAGGCTGCTCGTAATTTTCCCCCATTTTCAGGCTCCTCATATTTTTCAGGCCTATTCCGGCTCCTCATATTTTTCAGGCCTTTTCAGGCTCCTCATATGTTTCACACCTTTTCAGGCTCCTCGTATTTTTCAGGCCTTTTCAGGCTCCTTATATTTTTCACACCTTTTCAGGCTCCTCGTATTTTTCACATCTTTTCAGGCTCCTCATATTTTTCACGCCTTTTCAGGCCCCTCGTATTATTCAGGCCTTTTCTGGCTCCTCGTATTTTTCACACATTTTAAGGCTCCCCGTATTTTTCACACCTTTTCAGGCTCCTCTTATTTTTCAGGGCTTTTCAGGCTCCAGGTATTTTTTACACCATTTTAGGCTCCTCAGATATTTCAAGCCTTTTCAGGCTCCTCATATTTTTCACACCTTTTCTTTTCCGGCTCCTCGTATTTTTCAGGCCTTTTCAGGCTCCTCATATTTTTCACACCTTTTCAGTCTCCTCGTATTTTACAGGCCTTTTCAGGCTCCTCGTATTTTTCACACCTTTTCAGGCTCCTTGTATTTTACAGACCTTTTCAGGCTCCTCATACTTTACACGCCTTTTCAGGCCCCTCGTATTATTCAGGCCTCTTCTGGTTCCTCGTATTTTTCACAGCTTTTAAGGCTCCTCGTATTTTTCACACCTTTTCAGGCCCGTCATATTTATCAGGCCTTTTCAGGCTCCTCGTATTCTTCACGACTTTTCAGGCTCCTCGTATTTTTCACACCTTTACAGGCTCCTCGTATTTTTCACACTTTTTCAGGCTCCGCGTATTTTTCACACCTTTTCAGGCTCCTCGTATTTTTCACACCTTTTCAGGCTCCTCATAGTTTTCAAGCATTTTCAGGCTCCTCGTATTTTTCACACCTTTTCAGGCTGCTCGTATTTTTCATACTTTTTCCGGCTCCTCGTATTTCTCACACCTTTTCAGGCTCCTCGTATTTTTCATGCCTTTTCAGGCTTCTCATATTTTTCAGGCCTTTTCAGGCTCCTCGTATTTTTCACACCTTTTCAGGCTCCTCGTATTTTTCACGCCTTTTCAGCCTCCTCGTATTTTTCACACCTTTTCAGGCTCCTCGTATTTTTCAGGTCTTTTCACGCACCTCATATTTTTCAGGCCTTTTCAGGCACCTCTAATTTTTCAGGCCTTTTCAGGCTCCTCGTATTTCTCACATCTTTTCAAGCTCCTCGTATTTTTCACACCTTTTCAGGCTCCTCATATTTTTCAGGCCTTTTCCGGCTACTCGTATTTTTCAGGCCTTTCAGGCTCCTCGTATTTTTCACGCCTTCTCAGGCTCCTCATATTTTTCAGGCCTTTTCCGGCTCCTCATATATTTCAGGCCTCTTCAGGCTCCTCATATTTTTCACACCTTTTCAGGCTCCTCATATTTTACACACCTTTTCAGGCTCCTCATATTTTTCACACCTTTTCAGACTCCTCATATTTTTCACGCCTTTTCCGGCTCCTCGTGTTTTTCAGGCTTTTTCAGGCTCCTCATGTTCTTCAGGCCTTTTCCGGCTCCTCGTATTTTTCAGGCCTTTCAGGCTCCTTGTATTTTTCACGCATTTTCAGGCTCCTCATATTTTTCAGGCATTTTCCGGCTCCTCGTATTTTTCAGGCCTTTTCAGGCTCCTCATATTTTTCACACCTTTTCAGGCTCCTCGTATTTTACATGCCTTTTCAGGCTCCTCGTATTTTTCACACCTTTTCAGGCTCCTTGTATTTTACAGACCTTTTCAGGCTCCACATACTTTTCACACCTTTTCAGGCCCCTCGTATTATTCAGGCCTCTTCTGGCTCCTCGTATTTTTCACACCTTTTAAGGCTCCTCGTATTTTTCAGGCCTTTCCAGGCTCCTCGTATTTTTCACACCTTTTCATGCTCCTCATATTTTTCAGGCCTTTTCAGGCTCCTCGTATTTTTCACACCTTTTCAGGCTCCTATATTTTTCACACCTTTTCAGGCTCCTCGTATTTTTCACACCTTTTCATGCTCCTCGTATTTTTCACACCTTTTCAGCCTCCTCGCATTTTTCACACCTTTTCAGGCTCTTCGTATTTTTCACAACTTTTCAGGCTCCTCATATTTTTCTGGCCTTTTCAGGCTCCTTTTATTTTTCACACCTTTTCAGGCCCCTCATATTTTTAAGGCCTTTTCTGACTCCTCGTGTTTTTCAGGCCTTTCAGGCTCCTCGTATTTTTCACACCTTTTCAGGCTCCTCGTATTTTTCACACCTTTTCAGGTTCCTCGTATTTTTCACACCTTTTCAGGCTCCTCGTATTTTTCACAACTTTTCAGGCTCCTCGTATTTTTCAGGCCTTTTCAGGCTCCTCTTATTTTTGACATCTTTTCAGGCTGCTCGTATTTTTCACACCTTTACAGGCTCCTCGTATTTTTCTCGCCTTTTACGCTCCTCGTATTTTTCACGCCGTTTCAGGCTCCTCGTTTTTTTTCACAACTTTTCAGGCTCCTCGTATTTTTCACACCTCTTCAGGCTCCTCGTATTCTTCACACCTCTTCAGGCTCCTCGTATTTTTCACGACTTTTCTGGCTCCTCGTATTTTTGACACCTCTTCAGGCTGCTCGTATTTTTCACACCTTTTCAGGCTCCTCGTATTTTTCACACCTTTTCAGGCTCCTCGTATTTTTCACACCTTTTCAGGCTCCTCGTATTTTTCACACCTTTTCAGGCTCTTCGTATTTTTCACACCTTTTCAGTCTCCTCATATTATTCAGGCGTTTTCAGGCTCCTCGTATTTTTCACACCTTTTCATGCTCCTCGTATTTTTCACACCTTTTCAGGCCCGTCATACTTATCAGGCCTTTTCAGGCTCCTCGTATTTTTCACACCTTTTCAGGCTCCTCGTATTTTTCACACCTTTTCAGGCTCCTCGTATTTTTCACACCTTTTCAGGCTCCTCCTATTTTTCACGGTTTTTCAGGCTCCTCATATTTTTCACACCTTATCAGGCTCCTCGTTTTTCTCACACCTTTTCAGGCCCATCATATTTATCAGGCCTTTTCAGGCTCCTCGTATTTTTCACGACTTTTCAGGCTCCTTGTATTTTTCACACCTTTTCAGGCTCCTCGTATTTTTCACACCTTTTCATGCTCCGCGTATTTTTCACACATTTTCAGGCTCCTCGTATTTTTCACACCTTTTCAGGCTCCTCGTATTTTTCACACATTTTCAGGCTCCTCATATTTTTCACACCTTTTCAGGCTCCTCGTATTTTTCACACCTTTTCAGGCTCCTCGTATTTTTCACACCTTTTCAGGCCCGTCATACTTATCAGGCCTTTTCAGGCTCCTCGTATTTTTCACGACTTTTCAAGCTCCTCGTATTTTTCACACCTTTTCAGGCTCCTCATATTTTTCACACCTTTTGTGGCTCCTCGTATTTTTCACACCTTTTCAGGCTCCTCCTATTTTTCACGCTTTTTCAGGCTCCTCATATTTTTCACACCTTATCAGGCTCCTCGTATTTTTCACACCTTTTCAGGCTCCTGGTATTTTTCACACCATTTCAGGGTCTTCGTATTTTTCACGCTCTTTCAGGCTCCTCGTATTTTTCACGCCTTTTCAGGCTCCTCGTATTTTTCACACCTTTTCAGGCTCCTCATATTTTTCAGTCCTTTTCCGACTCCCCATATTTTTCAGGCCTTTTCCGTCTCCTCGTATTTTTCACACCTTTTCAGGCTCCTCGTATTTTTCACGCCTTTTCAGGCTCTTCGTATTTTTCACACCTTTTCAGGCTCCTCGTATTTTTCAGGTCTTTTCACGCACCTCATATTTTTCAGGCCTTTTCAGGCACCTCTAATTTTTCAGGCCTTTTCAGGCTCCTCGTATTTTACAGGCCTTTTCAGGCTCCTCGTATTTTTCACACCTTTTCAGGCCCCTCGTATTTTTCAGGCTTTTTCAGGCTCCTCGTATTTTTCACACCTTTCCAGGCTCCTCGTATTTTTCACGCTTTTTCAGGCTCCTCATATTTTTCACACCTTATCAGCCTCCTCGTATTTTTCACACCTCTTCAGGCTCCTCGTATTATTCACACCTCTTAGGGCTCCTCGTATTTTTCACGAATTTTCAGGCTCCTCATATTTTTCAGGCCTTTTCCGGCTCCTCGTATTTTTCAGGCCTTTTCAGGCTCCTCATATTTGTCAGGCCTTTTCCGGCTCCTCGTACTTTTCAGGCCTTTCAGTCTCCTCGTATTTTTCACGCATTTTCAGGCTCCTCATATTTTTCAGGCCTTTTCCGGCTCCTGGTATTTTTCAGGCCTTTTCAGGCTCCTCATATTTTTCACACCTTTTCAGGCTCCTCGTATTTTACAGGCCTTTTCAGGCTCCTCGTATTTTTCACACCTTTTCAGGCTCCTTGTATTTTACAGACCTTTTCAGGCTCCTCATACTTTTCACGCCTTTTCAGGTCCCTCGTATTATTCAGGCCTCTTCTGGTTCCTCGTATTTTTCACACCTTTTAAGGCTCCTCGTATTTTTCAGGCCTTTTCAGGCTCCTCGTATTTTTCACACCTTTTCAGGCTCCTCGTATTTTTCACACCTTTTCAGGCTCCTCGTATTTCTCACATCTTTTCAGGCTCCTTGTATTTTTCACACCTTTTCAGGCTCCTCATATTTTTCAGGCCTTTTCCGGCTACTCGTATTTTTCAGGCCTTTCAGGCTCCTCGTATTTTTCACGCCTACTCAGGCTCCTCATATTTTTCAGGTCTTTTCCGGCTCCTCATATATTTCAGGCCTCTTCAGGCTCCTCATATTTTTCACACCTTTTCAGGCTCCTCATATTTTACAGGCCTTTTCAGGCTCCTCATATTTTTCACACCTTTTCAGGCTCCTCGTATTTTTCACACCTTTTCAGACTCCTCATATTTTTCACGCCTTTTCCGGCTCCTCGTATTTTTCAGGCTTTTTCAGGCTCCTCATATTCTTCAGGCCTTTTCCGGCTCTTCATGTTTTTCAGGCCTTTCAGGCTCCTTGTATTTTTCACGCATTTTCAGGCTCCTCATATTTTTCAGGCCTTTTCCGGCTCCTCGTATTTTTCAGGCCTTTTCAGTCTCCTCATATTTTTCACACCTTTTCAGGCTCCTCGTATTTTACATGCCTTTTCAGGCTCCTCGTATTTCACACCTTTTTCAGGCTCCTTGTATTTTACAGACCTTTTCAGGCTCCACATACTTTTCATGCCTTTTCAGGCCCCTCGTATTATTCAGGCCTTTCCAGGCTCCTCGTATTTTTCACACCTTTTCAGGCTCCTCATATTTTTCAGGCCTTTTCAGGCTCCCGTATTTTTCACACCTATTCAGGCTCATCGTATTTTAAAGGCCTTTTCAGGCTCCTCGTATTTTACACACCTTTTCAGGCTCCTCGTATTTTTCACGCATTTTTCAGGCTCCTTGTATTTTTCACGCCTTTTCAGGCTCCTCTTAATTTACAGGCCTTTTCACGCTCCTCGTATTTTTCACACCTTTTCAGGCTCCTCGTATTTATACACCTTTTCAGGCTCCTCGTATTTTTCACGCCTTTTCAGGCCCCTCGTATTATTCAGGCCTTTTCTGGCTCCTCATATTTTTCACACCTTTTAAGGCTCCTCGTATTTTTCAGGCCTTTTCAGGCTCCTCGTATTTTTCACACCTTTTCAGGCTCCTATATTTTTCACACCTTTTCAGGCTCCTCGTATTTTTCACACCTTTTCAGGCTCCTCGTATTTTTCACACCTTTTCAGGCTCCTCGTATTTTTCACAACTTTTCAGGCTCTTCGTATTTTTCACAACTTTTCAGGCTCCTCATATTTTTCAGGCCTTTTCAGGCCCCTCGTATTATTCAGGCCTTTTCTGGCTCCTCGTATTTTTCACACCTTTTAAGGCTCCTCGTATTTTTCAGGCCTTTTCAGGCTCCTCGTATTTTTCACACCTTTTCAGGCTCCTCGTATTTTTCAAACCTTTTCAGGCTCCTCGTATTTTTCACACCTTTTCAGGCTCCTCGTATTTTTCACAACTTTTCAGGCTCCTCGTATTTTTACGCCTTTTCAGGCTCCTCTTATTTTTGACATCTTTTCAGGCTGCTCGTATTTTTCACACCTTTACAGGCTCCTCGTATTTTTCACGCCTTTTACGCTCCTCGTTTTTTTCACGCCGTTTCAGGCTCCTCGTTTTTTTTCACAACTTTTCAGGCTCCTCGTATTTTTCACACCTCTTCAGGCTCCTCGTATTTTTCACACTTCTTCAGGCTCCTCGTATTTTTCACGTCTTTTCTGGCTCCTCGTATTTTTGACACCTCTTCAGGCTCCTCGTATTTTTCACACCTTTTCAGGCTCCTCGTATTTTTCACACCTTTTCTGGCTCCTCGTATTTTTGACACCTCTTCAGGCTCCTCGTATTTTTCACACCTTTTCAGGCTCCTCGTCTTTTTCACACCTTTTCAGGCTCCTCATATTTTTCACACCTTTTCAGGCTCCTCGTATTTTTCACACCTTTTCAGGCTCTTCGTATTTTTCAGTCCTTTCTCAGGCTCCTCATATTTTTCACGCCTTTTCAGGCTCCTCGTATTTTTCTCACCTTTTCAGGCTCCTCATATTTTTCAGTCCTTTTCCGACTCCTCATATTTTTCAGGCCGTTTCCGTCTCCTCGAATTTTTCACACCTTTTCAGGCTCCTCGTATTTTTCACGCCTTTTCAGGCTCCTCGTGTTTTTCACAACTTTTCAGGCTCCTCGTATTTTTCAGGTCTTTTCACGCACCTCATATTTTTCAGGCCTTTTCAGGCACCTCGAATTTTTCAGGCCTTTTCAGGCTCCTCGTATTTTACAGGCCTTTTCTGGCTCCTCGTATTTTTCACACCTTTTCAGGCCCCTCGAATTTTTCAGGATTTTTCAGGCTCCTCGTATTTTTCACACCTTTTCAGGCTCCTCGTATTTTTCACGCATTTTCAGGCTCCTCATATTTTACAGGCCTTTCCTGGCTCCTCGTATTTTACAGGCCTTTTCAGGCTCCTCGTATTTTACAGGCCTTTTCAGGCTCCTCCTATTATTCACACCTTTTCAGGCTCTTCATATTTTTCACAACTTTACAGGCTCCTCGAACTTTTCACACCTTTTCAGGCTCCTCGTATTTTTCACACCTTTTCACGCCCCTCATATTTTTAAGGCGTTTTCAGGCTCCTCGTGTTTTTCACACCTTTTCAGGCTCCTCATATTTTTCAGGCCTTTTCAGACTCCTCGTATTTTTCACACCTATTCAGGCTCATCGTATTTTAAAGGCCTTTTCAGGCTCCTCGTATTTTGCACACCTTTTCAGGCTCCTCGTATTTTTCACGCATTTTCAGGCTCCTTGTATTTTTCACGCCTTTTCAGGCTCCTCGTATTTTACAGGCCTTTTCAGGCTCCTCCTATTTTTCACACCATTTCAGGCTCCTTGTATTTTACACACCTTTTCAGGCTCCTCATATTTCTCACGCCTTTTCAGGCCCCTCGTATTATTCAGGCCTTTTCTCGCTCCTCGTATTTTTCACACCTTTTCAGGCTCCTCATATTTTTCAGGCCTTTTCAGGCTCCTCGTATTTTTCAGCCCTTTTCAGGCTCATCGTATTTTAAAGGCCTTTTCAGGCTCCTCGTATTTTACACACCTTTTCAGGCTCCTCGTATTTTTCACGCATTTTCAGGCTCCTTGTATTTTTCACGTCTTTCAGGCTCCTCTTATTTTACAGGCCTTTTCAGGCTCCTCGTATTTTTCACACCTTTTCAGGCTCCTCGTACTTTACACACCTTTTCAGGCTCCTCATATTTTTCACGCCTTTTCAGGCCCCTCGTATTATTCAGGCCTTTTCAGGCTCCTCGTATTTTTCACACCTTTTCAGGCCCGTCATATTTATCAGGCCTTTTCAGGCTACTCGTATTTTTCACGACTTTTCAGGCTCCTCGTATTTTTCACACCTTTTCAGGCTCCTCGTATTTTTCACACCTTTTCAGGCTCCATGTATTTTTCACACCTTACCAGGCTCCTCATATTTTTCACACATTTTCAGGCTCCTCGTATTTTTCACAGCTTTTCAGGCTCCTCGTATTTTCCACACCTTTTCAGGCTCCTCGTATTTTTCACACCTTTTAAGGCTCCTCCTATTTTTCACACTTCTTCAGGCTCCTCGTATTTTTCACACCTTTTCAGGCTCCTCATATTTTTCAGTCCTTTTCCGGCTCCTCATATTTTTCAGGCCTTTTCTGGCTCCTCGTATTTTTCAGGCCTTTCAGGCTCCTCGTATTTTTCACGCCTTTTCAGGCTCCTCATATTTTTCAGGCCTTTTCCGGCTCCTCATATTTTTCAGGCCTTTTCAGGAATCTCGTATTTTACAGGCCTTTTCAGCCTCCTCATATTTTTCACACCTTTTCAGGCTCCTCGTATTTTTCACACCTTTTCAGACTCCTCATATTTTTCACACCTATTCAGGCTCCTCGTATTTTTCTCACCTTTTCAGGCTCCTCGTATTTTAAAGGCCTTTTCAGCTCCTCATATTTTACACACATTTTCAGGCTCCTCGTATTTTTCAGGCCTTTTCAAGCTCCTCCTATTTTTCACACCTCTTCAGGCTCCTCGTATTTTTCACACCTCTTGAGGCTCCTCGTATTTTTAAGGCCTTTTCAGGCTCCTCGTATTTTTCACACCTTTTCAGGCTCCTCGTATTTTTCATGCCTTTTGAGGCTCCTCGAACTTTTCACACCTTTTCAGGCTCCTCATATTTTTCACAACTTTTCTGTCTCCTCATATTTTTTAGGCCTTTTCAGGCTCCTTGTATTTTCACATCTTTTCACGCCCCTCATATTTTTCAGGCCTTTTCCGGCTCCTCGTATTTTTCAGGCCTTTTCAGGCTCCTCATATTTGTCACACCTTTTCAGGCTTCTCGTATTTTACAGGCCTTTTCAGGCTCCTCGTATTTTTCACTCCTTTTCAGGCTCCTCGTATTTTACACACCTTTTCAGGCTCCTCATATTTTTCATGCCTTTTCAGGCCCCTCGTATTATTCAGGCCTTTTCTGGCTCCTCGTATTTTTCACACCTTTTAAGGCTCCTCGTATTTTTCAGGCCTTTTCAGGCTCCTCGTATTTTTCACACCTTTTCAGGCTCCTCGTATTTTTCACACCTTTTCAGGCTCCTCGTATTTTTCACACCTTTTCAGGCTCCTCATATTTTACAGGCCTTTTCAGGCTACTCGTATTTTTCACACCTTTTCAGGCTCCTTGTATTTTACAGACCTTTTCAGGCTCCTCATATTTTTCACGCCTTTTCAGGCCCCTCGTATTATTCAGGCCTCTTCTGGTTCCTCGTATTTTTCACACCTTTTAGGGCTCCTCGTATTTCTAAGACCTTTTCTGGCTCCTCGTATTTTTCACACCTTTTCAGGCTCCTTCGTATTTTACAGGCCTTTTCAGGCTACTCGTATTTTTCACACCTTTTCAGGCTCCTTGTATTTTACAGACCTTTTCAGGCTCCTCATACTTTTCACGCCTTTTCAGGCCCCTCGTATTATTCAGGCCTCTTCTGGTTCCTCGTATTTTTCACACCTTTTAGGGCTCCTCGTATTTCTAAGACCTCTTCTGGCTCCTCGTATTTTTCACACCTTTTCAGGCTCCTCGTATTTTACAGGCCTTTTCAGGCTACTCGTATTTTTCACACCTTTTCAGGCTCCTTGTATTTTACAGACCTTTTCAGGCTCCTCATACTTTTCACGCCTTTTCAGGCCCCTCGTATTATTCAGGCCTCTTCTGGTTCCTCGTATTTTTCACACCTTTTAGGGCTCCTCGTATTTCTAAGACCTTTTCAGGCTCCTCGTATTTTTCACACCTTTTCAGGCTCCTCGTATTTTTCACACCTTTTCAGGATCCTCGTATTTCTCACATCTTTTCAGGCTCCTCGTATTTTTCACACCTTTTCAGGATCCTCGTATTTTTCACACCTTTTCAGGCTCCTCGTATTTTTCACACCTTTTCAGGCTCTTCGTATTTTTCACAACTTTTCAGGCTCCTCATATTTTTCAGGCCTTTTCAGGCTCCTTTTATTTTTCACACCTTTTCAGGCCCCTCATATTTTTAAGGCCTTTTCTGACTCCTCGTGTTTTTCAGGCCTTTCAGTCTCCTCGTATTTTTCACACCTTTTCAGGCTCCTCGTATTTTTCACACCTTTTCAGGCTCCTCGTATTTTTCACACCTTTTCAGGCTCCTCGTATTTTTCACAACTTTTCAGGCTCCTCGTATTTTTCAGGCCTTTTCAGGCTCCTCTTATTTTTGACATCTTTTCAGGCTACTCGTATTTTTCACACCTTTACAGGCTCCTCGTATTTTTCACGCCTTTTACGCTCCTCGTATTTTTCACGGCGTTTCAGGCTCCTCGTTTTTTTTCACAACTTTTCAGGCTCCTCGTATTTTTCACACCTCTTCAGGCTCCTCGTATTTTTCACACCTCTTCAGGCCCGTCATACTTATCAGGCCTTTTCAGGCTCCTCGTATTTTTCACGACTTTTCAGGCTCCTCGTATTTTTCACACCTTTTCAGGCTCCTCGTATTTTTCACACCTTTTCAGGCTCCTCGTATTTTTCACACCTTTTCAGGCTCCTCCTATTTTTCACGCTTTTTCAGGCTCCTCATATTTTTCACACCTTATCAGGCTCCTCGTATTTCTCACACCTTTTCAGGCCCATCATATTTATCAGGCCTTTTCACGCTCCTCGTATTTTTCACAAATTTTCAGGCTCCTCGTATTTTTCACACCTTTTCAGGCTCCTCGTATTTTTCACACCTTTTCAGGCTCCTCCTATTTTTCACGCTTTTTCAGGCCCGTCATACTTATCAGGCCTTTTCAGGCTCCTCGTATTTTTCACGACTTTTCAGGCTCCTCGTATTTTTCACACATTTTCAGGCTCCTCGTATTTTTCACACCTTTTCACGCTCCTTGTATTTTTCACACTTTTTCAGGCCCGTCATACTTATCAGGCCTTTTCAGGCTCCTCGTATTTTTCACGACTTTTCAGGCTCCTCGTATTTTTCACCCCTTTTCAGGCTCCTCATATTTTTCACACCTTATCAGGCTCCTCGTATTTCTCACACCTTTTCAGGCCCCTCATATTTATCAGGCCTTTTCAGGCTCCTCGTATTTTTCACGACTTTTCAGGCTCCTCGTATTTTTCAGGGCTTTCAGGCTCCTCGTATTTTCACCACCTTTTCAGGCTCCGCGTATTTTCACACATTTTCAGCTCCTCGTATTTTTCACACCTTTTCAGGCTCCTCGATTTTCACACCTTTTCAGGCTCCTCCTATTTTTCACTCCTTTTCAGGCTCCTCGTATTTTTCACACCTTTTCAGGCTCCTCGTATTTTTCACACCTTTTCAGGCCCGTCATACTTATCAGGCCTTTTCAGGCTCCTCGTATTTTTCACGATTTTTCAGGCTCCTCGTATTTTTCACACCTTTTTAGGCTCCTCATATTTTTCACACCTTTTCTGGCTCCTCGTATTTTTCACACCTTTTCAGGCTCCTCCTATTTTTCACGCTTTTTCAGGCTCCTCATATTTTTCACACCTTATCAGGCTCCTCGTATTTTTCACACCTTTTCAGGCTCCTGGTATTTTTCACACCATTTCAGGATCTTCGTATTTTTCACGCTCTTTCAGGCTCCTCGTATTTTTCACGCCTTTTCAGGCTCCTCGTATTTTTCACACCTTTTCAGGCTCCTCATATTTTTCAGTCCTTTTCCGACTCCTTCTATTTTTCAGGCCTTTTCCGTCTCCTCGTATTTTTCACACCTTTTCAGGCTCCTCGTATTTTTCACGCCTTTTCAGGCTCTTCGTATTTTTCACACCTTTTCAGGCTCCTCGTATTTTTCAGGTCTTTTCACGCACCTCATATTTTTCAGGCCTTTTCAGGCACCTCTAATTTTTCAGGCCTTTTCAGGCTCCTCGTATTTTACAGCCCTTTTCAGGCTCCTCGTATTTTTCACACCTTTTCAGGCTCCTCGTATTTTTCACGCCTTTTCAGGCTCCTCATATTTTTCACACCTTATCAGCTTCCTCGTATTTGTCACACCTCTTCAGGCTCCTCGTATTTTTCACACCTCTTAGGGCTCCTCGTATTTTTCACGCATTTTCAGGCTCCTCATATTTTTCAGGCCTTTTCCGGCTCCTCCTATTTTTCAGGCCTTTTCAGGCTCCTCATATTTGTCAGGCCTTTTCCGGCTCCTCGTACTTTTCAGACCTTTCAGGCTCCTCGTATTTTTCACGCATTTTCAGGCTCCTCATATTTTTCAGGCCTTTTACGGCTCCTCGTATTTTTCAGGCCTTTTCAGGCTCCTCATATTTTTCACACCTTTTCAGGCTCCTCGTATTTCTAAGACCTTTTCAGGCTCCTCGTATTTTTCACACCTTTCCAGGCTCCTTGTATTTTACAGACCTTTTCAGGCTCCTCATACTTTTCACGCCTTTTCAGGCCCCTCGTATTATTCAGGCCTCTTCTGGTTCCTCGTATTTTTCACAGCTTTTAAGGCTCCTCGTATTTTTCACACCTTTTCAGGCCCGGCATATTTATCAGGCCTTTTCAGGCTCCTCGTATTCTTCACGACTTTTCAGGCTCCTCGTATTTTTCACACCATTATAGGCTCCTCGTATTTTTCACACTTTTTCAGGCTCCGCGTATTTTTCACACCTTTTCAGGCTCCTCGTATTTTTCACACCTTTTCAGGCTCCTCATAGTTTTCAGGCATTTTCAGGCTCCTCGTATTTTTCACACCTTTTCAGGCTGCTCGTATTTTTCATACTTTTTCAGGCTCCTCGTATTTCTCACACCTTTTCAGGCTCCTCGTATTTTTCATGCCTTTTCAGGCTTCTCATATTTTTCAGGCCTTTTCAGGCTCCTCGTATTTTTCACACCTTTTCAGTCTCCTCGTATTTTTCACGCCTTTTCAGCCTCCTCGTATTTTTCACACCTTTTCAGGCTCCTCGTATTTTTCAGGTCTTTTCACGCACCTCATATTTTTCAGGCCTTTTCAGGCACCTCTAATTTTTCAGGCCTTTTCAGGCTCCTCGTATTTTTCAGGCCTTTTCAGGCTCCTCGTATTTTTCACACCTTTTCAGGCTCCTCGTATTTTTAACACCTTTTCAGGCTCCTCGTATTTTTCACACCTTTTCAGGCTCCTCGTATTTTTCACACCTTTTCAGGCTCCTCGTATTTTTCACACCTTTTCAGGCTCCTCGTATTTTTCATGCCTTTTCAGGCTTCTCATATTTTTCAGGCCTTTTCAGGCTCCTCGTATTTTTCACACCTTTTCAGGCTCCTCGTATTTTTCACACCTTTTCAGGCTTCCCGTATTTTAAAGGCCTTTTCAGGCTCCTCGTATTTTACACACCTTTCCAGGCTCCTCATATTTTTCACGCATTTTCGGGCTCCTTGTATTTTTCACACCTTTTCAGGCTCCTCGTATTTTACAGGCCTTTTCAGGCTCCTCGTATTTTTCACACCTTTTCAGACTCCTTGTATTTTACAGACCTTTTCAGGCTCCTCATACTTTTCACGCCTTTTCAGGCCCCTCGTATTATTCAGGCCTCTTCTGGTTCCTCGTATTTTTCACACCTTTTAAGGCTCCTCGTATTTTTCAGGCCTTTTCAGGCTCCTCGTATTTTTCACACCTTTTCAGGCTCCTCGTATTTTTCACACCTTTTCAGGCTCTTCGTATTTCTCACATCTTTTCAGGCTCCTCGTATTTTTCACACCTTTTCAGGCTCCTCATATTCTTCAGGCCTTTTCTGGCTACTCGTATTTTTCAGGCCTTTCAGGCTCCTCGTATTTTTCACGCCTTCTCAGGCTCCTCATATTTTTCAGGTCTTTTCCGGCTCCTCATATATTTCAGGCCTCTTCAGGCTCCTCATATTTTTCACACCTTTTCAGGCTCCTCGTATTTTACAGGCCTTTTCAGGCTCCTCATATTTTTCACACCTTTTCAGGCTCCTCATATTTTTCACACCTTTTCAGACTCCTCATATTTTTCACGCCATTTCCGGCTCCTCGTGTTTTTCAGGCTTTTTCAGGCTCCTCATGTTCTTCAGGCCTTTTCCGGCTCCTCGTATTTTTCAGGCCTTTCAGGCTCCTTGTATTTTTCACGCATTTTCAGGCTCCTCATATTTTTCAGGAGTTCCGCGCTCCTCGTATTTTTCAAGGCCTTTTCAGGCGCCTCATATTTTATCAACCTTTTCAGGCTCCTACGTATTTTCAACACCTTGTTCCAGCTTTCGTATTTTTCACAACTTTTCAGGCTCCTCATTTTCAGCCTTTTTCAGCTCCTTTTTATTTTCACACCTTTTCAGGCCCCTCATATTATTAAGGCCTTTTCTGACTCCTCGTGTTTTTCAAGCCATTCAGGCTCCTCGTATTTTTCACACCTTTTCAGGCTCCTCGTATTTTTCACACCTTTTCAGGCTCCTCGTATTTTTCACACCTTTTCAGGCTCCTCGTATTTTTCACAACTTTTCAGGCTCCTCGTATTTTTCAGGCCTTTTCAGGCTCCCATTATTTTTGACATCTTTTCAGGCTGCTCGTATTTTTCACACCTTTACAGGCTCCTCGTATTTTTCAGGCCTTTTACGCTCCTCGTATTTTTCACGGCGTTTCAGGCTCCTCGTTTTTTTTCACAACTTTTCAGGCTCCTCGTATTTTTCACACCTCTTCAGGCTCCTCGTATTTTTCACACCACTTCAGGCTCCTCGTATATTTCACGACTTTTCTGGCTCCTCGTATTTTTGACACCTCTTCAGGCTCCTCGTATTTTTCACACCTTTACAGGCTCCTCGTATTTTTCACACCTTTTCAGGCTACTCGTATTTTTCACACCTTTTCTAGGGCTCCTCGTATATTTCCACCTTTCAGGATCTTCGTATTTTTCACACCTTTTCTATGCTCCTCATATTTTTCAGGCCTTTTTCAGGCTCTCTATTTCACACCTTCACGCTCCTCGTATTTTTCACACCTTTTCAGGCCCTCATAACATCAGCGTTTCAGGCTCCCGTTATTTTCACGACTTTTCTAGGCTCCCCGATTTCTTCACACCTTCAGGCTCCTCCGTATTTTTCACATCCTTTTCAGGCTCCTCGTATTTTTCACACCTTTTCAGGCTCCTACTATTTTTTTCACACCTTTTCAGGCTCTTCGTATTTTTCACAACTTTTCAGGCTCCTCATATTTTTCAGGCCTTTTCAGGCTCCTTTTATTTTTCACACCTTTTCAGGCCCCTCATATTTTTAAGGCCTTTTCTGACTCCTCGTGTTTTTCAGGCCTTTCAGTCTCCTCGTATTTTTCACACCTTTTCCGTCTCCTCGTATTTTTCACACCTTTTCAGGCTCCTCGTATTTTTCACACCTTTTCAGGCTCCTCGTATTTTTCACAACTTTTCCGGCTCCTCGTATTTTTCAGGCCTTTTCAGGCTCCTCTTATTTTTGACATCTTTTCAGGCTGCTCGTATTTTTCACACCTTTACATGCTCCTCATATTTTTCAGGCCTTTAACGCTCCTCGTATTTTTCACGGCGTTTCAGGCTCCTCGTTTTTTTTCACAACTTTTCAGGCTCCTCGTATTTTTCACACCTTTTCAGGCCCGTCATACTTATCAGGCATTTTCAGGCTCCTCGTATTTTTCACGCCTTTTCAGGCTCCTCGTATTTTTCACACCTTTTCAGGCTCCTCGTATTTTTCACACCTTTTCAGGCTCCTCATATTTTTCACACCTTTTCAGGCTCCTTGTATTTTTCAGGCCTTTTCAGGCTCCTCATATTTTTCACACCTATTCAGGCTCCTCATATTTTTCACACCTTTTCAGGCTCCTCGTATTTATCACACCATTTTAGGCTCCTCGCATTTTTCACACATTATCAGGCTCCTCGTATTTTCCAGGCCTTTTCAGGCTCCTCATATTTTTCACACCTTTTCAGGCTCCTCATATTTTTCAGTCCTTTTCCGACTCCTTCTATTTTTCAGGCCTTTTCTGTCTCCTCGTATTTTTCACACCTTTTCAGGCTCCTCGTATTTTTCATGCCTTTTCAGGCTCTTCGTATTTTTCACACCTTTTCAGGCTCCTCGTATTTTTCAGGTCTTTTCACGCACCTCATATTTTTCAGGCCTTTTCAGGCACCTCTAATTTTTCAGGCCTTTTCAGGCTCCTCGTATTTTACAGGCCTTTTCAGGCTGCTCGTATTTTTCACACCTTTTCAGGCCCCTCGTATTTTTCAGGCTTTTTCTTGCTCCTCGTATTTTTCACACCTTTTCAGGCTCCTCGTATTTTTCACGCTTTTTCAGGCTCCTCATATTTTTCACACCTTATCAGCCTCCTCGTATTTTTCACACCTCTTCAGGCTCCTCGTATTATTCACACCTCTTAGGGCTCCTCGTATTTTTCACGCATTTTCAGGCTCCTCATATTTTTCAGGCCTTTTCCGGCTCCTCGTATTTTTCAGGCCTTTTCAGGCTCCTCATATTTGTCAGGCCTTTTCCGGCTCCTCGTACTTTTCAGGCCTTTCAGTCTCCTCGTATTTTTCACGCATTTTCAGGCTCCTCATATTTTTCCGGCCTTTTCCGGCTCCTCGTATTTTTCAGGCCTTTTCAGGCCTCCTCAATATTTTTCACACCTTTTCAGGCTCCTCGTATTTTACAGGCCTTTCGGCTCCTCGTATTTTCACACCTTTTCAGGCTCCTTGTATTTTACAGACCTTTTTTCAAGCTCTCATACTTTTCACGCCTTTTCAGGCCCCTGCGTATATTCAGGCTTTTTCTGGTTCCTCGTATTTTTCCACCTTTTAGGCTCCCTCGTATTTTTTCCCGCCTTTTCAGGCTCCTCGTATTTTTCAGCCTTTTCGGCTCCTCGTATTTTCACAACTTTTTCAGGCTCCTCGTATTTCTACATCTTTTTCAGGTCCTCGTATATTTCACACCTTTTCAGGCTCTCCTATTTTTTCACGCTTTTTCAGGCTCCTCATATTTTTTTCACACCTTATCAGGGCCTCCTCGTTTTCTCACACCTTTCAGGCCCATCAATGTTTTATCAGGCCTTTTCAGGCTCCTCGTATTTTTCACGACTTTCAGGCTCCTCGTATTTTTCACACCTTTTCAGGCTCCTCGTATTTTTTAACACCTTTCATGCTCCGCGTATTTTTCAACTTTTCAGGCTCCTCGTATTTTTCACACCTTTTCAGGCTACTCATATTTTTCAGGTCTTTTCCGGCTCCTCATATATTTCAGGCCTTTTCAGGCTCCTCCTATTTTTCACGCTTTTTCAGGCTCCTCATATTTTTCACACCTTTTCAGGCTCCTCGTTTTTCTCACACCTTTTCAGGCACATCATATTTATCAGGCATTTTCCGGCTACTCGTATTTTTCAGGACTTTCAGGCTCCTCGTATTTTTCACGCCTTCTCAGGCTACTCATATTTTTCAGGTCTTTTCCGGCTCCTCATATATTTCAGGCCTTTTCAGGCTCCTCATATTTTTCACACCTTTTCAGGCTCCTCGTATTTTTCAGGCTTTTTCAGTCTACTCATATTTTTCACACCTTATCAGGCTCCTCGTATTTTTCAGGCTTTTTCCGGCCCATCGTATTTTTCACACCTTTTCAGGCTCCTCGTATTTTTCACACCTTTTCAGGCCCCTCGTATTTTTCACGCCTTTTCAGGCTCCTCGAATTTTTCAGGCCTTTTCAGGCTCCTCGTATTTTACAGGCCTTTTCAGGCTCCTCGTATTTTACAGGCCTTTTCAAGCTCCTCGTATTATTCACACCTTTTCAGGCTCCTCATATTTTTCACAACTTTACAGGCTCCTCGAACTTTTCACACCTTTTCAGGCTCCTCATATTTTTCACACCTTTCAACGCCCCTCATATTTTTCAGGCGTTTTCAGGCTCCTCGTATTTTTCACACCTTTTCAGGCTCCTCATATTTTTCAGGCCTTTTCAGGCTCCTCGTATTTTTCACACCTATTCAGGCTCATCGTATTCTAAAGGCCTTTTCTAGCTCCTCGTATTTTACACACTTTTTCAGGCTCCTCGTATTTTTCACGCATTTTCAGGCCTCTCGTATTTTACAGGCCTTTTCAGGCTCCTCGTATTTTTCACCCCATTTCCGGCTCCTCGTATTTTACACACCTTTTCAGGCTCCTCATATTTCTCACGCCTTTTCAGGCCCCTCGTATTTTTCAGGCCTTTTCTGGCTCCTCGTATTTTTCACACCTTTTCAGGCTCCTCATATTTTTCAGGCCTTTTCAGGCTCCTCGTATTTTTCACATCTATTCAGGCTCATCGTCTTTTAAAGGCCTTTTCAGGCTCCTTGTATTTTACACACCTTTTCAGGCTCCTCGTATTTTGCACGCCTTTTCAGGCTCCTTGTATTTTTCACGCCTTTTCAGGCTCCGCGTATTTTACAGGCCTTTTCAGGCTCCTCGTATTTTTCACACCTTTTCAGGCTCCTCGTACTTTACACACCATCTCAGGCTCCTCATATTTTTCACGCCTTTTCAGGCCCCTCGTATTATTCAGGCCTTTTTGGCTCCTCGTATTTTTCACACCTTTTAAGGCTCCTCGTATTTTTCAGGCCTTTTCAGGCTCCTCGTATTTTTCACAAATTTTCAGGCTCCTCATATTTTTCACACCTTTTCAGGCTCCTCGTATTTTTCACACCCTTGCAGGCTCCTCGTATTTTTCACACCTTTTAAGGATCCTCGTATTTTTCACACCTTTTCAGGCTCTTATTGCTTTCACACCTTTTCAGGCTCTTCGTATTTTTCACAACTTTTCAGGCTCCTCATATTTTTCAGGCCTTTTCAGGCTCCTTTTATTTTTCACACCTTTTCAGGCCCCTCATATTTTTAAGGCCTTTCTGACTCCTCGTGTTTTTCAGGCCTTTCAGGCTCCTCGTATTTTTCACACCTTTTCAGGCTCCTCGTATTTTTCACACCTTTTCAGGCTCCTCGTTTTTTTCACACCTTTTCAGGCTCCTCGTATTTTTCACAACTTTTCAGGCTCCTCGTATTTTTCAGGCCTTTTCAGGCTCCTCTTATTTTTGACATCTTTTCAGGCTGCTTGTATTTTTCACACCTTTACAGGCTCCTCGTATTTTTCACGCCTTTTACGCTCCTCGTATTTTTCACGCCGTTTCACGCTCCTCGTTTTTTTTCACAACTTTTCAGGCTCCTCGTATTTTTCACACCTCTTCAGGCTCCTCGTATTTTTCACACCTCTTCAGGCTCCTCGTATTTTTCACGACTTTTCTGGCTCCTCGTATTTTTGACACCTTTTCAGGCTCCTCGTATTTTTCACACCTTTTCAGGCTCCTCGTATTTTTCACACCTTTTCAGGCTCCTCGTATTTTTCACACCTTTTCAGGCTCCTCGTATTTTTCACACCTTTTCAGGCTCTTCGTATTTTTCACACCTTTTCAGTCTCCTCATATTATTCAGGCGTTTTCAGGCTCCTCGTATTTTTCACACCTTTTCATGCTCCTCGTATTTTTCACACCTTTTCAGGCCCGTCATACTTATCAGGCCATTTCAGGCTCCGCGTATTTTTCACGACTTTTCAGGCTCCTCGTATTTTTCACACCTTTTCAGGCTCCTCGTATTTTTCACACCTTTTCAGGCTCCTCGTATTTTTCACACTTTTTCAGGCTCCTCCTATTTTTCACGCTTTTTCAGGCTCCTCATATTTTTCACACCTTATCAGGCTCCTCGTATTTCTCACACCTTTTCAGGCCCATCATATTTATCAGGCCTTTTCAGGCTCCTCGTATTTTTCACGACTTTTCAGGCTCCTCGTATTTTTCACACCTTTTCAGGCTCCTCGTATTTTTCACACCTTTTCAGGCTCCTCCTATTTTTCACGCTTTTTCAGGCCCGTCATACTTATCAGGCCTTTTCAGGCTTCTCGTATTTTTCACGATTTTTCAGGCTCCTCGTATTTTTCACACCTTTTCAGGCTCCTCGTATTTTTCACACCTTTTCACGCTCCTCGTATTTTTCACACCTTTTCAGGCCCATCATACTTATCAGGCCTTTTCAGGCTCCTCGTATTTTTCACGACTTTTCAGGCTCCTCGTATTTTTCACCCCTTTTCAGGCTCCTCATATTTTTCACACCTTATCAGGCTCCTCGTATTTCTCACACCTTTTCAGGCCCATCATATTTATCAGGCCTTTTCAGGCTCCTCGTATTTTTCACGACTTTTCAGGCTCCTCATATTTTTCAGGGCTTTTCAGGCTCCTCGTATTTTTCACACCTTTTCAGGCTCCGCGTATTTTTCACACATTTTCAGGCTCCTCGTATTTTTCACACCTTTTCAGGCTCCTCGTATTTTTCACACATTTTCAGGGTCCTCATATTTTTCACACCTTTTCAGGCTCCTCATATTTTTCACACCTTTTCAGGCTCCTCGTATTTTTCACACCTTTTCAGGCCCGTCATACTTATCAGGCCTTTTCAGGCTCCTCGTATTTTTCACGACTTTTCAGGCTCCTCGTATTTTTCACACCTTTTCAGGCTCCTCATATTTTTCACACCTTTTCTGGCTCCTCGTATTTTTCACACCTTTTCAGGCTCCTCCTATTTTTCACGCTTTTTCAGGCTCCTCATATTTTTCACACCTTATCAGGCTCCTCGTATTTTTCACACCTTTTCAGGCTCCTGGTATTTTTCACACCATTTCAGGATCTTCGTATTTTTCACGCTCTTTCAGGTTCCTCGTATTTTTCACGCCTTTTCAGGCTCCTCGTAATTTTCACACCTTTTCAGGCTCCTCATATTTTTCAGTCCTTTTCCGACTCCTCATATTTTTCAGGCCTTTTCCGTCTCCTCGTATTTTTCACACCTTTTCAGGCTCCTCGTATTTTTCAGGTCTTTTCAGGCTCTTCGTATTTTTCACACCTTTTCAGGCTCCTCGTATTTTTCAGGTCTTTTCACGCACCTCATATTTTTCAGGCCTTTTCAGGCACCTCTAATTTTTCAGGCCTTTTCAGGCTCCTCGTATTTTACAGGCCTTTTCAGGCTGCTCGTATTTTTCACACCTTTTCAGGCCCCTCCAGGCTCAGGCTATTTTTCACACCTTTTCAGGCTCCTCGTATTTTTCACGCTTTTTCAGGCTCCTCATATTTTTCACACCTTATCAGCCTCCTCGTATTTTTCATACCTCTTCAGGCTCCTCGTATTTTTCACACCTCTTCGGGCTCCTCGTATTTTTCACGCATTTTCAGGCTCCTCATATTTTTCAGGCCTTTTCCGGCTCCTCGTATTTTTCAGGCCTTTTCAGGCTCCTCATATTTGTCAGGCCTTTTCCGGCTCCTCGTACTTTTCAGGCCTTTCAGTCTCCTCGTATTTTTCACGCATTTTCAGGCTCCTCATATTTTTCAGGCCTTTTCCGGCTCCTCGTATTTTTCAGGCCTTTTCAGGCTCCTCATATTTTTCACACCTTTTCAAGGCTCCTCTATTACCAGGCTTTTCAGGCTCCTCGTATTTTTTCAACCTTTTCCGGCTCCTTGTATTTTACAGACCTTTTCAGGCTCCTCATACTTTTCACGCCTTTTCAGGTCCCTCGTATTATTCAGGCCTCTTCTGGTTCCTCGTATTTTTCACACCTTTTAAGGCTCCTCGTATTTTTCAGGCCTTTTCAGGCTCCTCGTATTTTTCACACCTTTTCAGGCTCCTCGTATTTTTCACACCTTTTTCAGGCTCCTCGTATTTCTCACATCTTTTCAGGCTCCTCGTATTTTTCACAAACTTTCAGGCTCCTCATATTTTTCAGGCCTTTTCCGGCTACTCGTATTTTTCAGGCCTTTCAGCCTCCTCGTATTTTTCACGCCTTCTCAGGCTCCTCATATTTTTCAGGTCTTTTCCGGCTCCTCATATATTTCAGGCCTCTTCAGGCTCCTCATATTTTTCACACCTTTTCAGGCTCCTCATATTTTACAGGCCTTTTCAGGCTCCTCATATTTTTCACACCTTTTCAGGCTCCTCGTATTTTTCACACCTTTTCAGTCTCCTCGTATTTTTCACACCTTTTCAGGCTCCTCGTATTTTTCACACCTTTTCAGGCTCTTCGTATTTTTCACAACTTTTCAGGCTCCTCATATTTTTCAGGCCTTTTCAGGCTCCTTTTATTTTTCACACCTTTTCAGGCTCCGCATATTTTTCACGCCTTTTCAGGACCCTCGTATTATTCACACCTTTTCAGGCTCCTCGTATTTTTCACACCTCTTCAGGCTCCTCGTATTTTTCACACCTCTTCAGGCTCCTCGTATTTTTCACGACTTTTCTGGCTCCTCGTATTTTGGACACCTCTTCAGGCTCCTCGTATTTTTCACACCTTTTCAGGCTCCTCGTATTTTTCACACCTTTTCAGGCTCCTCGTATTTTTCACACCTTTTCAGGCTCCTCGTATTTTTCACACCTTTTCAGGCTCTTCGTATTTTTCACACCTTTTCAGTCTCCTCATATTATTCAGGCGTTTTCAGGCTCCTCGTATTTTTCACACCTTTTCATGCTCCTCGTATTTTTCACACCTTTTCAGGCCCGTCATACTTATCAGGCCCTTTCAGGCTCCGCGTATTTTTCACGACTTTTCAGGCTCCTCGTATTTTTCACACCTTTTCAGGCTCCTCGTATTTTTCACACCTTTTCAGGCTCCTCATATTTTTCACACCTTTTCAGGCTCCTCCTATTTTTCACGCTTTTTCAGGCTCCTCATATTTTTCACACCTTATCAGGCTCCTCGTATTTCTCACACCTTTTCAGGCCCATCATATTTATCAGGCCTTTTCAGGCTCCTCGTATTTTTCACGACTTTTCAGGCTCCTCGTATTTTTCAGGGCTTTTCAGGCTCCTCGTATTTTTCACACCTTTTCAGGCTCCGCGTATTTTTCACACTTTTTCAGGCTCCTCGTATTTTTCACACCTTTTCAGGCTCCTCGTATTTTTCACACATTTTCAGGCTCCTCATATTTTTCACACATTTTCAGGCTCCTCGTATTTTTCACACCTTTTCAGGCTCCTCGTATTTTTCACACCTTTTCAGGCCCGTCATACTTATCAGGCCTTTTCAGGCTCCTCGTATTTTTCACGACTTTTCAGGCTCCTCGTATTTTTCACACTTTTTCAGGCTCCTCATGTTTTTCACACCTTTTCTGGCTCCTCGTTTTTTTCACACCTTTTCAGGCTCCTCCTATTTTTCACGCTTTTTCAGGCTCCTCATATTTTTCACACCTTATCAGGCTCCTCGTATTTTTCACACCTTTTCAGGCTCCTGGTATTTTTCACACCATTTCAGGATCTTCGTATTTTTCACGCTCTTTCAGGTTCCTCGTATTTTTCACGCCTTTTCAGGCTCCTCGTATTTTTCACACCTTTTCAGGCTCCTCATATTTTTCAGTCCTTTTCCGACTCCTCATATTTTTCAGGCCTTTTCCGTCTCCTCGTATTTTTCACACCTTTTCAGGCTCCTCGTATTTTTCAGGCCTTTTCAGGCTCTTCGTATTTTTCACACCTTTTCAGGCTCCTCGTATTTTTCAGGTCTTTTCACGCACCTCATATTTTTCAGGCCTTTTCAGGCACCTCTAATTTTTCAGGCCTTTTCAGGCTCCTCGTATTTTACAGGCCTTTTCAGGCTCCTCGTATTTTTCACACCTTTTCAGGCTCCTCGTATTTTTCACGCTTTTTCAGGCTCCTCATATTTTTCACACCTTATCAGCTTCCTCGTATTTGTCACACCTCTTCAGGCTCCTCGTATTTTTCACACCTATTAGGGCTCCTCGTATTTTTCACGCATTTTCAGGCTCCTCATATTTTTCAGGCCTTTTCCTGCTCCTTGTATTTTTCAGGCCTTTTCAGGCTCCTCATATTTGTCAGGCCTTTTCCGGCTCCTCGTACTTTTCAGGCCTTTCAGGCTCCTCGTATTTTTCACGCATTTTCAGGCTCCTCATATTTTTCAGGCCTTTTACGGCTCCTCGTATTTTTCAGGTCTTTTCAGGCTCCTCATATTTTTCACACCTTTTCAGGCTCCTCGTATTTTACAGGCCTTTTCAGGCTCCTCGTATTTTTCACACCTTTTCAGGCTCCTTGTATTTTACAGACCTTTTCAGGCTCCTCATACTTTTCACGCCTTTTCAGGCCCCTCGTATTTTTCAAACCTCTTAGGGCTCCTCGTATTTTTCACGCATTTTCAGGCTCCTCATATTTTTCAGGCCTTTTCAGGCTCCTTCGTATTTTCCCACCTTTTCAGGCTCCTCGTATTTTTCACACCTTTTCAGGCTCTCGTATTTCTCAATCTTTTGTCATGCTCGCTCGTATTTTTTCAAACCTTTTCAGGCTCCTCATTATTTTTTCAGGCCTTTTCCGCTACTCGTATTTTTCAGGCCTTTCCGGCTCCTCGTATTTTTCACGCCTCCTCAGGCTCCTCATAAATTTTTTTCAGGTCTTTTCGGCTCTCATATATTTCAGGCCTTCAGGCTCCTCATATTTTCACAGTCCTTTTCAGGCTTCCTCATCTTTACAGGCTTTTCATGGCTCCTCATTATTTTTCACACCTTTTTCAGGCTCCTCGTATTTTTCACACCTTTTCAGGCTCCTCGTATTTCTCACATCTTTTCAGGCTCCTCGTATTTTTCACACCTTTTCAGGCTCCTCATATGTTTCAGGCCTTTTCCGGCTACTCGTATTTTTCAGGCCTTTCAGGCTCCTCGTATTTTTCACGCCTTCTCAGGCTCCTCATATTTTTCAGGCCTTTTCCGGCTCCTCATATATTTCAGGCCTCTTCAGGCTCCTCATATTTTTCACACCTTTTCAGGCTCCTCATATTTTACAGGCCTTTTCAGGCTCCTCATATTTTTCACACCTTTTCAGGCTCCTCGTATTTTTCACGCCTTTTCAGGCTCCTCGTATTTTTCACACCTTTTCAGGCTCCTCTTATTTTTCACACCTTTTCAGGCTCCTCGTATTTTTCACACCTTTTCAGGCTCCTCGTATTTTTCACACCTTTTCAGGCTCCTCATATTTTTCAGGCCTTTTCAGGCTCCTTTTATTTTTCACACCTTTTCAGGCTCCTCGTATTTTTCACGCCTTTTCAGGCCCCTCGTATTATTCAGGCCTTTTCTGGCTCCTCGTATTTTTCACACCTTTTCAGGCTCCTCGTATTTTTCAGGCCTTTTCAGGCTCCTCGTATTTTTCACACCTTTTCAGGCTCCTCGTATTTTTCACACCTTTTCAGGCTCCTCGTATTTTTCACACCTTTTCAGGCTCCTCGTATTTTTCACAACTTTTCAGGCTCCTCGTATTTTTACGCCTTTTCAGGCTCCTCTTATTTTTGACATCTTTTCAGGCTGCTCGTATTTTTCACACCTTTACAGGCTCCTCGTATTTTTCACGCCTTTTACGCTCCTCGTATTTTTCACGCCGTTTCAGGCTCCTCGTTTTTTTTCACAACTTTTCAGGCTCCTCGTATTTTTCACACCTCTTCAGGCTCCTCGTATTTTTCACACCTCTTCAGGCTCCTCGTATTTTTCACGACTTCTCTGGCTCCTCGTATTTTTGACACCTCTGCAGGCTCCTCGTATTTTTCACACCTTTTCAGGCTCCTCGTATTTTTCACACCTTTTCTGGCTCCTCGTATTTTTGACACCTCTTCAGGCTCCTCGTATTTTTCACACCTTTTCAGGCTCCTCGTCTTTTTCACACCTTTTCAGGCTCCTCATATTTTTCACACCTTTTCAGGCTCCTCGTATTTTTCACACCTTTTCAGGCTCTTCGTATTTTTCATTCCTTTTCAGGCTCCTCATATTTTTCACGCCTTTTCAGGCTCCTCGTATTTTTCTCACCTTTTCAGGCTCCTCATATTTTTCAGTCCTTTTCCGACACCTCATATTTTTCAGGCCGTTTCCGTCTCCTCGTATTTTTCACACCTTTTCAGGCTCCTCGTATTTTTCACGCCTTTTAGGCTCCTCGTATTTTTCACGCCTTTTCAGGCTCCTCGTTTTTTTTCACAACTTTTCAGGCTCCTCGTATTTTTCACACCTCTTCAGGCTCCTCGTATTTTTCACACCTCTTCAGGGTCCTCGTATTTTTCACGACTTTTCTGGCTCCTCGTATTTTTCACACCTTTTCAGGCTCCTCGTATTTTTCACACCTTTTCAGGCTCCTCGTATTATTCACACCTTTTCAGGCTCTTCGTATTTTTCACATCTTTTCAGGCTCCTCATATTTTTCAGGCGTTTTCAGGCTCCTCGTATTTTTCACACCTATTCAGGCTCCTCGTATTTTTCACACCTTTTCAGGCCCGTCATATTTATCAGGCCTTTTCAGGCTCCTCGTATTCTTCACGACTTTTCAGGCTCCTCGTATTTTTCACACCTTTTCAGGCTCCTCGTATTTTTCACATTTTCACACCTTTTCAGGCTCCTCGTATTTTTCACACCTTTTCAGACTCCTCATATTTTTCAAGCCTTTTCCGGCTCCTCGTATTTTTCAGGCTTTTTCAGGCTCCTCATATTCTTCAGGCCTTTTCCGGATCCTCGTATTTTTCAGGCCTTTCAGGCTCCTTGTATTTTTCACGCATTTTCAGGCTCCTCATATTTTTCAGGCATTTTCCGGCTCCTCGTATTTTTCAGGCCTTTTCAGGCTCCTCATATTTTTCACACCTTTTCAGGCTCCTCGTATTTTTCACACCTTTTCAGGCTCCTTGTATTTTACAGACCTTTTCAGGGTCCTCATACTTTTCACGCCTTTTCAGGCCCCTCGTATTATTCAGGCCTCTTCTGGTTCCTCGTATTTTTCACACCTTTTAAGGCTCCTCGTATTTTTCAGGCCTTTTCAGGCTCTTCGTATTTTTTACACCTTTTCAGGCTCCTCGTATTTTTCACACCTTTTCAGGCTCCTCGTATTTCTCACATCTTTTCAGGCTCCTCGTATTTTTCACACCTTTTCAGGCTCCTCATATGTTTCAGGCCTTTTCCGGCTACTCGTATTTTTCAGGCCTTTCAGGCTCCTCGTATTTTTCACGCCTTCTCAGGCTCCTCATATTTTTCAGGCCTTTTCCGGCTCCTCATATATTTCAGGCCTCTTCAGGCTCCTCATATTTTTCACACCTTTTCAGGCTCCTCATATTTTACAGGCCTTTTCAGGCTCCTCATATTTTTCACACCTTTTCAGGCTCCTCGTATTTTTCACGCCTTTTCAGGCTCCTCGTATTTTTCACACCTTTTCAGGCTCCTCTTATTTTTCACACCTTTTCAGGCTCCTCGTATTTTTCACACCTTTTCAGGCTCCTCATATTTTTCACACCTTTTCAGGCTCCTCATATTTTTCAGGCCTTTTCAGGCTCCTTTTATTTTTCACACCTTTTCAGGCTCCTCGTATTTTTCACGCCTTTTCAGGCCCCTCGTATTATTCAGGCCTTTTCTGGCTCCTCGTATTTTTCACACCTTTTCAGGCTCCTCGTATTTTTCAGGCCTTTTCAGGCTCCTCGTATTTTTCACACCTTTTCAGGCTCCTCGTATTTTTCACACCTTTTCAGGCTCCTCGTATTTTTCACACCTTTTCAGGCTCCTCGTATTTTTCACAACTTTTCAGGCTCCTCGTATTTTTACGCCTTTTCAGGCTCCTCTTATTTTTGACATCTTTTCAGGCTGCTCGTATTTTTCACACCTTTACAGGCTCCTCGTATTTTTCACGCCTTTTACGCTCCTCGTATTTTTCACGCCGTTTCAGGCTCCTCGTTTTTTTTCACAACTTTTCAGGCTCCTCGTATTTTTCACACCTCTTCAGGCTCCTCGTATTTTTCACACCTCTTCAGGCTCCTCGTATTTTTCACGACTTCTCTGGCTCCTCGTATTTTTGACACCTCTGCAGGCTCCTCGTATTTTTCACACCTTTTCAGGCTCCTCGTATTTTTCACACCTTTTCTGGCTCCTCGTATTTTTGACACCTCTTCAGGCTCCTCGTATTTTTCACACCTTTTCAGGCTCCTCGTCTTTTTCACACCTTTTCAGGCTCCTCATATTTTTCACACCTTTTCAGGCTCCTCGTATTTTTCACACCTTTTCAGGCTCTTCGTATTTTTCATTCCTTTTCAGGCTCCTCATATTTTTCACGCCTTTTCAGGCTCCTCGTATTTTTCTCACCTTTTCAGGCTCCTCATATTTTTCAGTCCTTTTCCGACACCTCATATTTTTCAGGCCGTTTCCGTCTCCTCGTATTTTTCACACCTTTTCAGGCTCCTCGTATTTTTCACGCCTTTTCAGGCTCCTCGTATTTTTCACAACTTTTCAGGCTCCTCGTATTTTTCAGGTCTTTTCACGCACCTCATATTTTTCAGGCCTTTTCATGCACCTCGCATTTTTCAGGCCTTTTCAGGCTCCTCGTATTTTACAGGCCTTTTCTGGCTCCTCGTATTTTTCACACCTTTTCAGGCCCCTCGAATTTTTCAGGCTTTTTCAGGCTCCTCGTATTTTTCACACCTTTTCAGGCTCCTCGTATTTTTTACGCTTTTTCAGGCTCCTCATATTTTTCACACCTTATCAGCCTCCTCGTATTATTCACACCTCTTCAGGCTCCTCGTATTTTTCACGCATTTTCAGGCTCCTCATATTTTTCAGGCCTTTTCCGGCTCCTCGTATTTTTCAGGCCTTTTCAGGCTCCTCATATTTTTCAGGCCTTTTCCTGCTCCTCGTATTTTTCAGGCCTTTCAGGCTCCTCGTATTTTTCACGCATTTTCAGGCTCCTCATATTTTTCAGGCCTTTTCAGGTTCCTCGTATATTTCACACCTGTTCAGGCTCCTCGTATTTTTCACACCTTTTCAGGCCCGTCATACTTATCAGGCCATTTCAGGCTCCGCGTATTTTTCACGCCTTTTCAGGCTCCTCGTTTTTTTTCACAGCTTTTCAGGCTCCTCGTATTTTTCACACCTCTTCTGGCTCCTCGTATTTTTCACACCTCTTCAGGCTCCTCGTATTTTTCACGGCTTTTCTGGCTCCTCGAATTTTTCACACCTTTTCAGGCTCCTCGTATTTTTCACACCTTTTCAGGCTCCTTGTATTTTTCACACCTTTTCAGGCTCCTCGTATTTTTCACACCTTTTCAGGCTCCTCGTATTTTTCACAATTTTTCAGGCCCTTCGTATTTTTCACACCTTTTCAGGCTCCTCATATTTTTCAGGCGCTTTCAGGCTTCTCGTATTTTTCACACCTTTTCAGGCTCCTCGTATTTTTCACACCTTTTCAGGCCCGTCATATTTATCAGGCCTTTTCAGGCTCCTCGTATTTTTCACGACTTTTCAGGCTCCTCGTATTTTTCACACCTTTTCAGGCTCCTCGTATTTTTCACACCTTTTCAGGCTCCGCGTTTTTTTCACACATTTTCAGGCTCCTCGTATTTTTTCACACCTTTCAGGCTCTCGTATTTTTCACACCTTTTCAGGGCTCCTCGTATTTTTCACACCTTTTCAGGCTGCTCGTTTTTTCACACTTTTTCAGGCTCCTGTATTTTCACACCTTTTCAGGCTCCTTGTATTTTTCATGCCTTTTCAGGCTTCTCGTATTTTTCAGGCCTTTCAGGCTCTCGTTTTTTCAGGTATTTTTCACAGGCTCCTCGTATTTTTCACACCTTTTTCAGGCTCCTCGTATTTTTTCAGGTTTTTTCACGCACCTCAATATTTTTCAGGCCTTTTTAGGCACCTCGAATTTTTCAGGGCTTTTCAGGCTCCTCGTATTTTACAGGCCTTTTCTGGCTCCTCGTATTGTTCACACCTTTTCAGGCTCCTCCTATTTTTCACGATTTTTCAGGCTCCTCATATTTTTCACACCTTATCAGGCTCCTCGTATTTTTCACACCTTTTCAGGCTCCTCGTATTTTTCACACCATTTCAGGATCTTCGTATTTTTCACGCCCTTTCAGGCTCCTCGTATTTTTCACGCCTTTTCAGGCTCCTCGTATTTTTCACACCTTTTCAGGCTTCTCATATTTTTCAGTCCTTTTCCGACTCCTCATATTTTTCAGGCCTTTTCCGTCTCCTCGTATTTTTCACACCTTTTCAGTCTCCTCGTATTTTTCATGCCTTTTCAGGCTCCTCGTATTTTTCACACCTTTTCAGGCCCCTCGTATTTTTCAGGCTTTTTCAGGCTCCTCGTATTTTTCACACCTTTTCAGGCTCCTCGTATTTTTCACGCTTTTTCAGGCTCCTCATATTTTTCACACCTTATCAGCCTCCTCGTATTTTTCACACCTCTTCAGGCTCCTCGTACTTTTCACACCTCTTAGGGCTCCTCGTATTTTTCACACCTTTTCATGCTCCTCGTATTTTTCACACCTTTTCAGGCCCGTCATACTTATCAGGCCATTTCAGGCTCCGCGTATTTTTCACGACTTTTCAGGCTCCTCGTATTTTTCACACCTTTTCAGGCTCCTCGCATTTTTCACACCTTTTCAGGCTCCTCGTATTTTTCACACCTTTTCAGGCTCCTCCTATTTTTCACGCTTTTTCAGGCTCCTCATATTTTTCACATCTTATCAGGCTCCTCGTATTTCTCACACCTTTTCAGGCCCATCATATTTATCAGGCCTTTTCACGCTCCTCGTATTTTTCACGACTTTTCAGGCTCCTCGTATTTTTCACACCTTTTCAGGCTCCTCGTATTTTTCACACCTTTTCAGGCTCCTCGTATTTTTCACACCTTTTCAGGCCCGTCATACTTATCAGGCCTTTTCAGGCCCCTCGTATTTTTCACGACTTTTCAGGCTCCTCGTATTTTTCACACCTTTTCAGGCTCCTCATATTTTTCACACCTTTTCTGGCTCCTCGTATTTTTCACACCTTTTCAGGCTCCTCCTATTTTTCACGCTTTTTCAGGCCCGTCATACTTATCAGGCCTTTTCAGGCTCCTCGTATTTTTCACGACTTTTCAGGCTCCTCGTATTTTTCACACCTTTTCAGGCTCCTCGTATTTTTCACACCTTTTCACGCTCCTCGTATTTTTCACACCTTTTCAGGCCCATCATACTTATCAGGCCTTTTCAGGCTCCTCGTATTTTTCACGCCTTTTCAGGCTCCTCGTATTTTTCACCCCTTTTCAGGCTCCTCATATTTTTCACACCTTATCAGGCTCCTCGTATTTTTCACACCTTTTCAGACTCCTCGTATTTTTCACACCTTTTCAGGCCCATCATATTTATCAGGCCTTTTCAGGCTCCTCGTATTTTTCACACCTTTTCAGGCTGCTCGTATTTTTCACACTTTTTCAGGCTCCTCGTATTTTTCACACCTTTTCAGGCTCCTTGTATTTTTCATGCCTTTTCAGGCTTCTCGTATTTTTCAGGCCTTTTCAGGCTCCTCGTATTTTTCACACCTTTTCAGGCCCTCAGTAGGCTCCTCGTATTTTTCACACCTTTTCAGGCTCCTCGTATTTTTCAGGTTTTTCAGGCTCCTCGTATTTTTCAGGCCTTTTTAGGCACCTCGAATTTTTCAGGGCTTTTCAGGCTCCTCGTATTTTACAGGCCTTTTCTGGCTCCTCGTATTGTTCACACCTTTTCAGGCTCCTCGATATTTTTCACACCTTTTCAGGCTCCTCGTATTTTTCACACCTTTCAGGCTCCTCGTATTTTTCACGCCTTTTCAGGCTCCTCGTATTTTTCACGCCCTTTCAGGATCTCGTATTTTTCACGCCTTTCAGGCTCCTCGTATTTTTCACACCTTTTCAGGCTCCTCATATTTTTCAGTCCTTTTCCGACTCCTCATATTTTTCAGGCCTTTTCCGTCTCCTCGTATTTTTCACACCTTTTCAGTCTCCTCGTATTTTTCATGCCTTTTCAGGCTCCTCGTATTTTTCACACCTTTTCAGGCTCCTCGTATTTTTCAGGTCTTTTCACGCATCTCATATTTTTCAGGCACCTCTAATTTTTCAGGCCTTTTCAGGCTCCTCGTATTTTACAGGCCTTTTCAGGCTCCTCGTATTTTTCAAACCTTTTCAGGCCCCTCGTATTTTTCAGGCTTTTTCAGGCTCCTCGTATTTTTCACACCTTCTCAGGCTCCTCGTATTTTTCACGCTTTTTCAGGCTCCTCATATTTTTCACACCTTATCAGCCTCCTCGTATTTTTCACACCTCTTCAGGCTCCTCGTATTTTTCACACCTCTTAGGGCTCCTCGTATTTTTCACGCATTTTCAGGCTCCTCATATTTTTCAGGCCTTTTCCGGCTCCTCCTATTTTTCAGGCCTTTTCAGGCTCCTCATATTTGTCAGGCCTTTTCCGGCTCCTCGTACTTTTCAGACCTTTCAGGCTCCTCGTATTTTTCACGCATTTTCAGGCTCCTCATATTTTTCAGGCATTTTACGGCTCCTCGTATTTTTCAGGCCTTTTCAGGCTCCTCATATTTTTCACACCTTTTCAGGCTCCTCGTATTTTACAGGCCTTTTCAGGCTCCTCGTATTTTTCACACCTATTCAGGCTCCTTGTATTTTACAGACCTTTTCAGTCTCCTCATACTTTTCACGCCTTTTCAGGCCCCTCGTATTATTCAGGCCTCTTCTGGTTCCTCGTATTTTTCACACCTTTTAGGGCTCCTCGTATTTCTAAGACCTTTTCAGGCTCCTCGTATTTTTCACACCTTTTCAGGCTCCTCGTATTTTTCACACCTTTTCAGGATCCTCGTATTTCTCACATCTTTTCAGGCTCCTCGTATTTTTCACACCTTTTCAGGCTCCTCGTATTTTTCACACCTTTTAAGGCTCCTGGTATTTTTCAGGCCTTTTCAGGCTCCTCGTATTTTTCACACCTTTTCAGGCTCCTATATTTTTCACACCTTTTCAGGCTCCTCGTATTTTTCACACCTTTTCATGCTCCTCGTATTTTTCACACCTTTTCAGCCTCCTCGTATTTTTCACACCTTTTCAGGCTCTTCGTATTTTTCACAAATTTTCAGGCTCCTCATATTTTTCAGGCCTTTTCAGGCTCCTTTTATTTTTCACACCTTTTCAGGCCCCTCATATTTTTAAGGCCTTTTCTGACTCCTCGTGTTTTTCAGGCCTTTCAGCCTCCTCGTATTTTTCACACCTTTTCAGGCTCCTTGTATTTTTCACACCTTTTCAGGTTCCTCGTATTTTTCACACCGTTTCAGGCTCCTCGTATTTTTCACAACTTTTCAGGCTCCTGGTATTTTTCAGGCCTTTTCAGGCTTCTCTTATTTTTGACATCTTTTCAGGCTGCTCGTATTTTTCACACCTTTACAGGCTCCTCGTATTTTTCACGCCTTTTACGCTCCTCGTATTATTCACGCCGTTTCAGGCTCCTCGTTTTTTTCCACAACTTTTCAGGCTCCTCATATTTTTCACACCTCTTCAGGCTCCTCGTATTTTTCACACTTCTTCAGGCTCCTCGTATTTTTCACGACTTTTCTGGCTCCTCGTATTTTTGACACCTCTTCAGGCTCCTCGTATTTTTCACACCTTTTCAGGCTCCTCGTATTTTTCACACCTTTTCAGGCTCCTCGTATTTTTCACACCTTTTCAGGCTCCTCGTATTTTTCACACCTTTTCAGGCTCTTCGTATTTTTCACACCTTTTCAGGCTCCTCATATTATTCAGGCGTTTTCAGGCTCCTCGTATTTTTCACACCTTTTCATGCTCCTCGTATTTTTCACACCTTTTCAGGCCCGTCATACTTATCAGGCCATTTCAGGCTCCGCGTATTTTTCACGACTTTTCAGGCTCCTCGTATTTTTCACACCTTTTCAGGCTCCTCGTATTTTTCACACCTTTTCAGGCTCCTCGTATTTTTCACACCTTTTCAGGCTCCTCCTATTTTTCACGCTTTTTCAGGCTCCTCATATTTTTCACATCTTATCAGGCTCCTCGTATTTCTCACACCTTTTCAGGCCCATCATATTTATCAGGCCTTTTCACGCTCCTCGTATTTTTCACGAATTTTCAGGCTCCTCGTATTTTTCACACCTTTTCAGGCTCCTCGTATTTTTCACACCTTTTCAGGCTCCTCCTATTTTTCACGCTTTTTCAGGCCCGTCATACTTATCAGGCCTTTTCAGGCTCCTCGTATTTTTCACGACTTTCAGGCTCCTCGTATTTTTCACACCTTTTCAGGCTCCTCGTATTTTTCACACCTTTTCACGCTCCTCGTATTTTTCACACCTTTTCAGGCCCGTCATACTTATCAGGCCTTTTCAGGCTCCTCGTATTTTTCACGACTTTTCAGGCTCCTCGTATTTTTCACACCTTTTCAGGCTCCTCATATTTTTCACACCTTTTCAGGCTCCGCGTATTTTTCACACCATTTTCAGGCTCCTCGTATTTTTCACACCTTTTCAGGCTCCTCGTATTTTTCACACATTTTCAGGCTCCTCGTATTTTTCACACCTTTTCATCAGGCTCCTCGTATTTTTCACACATTTTCAGGCTCCTCGTATTTTTCACACCTTTTCAGGCCTGTCATACTTATCAGGCCTTTTCTGGCTCCTCGTATTTTTCACGATTTTTCAAGCTCCTCCTATTTTTCACGCTTTTTCAGGCTCCTCATATTTTTCACACCTTATCAGGCTCCTCGTATTTTTCACACCTTTTCAGGCTCCTGGTATTTTTCACACCATTTCAGGATCTTCGTATTTTTCAGGCCCTTTCAGGCTCCTCGTATTTTTCACGCCTTTTCAGGCTCCTCGTATTTTTCACACCTTTTCAGGCTCCTCATATTTTTCAGTCCTTTTCCGACTCCTCATATTTTTCCGGCCTTTTCCGTCTCCTCGTATTTTTCACACCTTTTCAGGCTCCTCGTATTTTTCACACCGTTTCAGGCTCCTCGTATTTTTCAGGTCTTTTCACGCACCTCATATTTTTCAGGCCTTTTCAGGCACCTCTAATTTTTCAGGCCTTTTCAGGCTCCTCGTATTTTACAGGCCTTTTCAGGCTCCTCGTATTTTTCACACCTTTTCAGGCTCCTCGTATTTTTCACGCTTTTTCAGGCTCCTCATATTTTTCACACCTTATCAGCCTCCTCGTATTTTTCATACCTCTTCAGGCTCCTCGTATTTTTCACACCTCTTAGGGCTCCTCGTATTTTTCACGCATTTTCAGGCTCCTCATATTTTTCAGGCCTTTTCCGGCTCCTCGTATTTTTCAGGCCTTTTCAGGCTCCTCATATTTGTCAGGCCTTTTCCGGCTCCTGGTATTTTTCAGGCCTTTTCAGGCTCCTCATATTTTTCACACCTTTTCAGGCTCCTCGTATTTTACAGGCCTTTTCAGGCTCCTCGTATTTTTCACACCTTTTCAGGCTCCTTGTATTTTACAGACCTTTTCAGGCTCCTCATACTTTTCACGCCTTTTCAGGTCCCTCGTATTATTCAGGCCTCTTCTGGTTCCTCGTATTTTTCACACCTTTTAAGGCTCCTCGTATTTTTCAGGCCTTTTCAGGCTCCTCGTATTTTTCACTCCTTTTCAGGCTCCTCGTATTTTTCACACCTTTTCAGGCTCCTCGTATTTCTCACATCTTTTCAGGCTCCTCGTATTTTTCACACCTTTTCAGGCTCCTCATATTCTTCAGGCCTTTTCCGGCTACTCGTATTTTTCAGGCCTTTCAGGCTCCTCGTATTTTTCACGCCTTCTCAGGCTCCTCATATTTTTCAGGTCTTTTCCGGCTCCTCATATATTTCAGGCCTCTTCAGGCTCCTCATATTTTTCACACCTTTTCAGGCTCCTCATATTTTACACGCCTTTTCAGGCTCCTCATATTTTTCACACCTTTTCAGGCTCCTCGTATTTTTCACACCTTTTCAGGCTCCTCGTATTTTTCACACCTTTTCAGGCTCCTCGTATTTTTCACACCTTTTCAGGCTCTTCGTATTTTTCACAACTTTTCAGGCTCCTCATATTTTTCAGGCCTTTTCAGGCTCCTTTTATTTTTCACACCTTTTCAGGCTCCTCATATTTTTCACGCCTTTTCAGGACCCTCGTATTATTCACACCTTTTCAGGCTCCTCGTATTTTTCACACCTCTTCAGGCTCCTCATATTTTTCACACCTCTACAGGCTCCTCGTATTTTTCACGACTTTTCAGGCTCCTCGTATTTTCGACACCTCTTCAGGCTCCTCGTATTTTTCACACCTTTTCAGGCTCCTCGTATTTTTCACACCTTTTCAGGCTCCTCGTATTTTTCACACCTTTTCAGGCTCCTCGTATTTTTCACACCTTTTCAGGATCTTCGTATTTTTCACACCTTTTCAGGCTCCTCATATTATTCAGGCGTTTTCAGGCTCCTCGTATTTTTCACACCTTTTCATGCTCCTCGTATTTTTCACACCTTTTCAGGCCCGTCATACTTATCACGCCATTTCAGGCTCCGCGTATTTTTCACGACTTTTCAGGCTCCTCGTATTTTTCACACCTTTTCAGGCTCCTCGTATTTTTCACACCTTTTCAGGCTCCTCGTATTTTTCAGGCCTTTTCAGGTTCCTCGTATTTTCACAGCCTTTCAGGCTCCTCGTATTTTTCAGGCCTTTTCAGGCTCCTCGTATTTTTCACACCTCTTCAGGCTCCTCATATTTTTCACACCTCTTCAGGCTCCTCGTATTTTTCACGACTTTTCAGGCTCCTCGTATTTTTCACACCTCTTCAGACTCCTCGTATTTTTCACACCTTTTCAGGCTCCTCGTATTTTTCACACCTTTTCAGGCTCCTCGTATTTTTCAGACCTTTTCAGGCTCCTCGTATTTTTCACACCTTTTCAGGCTCCTCGTATTTTTCACACCTTTTCAGGCTCCTCGTATTTTCACACCTTTTCAGGCTCCTCGTATTTTTCTCACCTTTTCAGGCTCCACGTATTTTTCACACCTTTTCAGGCTCCTCGTATTTTTCAGGCCTTTTCAGGCTCCTCGTATTTTTCAGGCATTTTCAGGCTCTTCGTATTTTTCAGGCCTTTTCAGGCTCTTCATATTTTTCAGGCCTTTTCAGACTCCTCATATTTTTCACACCTTTTCAGGCCCCTCATATTTTTCAGGCCTTTTCTGGCTCCCGTGTTTTTCAGGGCTTTCAGGCTCCTCGTATTTTTCACGCCTTTTCAGGCTCCTCGTATTTTTCACACCTTTTCAGGCCCCTCGTATTTTTCACACCTTTTCAGGCTCCGCGTATTTTTCACACCTTTTTAGGCTCCTCATATTTTTCAGGCCGTTTCAGGCTCCTCGTATTTTTCAGGCCTTTCCAGCCTCCTCGTATTTTTCACACCTTTTCAGGATCCTCGTATTTTTCAGGCCTTTTCAGGCTCCTCGTATTTTTCACACCTTTTCAGGCTCCTCGTATTTTTCACACCTTTTCAGGCTCCACGTATTTTTCACACCTTTTCAGGCTCCGCGTATTTTTCACACCTTTTTAGGCTCCTCGTATTTTTCACACCTTTTCAGGCTCCTCATAGGTTTCAGGCCTTTTCAGGCTCCTCGTATTTTTCACACCTTTTCAGGCTTCCCGTATTTTAAAGGCCTTTTCAGGCTCCTCGTATTTTACACACCTTTCCAGGCTCCTCGTATTTTTCACGCATTTTCGGGCTCCTTGTATTTTTCATGCCTTCTCAGGCTCCTCGTATTTTATACACCTTTTCAGGCTCCTCGTATTTTTCACACCTTTTCAGGCTCCTCGTAGTTTTCACGTCTTTTCAGGCTCCTCGTATTTTTCACACCTTTTCAGGCTCCTCGTATTTTTCAGGCCTTTTCAGGTTCCTCGTATTTTCACAGCTTTTCAGGCTCCTCGTATTTTTCAGGCCTTTTCAGGCTCCTCGTATTTTTCACACCTTTTCAGGCTCCTCGTATTTTTCACACCTTTTCAGGCTCCTCGTATTTTTCACGCCTTTTCAGGCTCCTCGTATTCTGCAGGCCTTTTCAGGCTCCTCGGATTTTTCACACCTTTTCAGGCTCCTCGTACTTTTCAGGCCTTTTCAGACTCCTCAGGTTTTTCACACCTTTTCAGGCTCCTCGTATTTTTCAGGCCTTTTCAGGCTCCTCATATTATTCACACCTTTTCAGGCTCCTCGAATTTTTCACACCTTTTCAGGCTCCTTGGATTATTCACACCTTTTCAGGCTACTCGTATTTTTCACGAATTTTCAGGCTCCACGTATTTTTCAGGCCTTTTCAGGCTACTCATATTTATCACACCTCTTCAGGCGCCTCGTATTTTTCAGGCCTTTTCATGCTCCTCATATTTTTCACAACTTTTCAGGCTCCTCGTATTTTTCACACCTTTCAGGCTCCTGGTATTTTTCAGGCCTTTTCAGGCTCCTCGTATTTTTCACGCCTTTTCAGGCTCCTCGTATTTTTCAGGCCTTTTCAGGCTCCTCGTGTTTTTCACACCTTTTCAGGCTCCTCGTATTTGTCAGGCCTTTTCAGGCTCCTCGTATTCTGCAGGCCTTTTCAGGCTCCTCGGATTTTTCACACCTTTTCAGGCTCCTCGTATTTTTCAGGCCTTTTCAGGCTCCTCGGGTTTTTCACACCTTTTCAGGCTCTTCGTCTTTTTCAGGCCTTTTCAGGCTCCTCGTATTTTTCAGGCCTTTTCAGGCTCCTCTTATTCTGCAGGCCTTTTCAGGCTCCTCTTATTTTTCACAACTTTTCAGGCTCCTCGTATTTTTCAGGCCTTTTCAGGCTCCTCGTATTTTTCACACCTTTTCAGGCTCCTCGTATTTTTCACGCCTTTCAGGCTCCTCGTATTTTTCAGGCCTTTTCAGGCTCCTAGTATTTTTCACACCTTTTCAGGCTCCTCGTATTTTTCAGGCCTTTTCAGGCTCCTCGGATTTTTCAGGCCTTTTCAGGCTCCTCGTATTTTTCACAACTTTTCAGGCCCCTCATATTTTTCAGGCCTTTTCTGGCTCTCGTGTTTTTCAGGCCTTTCAGGCTCCTCGTATTTTTCACACCTTTTCAGGCTCCTCATAGTTTTCAGGCCTTTTCAGGCTCCACGAATTTTTCACACCTTTTCAGGCTTCCCGTATTTTAAAGGCCTTTTCAGGCTCCTCGTATTTTACACACCTTTCCAGGCTCCTCGTATTTTTCACGCATTTTCGGGCTCCTTGTATTTTTCACGCCTTCTCAGGCTCCGCGTATTTTACACACCTTTTCAGGCTCCTCGTATTTTTCACACCTTTTCAGGCTCCTCGTATTTTTCAGGCCTTTTCAGGCTCCTCCTATTTTTCAGGCCTTTTCAGGCTCCTCGTATTTTTCACGCCTTTCAGGCTCCTCGTATTTTTCACGCCTTTTCAAGCTCCTAGTATTTTTCACACCTTTTCAGGCTCCTCGTATTTTTCAGGCCTTTTCAGGCTCCTCGGATTTTTCAGGCCTTTTCAGTCTCCTTTTATTTTTAACACCTTTTCAGGCTCCTCGTATTTTTTAGGCCTTTTCAGGCTCCTCGTATTTTTCACACCTCTTCAGGCTCCTCATATTTTTCACACCTCTTCAGGCTCCTCGTATTTTTCACGACTTTTCAGGCTCCTCGTATTTTTCACACCTCTTCAGGCTCCTCGTATTTTTCACACATTTTCAGGCTGCTCGTATTTTTCACACCTTTTCAGGCTCCTCGTATTTTTCAGACCTTTTCAGGCTCCTCGTATTTTTCACACCTTTTCAGGCTCCTCGTATTTTTCACACCTTTTCAGGCTCCTCGTATTTTCACACCTTTTCAGGCTCCTCGTATTTTTCTCACCTTTTCAGGCTCCACGTATTTTTCACACCTTTTCAGGCTCCTCATATTTTTCAGGCCTTTTCAGGCTCCTCGTATTTTTCAGGCATTTTCAGGCTCTTCGTATTTTTCAGGCCTTTTCAGGCTCCTCATATTTTTCAGGCCTTTTCAGACTCCTCGTATTTTTCACACCTTTTCAGGCCCCTCATATTTTTCAGGCCTTTTCTGGCTCTCGTGTTTTTCAGGCCTTTCAGGCTCCTTGTATTTTTCACGCCTTTTCAGGCTCCTCGTATTTTTCACACCTTTTCAGGCCCCTCGTATTTTTCACACCTTTTCAGGCTCCGCGTATTTTTCACACTTTTTTAGGCTCCTCGTATTTTTCAGGCCATTTCAGGCTCCTCGTATTTTTCAGGCCTTTCCAGGCTCCTCGTATTTTTCACACCTTTTCAGGATCCTCGTATTTTTCAGGCCTTTTCAGGATCCTCGTATTTTTCACACCTTTTCAGGCTGCTCGTATTTTTCACACCTTTTCAGGCTCCATGTATTTTTCACACCTTTTCAGGCTCCTCGTATTTTTCACACCTTTTCAGGCTCCTCGTATTTTTCAGGCCTTTTCAGGCTCCTCGTATTTTTCACAACCTTTTCAGGATTCTCGTATTTTTCAGGCCTTTTCAGTCTCCTCGTATTTTTCACACCTTTTCAGGCTGCTCGTATTTTTCACACCTTTTCAGGCTCCTCGTATTTTTTACACCTTTTCAGGCTCCTCGTATTTTTCACACCTTTTCAAGCTCCTCGTATTTTTCACACCTTTTCAGGCTCCTCGTATTTTTCACACCTTTTCAAGCTCCTTGTACTTTTCACACCTTTTCAGGCTCCTTGTATTTTTCACACCTTTTCAGGCTCCTCGTATTTTTCAGGCCTTTTCAGGCTCCTCGTATCTTTCACATCTTTTCACGCCCCTTATATTTTTCAGGCCTTTTCAGGCTCCTCGTATTTTTCACACCTTTTCAGGCTCCTCATAGGTTTCAGGCCTTTTCAGGCTCCTCGTATTTTTCACACCTTTTCAGGCTTCCCGTATTTTAAAGGCCTTTTCAGGCTCCTCGTATTTTACACACCTTTCCAGGCTCCTCGTATTTTTCACGCATTTTCGGGCTCCTTGTATTTTTCACGCCTTCTCAGGCTCCTCGTATTTTACACACCTTTTCAGGCTCCTCGTATTTTTCACACCTTTTCAGGCTCCTCGTAGTTTTCACGTCTTTTCAGGCTCCTCGTATTTTTCACACCTTTTCAGGCTCCTCGAATTTTTCACACCTTTTCAGGATCCTCGTATTTTTCACAGCTTTTCAGGCTCCACCTATTTTTCAGGCCTTTTCAGGCTCCTCGTATTTTTCAGGCCTTTTCAGGCTCCTCGTATTTTTCACACCTTTTCAGGCTCCTCATATTTTTCAGGCCTTTTCAGGCTCCTCGTATTCTGCAGGCCTTTTCAGCCTCCTCGGATTTTTCACACCTTTTCAGGCTCCTCGTACTTTTCAGGCCTTTTCAGACTCCTCAGGTTTTTCACACCTTTTCAGGCTCCTCGTATTTTTCAGGCCTTTTCTGGCTCCTCTTATTTTTCACACCTTTTCAGGCTCCTCGCATTTTTCACACCTTTTCAGGCTCCTTGGATTATTCACACTTTTTCAGGCTACTCGTATTTTTCAGGAATTTTCAGGCTCCACCTATTTTTCAGGCCTTTTCAGGCTACTCATATTTATCACACCTCTTCAGGCGCCTCGTATTTTTCAGGCCTTTTCATGCTCCTCATATTTTTCACAACTTTTCAGGCTCCTCGTATATTTTTCAGGCCTTTTCAGGCTCCTCGTATTTTTCACACCTTTTCAGGCTCCTCGTATTTTTCAGGCCTTTTCAGGCTCCTCGTATTCTGCAGGCCTTTTCAGGCTCCTCGGATTTTTCACACCTTTTCAGGCTCCTTGAATTTTTCAGGCCTTTTCAGGCTCCTCCGATTTTTCACACCTTTTCAGGCTCCTCGTATTTTTCAGGCCTTTTCAGGCTCCTCGTATTTTTCACACCTTTTCAGGCTCATCTTATTCTGCAGGTCTTTTCCGGCTCCGCGTATTTTTCACACCTTTTCAGTCTCCTCGTATTTTTCTGGCCTTTTCAGGCTCCTCGTATTTTTCACACCTTTTCAGGCTCCTCGTGTTTTTCACACCTTTTCAGGCTCCTCGTATTTTTCACACCTTTTCAGGCTCCTCGGATTATTCACACCTTTTCAGGCTCCTCGCATTTTTCACACCTTTTCAGGCTCCTTGGATTACTCACACCTTTTCAGGCTACTCGTATTTTTCAGGAATTTTCAGGCTCCACGTATTTTTCAGGCCTTTTCAGGCTACTCATATTTATCACACCTCTTCAGGCGCCTCGTATTTTTCAGGCCTTTTCATGCTCCTCAGATTTTTCACAACTTTTCAGGCTCCTCGTATTTTTCACACCTTTTCAGGCTCCTATTTTTCAGGCCTTTTCAGGCTCCTCGTATTTTTCAGGCCTGTTCAGGCTCCTCGTATTTTTCAGGCTCCTCGTTTTCATTTTTCAGGCCTTTTCAGGCTCCTCGTATTTTTCACACCTTTTCAGGCTCCTCGTATTTGTCAGGCCTTTTCAGGCTCCTCGTATTCTGCAGGCCTTTTCAGGCTCCTCGGATTTTTCACACCTTTTCAGGCTCCTCGTATTTTTCAGGCCTTTTCAGGCTCCTCGGGTTTTACACACCTTTTCAGGCTCCTCGTCTTTTTCAGGCCTTTTCAGGCTCCTCGGATTTTTCAGGCCTTTTCAGGCTCCTGTTATTCTGCAGGCCTTTTCAGGCTCCTCTTATTTTTCACACCTTTTCAGGCTCCTCGTATTTTTCAGCCTTTTCAGGCTCCTCGTATTTTTCACACCTTTTCAGGCTCCTCGTATTTTTCACGCCTTTCAGGCTAATCGTATTTTTCACGCGTTTTCAAGCTCCAAGTATTTTTCACACCTTTTCAGGCTCCTCGTATTTTTCAGGCCTTTTCAGGCTCCTCGGATTTTTCAGGCCTTTTCAGGCTCCTTTTATTTTTCACACCTTTTCAGGCTCCTCGTATTTTTCAGGCCTTTTCAGGCTCCTCGTATTTTTCACACCTCTTCAGGCTCCTCATATTTTTCACACCTCTTCAGGCTCCTCGTATTTTTCACGACTTTTCAGGCTCCTCGTATTTTTCACACCTCTTCAGGCTCCTCGTATTTTTCACACATTTTCAGGCTGCTCGTATTTTTCACACCTTTTCAGGCTCCTCGTATTTTTCAGACTTTTTCAGGCTCCTCGTATTTTTCACACCTTTTCAGGCTCCTCGTATTTTTCACACCTTTTCAGGCTCCTCGTATTTTCACACCTTTTCAGGCTCCTCGTATTTTTCTCACCTTTTCAGGCTCCGCGTATTTTTCACACCTTTTCAGGCTCCTCGTATTTTTCAGGCCTTTTCAGGCTCCTCGTATTTTTCAGGCATTTTCAGGCTCTTCGTATTTTTCAGGCCTTTTCAGGCTCCTCATATTTTTCAGGCCTTTTCAGACTCCTCGTATTTTTCACACCTTTTCAGGCCCCTCATATTTTTCAGGCCTTTTCTGGCTCCCGTGTTTTTCAGGACTTTCAGGCTCCTCGTATTTTTCACGCCTTTTCAGGCTCCTCGTGTTTTTCACACCTTTTCAGGCCCCTCGTATTTTTCACACCTTTTCAGGCTCTGCGTATTTTTCACACCTTTTTAGGCTCCTCGTATTTTTCAGGCCATTTCAGGCTCCTCGTATTTTTCAGGCCTTTTCAGGCTCCTCGTATTTTTCACACCTTTTCAGGCTGCTCGTATTTTTCACACCTTTTCAGGCTCCGCGTATTTTTCACACCTTTTCAGGCTCCTCGTATTTTTCACACCTTTTCAGGCTCCTCGTATTTTTCAGGCCTTTTCAGGCTCTTCGTATTTTTCACACCTTTTCCGGCTGCTCGTATTTTTCACACCTTTTCAGGCTCCTCGTATTTTTTACAACTTTTCAGGCTCCTCGTATTTTTCACACCTTTTCAGGCTCCTCGTATTTTTCACACCTTTTCAGGCTCCTCGTATTTTTCACACCATTCCAGCTCCTTGAACTTTTCACACCTTTTCAGGCTGCTCGTATTTTTCACACCTTTTCAGGCTCCACGTATTTTTCACACCTTTTCAGGCTCCTCGTATTTTTCACACCTTTTCAGGATTCTCGTATTTTTCAGGCCTTTTCAGGCTCCTCGTATTTTTCACTCCTTTTCAGGCTGCTCGTATTTTTTACACCTTTTCAGTCTCCTCGTATTTTTCACACCTTTTCAGGCTCCTCGTATTTTTCACACTTTTTCAGGCTCCTCGTATTTTTCACACCTTTTCAAGCTCCTTGAACTATTCACACCTTTTCAGGATCCTCGTATTTTTCACACCTTTTCAGGCTCCTCGTATTTTTCAGGCCTTTTCAGGCTCCTCGTATCTTTCACATCTTTTCACGCCCCTTATATTTTTCAGGACTTTTCAGGCTCCTCGTATTTTTCACACCTTTTCAGGCTCCTAATAGTTTTCAGGCCGTTTCAGGCTCCTCGTATTTTTCACAGCTTTTCAGGCTCCTCGTATTTTTCAGGCCTTTTCAGGCTCCTCGTATTTTTCAGGCCTTTTCAGGCTCCTCGTATTTTTCACACCTTTTCAGGCTCCTCATATTTTTCAGGCCTTTTCAGGCTCCTCGTATTCTGCAGGCCTTTTCAGCCTCCTCGGATTTTTCACACCTTTTCAGGCTCCTCGTACTTTTCAGGCCTTTTCAGACTCCTCAGGTTTTTCACACCTTTTCAGGCTCCTCGTATTTTTCAGGCCTTTCAGGCTCCTCATATTATTCACACCTTTTCAGGCTCCTCGCATTTTTCACACCTTTTCAGGCTCCTTGGATTATTCACACTTTTTCAGGCTACTCGTATTTTTCAGGAATTTTCAGGCTCCACCTATTTTTCAGGCCTTTTCAGGCTACTCATATTTATCACACCTCTTCAGGCGCCTCGTATTTTTCAGGCCTTTTCATGCTCCTCATATTTTTCACAACTTTTCACTCTCCTCGTATTTTTCACACCTTTTCAGTCTCCTGGTATTTTTCAGGCCTTTTCAGGCTCCTCGTATTTTTCACGCCTTTTCAGGCTCCTCGTATTTTTTAGGCCTTTTCAGGCTCCTCGTATTTTTCAGGCCTTTTCAGGCTCCTCGTATTTTTCACACCTTTACAGGCTCCTCGTATTTGTCAGGCCTTTTCAGGCTCCTCGTATTCTGCAGGCCTTTTCAGGCTACTCGGATTTTTCACACCTTTTCAGGCTCCTCGTATTTTTCAGGCCTTTTCAGGCTCCTCCGGTTTTTCACACCTTTTCAGGCTCCTCGTCTTTTTCAGGCCTTTTCAGGCTCCTCGTATTTTTCAGGCCTTTTCAGGCTACTCTTATTCTGCAGGCTTTTTCAGGCTCCTCTTATTTTTCACACCTTTTCAGGCTCCTCGTATTTTTCACACCTTTTTAGGCTCCTCGTATTTTTCACACCTTTTCAGGCTCCTCATAATTTTCACGCCTTTTCAGGCTTCTCGTATTTTCACACCCTTTCAGGCTCCTCGTATTTTTCTCACCTTTTCAGGCTCCGCGTATTTTTCACACCTTTTCAGGCTCCTCGTATTTTTCAGGCCTTTTCAGGCTCCTCGTATTTTTCAGGCATTTTCAGGCTCTTCGTATTTTTCAGGCCTTTCAGGCTCCTCATATTTTTCAGGCCTTTTCAGACTCCTCGTATTTTTCACACCTTTTCAGGCCCCTCATATTTTTCATGCCTTTTCTGGCTCCCGTGTTTTTCAGGCCTTTCAGGCTCCTCGTATTTTTCACGCCTTTTCAGGCTCCTCGTATTTTTCACACCTTTTCAGGCCCCTCGTATTTTTCACACCTTTTCAGGCTCCGCGTATTTTTCACACCTTTTTAGGCTCCTCGTATTTTTCAGGCCGTTTCAGGCTCCTCGTATTTTTCAGGCCTTTCCAGGCTCCTCGTATTTTTCACACCTTTTCAGGATCCTCGTATTTTTCAGGCCTTTTCAGGCTCCTCGTATTTTTCACACCTTTTCAGGCTCCTCGTATTTTTCACACCTTTTCAGGCTCCTCGTATTTTTCACACCTTTTCAGGCTCCTCGTACTTTTCACACCTTTTCAGGCTCCTCGTATTTTTCACACCTTTTCAGGCTCCTCTTATTTTTCACACCTTTTCAGGCTCCTCGCATTTTTCACACCTTTTCAGGCTCCTTGGATTATTCACACCTTTTCAGGCTACTCGTATTTTTCAGGAATCTTCAGGCTCCACGTATTTTTCAGGCCTTTTCAGGCTCCTCATATTTATCACACCTCTTCAGGGCCGCCTTCGTATTTTTTCTGGGCCTTTTCATGCTCACTCATATTTTCAACAATCTTTTCAGGCTCCTCGTATTTTTCACACCTTTCAGGCTCCTGGTATTTTTCAGGCCTTTTCAGGCTCCTCGTATTTTTCACGCCTTTTCAGGCTCCTCATATTTTTCAGGCCTTTTCAGACTCCTCGTATTTTTCACACCTTTTCAGGCCCCTCATATTTTTCAGGCCTTTTCTGGCTCCCGTGTTTTTCAGGCCTTTCAGGCTCCTCGTATTTTTCACGCCTTTTCAGGCTCCTCGTATTTTTCACACCTTTTCAGGCACCTCGTATTTTTCACACCTTTTCAGGCTCCGCGTATTTTTCACACCTTTTCAGGCTCCTCGTATTTTTCAGGCCGTTTCAGGCTCCTCGTATTTTTCAGGCCTTTCCAGGCTCCTCGTATTTTTCACACCTTTTCAGGATCCTCGTATTTTTCAGGCCTTTTCAGGATCCTCGTATTTTTCAGGCCTTTTCAGGCTCCTCGTATTTTTCACACCTTTTCAGGCTGCTCGTATTTTTCACACCTTTTCAGGCTCCACGTATTTTTACACCTTTTCAGGCTCCTCGTATTTTTCACACCTTTTCAGGCTCCTCGTATTTTTCACACCTTTTCAGGCTCCTCGTATTTTTCACACCTTTTCAGCTCCTCGTATTTTTCAGGCCTTTTCAGGCTCCTCGTATTTTTCAGGCCTTTTCAGGCTCCTCGTATTTTTCACACCTTTTCAGGCTCCTCATATTTTTCAGGCCTTTTCAGGCTCCTCGTATCTTTCACATCTTTTCACGCCCCTTATATTTTTCAGGCCTTTTCAGGGTCCTCGTATTTTTAACACCTTTTCAGGCTCCTCATAGTTTTCAGGCCTTTTCAGGCTCCTCGTATTTTTCACACCTTTTCAGGCTTCCCATATTTTAAAGGCCTTTTCAGGCTCCTCGTATTTTACACACCTTTCCAGGCTCCTCGTATTTTTCACGCATTTTCGGGCTCCTTGTATTTTTCACGCCTTCTCAGGCTCCTCGTTTTTTACACACCTTTTCAGGCTCCTCGTATTTTTCACACCTTTTCAGGCTCCTCGTAGTTTTCACGTCTTTTCAGGCTCCTCGTATTTTTCACACCTTTACAGGCTCCTCGAATTTTTCACACCTTTTCAGGCTCCTCGTATTTTTCACATCTTTTCAGGCTCCTCGTATTTTTCACACCTTTTCAGGCTCCACGTATTTTTTTTCAGACCTTTTTCAGGCTCCTCGTATTTTTCACACGTTTTCAGGCTCTCGTATTTTTCACACCTTTTCAGGCTCCTCAGATTTTTCACACCTTTTCAGGCTCCTGGTATTTTTCACGCCTTTTCAGGCTCCTCGTATTTTTCAGGCCTTTTCAGGCTCCTCGTATTTTTCACACCTTTTCAGGATCCTCGTATTTTTCAGGCCTTTTCAGGCTCCTCGTATTCTGCAGGCCTTTTCAGGCTCCTCGTATTTTTCACACCTTTTCAGGCTCCTCGTACTTTTCAGCCCTTTTCAGACTCCTCAGGTTTGTCACACCTTTTCAGGCTCCTCGTATTTTTCAGGCCTTTTCAGGCTCCTCGGATTATTCACACCTTTTCAGGCTCCTCGCATTTTTCACACCTTTTCAGGCTCCTTGGATTACTCACACCTTTTCAGGCTACTCGTATTTTTCAGGAATTGTCAGGCTCCACGTATTTTTCAGGCCTTTTCAGGCTCCTCATATTTATCACACCTGTTCAGGCGCCTCGTATTTTTCAGGCCTTTTCATGCTCCTCATATTTTTCACAACTTTTCAGGCTCCTCGTATTTTTCACACCATTTCAGGCTCCTGGTATTTTTCAGGCCTTTTCAGGCTCCTCGTATTTTTCACGCCTTTTCAGGCTCCTCATATTTTTTAGGCCTTTTCAGGCTCCTCGTATTTTTCAGGCCTTTTCAGGCTCCTCGTCTTTTTCAGGCCTTTTCAGGCTCCTCGTATTTGTCAGGCCTTTTCAGGCTCCTCGTATTCTGCAGGCCTTTTCAGGCTCCTCTTATTTTTCACACCTTTTCAGGCTCCTCGTATTTTTCAGGCCTTTTCAGGCTCCTCGGGTTTTTCACACCTCTTCAGGCTCCTCGTCTTTTTCAGGTCTTTTCAGGCTCCTCGTATTTTTCACACCTTTTCAGGCTCCTCGTATTTTTCACATCTTTTCAGGCTCCTCGTATTTTTCACACCTTTTCAGGCTCCTCGTATTTTTCACACCTTTTCTGGCTCCTCGTATTTTTACACCTTTTCAGGCTCCTCGTATTTTTCAGGCCTTTTCAGGCTCCTCGTATTTTTCACACCTTTTCAGGCTCCTCATATTTTTCAGGCCTTTTCAGGCTCCTCGGATTTTTCACACCTTTTCAGGCTCCTCGTACTTTTCAGGCCTTTTCAGACTCCTCAGGTTTTTCACACCTTTTCAGGCTCCTCGTATTTTTCAGGCCTTTTCAGGCTCCTCGGATTATTCACCCCTTTTCAGGCTCCTCGAATTTTTCACACCTTTTCAGGCTCCTTGGATTATTCACACCTTTTCAGGCTACTCGTATTTTTCAGGAATTTTCAGGCTCCACGTATTTTTCAGGCCTTTTCAGGCTACTCATATTTATCACACCTCTTCAGGCGCCTCGTATTTTTCAGGCCTTTTCATGCTCCTCATTTTTTTCACAACTTTTCAGGCTCCTCGTATTTTTCACACCTTTTCAGGCTCCTGGTATTTTTCAGGCCTTTTCAGGCTCCTCGTATTTTTCACGCCTTTTCAGGCTCCTCGTATTTTTTAGGCCTTTTCAGGCTCCTCGTATTTTTCAGGCCTTTTCAGGCTCCTCGGATTTTTCACACCTTTTCAGGCTCCTCGTATTTTTCAGGCCTTTTCAGGCTCCTCGGGTTTTTCGCCCCTTTTCAGGCTCCTCGTCTTTTTCAGGCCTTTTCAGGCTCCTGAGGAGCCTAAAAAGGTGTGAAAAATACAGGGAGCCTGAAAAGGTGTGAAAAATACGAGGGGCCTGAAAAGGTGTGAAAAATACGAAGAGCCTGAAAAGGCGTGAAAAATACGAGGAGCCTGAAAGGCCTGAAAAGCACGAGAGCCAGAAAAGGCCTGAAAAATATGAGGGGCCTGAAAAGGTGTGAAAAATACGAGGAGCCTGAAAAGGTGTGAAAAATACGCGGAGCCTGAAAAGGTGAGAAAAATACGAGGAGCCTGAAAAGGTGTGAAAATACGAGGAGCCTGAAAAGGCGTGAAAAATATGAGGAGCCTGAAAAGGTGTGAAAAATACGAGAAGGCTAAAAAGATGTGAAAAATACGAGGAGCCTGAAAAGTCGTTAAAAATACGAGGAGCCTGAAGAGGTGTGAAAAATATGAGGAGCCTGAAGAGGTGTGAAAAATACGAGGAGCCTGAAAAGGCCTGAAAAATACGAGGAGCCTGAAAAGGTGTTAAAAATAAAAGGAGCCTGAAAAGACCTGAAAAATCCGAGGAGCCTGAAAAGGCCTGAAAAATACGAGGAGCCTGAAAAGGTGTGAAAAATACTAGGAGCTTGAAAAGGCGTGAAAAATACGAGGAGCCTGAAAGGCGTGAAAAATACGAGGAGCCTGAAAAGTTGTGAAAAATATGAGGAGCATGAAAAGGCCTGAAAAATCGAGGCGCGCCTGAAGAGGTGTGATAAATATGAGGAGCCTGAAAAGGCCTGAAAAATACGTGGAGCCTGAAAATTCCTGAAAAATACGAGTAGCTTTAAAAGGTGTGAGTAATCCAAGGAGCCTGAAAAGGTGTGAAAAATGCGAGGAGCCTGAAAAGGTGTGAATAATCCGAGGAGCCTGAAAAGGCCTGAAAAATACGAGGAGCCTGAAAAGGCCTGAAAAATACGAGGAGCCTGAAAAGGTGTGAAAAATACGAGGAGCCTGAAAAGGTGTGAAAAATACGAGGAGCCTGAAAAGGTGTGAAAAATACGAGGAGCCTGAAAAGGCCTGAAAATATGAGGACCCTGAAAAGGTGTGAAAAATACGAGGAGCCTGAAACAGTGTGAAAAATACGAGGAGCCTGAAAAGGTGTGAAAAATACGAGGAGCCTGAAAAGGTGTGAAAAATACGAGGAGCCTGAAAAGGTGTGAAAAATACGAGCAGCCTGAAAATGTGTGAAAAATACGAGGAGCCTGAAGAGGTGTGAAAAATACGAGGAGCCTGAAAAGTCGTGAAAAATACGAGGAGCCTGAAAAGGTGTGAAAAATACGAGGAGCCTGAAAAGGTGTGAAAAATACGAGGAGCCTGAGAAGGCGTGAAAAATACGAGGAGCCCGAAAATGCGTGAAAAATACGAGGAGCCTGGAAAGGTGTGTAAAATACAAGGAGCATGAAAAGGCCTTTAAAATACGGGAAGCCTGAAAAGGTGTGAAAAATACGAGGAGCCTGAAAAGGCCTGAAAACTATGAGGAGCCTGAAAAGGTGTGAAAAATACGAGGAGCCTGAAAAGGCCTGAAAAATATAAGGGGCGTGAAAAGATGTGAAAGATACGAGGAGCCTGAAAAGGCCTGAAAAATACGAGGAGCCTGAAAAGGTGTGAAAAATACGAGGAGCCTGAAAAGGTGTGAAAAGTTCAAGGAGCTTGAAAAGGTGTGAAAAATACGAGGAGACTGAAAAGGTGTGAAAAATACGAGGAGCATGAAAAGGTGTGAAAAATACGAGGAGCTGAAAGCTGAAAAATACGAGGATCCTGAAAGGTGTGAACAATACGAGGAGCGGAAGGCTGAAAAATACGAAACAGGAGCCTGAAACGGCCTGAAAAATACGAGGAGCCTGAAAAGACGTGAAAACTACGAGGAGCCTGAAAAGGTGTGAAAAATACGAGGAGCCTGAAAAGGTGTGTAAAATACGAGGAGCCTGAGAAGGCGTGAAAAATACAAGGAGCCCGAAAATGCGTGAAAAATACGAGGAGCCTGGAAAGGTGTGTAAAATACGAGGAGCCTGAAAAGGCCTTTAAAATACGGGAAGCCTGAAAAGGTGTGAAAAATACGAGGAGCCTGAAAAGGCCTGAAAACTATGAGGAGCCTGAAAAGGTGTGAAAAATACGAGGAGCCTGAAAAGGCCTGAAAAATATAAGGGGCGTGAAAAGATGTGAAAGATACGAGGAGCCTGAAAAGGCCTGAAAAATATAAGGGGCGTGAAAAGGTGTGAAAGATACGAGGAGCCTGAAAAGGCGTGAAAAATACGAGGAGCCTGAAAAGGTGTGAAAAATACGAGGAGCCTGAAAAGGTGTGAAAAATACGAGGAGCCTGAAAAGGACTGAAAAATACGAGGAGCCTGAAAAGGTGTGAAAAATACGAGGAGCCTGAAAAGGCCTGAAAATACGAGGAGCCTGAAAGGCCTGAAGAATAGGAGGAGCTTGAAAAGGCCTGAAAAATACGAGGAGCCTGAAAAGGTGTGAAAAATACGAGGAGCCTGAAAAGGTGTGAAAAATACGAGGAGCCTGAAAAGGTGTGAAAAATACGAGGTGCCTGAAAAGGTGTGAAAAATACGAGGAGCCTGAAAAGGTGTGAAAAATACGAGGAGCCTGAAAAGGCCTGAAAAATACGAGGAGCCTGAAAAGGCGTGAAAATTATGAGGGGCCTGAAAAGGTGTGAAAAATACGAGGGGCCTGAAAAGGCCTGAAAAAATGAGGAGCCAGAAAAGGCGTGAAAAATACGAGGAGCCTGAAAAGGCCTGAAAAATACGAGGAGCCTGAAAAGGTGTGAAAAATACGAGGAGCCTGAAAAGTTGTGAAAAATATGAGGAGCATGAAAAGGCCTGAAAAATACGAGGCGCCTGAAGAGGTGTGATAAATATGAGGAGCCTGAAAAGGCCTGAAAAATACGTGGAGCCTGAAGATTCCTGAAAAATACGAGTAGCCTGAAAAGGTGTGAATAATCCAAGGAGCCTGAAAAGGTGTGAAAAATGCGAGGAGCCTGAAAAGGTGTGAAAAATAAGAGGAGCCTGAAAAGGTGTGAAAAATACGAGTAGCCTGAAAAGGTGTTAAAAATTCGAGGAGCCTGAAAAGATGTGAAAAATACGAGGAGCCTGAAAAGACGTGAAAACTACGGGGAGCCTGAAAAGGTGTGAAAAATACGAGGAGCCTGAAAAGGTGTGTAAAATACGAGGAGCCTGAGAAGGCGTGAAAACTACGGGGAGCCTGAAAAGGTGTGTAAAATACGAGGAGCATGAAAAGGCCTTTAAAATACGGGAAGCCTGGAAAGGTGTGAAAAATACGAGGAGCCTGAAAAGGCCTGAAAACTATGAGGAGCCTGAAAAGGTGTGAAAAATACGAGGAGCCTGAAAAGGCCTGAAAAATATAAGGGGCGTGAAAAGATGTGAAAGATACGAGGAGCCTGAAAAGGCCTGAAAAATACGAGGAGCCTGAAAAGGTGTGAAAAATACGAGGAGCCTGAAAAGGTGTGAAAAGTTCAAGGAGCTTGAAAAGGTGTGAAAAATAAAAATGTGTGAAAAATACGAGGAGCCTGAAGAGGTGTGAAAAATACGAGGAGCCTGAAAATGTGTGAAAAATACGAGGGGCCTGAAAAGGAGTGAAAAGTACCAGGAACCTGAAAAGGCCTGAAAAATACGAGGAGTCTGAAAAGGTGGGAAAAATACGAGGAGCCTGAAAAGGTGTGAAGAATATGAGGAGCCTTAAAAGGTGTGAAAAATACGAGGAGCCTGAAAAGGTGTGAAAAATACGAGGAGCCTGAAAAGGCCTGAAAAATACGAGGAGCCTGAAAAGGCCTGAAAAATATGAGGAGCCTGAAAAGGTGTGAAAATACGAGGAGCCTGAAAGGCTTGAAAAATATGAGGAACTTGAAAAGTGTCAAAAATACGAGGAGCCTGAAAAGGTGTGAAAAATATGAGGAGCCTGCAAAGTCGTGAAAAATTCGAGGAGCCTGAAGAGGTGTCAAAAATACGAGGAGCCTGAAGAGGTGTGAAAAATACGAGGAGCCTGAAAAGTTGTGAAAAAAAACGAGGAGCCTGAAAAGCTGTGAAACATTGTAGGAGCCTGAAAAGGCGTGCAAAATACGAGGAGCCTGAAAAGGTGTGAAAAATATGAGGAGCCTGAAAAGTCGTGAAAAATACGAGGAGCCTGAAGAGGTGTGAAAAATACGAGGAGCCTGAAGAGGTGTGAAAAAAAACGAGGAGCCTGAAAAGGTGTGAAAAATACGAGAAGCCTGAAAAGGCGTGAAAAATACGAGGAGCCTGAAAAGGCGAGACAAATACGAGGAGCCTGAAAAGGCCTGAAAAATATGAGGGGCGTGAAAAGGTGTGAAAAATACGAGGATCCTGAAAAGGTGTGAAAAATACGAGGAGCCTGAAAAAGCCTGTAAATTATGAGGATCCTGAAAAGGTGTGAAAAATTCGAGGAGCCTGAAAAGGCCTGTAAAATACGAGGAGCCTGAAAAGGTGTGAAAAATATGGTGACCCTGAAAATGCCTGAAAAATACAAGGAGCCGGAAAAGGCCTGAAACGTATGAGGAGCCTGAAAATGCGTGAAAAATAGGAGGAGCCTGAAAGGCCTGAGAAATACGACGAGCCGGAAAAGGCCTGAAAAATATAGCAGCCTGAAAAGGACTGAAAAATACGAGGTGCCTGAAAAGGTGTGAAAAATATGAGGAGCCTGAATAGGTGTGAAAAAAACGAGGAGCCTGAAAAGCTGTGAAAAATAAGAGGAGCGTGAAAAGGCCTGAGAAATACGAGGAGCCTGAAAAGTTGTGAAAAATACGAGCAGCCTGAAAAGGTGTGAAAAATACGAGGAACCTGAAAAGGAATGAAAAATACGAGGAGCCTGAAAAGGTGTGAAAAATACGAGGAGCCTGAAAAGGTGTGAAAAATACGAGGAGCCTGAAAAGGTGTGAAAAATACGAGGAGCCTGAAAAGGTGTGAAAAATACGAGGAGCCTGAAAATGCCTGAAAAATACGAGGAGCCTTAAAAGGTGTGAAAAATACGAGGAGCCAGAAAAGGCCTGAATAATACGAGGGGCCTGAAAAGGCGTGAAAAATATGAGGGGCGTGAAAAGATGTGAAAAATACGAGGAGCCTGAAAAGCCCTGAATAATACGAGGGGCCTGAAAAGGCGTGAAAAATATGAGGAGCCTGAAAAGGTGTGAAAAATACGAAGAGCCTGAAAAGGTTTGAAAAATATGAGGGGCGTGAAAAGATGTGAAAAATACGAGGAGCCTGAAAAGGCCGGAAATACAAGGAGCCTGAAAAGGTGTGAAAAATACGAAGAGGCTAAATAGATGTGAAAAGTTCGAGGAGCCTGAAAAGGTGTGAAAAATAAGAGGAACCTGAAAAGATGTGAAAAATACGAGGAGCCTGAAAAGGCCTGAAATACAAGGAGCCTGAAAAGGTGTGAAAAATACGAAGAGGCTAAATAGATGTGAAAAGTTCGAGGAGCCTGAAAAGGTGTGAAAAATAAGAGGAACCTGAAAAGGTGTGAAAAATACGAGGAGCCTGAAAAGGCCTGAAAAATACGAGGAGCCAGAAAAGGCCTGAGTAATACGAGGGGCCTGAAAGACCTGTAAAATACGAGGAGCCTGAAAAGGTGTGAAAAATATGAGGAGCCTGAAAAGGCCTGAGAAATACGAGGAGCCGGAAAAGGACTGAAGAATATGAGGAGCCTGAAAATGCGTGAAAAATACGAGGAGCCTGAAAGGCCTGAAAAATACGAAGAGCCGGAAAAGGCCTGAAAAATATGAGGAGCCTGAAAAGGCCTGAAAAATATGAGGAGCCTGAAAAGGCCTGTAAAATACGAGGAGCCTGAAAGGGCCTGAAAAAATCGAGGTGACTTAAAAGGCCTGAAAAATATGAGGTGCGTGAAAAGGCCTGAAAAATACGAGGAGCCTGAAATGGCCTGAAAAATATGAGGGGCCTGAAAAGGTGTGAAAAATATGAGGAGCCTGAAAAGGCTTGAAAAATACGAGGAGCCTGAAAAGGTGTGAAAAATACGAGGAGCCTGAAAAGGTCTGAAAAATATGAGGGGCCTGAAAAGGTGTGAAAAATATGAGGAGCCTGAAAAGGCTTGAAATATCTGAGGAGCCTAAAATGGTGTAAAAAATACCTGGAGCCTGAAAAGCCCTGAAAAATAAGAGGAGCCTGAAAAGGTGTGAAAAATACGGGGAGCCTTAAAATGTGTGAAAAATACGAGGAGCCAGAAAAGGCCTGAATAATACGAGGGGCCTGAAAAGGCGTGAAAAATATGAGGAGCCTGAAAAGATGTGAAAAATACGAGGAGCCTGAAAAGGTGTGAAAAATATAAGGAGCCTGAAAAGGCCTGTAAAATACGAGGAGCCTGAAAAGGTGTGAAACATATGAGGAGCCTGAAAAGGCCTGAAAAATATGAGGAGCCGGAATAGGCCTGAAAAATATGAGGAGCCTGAAAATGGGGGAAAATTACGAGCAGCCTGAAAGGCCTGAAAAATATGAGGGGCGTGAAAAGGTGTGAAAAATACGAGGAGCCTGAAAAGGCCTGAAAAATACGAGGAGCCTAAAAAGGTGTGAAAAATATGAGGAGCCTGAAAAGGCCTGAAAAATACGACGAGCCTGAAAAGGTGTGAAAAATTCGAGGAGTCAGAAAAGGCATGAAAAATACGAGGAGCCTGAAAAGGTGTGAAAAATTCGAGGAGCCGGAAAAGGTGTGAAAAATACGAGGAGCCTGAAAAGGTGTGAAAAATTCGAGGAGCCTGAAAAGGTGTGAAAAATACGAGGAACCTGAAAAGGCGTGAAAACTTCGAGGAGCCTGAAAAGGTGTGAAAAAAACGAGGAGCCAGAAGAGGCCTGAATAATACGAGGGGCCTGAAAAGGCGTTAAAAATATGAGGAGCCTGAAAAGGTGTGAAAAATACGAGGAGCCTGAAAATGTGTGAAAAATATGAGGATCCTGTAAAGGCCTTAAAAATACGAGGAGCCAGAAAAGATGTGAAAAATACGAAAAGCCTGAAATGGTGTGAAAAATACGAGGAGTCTGAAAAGGTGTGAAAAAGACGAGGAACCTGAAAAGGCCTGAATAATACGAGGGGCTTGAAAAGGCGTGAAAAATATGAGGAGCCTGAAAAGGCCTGTAAAATACGAGGAGCCTGAAAAGGCCTGAAAAATACGAGGAGCCTGAAAAGGTGAATACGAGGAGCATGAAAAAAATACGAGCAGCCTAAAAGGGTGTACGAGGAGAATGAAAAGGCCTGAAAATACGAGGAGCCTGAAAAGGTGTGAAAAATACGAGGAGCCTGAAAAGGTGTGAAAAATACGAGGAACCTGAAAAGCCTGAAAAACGAGGAGCCTGAAAAGGCCGAAAAATACGAGGAGCCTGAAAAGGTGTGAAAAATACGAGGAGCCTGAAAAGGCCTGAAAAATACGAGGAGCCTGAAAAGGTGTGAAAAATACGAGGAGCCTGAAAAATACGAGGCCTGAAAAATACGAGGAGCCTGAAAAGGTGTGAAAAATACGAGGAGCCTGAAAAGCCTGAAAATACGAGGAGCCTGAAAAGGCCTGAAAGAATAGGAGGAGCCTTGAAAAGGCCTGAAAAATACGAAGGAGCCAGAAAAGGTCTGAGAAATACGAGGGGCCTGAAAAGGTGTGAAAAATACGAGGAGCCTGAAAAGGAGCCTGAAAAATACGAGGAGCCCTGAAAAATGAGGCCAGGTGTGAAAAATACGAGGAGCCTGAAAAGGTGTGAAAAATACGAGGGGCCTGAAAAGGTGTGAAAAATAGGAGGAGCCTGAAAAGGTGTTAAAAATACGAGGAGCCTAAAAAGGTGTGAAAAATATGAGGAGCCTGAAAAGGCGTGAAAAATGCGATGAGCCTGAAGAGGTGTGAAAAATACGAGGAGACAGCAAAGGCCTGAAAAATACGAGGAGCCTGAAAAGGTGTGAAAAATACGAGGAGCCTGAAAAGGTGTGAAATGTTCGAGGAGCCTGAAAAGGTGTGAAAAATATGAGGAGCCTGAAAAGGCCTGTAAAATACGAGGAGCCTGAAAAGGCCGGTAAAATACGAGGAGCCTGAAAAGGCCTGAAAAATTCGAGGAACCTGAAAAGGCGTGAAAAATACGAGGAGCCTGAAAGGCCTGAAAAATACGAGGAGCATGAAAAGGCGTGAATAATACGAGGGGCCTGAAAAGGCCTGAAAAATACGAGGAGCCTGAAAAGTGGTGAAAAATACGAGGAGCCTGACAAGGTGTGAAAAATACGAGGAGCCTGAAATTGTGTGAAAAATACGAGCAGCCTGAAAAGGTGTGAAAAACACGAGGAACCTGAAAATGCCAGAAAAATATGAGGAGCCTGAAAAGGTGTGAAAAATACGAGGAGCCTGAAAAGGCCTGAAAAATCTGAGGGGCGTGAAAAGATGTGAAAAATACGAGGAGCCTGAAAAGGCCTGAAAAAAATGAGGAGCGTGAAAAGATGTGAAAAATACGAGGAGCCTGAAGAGGCCTGAAAAATACGAGGAGCCTGAAAGGCCTGAAAAATACAAGGAGCCGGAAAAGGCCTGAAAAATATGAGAAGCCTGAAAAGGCCTGAAAAATATGAGGAGCCTGAAAATGCCTGAAAAATATGAGGAGCCTGAAAAGGTGTGAAAAATACGAGGAGCCTGAAAAGGCATGAAAAATACGAGGAGCCTGAAAAGGCGTGAAAAATATGAGGAGCCTGAAAAGACGTGAAAAATACGAGGAGCCTGAAAAGGTGTGAAAAATACGAGGAGCCTGAAGAGGTGTGAAAAATACGAGGAGCCTGAAGAGGTGTGAAAAATACGAGGAGCCTGAAAATGTGTGAAAAATACGAGGGGCCTGAAAAGGAGTGAAAAGTACCAGGAACCTGAAAAGGCCTGAAAAATACGAGGAGTCTGAAAAGGTGTGAAAAATACGAGGAGCCTGAAAAGGTGTGAAGAATATGAGGAGCCTTAAAAGGTGTGAAAAATACGAGGAGCCTGAAAAGGTGTGAAAAATACGAGGAGTCTGAAAATGTGTGAAAATTACGAGGAGACTGTAAAGGCCTGAAAAATACGAGGAGCCAGAAAAGGTGTGAAAATACGAAGAGCCGAAAGCGCTTGAAAAATATGAGGAACTTGAAAAGTGTCAAAAATACGAGGAGCCTGAAAAGGTGTGAAAAATATGAGGAGCTGCAAAGTCGTGAAAAATTCGAGGAGCCTGAAGAGGTGTCAAAAATACAAGGAGCCTGAAGAGGTGTGAAAAATACGAGGAGCCTGAAAAGTTGTGAAAAAAAAACGAGGAGCCTGAAAAGCTGTGAAACATTGTAGGAGCCTGAAAAGGCGTGCAAAATACGAGGAGCCTGAAAAGGTGTGAAAAATATGAGGAGCCTGAAAAGTCGTGAAAAATACGAGGAGCCTGAAGAGGTGTGAAAAAAAACGAGGAGCCTGAAAAGGTGTGAAAAATACGAGAAGCCTGAAAAGGCGTGAAAAATACGAGGAGCCTGAAAAGGCGAGACAAATACGAGGAGCCTGAAAAGGCCTGAAAAATATGAGGGGCGTGAAAAGGTGTGAAAAATACGAGGATCCTGAAAAGGTGTGAAAAATACGAGGAGCCTGAAAAAGCCTGTAAATTATGAGGATCCTGAAAAGGTGTGAAAAATTCGAGGAGCCTGAAAAGGCCTGTAAAATACGAGGAGCCTGAAAAGGTGTGAAAAATATGGTGACCCTGAAAATGCCTGAAAAATACAAGGAGCCGGAAAAGGCCTGAAACGTATGAGGAGCCTGAAAATGCGTGAAAAATAGGAGGAGCCTGAAAGGCCTGAGAAATACGACGAGCCGGAAAAGGCCTGAAAAATATAGCAGCCTGAAAAGGACTGAAAAATACGAGGTGCCTGAAAAGGTGTGAAAAATATGAGGAGCCTGAATAGGTGTGAAAAAAACGAGGAGCCTGAAAAGGTGTGAAAAATACGAGGAGCCTGAAAAGGCCTGAGAAATACGAGGAGCCTGAAAAGGTGTGAAAAATACGAGGAGCCTGAAAAGGTGTGAAAAATATGAGGAGCCTGAAAAGGCCTGTAAAATACGAGGAGTCTGAAAAGGTGTGAAAAATATGAGGAGCCTTAAAAGGCCTGAAAAATACGAGGAGCCGGAAAAGACCTGAAAAATACGAGGAGCCTGGAAAGGCCTGAAAAATACGAGGAGCCTGAAAAGGTGTGAAAAATACGAGGAGCCTGAAAAGGTGTAAAAATTACGAGGAGCCTGAAAAGGTGTGAAAAATTCGAGGAGCCTGAAAAGGTGTGAAAAATACAAGGAGCCTTAAAAGGTGTGAAAAATACAAGGAGCCTTAAAAGGTGTGAAAAATACGAGGAGCCTGAAAATATGTGTAAAATACGAGGAGCTTGAAAAGGCATGAAAAATACAAGGAGCCTGAAAATGCGTGAAAAATACGAGGAGCCTGGAAATGTGTGTAAGGCCTTTTCAGGCTCCTCGTATTTTTCAGGCCTTTTCAGGCTCCTAATATTTTTCACACCTTTTCAGGCTCCTCGTATTTTTCACGCCTTTTTGGGCTCCTCGTATTTTTCACGCCTATTCAGGCTCCTCGAATTTCTCAGGCCTTTTCAAGCTCCTCGTATTTTACAGGCCTTTTCAGGCTCCTCGTATTTTTCACACCTTTTCAGGCTCCTCGTATTTTTCACACCTTTTCAGGCTCCTCGAACATTTCACACCTTTTCAGGCTCCTCGTATTTTTCACAACTTTTCAGGCTCCTTGTATTTTTCAGGCCGTTTCAGGCTCCTCGAATTTTTCACATCTTTTCACGCCCCTTATATTTTTCAGACCTTTTCAGGCTCCTCGTATTTTTCACACCTTTTCAGGATCCTCATATTTTTCAGGCCTTTTCAGGCTCCTCGTATTTTTCACACTTTTTCAGGCTCCTCGTATTTTAAAGGTCTTTTCAGGCTCCTCGTATTTTACACACATTTCCAGGCTCCTCGTATTTTTCACGCATTTTCAGGCTCCTTGTATTTTTCATGCCTTTTCAAGCTCCTCGTATTTTACACATATTTTCAGGCTCCTCGTATTTTTCACACCTTTTAAGGCTCCTTGTATTTTTCACACCTTTTAAGGCTCCTTGTATTTTTCACACCTTTTCAGGCTCCTCGAATTTTTCACACCTTTTCAGGCTCCTCGTAATTTTTACACCTTTTCAGGCTCCTCGTATTTTTCACACCTTTTCAGGCTCCTCGTATTTTTCAGGCCTTTCCAGGCTCCTCGTATTTTTCAGGTCTTTTCCGGCTCCTCGTATTTTTCAGGCCTTTTAAGGCTCCTCATATTTTTCACACCTTTTCAGACTCCTCGTATTTTACAGGCCTTTTCAGGCTCCTCATATTTTTCACACCTTTTCAGGCTCCTCGTATTTTTCACACCTTTTCAGGCTCCTCGTATTTCTCAGGCCTTTTCAGGCTCCTCGTATTTTTCACACCTTTTCAGGCTCCTCGTTTTTTTCACACCTATTCAGGCTCCTCATATTTTTCACACCTTTTCAGGCACCTCGTATTTTTCAGTCCTTTTCAGGCTGCTATATTTTTCAGGCCTTTTCCGGCTCGTCGTATTTCTCAGGCCTTTCAGGCTCCTCCTATTTTTCACGCATTTTCAGGCTCCTCATACGTTTCAGGCCTTTTCCGGCTCCTTGTATTTTTCAGGCATTTTCAGGGTCACCATATTTTTCACACCTTTTCAGGCTCCTCGTATTTTACAGGCCTTTTCAGGCTCCTCGAATTTTTCACACCTTTTCAGGCTCCTCATAATTTACAGGCTTTTTCAGGCTCCTCGTATTTTTCACACCTTTTCAGGATCCTCGTATTTTTCACACCTTTTCACGCCCCTCATATTTTTCAGGCCTTTTCAGGCTCCTCGTATTTGTCTCGCCTTTTCAGGCTCCTCGTATTTTTCACGCCTTTTCAGGCTTCTCGTATTTTTCACACCTTTTCAGGCTCCTCGTTTTTTTTCACACCTCTTCAGGCTCCTCGTATATTTCACACCTCTTCAGGCTCCTCGTATTTTTCACGACTTTTCAGGCTCCTCATATTTTTCACACCTTTTCAGGCTCCTCGTATTTTGCACGCCTTTTCAGGCTCCTACAATGTTTCACAGCTTTTCAGGCTCCTCGTTTCTTTTCACAACTTTTCAGGCTCCTCGTATTTTTCACACCTCTTCAGGCTCCTCGTATTTTTGACACCTCTTCAGGCTCCTCGAATTTTTCACGACTTTGCAGGCTCCTCATATTTTTCACACCTTTTCAGGCTCCTCGTATTTTTGACACTTTTCAAGTTCCTCATATTTTTCAAGCCTTTCAGGCTCCTCGTATTTTCACACCTTTTCAGGCTCCTCATATTTTTCAGGCCTTTTCAGGCTCCTCGTATTTTTCAGGCCTTTTCAGGCTCCTCGTATTTTTCACACCTTTTCAGGCTCCTCGTATTTTTCACACCTTTTAAGGCTCCTCATATTCTTCACACCTTTTCAGGCTCCTCGTATTTTTCACACCTTTTCAGACTCCTCGTATTTTTCAGGCCTTTTCAGGTTCCTGGTACTTTTCACTCCTTTTCAGGCCCCTCGTATTTTTCACACATTTTCAGGCCCCTCGTATTTTTCACACCTCTTCAGGCTCCTCGTATTTTTCACACCTCTTCAGGCTCCTCGTATTTTTCACACCTTTTCAGGCTCCTCGTATTTTTCACGTCTTCTCAGGCTCCTCATATTTTTCACGCCTTTTCAGGCTCCTCGTATTTTTCATGCCTTTTCAGGCTCCTCGTATTTTTCACACCTTTTCAGGCTCCTCATATTTTTCAGGCATTTTCAGGCTCCTCATATTTTTCAGGCCTTTTCAGGCTTCTCATATTTTTCAGGCCTTTTCCGGCTCCTTGTATTTTTCAGGCCTTTCAGGCTCCTCGTATTTTTCAGGCCTCTTCAGGCTCCTCGTATTTTTCACATCTTTTCACGCTCCTCATTTTTTTCAGGCCTTTTCAGGCTCCTCGTATTTTTCACATCTTTTCACGCCCCTCAGATTTTTCAGGCCTTTTCAGGCTCCTCGTATTTTTCACACCTTTTCAGGCTCCTCATATTTTTCTGGCATTTTCAGGTTCCTCGTGTTTTTCACACCTTTTCAGGCTGCTCGTATTTTTCACACCATTTCAGGCTCCTCGTATTTTTCACACCTTGTCAGGCTCCTCGTATTTTTCACCACTTTTCAGGCTCCTCGTATTTTTCAGGCCTTTTCAGGCCCCTCGTATTATTCACGCCTTTTCATGCTCCTCGTATTTTTCAGGCCTTTCAGGCTCCTCGTATTTTTCATGCCTTTTCAGGCTCCTCGTATTTTCAAACCTTTTCAGGCTCCTCGTATTTTTCTCACCTTTTCAGGCTCCTCCTATTTTTAACACCTTTTCAGGCCCCTCGTAACTTTCACACCTTTTCAGGCTCCTCGTATTTTTCACGCCTTTTCAGGTTCCTCGAATTTTTCAGGCCTTTTCAGGCTCCTCGTATTTTACCGGCCTTTTCAGGCTCCTCGTATTTTACAGGCCTTTTCAGGCTCCTCATATTTTTCACACCTTTTCAGGCTCCTCGAACATTTCACACCTTTTCAGGCTCCTCGTATTTTTCACACCTTTTCAGGCTCCTCGTATTTTTCAGGCCTTTGCTGGCTCCTCGTATTTTTCACACCTCTTCAGGCTCATCGCATTTTTCACGCCTTTTCAGGCTCCTCATATTTTCAACGCTTTTTAGGCTTTCCTCGTTATTTTTCACACCTTTTCAGGCTCCTCGTATTTTTCAGGCCTTTTCAGGCTCCTCGTATTTTTCACACCTTTTAAGGCTCCTCCTATTTTCACACCTTTTCAGGCTCCTCGTATTTTTCAAGCCTTTTCAGGTTCCTCGTATTTTTCACACCTTTTCAGGCTCCTCGTATTTTTCACACCTTTTCAGGCTCCTCGTCTTTTTCAGGCCTTTTCAGGCTCCTCGTATTTTTCACACCTTTTCAGGCTCCTCGTATTTTTCACACCTTTTCAGGCTACTCATTATTTTCCACCACCTTTTCAGGCTCCTCGTAATTCTTCACACCTTTCAAGGTTCCTCGTATTATTCACACCTTTTCAGGCGATCGTCATTCTTCAGGCCTTTCAGGCTCCTCGTATTTTCAGGCCTTTTCAGGCTCCTCGTATTTTTCACACCTTTTCAGGCTCCTCGTATTTTTCAGGCCTTTTCAGGCTCCTCGTATTTTTCACACCTTTTCAGGCTCCTCGTATTTTTCAGGCCTTTTCAGTCTCCTCGTGTTTTTCACACCCTTTCAGGCTGCTCGTATTTTTCACATGATTTCAGGCTCCTCGTATTTTTCACACCTTTTCAGGCTCCTCGTATTTTTCAGGCCTTTTCAGGCTCCTCGTATTTTACAGGCCTTTTCAGGCTCCTCGTATTTTAAAGGCCTTTTCAGGCTCCTCGTATTTTTCACAGCTTTTCAGGCTCCTCATATTTTTCAGGCCTTTTCAGGCTCCTCATATTTTTCACACCTTTTCAGGCTCCTCGTATTTTACAGGCCTTTTCAGGCTCCTCATATTTTTCACACCTTTTCAGGCTCCTTGTATTTTGCACACCTTTTCAGACTCCTCGTATTTTTCAGGCCTTTTCAGGCTCCTCGTATTTTTCACTCCTTTTCAGGCCCCTCGTATTTTTCAGGCCTTTTCAGGCTCCTTGTATTTTTCACAACTTTTCAGGCTCCTCATATTTTTCAGGCCTTTTCAGGCACCTCGAATTTTTCAGGCCCTTTCAAGCTCCTCGTATTTTACAGGCCTTTTCAGGCTCCTCGTATTTTTCACACCTTTTCAGGCTCCTCGTATTTTTCAGGCTTTTTCAGATTCCTCGTATTATTCACACCTTTTCAGGCTCCTAGTATTTTTCACGCTTTTTCAGGCTCCTGCTATTTTTCACACCTTTTCAGGCTCCTCGTCTTTTTCACACCTTGTCAGACTCCTCGTCGTTTTCACACCATTTCAGGCTCGTCGTATTTTTCACACCTTTTCTGGCTCCTCGTATTTTTAAGGCCTTTACAGGATCCTCATATTTTTCACACGTTTTCAGGCTCATTGTATTTTTCACACCTTTTCAGGCTCCTCATATTTTTCACACCTTTTCAGGTTACGCGTATTTTTCACACCTTTTCAGGCTCCTCGTATTTTTCACACCTTTTTCGGTTCCTCGTATTTTTCACACCTTTTCAGGCTCCTCGAATTTTTCAGGCCTTTTCAGGTTCTTCCTATTTTTCAGGCCTTTTCAGGCTCCACGTATTTTTCAGGCCTTTTCATGCACCTCATATTTGTCAGGCCTTTCATGCCCTCGAATTTTTCAGGCCTTTTCCGGCTCCTCGTATTTTTCAGGCCTTTCAGGCTCCTCGTATTTATCACGCATTTTCAGGCTCCTCATATTTTTCAGGCCTTTTCAGGCTCCTCGTATTTTTCAGGCCTTTCAGGCTCCTCGTATTTTTCACGCATTTTCAGGCTCCTCATATTTTTCAGGCCTTTTCAGGCTCCTCGTATTTTTCAGGCCTTTCAGGCTCCTCGTATTTTTCACACCTTTTCACGCCCCTCATATTTTTCAGGCCTTTCAGGCTCCTCGTATTTTTCCCGGATTTTCAGGCTCCTCATATTTTTCAGGCCTTTTCCGGCTCCTCGTATTTTTCAGGCCTTTTCAGGCTCCTCATATGTTTCACAACTTTTCAGGCTCCTCGTATTTTACAGGCCTTTTCAGGCTCCTTATATTTTTCACACCTTTTCAGGCTCCTCGTATTTTTGACATCTTTTCAGGCTCCTCATATTTTTCACGCCTTTTCAGGCCCCTCTTATTATTCAGGCCTTTTCTGGCTCCTCGTATTTTTCACACCTTTTAAGCCTCCCCGTATTTTTCAGGACTTTTCAGGATTCTCATATTTTTCACAACTTTTCAGGCTCCTCGTGTTTTTGACAACTTTTCAGGCTCCTCGTATTTTACAGGACTTTACAGTCTCCTCGTAATTTTCACACCTTTTCAGGCTCCTTGTATTTTTCACACCTTTTCAGGCCCTCGTATTTTTCACACGTTTTCAGGCTCCTCATATTTTTCAGGCCTTTTCAGGCTCCTCGTATTTTTCAGGCCTTTTTTGGCTCCTCATGTTTCACGCCTTTTCAGGCTCCTCGTATTTTTCACACATTTTCAGGCTCCTCGTATTTTTCACACCTTTTCAGGCCCCTCGTATTTTTCACACCTTTTCAGGCTCCACGTATTTTTCACACCTTTTCAGTCTTCTCATATTTTTCAGGCCTTTTCAGGCTCCTCGTATTTTACAGGCCTTTTCAGGCTCCTCGTATTTTAAAGGCCTTTTCAGGCTCCTCGTATTTTTCACACCTTTTCAGGCTCCTCATATTTTTCAGGCCTTTTCAGGCACCTCGTATTTTTCAGGCCTTTCAGGCTCCTCGTATTTCATTTTCAGGTTCCTCACCATCATATTTTTCAGCGCCTTTTCCGGCTCTCATATTTTCAGGCCGTTTCAGGCCCTCATATTTTTCAGCACACCTTTTCAGGCTGCCTCGTATTTTTACAGGCCTTTTCAGGCTCCTTGCATATTTTCACACCATTTTCAGGATCCTCATATTTTCACAAAACCTTTTCAGACTCCTCGTATTTTTCAGGCCTTTTCACAGGCTCCTCGTATTTTTCACTCCTTTTCAGGCCCCTCGTATTTTTCAGGCCTTTTCAGGCTCCTTGTATTTTTCACAACTTTTCAGGCTCCTCATATTTTTCAGGCCTTTTCAGGCACCTCGAATATTTCAGGCCCTTTCAGGCTCCTCGTATTTTACAGGCCTTTTCAGGCTCCTCGTATTTTTCACACCTTTTCAGGCTCCTCGTATTTTTCAGGCTTTTTCAGACTCCTCGTATTATTCACACCTTTTCAGGCTCCCTAAAGTATTTTTTTTCACGATTTTTTTCAGGCTCCTGCTAATTTATTCACGTTCCGAGTCACGCTTTTCAGGCTCCTCGCTTTTTCAGACACCTTGTCAGATCTCCTCGTAGATTTCACACCATTACAGGCTCTTTGTATTTTTCACAACCTTTTTGGCTCCTCGTATTTTTAAAGGCCTTACAAGGATCCTCATTTTTTCACACTTTTCAGGCTCCTCGTATTTTTGCACAACCTTTATCCTTTTCAACTCCTCGATTTTCAGGCCTTTCACAGGTTAATTACCTATTTTTCAGCCTTTTCAAGGCTCTCGTATTTTTCAAGGCCTTTTCATGCACCCACCATATTTGTCAGGCTTTTCATGGCACCCTCGGAATTTCCAAGCCCTTTCAGGCTCCTCGTATTTACAGGCTTTTTCTGGCCCTCGTCATTTTCACAACCTTTTCAGGCTCCTCGTGATTTTTTCACACATTTCGAGGCTCTCTCAGCATTTTTCAAGGCCTTTTCAGGCTCCTATTCATTTTTTCAGGCCTTTTCAGGCTCCTCGTATTTTTCAGGCCTTCTAGGCTCCTCGTATTTTTTCGGCATTTTTTTTTTTTTCCCCCAGCGCTCCTTCCTCGTATTTTCAAGGCCTTTTCAGGCTCCTCGTAATTTTACAGGGCCTTTACAGGCTCCTCATATTTTTCACACCTTTTCAGGCTTGTATTTTTCACACGCTTTCAGGCTCCTCGTATTTTATCACACTTTTCCAAGGCTCCTCAATATTTTTAAGCGCCTTTTCAGGCCCCTCGTATATTCGGCCTCTATCTGGCTCCTCGTTTTTTTCAGCAACCTTTTCAAGGCTCTCAGAATTTTTCACTGCCTTTTCAGGTTCTCGATTTTTCACAAAACCTTTTCAAGGCTCCTCGAATTTTTCACAACCTTTTCAGGCTCCTCGTATTTTTTCACACTTTTCCGGCTCCTCGACTTTTTCACACCTTTTCAGGCTCCTCGTATTTTTCATGCCTTTTCTGACTCCTCGAATTTTTCACACCTTTTCAGGCTCGTCGTATTTTTCAGGCCTTTTCAGGCTCCTCATATTTTTCACACCTTTTGAGGCTCCTCGTATTTTTCAGGCCTTTTCAGGCTCCTCGTATTTTTCACACCTTTTCACGCCCCTCATATTTTTCAGGCCTTTCAGGCTGCTCGTAATTTTCCCCCATTTTCAGGCTCCTCATATTTTTCAGGCCTATTCCGGCTCCTCATATTTTTCAGGCCTTTTCAGGCTCCTCATATGTTTCACACCTTTTCAGGCTCCTCGTATTTTGCAGGCCTTTTCAGGCTCCTTATATTTTTCACACCTTTTCAGGCTCCTCGTATTTTTCACATCTTTTCAGGCTCCTCATATTTTTCACGCCTTTTCAGGCCCCTCGTATTATTCAGGCCTTTTCTGGCTCCTCATATTTTTCACACATTTTAAGGCTCCCCGTATTTTTCAGGCCTTTTCAGGCTTCTCATATTTTTCACAAGTTTTCAGGCTTCTCGTATTTTTGACAACTTTTCAGGCTCCTCGTATTTTACAGGACTTTTCAGTCTCCTTGTAATTTTCACACCTTTTCAGGCTCCTCGTATTTTTCACACCTTTTCAGGCTCCTCTTATTTTTCAGGGCTTTTCAGGCTCCAGGTATTTTTTACACCAATTTAGGCTCCTCGTATTTTTCACACCTTTTCAGGCTCCTCGTATTTTTCAAGCCTTTTCAGGCTCCTCATATTTTTCACACCTTTTCAGGCCCCTCATATTTTTCAGGCCATTTCAGGCTCCTCGTATTTTTCAGGCCTTTACACGCACCTCATATTTTTCAGGCCTTTTACGGCACCTCGATTTTTTCAGGCCCTTTCAGGCTCCTCGTATTTTACAGGCCTTTTTAGGCTCCTCATATTTTTCAGGCCTTTCAGGCTCCTTGTATTTTTCACGCATTTTCAGGCTCCTCATACTTTTCAGGCCTCTTCTGGCTCCTAATATTTTTCAGGCCTTTTCAGGCTCCTCGTATTTTTCACACCTTTTCAGGCCCCTCATATTTTTCAGGCCATTTCAGGCTCCTCGTATTTTTCAGGCCTTTTTAGGCTCCTCTTATTTTTCACGGCTTTTGAGGCTCCTCGTATTTTTCACACCTTTTGAGGCTCCTCGTATTTTTCACGCATTTTCAGGCTCCTTGTATTTTTCACGCCTTTTCAGGCTCCTCGTATTTTACACACCTTTTCAGGCTCCTCTTATTTTTCACACCTTTTCAGGCTCCTTGTCGTTTTCACGCCTTTTCAGGCTCCTGGTATTTTTCACACCATGTGAGGCTCCTCGAATTTTTCACACCTTTTCATGCTCCTCGTATTTTTCACACCCTTTCAGGCTCCTCGTATTTTTCACACCTTTTCAGGCTCCTCGTACTTTTCACACCTTTTCAGGCTCCTCGTATTTTTCATTCCTTTTCAGGCTCCTCGTATTTTTCAGGCCTTTTCAAGCTCCTCGTTTTTTTCACACCTTTTCAGGCTCCTCGTATTTTTCACACCTTTTCAGGCTCCTCCTATTTTTCACACCTCTTCAGGCTCCTCGTATTTTTCACAGCTCTTCAGGCTCCTCGTATTTTTCACACATTTTCAGGCTCCTCGTATTTTTCACACCTTTTCAGGCTCCTCGTATTTTTCACGTTTTTTCAGGCTCCTCATATTTTTCACGCCTTTTCAGGCTCCTCGTATTTTTCACACCTTTTCAGGCTCCTCATATTTTTCAGGCCTTTTCAGGCTCCTCATATTCTTCAGTCCTTTTCCGGCTCTTCGTATTTCTCAGGCCTTTTCAGGCTCCTCATATTTTTCACACCTTTTCAGGCTCCTCGTATTTTACAGGTCTTTCAGGCCCCTCGTATTACTCAGGCCTTTTCTGGCTCCTCGTATTTTTCAGGCCTTTTCAGGCTCCTCGTATTTTTCACACCTTTTCAGGTTCCTCTTATTTTTCACACCTTTTCAAGCTCCTCGAACTTTTCACATCTATTTAGCCTCTTCGTATTTTTCACACCTTTTCAGGCTCCTTGTATTTCAGGCCTTTTCAGGCTCCTCGTATTTTTCACATCTTTTCAGGTTCCTCTTATTTTTCACAACTTTTCAGGCTCCTCGAACTTTTCACATCTATTTAGCCTCTTCGTATTTTTCACACCTTTTCAGGCTCCTTGTATTTCAGGCCTTTTCAGGCTCTTTTTCACCCCTTTTTAGGCTTCTCGTTTTTTTTCACAACTTTTCAGGCTTCTCGTATTTTTCACAACTCTTCAGGCTCCTTGTATTTTTCACACCTCTTCAGGCTCCTCGTATTTTTCACACATTTTCAGGCTCTTCGTATTTTTCACACATTTTCAGGCTCCTCATATTTTTCAGGCCTTTTCAGGCTCTTCGTATTTTTCACACCTCTTCAGGCTCCTCGTATTTTTCACACCTCTTCAGGCTCCTCGTATTTTTCACGACTTTTCAGGCTCCTCGTATTTTTCACATCTTTTCAGGCTCCTCGTATTTTTCACACCTTTTGAGGCTCCTCGTATTTTTCACAGCTTTTCAGGCTTCTCGTATTTTTCACACCTTTTCAGGCTCCTTGTATTTTTCACAACTTTTCAGGCTCTTCGTATTTTTCACACCTTTTCAGGCTCCTCATATTTTTCACGCCTTTTCAGGCCCCTCGTATTATTCAGGACTTTTCTGGCTCCTCGAATTTTTCACACCTTTTAAGGCTCCTCGTATTTTTCACACCTTTTCAGGCTCCTCGAAGTTTTCACGCCTTTTCAGGCTCCTCGTATTTTTCACACCTTTTCAGGCTCCTCGTATTTTTCACACGTTTTCAGGCTCCTCATATTTTTCACGTCTTTTCAGGCTCCTCGTATTTTTCACACCTTTTTAGTCTCCTCGTATTTTTCACACCTTTTCAGGGTACTCCTATTTTTCACGTCTTTAGAGGCTCCTCGTATTTTTCACACCTTTTCAGGCTCCGCGTATTTTTCACACCTTTTCAGGCTTCTCATATTTTTCAGGCCTTTTCAGGCTCCTTGTATTTTACAGGCCTTTTCAGGCTCCTCGTATTTTAAAGGCCTTTTCAGGCTCCTCGTATCTTTCACACCTTTTCAGGGTCCGCGTATTTTTCACACCTTTTCAGGCTCCTCGAACTTTTCACACCTTTTCAGGCTCCTCGTATTTTTCACACCTTTTCAGGCTTCTCATATTTTTCAGGCCTTTTCAGGCTTCTCATATATTTCACACCTTTTCAGGCTCCTCATATTTTTCACACCTTTTCAGGCTCCTCGTATTTTTCACACCTTTTCAGGCTCCTCTTATTATTCAGGGCTTTTCAGGCTCCAGGTATTTTTCACACCTTTTCAGACTCCCCGTATTTTTCACACCTTTTCAAGCTCCTCGTATTTTTCACACCTTTTCAGGCTCCTCTTCTTTTTCAGGGCTTTTCAGGCTCCAGGTATTTTTTACACCTTTTCAGGCTCCTCGTATTTTTCAAGCCTTTTCAGGCTCCTCATATTTTTCACACCTTTTCAGGCCCCTCATATTTTTCAGGCCTTTTCAGGCTCCTCGTATTTTTCACACCTTTTCAGTCTCCTCATATTTTTCACACCTTTTCAGGCTCCTCGTATTTTTCACGCCTTTTCAGGCTCTTTGTATTTTTCACACCTTTTCATACTCCTCGTATATTTAAGGCCTTTTCAGGCTCCTCGTATTTTTCACACTTTTTCAGGCTCCTCATATTTTTCAGGCCTTTTCAGGCTCCTCGTATTTTTCACACCTTTTCAGGCTCCTCGTATTTTTCACTCCTTTTCAGGCCCCTCGTATTTTTCAGGCCTTTTCAGGCTCCTCGTACTTTTCACACCTTTTCAGGCTCCTCATATTCTTCACACCTTTTCAGGCTACTCGTATTTCTCACACCTTTTCAGGCTCCTCGTACTTTTCACACCTTTTCAGGCATCTCGTATTTTTCACACCTTTTCAGGCTCCTCGTATTTTTCAGGCCTTTTCATGCTCCTCGTATTTTTCACACCTTTTCAGGCTGCTCGTATTTTTCACACCTTTTCAGGCTCCTCGTATTTTTCAGGCCTTTTCAGGCTCCTCATATTTTTCACACCTTTTTAGGCTTCTCGTTTTTTTTCACAACTTTTCAGGCTTCTCGTATTTTTCACAACTCTTCAGGCTCCTCGTATTTTTCACACCTCTTCAGGCTCCTCGTATTTTTCACACATGTTCAGGCTCTTCGTATTTTCACACATTTTCAGGCTCCTCATATTTTTCAGGCCTTTTCATGCTCCTCGTATTTTTTCAGGCCTTTTCAGGCTCTGTATTTTCACATCTTTTCACGCCCTGTCATATTTTTTCGTCCTTTTCAGGCCTCCTCGTATTTTTCACACCTTTCGGCTCTCATATTTTTCAGGCCTTTTCAGGCTCCTCATATATTTCACACCTTTTCAGGCTCTATATTTTTTCACACCTTTTCAGGCTCCTCTTTTTTTTCACACCTTTTCAGGCTCCTCTTATTTTTCAGGGCTTTTCAGGCTCCAGGTATTTTTTACACCTTTTCAGGCTCCTCGTATTTTTCAAGCCTTTTCAGGCTACTCATATTTTTCACACCTTTTCAGGCCCCTCATATTTTTCAGGCCTTTTCATGCTCCCCGTATTTTTCACACCTTTTCAGGCTCCTTGTATTTTTCATACCTTTTCAGGTTCTTCCTATTTTTCACACCTTTTCAGGCTCCTCATATTTTTCACACCTTTTCAGGTTCTTTGTATTTTTCACACCTTTTCATACTACTCGTATATTTAAGGCCTTTTCAGGCTCCTCGTATTTTTCACACCTTTTCAGGCTCCTCGTATTTT